>NC_140771.1:47994257-48665742 GCF_044657685.1 Stegodyphus dumicola
TTTTATTCTGTCCTTACGTACAGATATGGTGCAAAAACATCGTTAAATTGCATTCGATAGCGGTCAAAATGGATATTTTCGGTGAAATATGCTGCCTGAAACTTTTCGCGATTACAATATTTCCTTTTTACTTCGTACAAGGAAGTAAAAAGGACATGCCTTCTTCAATATTTCAAGTCATCTAAATATAAAACAGTCAGTATATGTTCATATCAACAAAATTATAATGACCCATTACCAGTATAACAGTGGCAGTTATTATATACATATCATTCGGTAAGCATGCTGAAACATCACTTTTATCAGGAGAAAGCATTTTACCATATGTCAACACCAAACTTATACCCAAATGATAAAAGTAGTGGCCGCACTAAAACACAAACCGAGATACTTTTTTACGCGATGACAAATTAAAAAAAGGACATGCCTTCTTCAATATTTCAAGTCATCTAAATATAAAACAGTCAGTATATGTTCATATCAACAAAATTATAATGACCCATTACCAGTATAACAGTGGCAGTTATTATATACATATCATTCGGTAAGCATGCTGAAACATAACTTTTATCAGGAGAAAGCATTTTACCATATGTCAACACCAAACTTATACCCAAATGATAAAAGTAGTGGCTGCGCTAAAACACAAACCGAGACACCTTTTTACGCAATGACAATTTAAAGGCAAGGAAATGCCTTCTTCAATATTTCAAGTCATCTGAATGTTAAACAGTCAGTATCTGTCCATATCAACAAAAGTATAATGACCCATTACCAGTATAACAGTGGCAGTTATTATATACATATCATTTTGTACCCATGCTGAAACATATCACTTTTATCAGGAGAAAGCATTTTACCATATGTTAACACCAAACTTATACCCAAATGATAAAAGTAGTGGCCGCACTAAAACACAAACCGAGACACTTTTTTACGCGATGAGAAATTAAAAAAAGGACATGCCTTCTTCAATATTTCAAGTCATCTGAATGTAAAACAGTCAATATCTGTCCATATCAACAAAAGTATAATGACCCATTCCCAGTATAACAGTGGCAGTTATTATATACATAACATTTTGTAAGCATTTTGAAACATATAACTGTTACTTTGATAAAGTATTTTATCATGTTAACACCAAAATTATACCCAAATGATAAAAGTAGTGGCCACATAAAAACATAACGCAGACACTTTTTTACACAACAAATTAAGGGCAAGGAAATGAATTTTTCAATATTTCAAGTCAATTATAATGATAAAGAATCTTACCATATGTTAACACTAATTTGATATCCACATTAATAATAAGGACCACTTAAAATACAACCCAGACACTTATTTACATAGATGCATAGAAATGAATTTTTCGTTACTATTACTTTTCAAGTGATCTCAAGGTTAAACAGACAGCATACATGAGTAGAAAAAAAATAATAAGGAATTCACAATAATGTGTAACAGTAACTGTTAGATGCGAAAATATTTTTTCAGCAGAAATAAATCTGAACTAACATCACTAGGCTTTGCTCAATTAATTTTTTGTGTCTTGTTACATGCATTAAAGTTACTAAACTTACTAGTCTATGAAATACAGCATCATTTGAATTAAAACCTACATTTTTTAAATGTTTAATTGCTAAACACCCATTATATTTTTATTTATGCTTTAAAGTTTTCAATTTGCGCTCTTTTGCAATGCTTTTCTGGTTTAGTGTATCATTCTTTAATTTGCAATAATTATTTAAAAATGTGTTCGTTGATGACCAAAGAATCTGCTTTAACACTTTCTGTGACTCATGAGCTTTAGGGCAATCATCTAGATTTAAAAAAATGTCATTTTCTATCAGTATGTCTAGAGTTAAGTTACATGCTATATCCCTCTGATTTGCAGAAAATAAAAATTCATTCTCAAATTCTTCAGATACAAGTTTTTGAATAACAACATAATTATATATTACTGAATTTAGTACATCAGGATGAGGATATAGAAGTCCTCTATCAAATCTTTTTATCCAAGACTGTCCTTCATTTTCTACAATTAATTCTTTATCAATAGTTAGATTGCCTTTACAAATATCACAGCTTAATAGTTTCACAACTTTATAACTACAGTAACCAACTATATACATTAAAATTGGTATGTCATTTTGAACATTTTGTATATCTTCATTTGTAATAGTTATTCTTCCTGAGAAAGTGCATCCAATATTTTCTTGCTCCAGAGATTCAATACACAGGTTTTTACAATTTAGATAAATAGGAATTCCTCCATACTTTGATGATTTAATAACAGTTGGCAGAAGACTTTGTAATCTTAATTTTGCTTCAGTTTCATATACTTGCCTTATAGAAATATTATGTTGTGAACCAGCCAGCTGTCTATATTTTCCGAATCTATTCTCTAGGAGATCTGTCTGAACTTTTCCTGGTAAAAAGTAAGTAAATTTTAGCTCCTCAATGCAATACCTTGCCATTTCGAGCAACGAATAGCTAGTATGTGTTAATGCAAAATGTGTTTCCTTAGTTAGTCCACCACTAGAACAGCCTAAAAGTTTCCACTGATCTAACCACTCAAGTAACTTATTTAAATAAATATATCTAACATCATCATTTTGCACAGTTAACGGCTTTTGATACTCATTCATCTTATGGTGTCCTTTAAAGATACTTTTGACATTGACTATTGACCACCATGTAGATATAATTTTAATAAATTCAGCTGTTGTTTCGTAATTTAAAATACTATTTTCTTTACCAATAACCATTATTGCCTCTGCAAGACGACTGTCAAATATTTGCAATGCTAGCTTGACATTTTGTCTTTCCAAATTGGTTGGATACAGAGCTTTCAGAGTCAAACCATAACTATATTTTACAATTCTGCCTGCCTCTAATGAATGGAGACTTTTTATGCATGCAAATGCCGCTGTTTCGATCTTGGAAAAATTTTCAAAATTTGGATAAAATAAACATTGCCCAGAAGTTTTTTGATTTATCCAGTTGTTCCTGACACACTTCAAGATGTGCACTGAGTCAATAACAAAAAATAGTGGCCGAGATAAGTCTGCAGGGTTTTTATACACAATACTAATTTTTGGAGGCATACAAAATAATGACATGGCTTTTTTATTTATTGAATTATTGTCAGAGACAACTGCCACAATTCTATAACCTATATTTTCTAAACCAATTATAATTTTCTTAAGATATTGATACAGATCCTCAGCATTTAATGATTTAACTGGTAATATATGTGCCACATCCTTGAAAGGTGATAATAAGCTACGTATCATAAAAACATAAGCACTTGTAGCAGCTTTTTCACAGTTGTAGGCCATGCCACACAAATTTCCTCCTTTAAAATCGAAACATGAATTTAAATGCACTTCATCCATCATAATAATTACAGTTTTATCATTTTCTTCTAAATCCTTGCATCTTTGTTTAACATATCCTAAAAAGTCATCATTAAATTGCTCAGTAATAGGATTAAGAGAAAACATTGAACAAATTCTACGAATAGTACGTGGATGGGGAATAGAAATGTAACCTGAATGTCGTAAAAACTTGTATGCATGCGGTGAGATCGAGTTTAACAAACTGCAAAAAATAAGTAAATCTGGAGTATATCGATACTTCTCTTTCTTTACATTTAGTTTATTTACTTGCTCTGAAAGGAAGTTCAGTTCAGTTTCTTTTTCAGGTAACACTCTTTTCAATTCTGAAAGCATATCATCCACAATTTGTATAGAATTCTTAATATATTCTTCATTTTGTAAGTTATGAGACAGACTTTCAACTTCCTTTAGTACTTCTAGAAACATATTTACATTACTAATTTTTAGAGGGAAAACAAATTTACCAATAGATTTTATAGCGATGTTTTTAATATAAACACATACTGTTAAATCCTCATTTATTACTACCGATTTCTGAATTTCTGGAGCTGGGTCACTTAAAATATCAAGTAACATAGTTGAATTTTCAGTATGTACAGTTGTCCAAAATGTTTCTAAAATCTGATGTTCTAGGCAATTATTGAATTCAATTAAACTTTCAAATGATCGTTCATTATCATACCATTCTTTCATTTTCAAACTTTCTTCTATCGCTTTCTCCAGGTATTTCTCTTCTAAACGAGCTTTCTTCTTTTCTGGTGACATTCTCGATACAGAATTTGATGACATGTAGGATGGGCCATCAGGGAACTGAGAAGGTATGCATCCTTTTTTCAAACGTGGCCTAGAAATTGGGGCTTTAATTAACTTCGCTGATTTCTCATCATACATTTCGATTTCTCGTATTATTTCATCTGATCGAAAATGTAATTCACATACCTATAAAAGAAAATATTCAAAAATCAACTTGTTGTGAGTACAAAAGTTAGATGCATGTTAATATTTAGTAACAGAAGTCAATAAGCCCTATGATTTAAATAAATAATTTGATACATAAATACGAATTAAAAAACCAGTAATATCATTTCAATTACGTGTATAATTTAAGTAATTTGTAAAATCTGGAATGCTCATCATAATGATTACAGCTTTATTTACATTTAAAGAAAATTATATATTTGAAATAATTGTTTACAACAAACACTGGTTACCAAATACAAATAATTACCTTGAATACATCATACCAAACTTTCATATATCATTACAAAAATTTTAAAATGAAACCTATTATGATTACTTAGTAGTTCCTTGTCATATAAATTATGATAAATTTGGAATAACTACAGAATCTGCCTGCACAGTATACTAGAAAGCATTTACAAATTATTGGCATTTATGTAACTACTAAATTTAGAATTATTCCTGTTATATGGAACTTTATTTCATTCATAAAACTTTGAAGGAAAATATTTTTTTGAAATGATTAAAACAGGCAAGATTAAAATCTTTCAAACATAAAACTTCTTACCCACAGATCAAAATCTAATATCGTAAGCATAAACATCACATACCTATCAATAAAAGTAATAAAAAAATGTAAAGATACAAAACATAAAAAATGCAGTAAAATTGAACTTACTCTGGTATGTTTAGTAGGTTGAAAACCATCTTTTCTTCGTAGACTCCTTATCCATTTCATCCGGAGTTCAGTCTCATTTGGAAACTTGAATACAGCCACTTTTGGTCCGTTTTTATAATTACCACGACATGTGGCTACAGCACATTTATGAGGCATCGTATGAAATTACAAAAGCACGAGACAATATATAAAAAAAGCACGAGACAATATAAAAACTCTGTCGCTAACGCAAATAACCGCTCCACGTTCGTCGCTCTTGGCTCAACTACGGGGCTTTGATTTTGTTTGAAGGAGCGATGTGAGTCAGAGACGACTACCTGTGACGTCAGAGCTTCCCCTCGCTTCAGTGTCCCGGCTTTCTTCTATAAGGAGGTGTTGGTACAGGCCCATTAGCTTGCTTCCGGGACTAGGAAAGGTCTTTGAGAGAATAATCTACAGCAGATTGAAAAACTATATTGAATTACTGCCTCCGGAACAATTTGGTTTCCGGAGAAAGCTTTCAACAACGAAGCAGCTGGTTCGACTCGTCGAGTTTTGTGAGGATGCGCTCCACAAGAAACAAAATGTCGCCTTACTCATGCTAGACGTGGCGAAGGCATTCGATTGCGTCTGGCATCAGGGGCTTATTTATAAACTTATAAATCTTCCTATGGATAGAGAGCTGATTCAGCTAATTATGTCTTTCATCACTAATAGGAAATTCACTGTGGCTATTGAAAAGGACATCTCCAGTTTACGCTCCATGAATGCAGGCGTACCACAGGGGTTCATTTTAGGGCCCGTCCTGTATTTATTTTATGTTCCTGACTTCCCTAGGGCTCACATTGGCAGAAATCACTTTCTTGGGTGCTATGCGGACGATACGGCATTAGCCGTAAAGTCCGCAAACGCACACCATGCAATCAAGAAGTTACAGGAGCTTCTACCAGTGGTAGAAAAGTGGTGTACGACTTGTAGGATTGCTATTAATGCCAGCAAGTCGCAATTATTAATGATAAGGAGGAAAAATACACAGTTGAGTATTAATAGCAAGCTCTTCTTATTCTCTGAAGAGATTCCTAGAGTTAGTAAGGCGAAATATTTAGGATTAATGCTAAATGAAAGATTAAAATGGGGAGATCATATAACAGAGGTCAGAAGAAAAATTTTCACTGTTGTAAATAGTCTCATCCCTATATTGGCTAATTATTCTAGCCAGTGGCGTAGCTAGGGGGGGCAAGGGGGGACACCTGTCCCCGGGCGCAGCATTTAGGGGGCGCCAAATAGATGTTATGAAATTTTAGAATAAATTATTTTCATTTTTAAATGCAATAAAAATAAATTTAAAAAATTCGCATACAGTCTATCGTCCCATTATAATAAGGATATCTTTTTCCTACATTTTTTGTCATGTGATTAGCAAAGATTGAATAAAAAAGCTAGGTTTTTCGATTTAAAAGTAAGGTCATTGAAAGTCATCCTTCCCCACAAGTCCCTTTCCCATTCATCCCTAAGTAAACGGCGAGAAAATACTTCGAAGGTTATGTGATACTTTTAAGTTGTAAAGCTTTTGTCCTTTTACAGCTTTGAATAACCCTCCGTATCCGGTCCCATTTTTCCTGTAGCAATCAAGTTTAGCGTCGCGATTCTTTGAAAGTGGAGACACGAAAATAGCAAAAACCCTTTCATTTTGAACCAAATATTTAAAATCGCAATGATTAAGAGAATTAAGTATTCCAAAAAAAAAAGTAAGTTAGGGTATTTAATTTTACATTTATTAATTATTACACAAATATTGCACAAGAGAGGGGAAGAAGCTAAGTCAGTTAAACGTATCAAACATATTAATTTACTTTATTTTATTATTATTATTTTTATAATATAGAGAGAAAGCCAACTTCGCTGCATTAAGTACAATGAATTTTACGCTATTAGTCATCTAGTAATTTAAATCCTCTGTTTAAAATTATTTAAGGGAGCAGGTGTTAAATATGCAGATGGTTTATATAGTTCATTAGTGAGTAGAATGTATAAGTCTGGTCAACGGTGCTAGTTCGATATTGTTTATAATCTCAGCGAACGGGCTGACTGCATAAATACTTTTATAATTTTCCCTTATATGAAATTCAAATACAAGCCAGTTTCCCTTAGAAAGTCTTCCATAAAGCCATCCCTTCCATAGATGGATAACCTCCGCTTGCTTTGCCGTACTCAGTTCAATAATAGCAAGCATATATAAAATGCTAATTATAGCGACATAAAGTTTGTATTTGTAAGATTACATACATCATCAACAGCAAGCCAAAACTACATATTAACGAAATCAGTTTTATGCAGAAAATAAGAATTTCTCTCTTAAATGCAGGAGAGAATAATAACTTCCCGTCATAAATTTTTGGTATGGGCTTGATTTTGCAAAAATCGATGTTCTACACCAGGCATTCCCAAATCTGTTCTTAGATCGATCCCTGTTAAAGCTTTCTTTATCTACCCACTTACATTTTTCTTTATAATATACAGTCTGCAACATAACAATAATAATAATTGCATATATGTGACTTAAAGATAATATTTAGAACTAAGAACATAAACAAAAATTTAGATTTATGTTTTATTATGTTTTGTATAATTGTTAAGTTTACAAATATAAAAAGTTTTCAGGAAAAAAATTACAGAATTTAATTTCCTAAAAGTTCGATTTTAATCACTGCGCTTCATATATTGATGCACATTTTTAAATATGTAGCATAAAATTGCTTACGCCGTATTATTCCTTGTTTCCCGTAATAAGTTGACTAAAGCTTTCTTCAGTTAAGTAAGAAGATGGGAAAATCAATGGTGCTAGGCTAGATAAAAGCTTTTATTTTGTGATACTTCTTTCGAATGACTTTTATTCCAAGACTTAAAAGTTATTATAATTATACTCCAAAATTCAACTTATACGCATGTATTTTGAATAAGTTTTGTCTTCCTGTGATATAGTATTATATGAATAGCTAATTAAATATCACTTTTATCAAATAAAGTTTCGTAATTAATGGGATCTTTATTGTGCCGATTAACTGCCCATGCAAATTCGGCTATCGACTCTCATTGTATTCCTTGATCATTATTTACCTCCTTTAAAATTTTATCGACAACCAGGGGGTCAATACCGACCCCGCCGAAAACGTTTCTTCTACACTATAATTCTAATGCGTTTATCAAAAACAAATGCATTCTACTTTTAATCATAATGAAAAACAAAAAAGTACAATATTAATATTAAAGGGTATCACTGATGTCCTCGGACGGGAATGCGAATATTTTCTTTGTTTTTTCTGGATTCATCATATAATGGTTTAGATTTAAGTTCTAAAATTTTAATATGAAAGTTATTCATTTTTCGATTCTAGACGTATTTATTATTAAAATTTTTCCCCAGTTATAAAGCTTCTTTTCTTTTTTCATAGAAAGTAAACATTTAAATGTAGCAAGAAACTCTTTTTCTATTTAAGAACAAAGGCGTGTGAACGAATAGAAGGAACGCAATTGCGAGAATGACCATAGGAGGCGCAATCAGGCGTAGGGATAAAGGGAGCAGGAGGGGTGCAGCCAACTTGACCCGAGAATGAGAAAGTGAACAGTAAGGATCTAACATCTTCGAAAGATACTTTGAAAGTTTTCAGAAAAATTTAGTTGTGTGTTACAAAAAAAAATGTTTTAATTTGTAATGAGTTACTATAAAAAATTTAATATGGGACGTCCTGAATAAAAATAAATAGAAAAAAAAAACATTTTTTATGAGTGTCCTCTAAGAAATTCTACATTTTCTAAGTGAATTCTACTCAGCGCACTTCTGTTTTGGAATAGGTAAGCAATTCCCCCTTTTTTTAAAGTTATGGATATTATATAATTTATAATGAGAAAACTTTTTATGTCATTAAAAATTCATTGTAGTTGTGTATTTAAATGTATTTACCTAAGCTGAAAATTTCTATTAATGGAAATTTGTTTAATTATTAATTATCTGATTAAGAATTATACTTGAATTTTTTTTCCTTTGCAATAATCTCAATTTTATTAAATGTGCTATTCAGTGATGCTATTACACAGAGAGTTATTGATTCCTCGTTGTGCAGTTAGACAATATCATTGTCTTAACAAAATTATTCCTTTAATGTATGATATTAATGAGAGGATAGTTATTTTAATTCTTATGTAAAAATTTTTCTTCGAAGAGTAGCTGATCACAAATGATTGATTGAATTAAGATTTGCTAATAATGCCTGAACTTTACTGATTTTATAGAGCTGTAGAGGGATAATATCTTATACTTATCTATATGCCGAAACATTTTCATTGTTCCCATATACAGAATTGAAGTGCTTAAAACTCTTATGCTGTATTAAAAATTCTAAGAAATGTGAGAACCACTGATTTAGTGATGTGGGAAAAAGAATAAAGCCCCCTTTCTACTTCTTTAACAGTGAAGAATTAACTGTAAACAAGTTATAATCTTTGCTGCTTCTATCAATTAAAAAGAATTAATGTAATTTGACTTTTCACTTAAGAAAGAGTTAAAGTGTAACTGAGCATATTTAAAGTATTATAGAATCTATCGCAAAATTCTAATTCATAAATTAGTAAACTCAGAATTAAAATAAAAGTTTAGAAATAATTTTAACTTAAATTATAATCTCAGTGATTTAAAAGTAAGTCAATAAAAACTATATTATTTTTGAATTTTTTTCATGTTTAATAAAAACAATAAAAGGCAAACATTTTTACTTCTTTGAACGAAAAAAAAAAGGATATATTGTAATCACGAAGAATTTCGGGAATCATATTTCAATACAAATATTCATTTTGACCTTTCGCGAATCAATTCGGACAATTTTTTTGTATGACATCTGTACGTACAGACAAAATAAAGAATTATTTTTTTCCAAAACGGATTGTGAAATGGATTTAAAATATACTCAAAAGGGATTTTTTTTTCGTGACGTCTGTACGCCGTACATTGTGCACTCACCCCTTTGCCTAGCCTTTATTTTCTCAGTTGTTGGTCTTTTCATATATTTTCTAATTATAGTTGTGTTTTAAATGAAGAAAATATTCACCTCTTGTCAAAAAAAGTATTAAATAAATAAAATGAAATAAAAAATAATTTTCGCCGAGTATCGAAATCAAACTTTTATTGCTATCTCCCGGTTTCTATACTCGTATTTGATAAAGTTTTATATTTGTTAAATATATATATATATAAGAAGTTTGGCTTCCGTACGATAAAAATTGAAAAAATATTTTATTTAAAAACTTGACATTTTTTATATCATTTTCAACTTGATTGAGGTTAATTAAGTTAAAATTGATTGGTTAATTAAGTTAGAATAATTCGAGGAAATAAGTTTAAATAAACTATAGCAAAGAATGTGTACAATTTAATAGGTCGTATAATGTTTGCCGCTATATATCCACGTATTAAAAACTATTTATCAAGACAAAATGTACGTTTTTAAACAATATAAACACTTAAATTGTACATTCAAATTAATAAATTCTTATAAATTGTTTAAATGAAAATTGCTAAGTGAAAAATTATAAATCCTTCAGGGTTATTACCTGATAGATGGCCGCCATTACCTCCTATGAAGGAACGGACATATACACCAATGTCTTATCCGATATTCGAACCTGGGCCCTTCGGTCTGCTCTCTTAATCACTATACCGTCTGGGGAACGTAAAAAAACGCAAAATCGCGTTTGATAGCTTAACATTTATTCGGTTTGCAGATAAAGTCTTTCCTAAAATCTAGTTTTATTAGATATGCAGATATTGACTTTGAGGAGAAAACTGTCGTTATAAAAGAGTGTTTCCTAGGATTCATTCAAACTCATAAAAAAGATGCAGCAAGTATAGCAGGTATAATATTACAACAACTAGAAAAAGACAAATTAGCTTTCAAAGACTGTCGATCACAGTGTTATGACAATGCGCCTGTAATGTCCGGCTACAAACCAGGAATGCAAAAAAGACTCACAGCACTTAACCCAAAAGCTATATTTGTTAACTGTGATAATCGTACACTTAATTTGGTTGGGGTTCATGCTGTTTGAGGTAGCTTCTTTGACGTTTTTAGTACCATGCAAGCTATCTATGTTTATTTTTCATGATCAACTCTCCGATGGAAAAGACTGAAAACTACTCTAGGTGTATCGTTGAAGTCGAAGTCAGAAACTCGTTGGAGTGCCAGAGTAGAAGCTGTTAAACTGGTACATGATCAACTCGAAAGCTTAGTAGAGTTATTTGAAAATATTGCAGAGGATCATGATGAAAATGCAGATACAAGAAGTGATGCAATTCAATTGTTGCATCGGATCTTAACTTTTGAGTTTTATGTTCTCCTTCGTTTCTGGAATACAGTACTTGCCAAGATTGACAGGGTTCAGAAAAGGCTTCAAGACCCCATTATGAATTTCCACAATGCTGCTCGAGATATTCAGGCTTTACAGGACTATCTTCTACAAAACAGAGATGAGATATGCATGAAATATCTTGGAGACGCCAAGGACTGTGTAATGCTTGTGATGTTCAAGCTGAAAGACGACAGAGAAAGAAGAAGAAAATGCCTGGAGAAATTGCAGAAGATGTAGGACTCACAGCAGAAAATGAAATGCCGCGTTTGATGAAAGTATGCTGGAAAAAATACACATAGAAATGGCAGACAGATTCATCAGCTTAAAGAAAGTAGACTCTAATTTTGGCTTTCTTTTAGATATAAACGGACTAATGGCTACAGGCAACGAAAGTAGCTTGAAACAGTGCTGCATTTCCATGGAAAACGTTTACGATACAGACTTAGATGGCTTGGAGATGTATACTGAAATAATGGACTGCCGAATGCTACTCAAGACAAGAGCTGATGTTAAGCTTTCGATGCCAGAGGACCTGCTTCGCTTTATTGTACAGTACGGAGAAGATGTATTTCCCAATCTGAGAGTTGGTCTTCAGATTTTACTGACTATTGGAACCTCCATCGCCAGCTGTGAAAGATCTTTCAGTAAACTAAAACTTATCTTGTCCTACCTGAGATTATCCATGGCACAGGAAAGATTGTCTGCCTTAGCTTTGCTCAGTGTGGAGCAGCAGGTTGCCCAGAGTATAAATTTTGATGAACTAATCGATAAATTTGCAGCAGCTAAAGCTAGGAAAATTTCACTTTGAAATTAGTGATTACGTTTGAAGCATTATACATGAAACTGTCATTATACATTTTCAAGTTATTATATTATTATATCCAATATGATGTTTTAAGTTTTCGGAATTTATATTTGAATAATATTTTAGAATAATCATATTTTCGAACTATCATTATTGTCTTAATTATTTTACTACGTTCTAAGTTAGTGACTTTAGAGAAACTTTTAAAATATACTCTTAAAAGTGCTTTAAAAATTAAAATATTTAATAATTTAAACTAATTAAAATTAAAAATATTTCATATTTTAGCAATTATTATTATATTAAACAATTAAAATGTTATTATTTTTATAAAGTTTTCTTTTCGTTCCCCACTGCATTCTGGCAGATGGGGGGGGGCGCGAAATCTTCACTTGTCTCCGGGCGCTGATAACCCTAGCTACGCCTCTGATTCTAGCTTAGACCTCAGGAAAAAGAGGGTAGTATATGTATATCACGGCAATTAGGCCATTGATGACTTATGCGTCGCCGGCCTGGTGCACGGCTACCAAGGAGGATATAAAAAGACTTCAAATCATGCAGAACAAAGTCTTAAGGCTTATCACCCATGCTCACTTTTTTGTGAGCAATGCTACACTGCACTGTGACTTAAAACTGGACACTCTAGAAGAGCACCTGAATAAGATCAACAGGAAATTCTTCACGAAAGCTCTTAACTGTGACTATATGAAAAATTTTGATATCTTTACCTACGAAATATTGAATGAGGACGCCAAACTGCGCCCACCTTATCAGGGACCCGAACTTTCTCACCTAATGCCCACCTGTAAATAATGTACCTAATGTAAGCATTCTTAATTTTGCATCTTACTTATTTATTGTACTGTGTTTTTCTTAAATTCACTAGTTTTATATACATTCTACACTCATTTTATGACTCCCACTTAGTCATGCCTTTACCGGGCCGGTTACTTGCAAGTGAGCTCTTGCGTTGCTGGTCTTCCTATTCTTTATCCATCTTTGCCCCTCCTTAAGGCGGACATTATGTGAAGATAGTTCTATGTTATTGTGCCCATCTGGCATAAATTTGATTGAGCCAGATAAACTACTGATCTCGGTGGTATTCTGGCTATAAGTTAACAGTCAGTTCAGTTCGGCAAAATCAACTTAAAACAGCGCCAGTCTAAACAGATGAAATTTTTGGCGACCACAATTCTGCAACTGCAGCAAGAATCGCTTTGAAACAATTTTCTCCGCCCTTTATTTCCATGCGAGATAGAGTTCCAAGCAACATATTTTGCACATTTGTTTTGGCGTATATGTTACGAACATCAACCAGAAAGCATTCTTCGGATTAGCGACGCATAATACCGAATATCCCCTATCATTTTTTCCTATGTAAAAAAAAAGAGATTCTTGTTACTTTCGACAACTTTATTAGGATGATGGACTAGATGTTTTTTTAAACACCTCCTTCATAAAGTTAATCCAGTTAATGATTGTATTACAAATACCTTATTGTTTCACACAATATCTTAACTGATTCCTTTCTTCTGACCAACAATAGATAAAATATAATGCATTCAAAAAAAGAAATTTTTGATCAAAGAAGACAGTTTCTGTCTTCACTTTTAGACAGTGTTTAGTTGTACAACAATAGTGTAAGCTGAATGCATTTGACTATGCATAACATAATTTTTTTTTTCAGTCGATAATGAACTGAAAATAATTAGCACATTCACGGATGAAATACTATCAATTTAAGAAGGCAGATGGAATTTATCGCTGTAACAAGAAATAACAACGATAAAAGACAAAAAGCACACGTAAAAAGAAAAGTTTCGTATTTAAGGTACTCTTAAGTTTATCATATAGGCTGTTGTTACCAGAATCCACACGTACCTTTTTAAGAGTAAGAATTAAACTGTTATGAAACTGTAACATAACAAAATGCATGATAAATCGGTAAAGAACATCTATACATAAAATGAAATTCTCTTTAAAACAAATACATTGGCAATACTTACAGCTCCCTCGGGCAAAGGTTCTATTTTGTCCCATTGCACGGTGCTACTCGTTCCTTGAAGAAACTGGGAAAATAACCTTTGGAAGCCTCTGAATTCTTCCGCCGTCCTCTAGAAAGAAATAAAACTATCATTTTCGTTTTGGCATCATCCATAATATCGTTACAAATACTCATGCATGTTTACATACCGTCTCTATTACAACCTCTGATCGTTACCATACATTTTAGTTGTCAATGTGTTTTAAATAATGCAAAAATTCATTTTTCACATTTTTAAATTTAGAAAAGTTAATTTTGTAAAAATTACGAAATCTAACATTTTATGCATTTGCCCATTGCTTATAATTATATTTGTGAACAGTTATACTCATTATGAAGTATAAAGCATTTTACTCCTACACAGCAAAAATTAGCCATGATATTTATTCTTAAAGTTTTGAAGTCGTGTTCAGGAGTCGTACACAAATTGAAGAGGGAAATGCTTCCTTTCTACGCTACTGAAAAAGAAATATCAGATTAGGAAAAGGTTTCTGACTTTAGTAGTTTGTCGATAAAAGTATTGACCAATATATATATATATATATATATATATATATATATATTTTCAAACGGAATATCTTATTCACAGAAATTTACAAAATTCGTATTCTAGAAAATAATAACAGGTTTCAGTATTGGCATATAACCCAACCCGTAGCATTATTTCATACCATTATTTGACATAGCATTATTTCATAATTTTAAAGTGAAAAACATATAGTTTCAATGTGAAAATTCTTTCGATTAAGTCTCCTCGGAAAGTAATAAACACCACAGTTTGGTATGGTGCGCGGATGTTTATATGCACAAAAATGTGATTAATGAGCATTTTATTATTTTAAAACATGCGTGTAGTTAATTTTAGTATTTAAGTAACTATATTTATTTTAAAGCAGTAATCAGGCAAGCTATTATACATTCTTTACCTCAATTAATGTTATTACAAGATCAATAATGATATATTCTTTGCGTTATTTAATGCTATTTGAAAACTCTTAGCAATCAAATCTGGTTTGCAGAATATATTATACTGAACTTCTGAGTCCAAAAATAGTAGTTAGCGAATTAGATACTACTGGTTAGTGAGTGACAGGATTAGAATCAATAGCAAAACATAGAACTTTGTACTAATCATGTCCATTTGAAGTAATATGTATATTCCTTTCACCATGCAAAGGCTAACGACTGGTTGTATAGCGGATATAATATAATTAAAGATATTTTAATTCAAAATAAAGCGACCAATTAAAATTTTATTTCCGAATGCTGTTTTATTTAAAAACGAATAATCTCCAAAGCAGACATTACCTATGTTATAGCCATTTTTCTAAATTTTATTCTTAAAACTCTTAAATTTAAGTCGATACCATCAAAAATTTACTTAAGCTAGTAGTTTTTTTATGTTGTTATCGACATAAATTTAAGTCTTTTTTTCTCGAATATCTCTATGAAATTTGTGTTTTACTAATTTAGCTATTTTTGCTAAATAAAGCATAGTGACAATTTAAGTGACTGAGATTTTTATTTTGCGGGGATCTATAAAAACTTAAGATTCATTTTTCACCCAGGTGATGTGTTACGACTATTTCATTAAAATTTTCCAATTATTTTAAGAAATTCTCTAATTGGAAGTATATGCCTGGGATCAATATTTAAAGAAATCAAGCCCGTAGCTACGTTTTCCAAACCTACTGTAACTACACACCGAAAAAGAAAGATCAGCCAGCGCCAAGAGGGAAGAATTCAACTACAATTGAATCAAGGGAACGACGTCGCTTCAAAATGCACTTTCAGCGATTTCTTCATCAAATTACAACACCGCTGGTGGAGACATGAATACAAAACAAGAGCTTATTCTATATACGAAGCTATGACAGTAGACCTGTAATTCTATAAAGGACTAGTCAGCAGTCAAAGAATGTATGTATAATGCATATTTCTGTGTGAACTTCCAATAACATGCAATTTTCTCCTATTTCGCCAGCGTTCCAACTGTAATAATCATGTTATCTTACAATTTTATAGAAAGATACATCATTAATTTTAAAACTGCCACAGAAATTAAGTTATACTACATTAAAAATTTCACAAAGTAATAAAAAATCTGTAATATTCGCTTTCTAAATTTCGAAATATCTGTTTACAATTCTGATACGAATTATATTTCGTAATACTTTTCTTTTAATTCTGTTTAAAAATTTTAATACAAAAATAATAAAATTTTAAAAAAGCAATAAACAGAATCTAATTCTTGAACTGATATTGTAAAACTATTCAAAACGGAAAGCAAATGACATAAAATTTCAAGAATTTTGTTAGAACTGATTGCGTTGAAAAATGTAAATGAATCGCTATGTAATATTTATATGAAGACGGAAAAACAGGCAATTTATTAGGATGTGTACAGAAGTTCTGTGATGTTTCGTAACAAAAATTCAAGGATAAAGAACTTAATAATATGAAGAATCTGATGCGGACACTACATGAACTTCCTTGTACGATCAAGTATACTCTTATACACAATTTTTGCTTCACTTCATTTAAAATTATTTCCTCAAATTATTCTAATTTAATTCACCGATCTCTCAAGGACTGTTGAAAATGACATCAAAAATTGCCAATTTTCATATCCCGATTAATTTTGTCGTACTTCTCATAATATATATAGTCTTCTTATATAGTCTTATAATATATATAGTCTTATAATATATATAGTCTTATAGTCAAACTTCTTACAATTTTATTTTTTCGTAACGAGTATAAAATTTTCCCAAATGTAAGAATAGGAACAGGGACACCACATTCAAATTTACACTTCATTATTTGTCTGAAATTTTTTGTTTAATTTGGCATTGCCAAAACACAAATATTTTCGTTATTTAAAACACTACTGCAATTGGAAGTGTATGATTACGGCCAACGATTGCGAAAGTAAAGGCCGGGTAAGGACTCTGAAGGCCGGGTAAAAGGGTGTGTGTATGTGTGTGAATATGTATATAATACCGAACATTTACATATATATAAATGTTCGATATTACCGACTGCAATAAAATAGGAGGTGAACAACTACATTTTAATCGCAGACTCATGTACAAATTTTCAATGTTACATTTCCGAGTTACATACATACGTGCAGACATCTAAAAAAAAATCTCCTTTGAATCCATTTTACAATCCATTTGTAAAAGAGTCGTTTATTCTGTCCGTACGTACAGACGTCATGCAAAAAAACCTTCCAAGTAGATTCGGGAACGGTCAAAATGGACATTTCCGTTGACATTTAATATCCGAAATTTTTAATGCAATACTTCCTTTACTTCACACAACGACGTAAAAGTTCTAAAAATGAACAGGAACTAAACACCAATAAGGGCTTTGTTTTGTGTATTCAAAGGAGACTGCAATAGGCAGATAAAAAAAGGTTCCAACATTTGTGAGGTATCTGGCAAGGACGGAATACATTAATTTACAGAGAATCTTTGATTTGGGTAGCTTTATGAAAGGGACAGAATCTACGAAGATCCCTCACAAGCTAGATGTTCACTTAAGTTATCCAAAGACGATTACAATTTAGTCATGACTACCGTCCAGCTGTTTAAAGAAATATTAAATATATTTCCTACACACAGCATAATGATAGAAAGATGGATGCACGTACTATGTGCTTGGGTTAATCACAAAATTCAACTAATAAGTTGAACAAATAACAAACTGGGAAACAAGTTTCTAACATCAAATTTTTCATTTATTTACTAGTAACTGCCCGAGGTTATTTTCCTCAAGTACTGAGTCAGTTATCTCTGAGACGCGAAAAACTGATAATAATGAAAATTTATGTGAGTAAACGAAAACGAAGGCGGATTTAATTTCATGAAGGTATAAGAGTAATAAACTCTGAAAACTGTAAGTAACTGACAGAAATTTATGTACCTGCTTTTCAACAGTAGATGGAGCTGTGTTCAGTATTTTTTCGAGTTCTTTGGCCAGTTCATTCTTCGCATCTTGTTTTGTCAGCTGCTTGAATTCTGTTGAATCGCTAACTTTACGCTGCTTGCCGAATGCCTGAAAAAGAGATAATGCAAAATATATGAAATAATGGCCTTATTATCTTATAATTTATGTTATGCATTAAGAATGAAACCCGTAATAACATACCTGATTTTAAGTAATAACAAAAAACAGAAATGTATACTGATGGCTATGTAAATTAAAACATTTGACACTAAATTGATTGTAAATGAGAGTTGTGTTTATGTTACCGAAAGAATAATATTCTTGGAATATTATCTTTATTCCCCCAACTCTCTACAAATGACAGTGCTTTAAACAACCGTAAAACAGTTTCTCTGGCAGTTTTGTCACGTTAACACGAGGTTTAAAATTTATTACTGCTTGTTTTCTAGAGCTATCTGCAAATCCTCTGGTAAGTTAGTGTTCAGTGATTGTTAAAACAATATTACATTTTGAACCTTACTTTTAGAAATATCAGATTCAGAGGAAGAACGTCAGCCCATAAGAATGGTTTGGTTTATTTAATTACGGCAAAGCACACTAGGGCTATCTGCCTAAGGGGAGGGATGATGCCTTCGTGGAGGACTTTCTAAGGGAAAATGGCTCGTATGCACGATGCCTTACACATTGGGGAAAACCACGAAAACGCCCATGCAGCCATGTTCGCGGGATTCGAACCTCGGACCGAACTACCAGTGTTCAGCGACTTTACCGCTCGTCCGCTGGTGGGCCCCCCGTAAGAATGCCAGAAATGTTATTTGAATTAAAAAATACAGGCGCAACTTACACACCCAAAATATGACAGACTGTATTAAAAAAAACATTTGAGTTCATTGATGATTTAGCCCATGGACTTTTTAATATTATTAAATAAGATAATGTGGATCTTCTGAGTTTAAAAGTACCCAGTGGCAAAATCCCCATCAATTTCAAAGTTAGAAGATGTTTCCAAAAATAGCAGATTACGTACCTAAAAACTACAGAAACCTCCTATAATGAGATCCTTATTAATCCCAGTACAGAGAGAGACACTTGTGATGCAGAAGGCTAAAAATTATGTGAATTTTAATTCCTAAAACGTTTGTTCTTTAATAAAAATAGGAGATCTTCCTAAATGCCTTATTTCATTGCTTTCAAACACACGTTGCCTTTTCTTAAAAGACAAAGGATAACATTCCTGTACTTTTAAATACCAATATCCAGTTATTTAATAAATATAGGATTTCTGTATTTTGCTACTAAACGTACTTTACTGAAATGTTTTCCAATCTCCCATTCGTTTTTTAAACATTATTTTAGCTAAATTTACGGAATACACAACCTTCTGTCGAATCTTCTCACTAATACACAGTAACATAATTAATGTATGTCTATAAAAAATTTAATTAAAACCATTAAATGCACTTGTAAATTTATTTACTTTTTTCAGTTAGACCAATTAGTCTATACGTACCATAATAAATTTATAATTATTTACTATCTGCTTTAATTGCAACACTTTTAAGTATTTAGAAAATCTTTTTCTTAAGACATCGCTTTGCGCATAAGCTTATGTTGAAGACACATTCATTTATGTGCATTTTTCTTTATATTGCAAGTTACTTTAAAATAACAGATAGATAAAAAGAAAATAACAGATAGTTAAAAAAATAACACAGAAATTCTTTCGTGCGTGAAACTTGTTCTGTTTACTTGGTCTTGTCTGTAATTTTCGCATAAGTAAAAAAAAATTCTAAACGAATAATTTCGAATTTTATATTATCCGTGCTGAGACAAATATGTGGTTGAGAGAGTCGAATAAATATTGTATTCATTGATAAACAGCAGCATTGGGATGCCGATTGCAACCCTTTCTATTATAAGGATTTCGTCAACAGCTTGCATGTGCTGTGCACGAAAATAGGTCACCCAATCAGATTATACCAAGGAACGTGTCGCTCATAAAACAGTTTCAGCGGAAGCCACAGAAAAATCACACAATGCAATTCAAAAGCAACTGAAAAAAAGGTTAAGTTAAACTCTATTTAGTTAGTTTGTGAAAACATATTTCAAATATCTGAAATAACTGCATCGCATTTGATATATCTGAAATGATATAACAGTGTCTCAATAGGATAATTGGCAACTGAAGAATTAAATTTTACTTTAAACATTTTTTTCCAAAATATTGCGATAAAAATAATTAACAAGAGAGATAAAAAAACTGAAGCGTAATTTTATCATTTCAAACAATTAATACTCTTTATATCGGATTTTCAATTGTTCAAAGTTTACAAAAAAGCTACTCAAATACAGCTTATTGTTCCAAGCAATTTTCTACTACTGAAAAGGTGATCATCTTACAGAATACTAGCCGCTTTTGCAGCCAAAATAGTTACAAAGAAGAAAAATGATAGAATAATTTTAATGATTCCAGCTAGTGTAACTTCAGAAAAATGTTTCATATTTTAAATTAGACATCTGATCGTTTAAATATATTTTTAATTAAACTAATTAGATTAAAAAATAACCGCTTGATTTGTTAGAGAACGGATTAAATTTGAAAATTAAATACCTTACGCTTTATTTAACCACAGTGCACTTGATAAAAGTATTTTGTTTCAAACAGTCGCAGCACGTTGCTTTTAAGTAGCGGAGTTAGTTGATTAAAACAGCACTCGAAACACATAGGAATCTTTCTTTTCACAATAATATATTACACAAAACAGTAAACAGTACCCTTACTTTACGTCTGCCCCATACCAGGATATGCTGGAAAAAAACTCTACAAAATTAAATTCTTCAAAATAATGCCCTTAGAGAAATAGCCAATGCTCCTTTTTGCAAGGAATAGCACATTACATACAAATTATAAAATCGGAGCTATCATAAAACACATTTTCCTTCAATATTAAACATCATCACTTCAAAATCATGAACCAAAACCACCAAAAGAGAAAACTTCCGTTAACATTTTTCTTTTGTAACAATTAGCACAATTTTAAGGTGCCATTCTGTCGTCCTTCACACAAAGAAAGATTTTAATTCTTTTTTTTTTGAGCGCATTCCATTGCTGATTTCTCACCACTTACCATGGAGTAATGGAAACTTCTTTCCAGAACTTCAAAATACTTTGTGTTTTTAAATTAAATTGAAAGGCATTTACATCGTGGTCTTACATTTTGCCGAATGGCAACAGTCTTGCGCTTTGGAGATAAAAATATTTTATTTCGAACAGTGTTGCCACTACTCGCTTTCAAATCGTTGATTGTATTAACCGAAAATTCATTAAATTTGTACAAAATGTGAAATAAATCAAAAGCAAAATCGAAATTCAAAATTAAGTCTTCGAGGTGCGCATATTAGGGTGGAAGACTACATATTTTCAAAATCTGGTAGTTGTAGGTATCGCCATTTTTCCGCAATGCAAAAAGAACATACAAATATGCATATATGTATATTCTTCATTACATATTTAATAATAAAGAAGAGATGACTGTTGGTAATGTTCAGTACCAAAGTTTATATTCTTTAAAATACTGTTCACTTTCAAAAGTTGTCGTCAAGAGATGTTTCGCACGATTTATTATCGAAATACCTATATTGCAATTATTCTCATTTAGTGCAGTTTTATTTTTACCGTTGCAGATTTGAAAGAAACACGATTTTGATTACATTATATGAAAAATTTCTCTAAACGTTAATTTTACAATCGAGCAATTGTTTTAATTTTTCAGGTATTTAAAACCTTTCTAAATATAAAATTTCTTTTGCTGAATATGAAACTCATTATTAAATAATTAAATTTTTTAAAGCATTTTCTTTCACAAGTTAAACTTTCCTCTACATATTTACATTCTATAAAATTAATCATAACGTTATTTTCTATAAAATTCTTTATATGATTCAGTTTCGTTTTCAGTTACCCAACTGGGATAAAAACGCAGAAATTCTTTCCCAATTGCCCATTTTCGGGATCACTTGAGTTCTCTAAAATGTATATCTAGAAAACATGATTATTTGATTATGGAATTGTTTATTTATGATTATTGAATTATGCTTTCTGATTGCACAAAAACTTGACTTTATAGAATAGCGCTAACAAAATTCATGTCAACCATTTTTAGGGTGTCCGCTGAAAACATTGCGTAAAAAAACGTCAAGGAGGAGAAAACGCAAGAAACAGACGGTGGGGAAAGAAAGCAAAGAGACAAACATAGCATCTCTAAAAAAAACATTGTGTTAGAAAATAAAGCGAAGCAAAAAACTTCAGTTTTAATACACCGTCCTATACAATATCGCGGTAAAAATAAGGCAACTACAAATCATATCATGATGATAACACCGCAGACATGAGTTTTCTGACTATAAACATTTAAATTAAATTTTTAAGTAATGACTTGAAATCACAAGAAGTACTAAAACGTAAGTACTAAAAAGTATGTACTACTCTGTATTTCATATTTTTGTAATAACTAATCATATTTTACTAAAAAAACAGAGAAAACACTTAAGCATTCAAAATCTGGAAATTAATAAAAATTAACTCTACATTTACAGGTTAATAGAATTTTAAACATGTATTGCTGAATATTAACAGTCGTTATTTAATTAACCTTTTTATAAAGACTATTAGTAGATCTTTATAAAAAAATATTATAAAGAGGAAGATGCTTAATAGAAAGAAGATCAAAATTCTGTTAACTGCTATACCTAGCATTAATTCGGCAAAAATCCGATAAAGGTAGGAAGAGTAGAGGCAAAAATATTACTTGTTTTTCCTTGGGTTCCAAATCATTAGCGAAAATTCATTTCATTTTTTTTTCAGTCAGAAAACGCATGTCTGCAATGGTTTATAGATGTTTTAAACTGTTATTATTTTAAACTAGATTTTGCACCACCTTATTATTTTACCATGAATATCTTCTTCTTGCTTTCTTTCTCCAAAACAAAAAAAAAGGGAGGACTCGAATGGGATAAAGATCCCTGTCCCATTCGAGTGTAGTATAAATTAGTAATGATTGCTATAATATTGCAATAGTGTCCTATGTAAAATAATATGCATGTCCGTATAGCGTATAATATCTAGTATCAAAGTATTGTATATATCTAATTTCCCAACGAAATGTAAATGCCATATGTAGTGAATGCCTCTAATATAGTGCATGTAAAGTAATTTATGTTCCTAATGTAGTGTATTTATTAAATGTACTGTATGTCTCTAATGTAACCATGAATGCTTCCAGAATTGTATAACTATAATTGTCCAAGATCAAAATGCATAATATTCGTACAATTAGTGTATGCACCGTAACATATGTAAATAATGTAATGCAAGTCTCTAATGAAGTAATGTAGTGTATTTATCCAATGTATTGTATATCTCTTATGTAACCATAAATACTTCCAGAATTGTATAACTGTAATTATCCAAGATACTCGTAAAATGTACAAAATGTAGAGTACGCACCGTAACATATGTAAATGATACAATGCAAGTCTCTAATGAAGTAATGCGAGTTCCTAATGTAGAGTATTCATCTAATGCATCGTAGGTTTCTAATGTAACCATGAATCCTTCCAGAATTTTACAACTTTAATTGTCCAAGATTGAAATGCATAATATTCGTACAGTGTACCAAATGTAGTGTATGCACCATAACATATGTAAATAATTTAATGCAAATCTCTAATGAAGTAATGTATTGTTACGAAATGTACAGGCGCGGTGAGATAGCTTCCCCGCAAAGCAGTTTTAGGGTTGCCACATTTGGCAAGAAATCGCCCATTTGGCGACAAAATTGGCGATATACCATGGACGGTTGGAGAACCTTCTGGAACGAATTCTTACCGGTTTAGTCCAGAATGTTCCCGAACACAAGCCGAAAGCTAAAAAACCCTGCTGGTCCGCAGTCAGTGAATGTGCTTCATCGAGAGGGAAAGTGCGTCTCTCATCGAGAATGTATGTGCCTCGTCTAGCGAGCTGACAGTCATTCAGTTAGTTAGTTAGTGAGTAGCATCGAGAGTGAGTGTGTCTCGTCTAGCGAGTCAATCCCTGCGGAGTCGATCGAGTTGACAGCCGGGCAGCGAGTGCCGAGTGGGTCGTCGAGTGCACCGAAGGACTCTGTTAGTGTATCGCGGTTAGTACATCGTCGAGAGAGCGTGTTGAGCTTCGGGAACGACTGAACCAAGGAGTCGGGAGCTGTGCTCGAGTGTCGTGAAGTGCATCGCGAGTTGTAGCGTGGAGATTCTCGAGAGTACGTGGAGTTCCGAGAACGACCAAGCAGAGTCGGGAGCTGTACTCCGGAAAGCAGAGTCGGGTGCTTTGCAGGAAGCTGTCTCCACCATGATAGTCTGATAACCTGAAGGCTGTGTCGCTGATCGTGTCAGCGTGTTTATAGTAGTTCATAGACGACTGTAAAACGTGTTTTGGAGATGTCCTGAAAATATTGTCCAAATAAAGTGTGTTTCGATACTTCATAAAGTGTCGTCGTTATTCACTCCAAATCTACACGAACTCCGTACGAACGTGAAGGAAGGAAATAACGCAACAACCGGTGTCAGAAGAACAGAAGAAAAGAAAAACGTAACAGTATGTTCCAAATGTAGTGTATTTATTTAATGTACTGTATGTCTCTAATGTAACCATGAATTCTTCCAGAATTGTATAACTGTAATTGTCCAAGATCAAATGCATGATGTTCGTACAATTAGTATATGCACCGTAACATATGTAAATAATGTAATGCAAGTCTCTAATGAAGTAATGTATGTTTCTAATGTAGTGTATTTATCCAATGTAACCATGAAACCTTCCAGAATTGTATAACTGTAATTATCTCAGATCGAAATACATAATACCCGTACAATGCGCACCAATGTAGTGTACGCAACGAAACATATGTAAATCATGCAACACACGCCTCTAATGAAAGTATATACATTATGTATTATGGGTATTGAGCATATTTCCGCATAGTGCATCTGCTTTACGCACACCTTACTAGTATGTCACATATGTTTCTTATGTGTACAATATTTGCATTTATGTGCTCTATGTGTTTCCGTATGTATTCTATGTGTCATGTTTCGTATTCTCGTGTGTGTTTTCATGTCTTTATGTTATGTAATTAGGAGTGTTTTTATGACTTTATGTTATGTAATTAGGAGTGGTTTTATGTTTATTTTTGTGTATCTGTGTGTTTCAGCTTATATGTGGGTTTTAGTCTTTTAATGCTATCCTTTATATTCTTTTTAAGTTACTTTGTATCTTATAAACAACGTCCTATGTAACATATACTTGACACCTAGCTCCTGTATGGCAATGTAAACTCCTGTTGCAGCCCCATGGGGCTCCAAGGAGTTGTTGCTTCGAGATAGTGGAGGACGTGGGACATATGCCTGTTTATCTATGTTATACACCAGGCGTCCCCGTCCTCCGTCACCTGTTCCATTCGAGTCCCTGTAGAATGCAGCCGGTGAATTCAGACACATGCGGTCTTGCCTTATCTTGATGGAGCATTACCTTTTCGCGTCGGAATTCTGTTCGACGTTTTTCCTTGATAGCAGCGTCAACACGGACTAGCATTTCGCTGCACCTTACTGTCGAGGGCTTTATCTTTTTCCAGATAATTTTGTGGTTAATACCACGGTAATCCCATCAGATACAAAGCATGATGTTTTTGTTAGTCAAAATAAGTTTTGCGACGCTGTCGACGGGTTCGCCGGGAGCAGACCAACACCCTTTTCGGCCTGTGTTGTTGAATTTAATCCACTTTCCACCATAAGTGACTATCCGTTCCAAAATTTTGTCCTTGCGTTGATATTTGAGCAGATTAATGCAGGCCCGAAAACGTCTGTCTTTATCTACTTGTGTCAGCTCGTGCAGCACTCAGCAATTCAACATGTACGTCAAATTTATGCAATGCATAGGCCATGGCACTAACGTCTAACTCCTCTCTAACTAAGCTCTCGAGTAGTTGCATATTGATCTTCTTCCACAAGTTCTCGCAGGTGGGCCTCATCAACATCAGTAGTCCGGCCAGAACGTTCTGCTTCATGAATGTCATAGTCCTTGTTTTTGAAGTTTTTGAAATTTCGGTACTAAACCTTCAGTATCATATGATGCAACATTAGTACCTAAAGCTCTACACATGATTTGGTGACATCCTGTAGCTGACATTTTGCAACAGAACTGGAAGTAAATGATGGTTCAAATCTGGTAGCGTGATGGTTGTATTTCAGATACCTTGTACTTAATGATAACTGTATTGTTTTACCAATTTCACAATATAATATTCTAAAGCAAGTCTCTTTAAATACCAAAAATCATTTGACAAAATATGCTTAAACATGTCAACGTTCGCGCAGACGATATTTTCGGTGGCGGGAAGCTTGTATTTGTAATTTACTTGTAAAGTTGCTTTTATATATATATATATATAGAGAGAGAGAGAGAGAGAGAGAGAGAGACAGAGAGAGAGAAACTATAATCCTCTTTTAGACACATTTTTGTTTAAATCACATTTCCTTAAAAGTTTTTCGTGGATTTTTTCCACGTGCAATGTGAATATGAACCAGTTTCCCTTAAAAAGTCTTGCACTGCGACATCCCTCCTTTTAGCCAGATAACCCTCGACTGTTTTGCCATATTCAAATGACTTAACCTAACATTATCGAAATGAGCTGATAACAAAAGTATTTTTTTCAATGGAAATATCAAGTTGGCCGATTCATCTTTCTGCAGAATGTTTTTTTTTGACGAGTTTTTGTTCTATAATGAACAAAATCCCAAAATTTTTATTGATGTTACCGAAGACTGAAAATTCAAAATCAACTACAAACACTCTATAGTAAAATAATTATATATTATGCCGAATAATTGATACCTTTTCAAGAGACACTAATACTTTGATTATTTTATTTTGAAGAATCGATGGTGATTCTGAATTGTCAATGTTCAGCAGATTATGAGACTGGTTGGGCCTGTGTTCTATTCTGCCTTATGGTAGATGAAGAATTGGGAGGAATATATTTAAATGAATGGAAAAACTGAAAGTTATCTGGTATTGTTTAAAAACCAAAAACGTGATACTTGTTTAACTGAAAAAGGAAACTCCATCTACTAAATTAAGGTTAAACTTTAACATTTCAAAAAAGAATTCACTTTTGAATAGCTTTAAAATCTTGAAATTGACCACACAAAAATAGAAAATTTATATGTGCTGCCCCCTCGCAAGCCGCAATTTTCGAGCTGTTTCGAAGTGTGAGGCGACATGTTTTCAGACATTGCAGAAGCAATAACTTGTTCAGTAATATCATTACTGCAAAAGCCGTAACTTCATGACTAGTGTCAGAAGATTTTTAGCGATCTGCACTGTGTCTGGCAAACCTCCTCAAAGTTTCTCCTCAGGTGACCGACGAATGATTCAGCAGCTCCTCCAATATAGTCTTCAACTACAACGAATCAGAGGATGTAAAATACAACCAAAACATTAAAAAAGGTATGAGTAATTCAGTCTCCAGAATGTTCTAGACACAGCAAGTAGCAAGAACGCTCTGAAAGTCTCGCCTAGAGAATCTCTTGCCGCTAAGTAAGAAACTCAGATAATGAAGGCAAGAACTATACGTCGTCTTCAAAATAATTTTTTCCAAGCATTCGATATTGGTTATTAATTGTAGTTATTTTTATTATCAGAGTTTCTGGTAAATTTATAAATGTATCTATTTTTAGTTTAATTTGCAGTTTAATACCCAACCTAACCTGAACGAACTCGGTCAAATACCAGTCACTACAATGGAGTCACTCCACTACCACGCCAGCGACCCAGTTTTTTTAAATATTAAGAAGTTTAATTTTAAAAGCCTTGTTTATTTTTGCACACTGTCCTAAAAATAGTTAACTGTTAATAATATATCAATCTAAACTGCCTCACTTCAAAATTAATGCGCATCATGTGATGACATTACGGAACGGTGCAATGCAGAGACCTTTCATTTACTCTCTGAGTAAGATTTCAATTGAGAACTGAAATGTTTTGACTCTCTCTCCCACGTTTTCTTCTGAATGCATCACTTTTCGCTGTCCGCTTCGCTCTCGCAACTTGCCGCTGCCTTCAGAAATATACTTCTCAAGTTTATTGGTACTGATCTTTTCATTGAAAATATAAATTGCAGTTGCTTTTGTACTTTCCTTAATCAAGAAACTTTTGTTAAATAATTTGATTTGCCCTTGCACAAACCACAAATACATTTCACCACATTTCACACAAATACATTACCCTTCCTGCAAGGTGTTCTTGTGAAATAAAATAACATTCTTTAAAAACAAGGGGCAAATGCGCTCATTTCATTTCTGCTGGATTATTGAAAAATGCGCACACCATGAAAAGAAAATAATTGGATTCGCCCATGTTTGCAAATTTTCTTTATGAATCCGCTACACCACCAAATACTGTCAGGCTACACACAGCGTATATTTGTATTTAACAGTAATATATATATATATATATATATATATTAAACATAGAAATATGTATACAGAAATCTTCGATATGTACGTTATTTAAAAAATTTCGTCATAAGAACTGTATACTGTTCTGAACGCAGACGATAGCATAAACAATAAACATAAAATAGATATTTTACAATCAACCAATTATAGGTTACCAGAAATGCGTTTTATTCTTGACACACATGGTATAAAAAAGTAATTTTAAAAAGTGGTTAAAATGTTTTAGATAACGCGACACTTTTAAACCATTATTTATGCCATATTGACAAACATATTTTCATAATAGCTAACAGAAATGAAAATTTTAGTTGAATAATTCTATTTATCGTTTTCACTTTTTATGGCAAACTGAAAAAAAGCACCTCTATGAAGTCTGGTATTTAATAAGAAGTACGAAAAATAAGAAAAGGAAAGAAGAATATACAAACAGACTTTTTGTTTTTATGATGTTTATAAATAATTTAAGTAAATTTTGAATTCAAATGTTACAGAAAGGAAAAGCAGAAAGAAAGGGGAATTTCTTTCATTGCCGTCTAAAACTTCTACAGAAGATTTTACCAAATTTTATGTTAATAAAATGAAATGAAGAAAATAACGAAAGAAATAATAGAAATAATAGAAATACATAGTAAAAGAACGAAGAAATAACAGCATGCTCTCAGAGGCTTCATTTTAATATTAAATGCAAATATGTATTACTTGTCGCAAAAACTGCAATTTAAATACGTCCCTTAAACACCGATCAGGCTGGGAATTCGACCCTGGTTAAAATCTCGACAGTTAGGTTAGATCAAATTATTTGAATATGGCAAAACCCGCGAAGACTATCTACATAAAAGGAGGTATGTCTCCGTGAAAGACTTTCACGGAAGGGAAAGTGGCTCTTATTCACGTCGCACAAATCCACGAAAACCAACATGTAACTAATCTGTTCGCTAAGACTTATTCCAGGGTGACTCCCAGTATTCAGCAGTCTTACTACTCGAACACTGATGATGCTCTCAAATCTTGATAAACGGCCTTGCTGCAGAGGATGTTCTGGTGGTTTTTCCAAGTTAACGTGGATACGATCCATTTTCTCTCAGAAAGCCCTCTACGCGTACGCATCCCTTCCCTTATGGAAAGGCAATCTCTTAGGCTAAAGGGTGCCTTCCCGTGTGCTTTGTGATAAAAAATGATACTAACATCAGTCATCAAATTTACATTATTTACTTAAGCTGCAGTATCAATAATCGAGAGAGCCACATTATCCTAATACTCTCCCCTCCTCCTTTTCTCGCTGTCCTATCCTTTTCCTCTTGCTCATGCTTCTTGTAGCTGGGATACATGTTATTCAGAAATTTTAGCATATTAAACAAGAGCTTTTAAATGTTTTCCCTTTAATCATATGCCAAAAAATATACAGTTCATATGTTATTTTATTTCGCATATTTTAAACTTTGATTCTATTTCATTTTATCCAGAAATGTAACAGACTCAAAAATAGCCGGTTCTTGCATGTTTAGCACTCGTCGAGAGATGGCTACTTTTCTCAGTCTTTTCAGCCTCTCGTCAGCGAGAAATTGATGGAGGATAATAAAATTTAACGCCTGTCGAAAATTATCCTAAGGGATATAGACAGGTTTCAGACCTACTACGAAGAGGAAGTAGCATTATAAATAAAGATTTTTCTTGAGAAGTGAACCCAAACCCTTCGGAATGATCCGGCAAGGAGCCTCTGTTGTCCTGCAGACCGTGTGATCCAGATAGCCGACTATTACCGTCAAAGTATACACTGACTAAAAATAAGTATTTGGACACCTATGCAAATGACGATATCTGCGGTCCTAAGGTACGTCACGGACTCCGCCGGTATATATCGTGTAGAAAACAGCATCGGCTTTAGTCGCATGCAAGATGCCTCCCTATTCGTAGCTCTTTGATTTCTAGAAAGGCATAATTATCGGGTATCACAAATGTGGCCGATCCTTAAGGGACATATCTAGCGATCTGAAGTACCCAAAATCGACAGTGGCCTAGGTGATTAAGAGGTGGAAGGTGAGAGGTGATTGTCGGAATTTGCCGCGAGTCGGCAGACCAACGAAACTGGGAGATAGAGACCGACGAGTGCTGTCCAGAGAAATTCGGAAGAACCCCACCCAACCGATGGCCCTCATCCGCGAGGAGTTTCAACAGGCATCCGGGAGTATTGTTTCAAAGAATAACATCCGTAAGGAAGCACATTTGCTTGGTTTTCATGGTCGTGCTGCTGCCTATAAGCCTTTGATCACAAAGTCCAACCGCGCTGCTCGGTTAATGTGGTGCAAAGCACATCGAAATTGGACCGTAGATCAGTGGAAACGGGTTCTTTGGAGTGACGAATCAAGGTTTACCCTTTACCGTTCGGATGGCAGGGTCTGGGTCTAGCGTCTAGCTGGAGAACGTCTCCTGTCAGAATGCATTGTGCCAACAGTCAAGTTCGGCGGAGGTGGAATTATGGTCTGGGGTGTTTCTCCTCGTATGGGCTGGGACCCTTGGCCCCCATTCATGGTAAGCTCAACTCCGATGCCTACCGCACTATTTTGGATGACAATGTGCTTCCTACGTTGTGGCAGTTTTACGAGTTGGACCCCTGTTACTTTCAAGACGACAATGCCAGTTGTCATGTTTCGACGTTAACCAAGGCTTGGTATGGAGCCAATGGAGTTCATCGAATGGACTGGCCTGCTCAGAGTCCAGACCTGAACCCTATCGAGAACCCCTGAGACGAGTCGCATCGCCGAATTCAGGGGTGCACTACCCGTGCAAAATCGGTGAAGGAATTTCTATGTCTTCTCCAAGCCGGGGGGGGAAGAAAATACGACAAGCTGTCATACAAAAACTTGGGGAAAGTATACCCCGGAGGGTCCACGCTGTAATTACCTCTCGTGGAGGCTCTACCAACTATTGATTTTGAATAAAGTTAGTTTTTCTCTTCTATCACAGGTGTCCAAATACTTATTGGTAGTCGGTGAATAAATGAACAATTCCAAAAATTAGTCTTCGAATAAAAAAATTGCTTTTAAAAATTGATTTCTCTTGTAGAACTTATATATGACCAATAAACCGCCATATCAGCCAAACTAGAATATATACAAATGAAAACCTTATATGAAACCTAATTAATATAAATTCCATCATTCATTTACTATACTCAAGTGTCTCAAGTGGATTACCGAGCGGAACAGTAGTAGTTCTACCTGGTTTCAGTTCCACCAAACGGAATGGCTGCGTGGAATTTTCTTTAATTCAATGTTCATGTGTAACGAATGGAATTCATGTGTAATGAGAGTATAGGTCGATTTCCCCGGAAATTTCTCCATGAAAACATCCTATACTTAGAAAGATAGTAATCACATGCTTTATTTTAAACCTAAGAAAAACCATTGTGTTACATACTTTTTGAAATGTCCTAGCTGTTCTGTAAAACATACTTACTTTTTTACGATTACAGCTCCATTGCGCATCGAACTAATACGCGGAATACAAATTTTTAATTTTATTTATAAAACAATCATTTCACTTGACAGACTACGAACCATTTCAAATCTGCATTGTGTATAAGATTATCGATAAATTTCCAACTCAAAAACGGTAAAGAGAAATTCATATTCTTCGGAATGTAAAGAACTAAAGATGCGTCTGCGCCGGTTAGCGTGCCGGAAAATATGGAGCGGAAACATGCCGGTCACAGGCAATCTATTTAGAAAGTAAGTTACGATACCAAGCTGAAAGTTTGACGACCCGGAACAAAAGATGACGTCAGCATAAAGTTATTTTATGCATAAAGTTATTTTATGCTGAAGAAGTACGTTGCCGGAAATTTTCATTCGTTTTAAATGGAGTTTGAAGATTCGAGTGCATTCCTGAGCTGAATACAGAGGAAAATATTTTGTCTTTTGACAACGACATTCGCACAAAGCTCTGGGCTTTGTGAATTCACATCACTGACACAACATAAACACGGGGTTACAAATAATGTGGAAAATCAGTTTTAAATACATAGAAGTTATCACAAAATGCGAATTCCAAATTCACAAAAGCAATGCAGTCTTCTCATTTCGAAATTGCTCACGAGTAGCACTACAGGTAAAACTGCTGAAAACTGGCAGTTCCCGATGAATGAATGAGCTACACGCAGTTTTCGTTGTTTCCCTTGTAAGTCATATGCATACGAGGTAATTTCTCTTCAAAAGTCCTCCCCGCATCCATTCGTCCTTTGGCAAACATTCCTCTAGTGCTTTTCCTTAAATAAAATCAATCAACTAAGCGTTTCTAAATCCGGATGTTTCTCGTTATAGTAGGATAACGCGCCCTAAAGAATTTTCTCGAAACACACATAGGTGTCAATTTGGTAGTTCTAGAATACTACTGTGGAAGAATTCAAGTGCTATTTTCTTAGACGGAAGGATGCCTTCATAGACGACGTTTTGAGGGAAACTGGCTAGTGTCTCCCCTGCATATGGGGAAAACTACGAAAAATCCCACGCAGCCAGCCCGTTCGATAGATGTGAAAGCAGGTCGAACTAACAATATTCTGAGGCTTTCTTTCGCTGGATCGCTGGTGGGCCCGTTTGAGGGCTGATTCGTAGCTAAGCATTCGAATTGATCAGTTATATTTCCTTTCATAAAGAACTAAGGGAATAAATAAAAATAGGTAATCTTCGAATAACGCGTTTGTTACCAATTTCTAAATTTCTCTTAATACTTCTAGAGAAGCTAGAATTTTATAGCTTCTAATAACAGCTCCCCCTTTCTGATCAACTTTTCTAATAAATATCCCTATAGAAATTACTTTATAATCAGCTTTTTACGAAACTTTGCAACTACCTTGCCCTTTACCATACACATAAAAAAGATAAACACAGAACCAAACAATAGCAATTACTGTATTATTTTTGTTTTGTGATTGTATAGCAAAACATAGATTCCATTAATGCTGTTCTAATTCATTGTACTCGGTCTCTACTAACATTTTACTGCGTTTAGAAACTTGGCGACTACTAAATCAATCGGAATTGCATTGAATTTTGTTAGCAGTATTTCAGACACATCAGTTTAACGACAGTCAACTATAAAAAATGATGCTTCGCAATTTTAAATTTTGAATTGCTGCGACATTACTTAACATTACGCAGAAAAAGTATTAAAACAGAGGAATTGTAGAAAGGATTAAAAAGAAACCATTAGGTATAGTTATCTAGACACAAATAAAAAAGATAAAAGTCAAGTATGAATATCAAGGTCGTTCATTCACGAAAGACTCAAAAACAAAATTTTAACGTATTTTATCTTCTTTTATATGAGATCTAAATGCGGATATCAGGTTTGATCTTATTTGCAGAGCAACAAGCAAAACACTTACTAGATATCACTTAAAAGTTATAAATGCGCTTCTTCATATTGCTGGGGGCTGATCGCACAGTCCTTGTGAGCAAAACTCTTTGCTTTACTTGCACTTTTATTTCGCTAGTATTTAGTGAAAACAGGACTAAAATGAGAAAGATATTAACCGACATTTCAATCAGAATGTTAAGGGAAACAAATTAACACAAACTATAAAATATCCGAAATTTAAAGATATACATTGGCGCCATTCTCGCATGTGGTTAGTTTAGTTAAACTGGGTTAACACCAAACCCTAATATCAAATTACATGTAAGAAATTCAGTTGATACCTTTTTAAATAAACATTTTTAAGTAAAATATTTATGTCCTTAAATTTCAGGCTTGAAATGTAATACAGGGTGTTTCAAAAGAAAGGAAAATTTTGAGTCCTATCTTATCTTGGTTACACGAGAGGTTCGTAGCACTAAATGACTTACACGCAACATTTTGCCATTCAGTAATCACAAAGCGCTCACCGGCGGCTGAGCGGCAAAATCATTGGACACTGGTACTTCGATTCCGGGCGGGCAGGCCCTCTGCGTGAGCGTTTTTCGTAGTTTTCTCCGTGGGTAACGCGCTTACGAGCCAGGTTTTGTTAGAAAGTCCTCATGCAGTATCGTTCTTGCAACAGTCACTAGACAATGTAATGCACTTCGTGGATGCCGGATATAATAGGCGCCGGTTGTGGATGGGTTAATAATATTAATAATTTTCAGTACTTTATCGACAGCGTATTAAAATAATGATTCATAAAACGTATCTGAGGCAGTCACAATGCAGAGCATCATTTTTAAGTAACGTTGCTGAGATGAAAAAAATATATTTTCTAGTCCTTCAGTAAGGGAAATTACATTAATAGTTACCGTTGAGGATAAAAGTCTTTCTTTGTATTGTAGTCAGGCGATAGCTATGTCGTAGTTCTTTTATACTCTTTGCAGAAGGAAAACATAACAAGTTGACTAGTGATTTATGAGATCTGGAACGTGAACTTGCGTTATCTTAGTTGTGCTGCCAACAACGCACAGAGAGTTTAAGAAAGATTGCACAATGAAATAGCTCTTTAACATTTCGTGAAGCCTTCAAATACTATTTTCTGTAAGTAAAATTAAGCTGGTGGTTAATTTCACTTTTTTTCATTAATTTAATTAACTTTTTTCAGTAAAATGGAATAATTATTAAAAACACTTAATACCAAAATGTTAATGTGTGTTATATTTATAATTTTATTATTTTAAATCGATAAAAAAAGGAATGTTTTGGTTTTAATTTTAGTTGAAAAACAACAACATACGCGTTTTGTTTAAATACAAAAAAAAAATTTGCTTTGCTCAGTTTAATTATAATAAAACTAAAAAACAACACTGCATGATTAGTTGTAAGTCCTAGTTGGTTATTTCAACACACAAAGTAGAATAACGCCTTTTTTAATTATACTTATTTTTGAAACAAGAACAATGATATTAAAAAAAAAGCATTTTCATAATCCTGTAATGGATTGGATTATTTTGACTACAGCAAGGCATGCAAAAACTAATAAACTTAGGAAAAGATTTTAGCTTATTTGGTTATGGCAAAGGACTCGAGGGAAGGAATGCCTTAGTGGAGGACTCTGTAAAAGAAACTGGCTCGTGTACACGTTACGCTTCGGGAAAACCACGAAAAAGCCCATGCATGCAGCTCGTTCGCTTGGATTCGAACCCCCAGACTGAACTACCAGTTTTCAGTGATTTTACCGCTCGGCTGATAATGGGCTCTCTTAAGAAAAAAATACATTCATGAAAGACTGTTTTAGACAAATTGGCTCGTATTCTCGTTACATATGGGGTAAAACCACAAAACCGCAGTCATCCCATTCGCCGCATTTAAACTCAGATCAAATTACCGGTGTTCAGCGATTTTACCATTTGATTACTGGTGCTCTGTCCAATAACGGAAAAGCTGTTTCGTGTGTTTTGTTAAATAATTTAATCGCTTAAAAATTTTGCAGCCTGTCTGACTTTGAATTCACTTACTAATATAATGGCATCTCCTTAGCATTTAATATTTTATTGTAAATTATAGTACATTATATCTTTCTTGCGTAGCATCTCCGTGGTTTTTGCGTAATGCAATAACATAATTGGAAACATAATCCAAATCAAAACTTAAGTTGCCTGCAGCTAGAAGGTAACAGACACAACTTTTGAAATTGTCATTTTCTTCTGTCGATGTTTTGACAACTAGAAAAAGCCTATATAATAAGTTACTGATTTATTTGTATAGCAATAATCTCTTCTCTTTTTGTATTAAATAATCATTTCGCTGTTAATTTGACATGATTGATCTTTGTGATTTTCAAGAAGCAGTGAACTACAATAGCATCATTCTGTACACTCATAATGACACACGTGTTTTTTTTTTTTTTTTTTTTTTTTTTTTTTTTAGTTTTATAACAATAGAGACGTAATAACCGAGCGGTAAAGTCACTGAACATAGGTAGGTCGGTCAATTGTTCGAATCCCGGCGAATGACCTCTCTCCATGGCCCTTTTCGTGTTTTTCCCAAATGCGCTACGCGCATACCAGACTGTTCCCTTAGAAAATCCTCCACGAAGGCATACCTCCTCCTAGGCAGATAGTCCTCGAGAGCTTTGCTATAATCAAATAAAACCAGCCCAAACGTAATACAAGGGGTACTTGAGTATTAGTCAGTACCTGGCGATACATTCCAAAAAATATCAGCCATCGCTTTAATCTCCTCAGAGTATTGTGGCAACCCTAGGAATTCATCCAAAAGCCTGCTACGAGCGTTGCAGCAAATATCTAGAAACTGTTTAGTGCACACAGCGTGTCTCAAATATTTATCAAGTGTAGACCACTTTTATACATTAAAACAATTTTTTAGCATATGTTACTACCAATACACTTACATTTTTAAAATACAATTCATTAAAATTCAATTAATTTTATACTAGTATTAATCAAGTTAACAGAAGAAATTTTATATTTGTTTCTAAAAAGTGAAGGCTAGACAGTGACAATGAATTTAGTAATGAATCATCTGTAAGAAAAATGATAATTGTGGAGACATTAGGTATATTTTTGGAAGCAGGAGAAATGAAAAATGAGCAATCGCCTTCGCCAGGAATCGAACCACGGATCTCTGGCCCATCCCAGCGTGCAGACCACTGCACCACGAAGGCACGCTAGGAAAGCGGAAGAAATACCTTATATACTCCCCCTTTTAAAGGGCGACTGGGGTTTTTAGGGAACACAATCGCCAAATCCTGGGCGAGGAGAATCATTATCCACCACCATTTTAGTTCGAGCGCCACTGTAGAGACATTAGGTATTTTTCGGAAGCAGGCAAGATGAAAAATGAACAACGGCTTCGCCGGGAATCGAATCACGGGCGTCTGGAATACCGGCCCAGCGGGCAGAACCACTATATCACGAAGGCACGCTAGGAAGGCAAGAGAAATACCTTATATAATCATTAAAAAAAATGCATTGATTTTCTTATCCGAAGAAATGGAGGTAGGACAATTCAATTATACGGACATCTTCAATTTACATGAAAATTTTTCAATCCAAGAGTTCTAAAAGCGATTATGGCATAGCTCGCGAAGCCTATTGGTTTAAAGCAAGGAATGTCTTCGCTCAGGACATTTTAAAAGGAAGTGGTTTGTGACCACTTTGCAATATAGAAACCGCGAGTCATCTAACATGTAGCCGGCCAGTTCGTCTGGATTTGAATCCGGCTCAAACTGCCAGTGTTCAGAGATGTAACCGCTCACTACACATGGAAAAAGAAAAGAAAAACATTGTTCACTGATCACATTCAATGACGGAAAAACAAATCAAGATAAACTGCCAGTGTTTATGTAATTTAATCTCCTCGGCTGTTAAGGGAATACATCTGCAAATATACTTGAATATTTACATTTGTTTACTTTTGTTAAGAAAATTCAATACGCTAAAAATACAGAGATTTATTTTGTTTCTCATTACAAATTCTAGTTTGAAATGACTCGATAGTAGTTCAGCTTATTGCAGAGTCTAATGTGAAATAATAAAAAAGCCTGCCATCAGAATAAATATGAAATTAATTTTAATAATTTATTTTTATACAATATCTATTTGACAAAATGGAATGTTATATCCTATAAATAAAACGTAAAACTGGTATTTAATTATAAAATATGGATAATTATTTTTATATTGCATTTTTTATTACATCCAAATACGTGAGAGCGGCATGAATCTGAACCGCAAATTAAAACGCTCGTTTTTTTTTACTTACAAAGCAAGCATGAGATAAAAGCATAAAGTGACATATAAACTCATTATGACTAATCTTTTTTAACACTCAGGCTTTTATTAATAAGTACCCTTGACTATTGAACATTAAAATAAAGTATGTAAAATGATGTCAAGATAATTAAATTGGAAGTCATCGAATTTCTATTGCAAATTAAGACCAATATTTTATTAAAGACTGATATGTACTGCAATAAATATGCCCCATCTAATGTTATGCTGAAAAACGATGTTACAGAATGTTAAAATAATAAACATACGATAGTGGCTAAAAAGGGGAGTTGGCACTTTCAACTACCACCCCTTCTTCCATTGACAAATTTCGAAAATATTTAACAGTAAAAGATATTATATGTTAAAACCAGTCTACTTTAGAAAAGCATCGAAGATAAGTGTAAAAAATAAATAAAAGAACTCTTAATGATGCAAAAGCTGACAAATCTTGAAAGAAATCCACTTACAACATTCAGATGAGTTCCCTTTTGCATATCCATTCCCAAGTGATTCCCGAGCATTTTGAGAGCGACAGGAGTTCGAATGGATCGAGTTGCAGTCGCGAAAAGCAAATGCAATGAGAATGAGACGCTCTCTTATGATAAAAAAAAAATAAAAAAGGAATAAAAAAATGGTCAGATAAAAACGCTGATGTCCTCGCGTCCTTGGCCAATATCTCGCGCACCGAGTGTAACATCCAGATAGAAAAAAGTACATCATATTCGTTCGTACTTTGTTAGGTTTAAGATAGCGAAAAGAATATTTTCATTTCTTATAACCCTGATCATTATTCTAAATTTTAATTATAATGGAGCAGTATGCGAAAACGTTTTAACTATTACGTATCATTTTATTTTTAAATAAAGAATACTAAAACAGGAAAAAATGCTACCCAACCACACTGTATCTTGATACGTAGACATAGTTCAGACAGCCATACAGCAGACTGGTAAAATATTCAACAGTTAATTACCGACTCCGCATTTATCCGTTTGACTTGTCCCAGACATAGGAGACTGTGCAATACCGTTTTATTGCAGTTTTCCCTGCCGTTTTAAGCATCGTGTCAAAATCGCGAATCTTAATTTTTTCGTGTTTTCACTTCATTTAGTGCGTTCTTTTTCGATGAATTATGTTATGCCAAAAGAGAAAGACGCACATTTTTTGTATAAAAGCTTCAATTATTCAGACTACTATCTACTAATAAATTATTTACTAATCGCACACAGTTTTGTTTATAAAATCGCTGGGGAATCCATGATGGTTAAATCAAAAAGGTAATAAATACCTAATGCAAAGTCAGGGGAGATATTTATTTCTGTAGCCTTAGCTAATTCCTCCAAATGTTGTAAATAAAAACGCAAGTAATCTGAGTATTTGTTTTCGCTTTTAATATTTGTTATTGTTTTTCAGGTGCAGCTATTAATAGGAATTTATTTACAGAGAGCCATTGCTAAATGTTTATTATTTAGAAGTCATACAGCCATTTCATTTCAAAGTATTTGCAGAAAAATAAGGATTTTATAGATTTATAGTTTTGGCATAGTAATACTAAAGATGTGCCAAACATTGATCCATCGTTTCCAACGTTAATATTCTGAAAGTAAGTTTTTAATTTCTTATTTTGAAAATTTGGCTGTTCGTTACAAACACCTAAGTGTTAAGCCAATATCCCACCTAAGCTTCAAATTTTCAAATAGGATATTTTGCAGTAAATTTCTCGACGTGTATTCTAATAACTGCAGTATTAAAATTACTTAACTAAAAAAAATTATAATAAATTATATGAAGCTGGGAAAACAAATTTGATATTCGGAGATTTACTTGATATTTGTGACAAACTTATACTCGCAAAATAGTTCCTAAACTCTGCAAAAATTCGAGCTAAGATAACGTTTGTTGCATTTTGCTTCTGCCAGTGCTGTCACTTGTATTAAATACCTTCTTTTTAATAGCATAGAAATATCGAGAAAAACACCTGCCGCTTGTCATGATTAACTAATCCATCCGAAAACATATGATCCCGTCAAGAACAAATTCCTTCCCATCAGTAGAATTTATGTTCTCTAAATTTGTATCCATCTTTTACCCATTTCTGCAAACTTGTAAACTTATTTCTCTCTGTTTTTATTTGATAAGGACTTATTTTTCTACATAATGAATTTTCTGTATTTTAATAATGCACAGGTAATTTAATGTACCGGTTTTCAACAGGGACTATAATCAAGAAGTGGAATAATCAATTACAGCCAGGGTAGTTATTTTACCGCAGGATGAGTTTGACTATCTATTTGTAGATCTAATCTTCCAGGCTGTCGGAGTAAAAGGTGTCTCTTAAGATTTCCTGATTGTGAGGGGGGAGAGAGAAGTATGGTCAAAATATCTACTAGAAAGAACAGGCACCTGAATTGTTATGCGAAATCTAACAGGAGATATCACTAGCATTACTCCATGCTAGTTCCTGCCTGGGGCCAAGCTGCCAAAACTCACCTTCAACACATCCAAGTTCTTCAAAACAAAGCACTCGGATTATCAACGCGCCATGGTTTATTCCAAATTCGTATATCCACCGTGATCGCAAATTAGATACAATTCAAGATTATATTCAAAAACTTTTCAGAATTTTTTTCTATTCATTTCTCTTTCATCCTAACAACTGCATCAACTCTCTTAGATGTTCTCCATTTCTCAGAGAAAAGCACAAATATCCATCTGACATTCTCCATCCTTAACATTTTTTTACTCATATTAGATTCTTCAGTTCACTGATTTGGGCCTTCGACCAGAAACTCGCCTTATTCGTCGACTGATGACGGCCACTTGACTTGTACTTTCGTCTTTTTGTTTTATCTATGTTCTCCACCTGATACAGAGTATAAGAAGGTGCTGCTTTCTGAAACTCAAATTTACTATATGTTCTTAGTAGTCATAGGAGATATCGATTCATCAGTGCTTATTGTATCACAGGCGGTGCTCGCATCGTAGCGATATAACGTAATGACAAGATTGTTAAATATGAGTTTATTACGGACCGTGTAAAACAGTGAAACATTTATTGTACAGGGTGATTATTATAATTAAAGTTCTACTTTCAAAAAGCTGTTAAAAATGTCACTGGTCAGAATGACTTGAAATTTGAACTGAATATACATAAAGCAAAGGGAATTTGTCTGGCAAAAAAAAAAAAAGTTCAATATTTCATCAATAGATGGCTCTGTATTTATCATAATGGACTAATTAAAAGACCTGACCTGTACGATAACGGCACGACTCGTACCAGGTTTCACACTGGTTTTTACACTGCTTAGGACTTTCTACTTTGAACGTCTGGGAAATATTGCCACGGCAATAGATACCCAGAACAACACAGCAGTATCGCACGACTCGTACCAGACTCAATAAAAACACAGAGTACATGTCTACGTCTGGGAAGCTCTTGATGACTCTGTCAGTCTGTGCTTGTGAAGCTTTCAAAGAAAGATGATTAAAAATTTGAAGAGACGGGGTCATTTGACATGAGATCTTTAAAAAGGGAAAGGAATTACTTCTACGTCGGTGAAGATGGGGCTACAGCATTCTAAGATAAAAAGTGGTGTGGGAATTTGCAAAGGAATTGCCCGATCTTTAGACATGCCTATAGGCATGGTTTCAAAATTTTAAGAAACAACCTGCAACGTTATGTATTTAAAATTAAGCATATTCATGAACTGCTTCCTGCTGACCTACCAATACGACAAACTTTTACCAGACAATTTTTTGCTCAGTTGGAAGTGAACAATCTGTAGTGTTCTATCAATACCCAAACATAACCCAGTCACCGTTCTTAAAAAAAAAAAAAAGCTTCAATAGCAGAGCCTGATCCTTTATTGACAGTAATAACGAGCTCCTCAGACGCAAAATAACGGGAATCGGTGTTTTTATTAAGTCTGATATGTAGTGTGAATGTCACATCTTTTAAATAGTATATTATAACCAGTGCAGAGCTATCTGTTGATTTTTTTTTCCCCAGACAAATTCTCGTTGTTTCATGTATATTCGGGTCAAATTTCATTTCAAGCCATTCTGACCAACGGTTCTTTTTTACAGCCTTTTCAAAGTGGAACTTCAATTATAATTAACCTGTACAATAGCATTTACACAATAATGTTTACAAAGTGTGGCTTATGTGATGTTTAATAAGTCAAAATAAAGCATCTGAGAAGGACTAAAAATCAGCTACGATCGTGAACAACGTTTCAAGGAAAAGTGACTCGCATCTACATGACACATGAGGAAAGCCGCGAAAACGCCCACGCAGCAAATCCGTTCACCCGGTTTCGGAGCTCTGTTGAGCTAAAAGCATTCAGCGGTCTTCTCTGCTGGTAGATGAGTCACTCTATATAAACGCATCCTAAAGCACGCATTTAGTTGCATTCTAGTTCTACGCATTGCTCCTTAGTATCTATTTTTTTAATATAAGCGTTAGTTTTCGGATGCGAAATTTTAGCAAAATTGTTATAATAGTAGGAGCCTAGGGAAGGCGAATATTTTGTGTAATATATCGAAATCCTTATATTGTAAATCTTAGACAATTATGTATTGCACCATATTTGTGCTGTAATTGTACCTCGCAGTATAACAATATTGTAAATAGAGAGAAATTCGCCCAAGGGGATTTTACGAATTTTTTCGAAATTTTTAGCATGAATCTTACATTCGATCTTGCGAATATAGAGATTTGTTTTTCATTTCGAGGATAAAATTACTACAATATTGTTACCAAAATTTTCGCACTATCATTTTGCTAACAAATTTCTCAGTGCTCGATTTTTGGGCTCGCGAAATCTTCAAATCAACCATTTACAAATGTCGTATAAAGTTATCGCAAAATGCTGTTCAAAGAAAAGTTGACAAATGTTACAGGAGTTGGCTGCATTAATCTCTGAATGTAAATTCGATAGGCCTTATCGTTTTAAGTAAAGCAAGATAAAAGCTGCTATCAGAAAATTACGATTCTTTGTTCTGTACAGTTACATGCTGTTTAAACTGAGGCCAGTAAAACGTAAATTCTACTAACCCATTAAATATTGCGATATACAACATGCATTAGAATAAGTAATTAAATCTTTGAACGGAAGAATCTGGAACTATACTTTCAAATTTTTAAAGTAAGAAATGAGTGAACGCCAAAACTTTTGCTGATATATCGTTTTCTCCAAGAAAAATGTAATAAATGAGTTCAGAACTTTCAAGAAGACAAGATTTATTTTCAAGTGAATTTCCCAGAAGATAGTTTCACAACATAAAATTACATAACATAAATGACAAAATTTTTTCCAATGTGTCTCAATCCAAGCCTTTATTATTACGTTTGCTTGCTTGAAAACATCTCTATGAATTCATATTAACTATTTAATTATTTTGTTTTGGTAACATTTTAGAAAAACCAATTATTTTAAAATATGATATTTACTTTTAGTTCGATAGCATCTACGTCAAAATTCAATTACTTAAAAAAAAACTAAAATTACTTAAAAAAATGTGGAATCAGTGGTGTAATTCATTTTACCAGCTATTTGCTTCCAAATATTACACTAAGAATTAAGAGAATTTCCACGTTATTTTGAATTTCTGTAAAGCTAATGGACAGATTTGAAAGAAATTTGGTATAAATATGCATCTTTAACAGAGAAAGATTATTTATGTACGTAATTTATGCTATTAATGTCATTTTATGATTATCAGTAAAACTCATACTGCAGGGATGTCCAAATCTAAGTTGTGATATCGAATTGAAAATTAGTCCATCTCCTCTTAATACCTCAGCTGTCAGAAAGCCTCTTTCAAACATAGGCAGGACTGTGCGGGCATCTGACATAATGTCTGTCCAAACTATTACATCCCCACAACAGTAATGATCCTTTTCCATGATGAGGGAGGGTTGGTATCGTGTTCTAAACTCTCTTCAGATACAGGTACGCTGAGAATCACTGTTCAGCCTGAATCTCGATTTCATTTGCAAAAAGCAAGTTGCTCCAAGTCTGGTTCAAGGCGCATGCTGTCTGCACCACGCTAAACGTACTTCTCATGTGTGGTGCAGTGAGCGGGACACACTTCTGGTATACAGCCCTATCTCATGAAGCATTCAGACAACTAATAAAACGTGAAATTCGGGTTCCAGTAGCAGTATACAGTTCACGGGAGAGTTTAAAAGCTGTATCAGTTGTAAGTCGCTGCCCTGAAAGTTTCAAGCAACAATCGTCATTCGCCATTGATGATCTTGGTCGACCTTCTTCAGATCTTCTTGATATGAATGCAGTGCCCTGAGACCGTTTCCACAAATTACAGACTATACTGGGCGTTATAATGTGCTCTTTAGCCACCTGTGCTTGTGAATCGCCTGCTTCCAATCTGCTAACAATTCTCCATTTTATCCTGGCATCCATACGTTCGTGGCTACTCATTTTACTTGACACCTTATAAAATTTACCCAACTCTTACGAGAAACACAGCGAATGTCGCGAAGGGGTACGAGCCTACAAATGACTGAAACCCCTCCTGTGTTCTTATCCCCTCCACAATCACAGTTCTGTACAGACGCAAATGTACGCTTACGTATTGGACTCTGAATATTTTCATAATTCCTCGGTGGCATGATTAGTACCTCTGTTTATATACTTTTCTTAAAAATAGACAAGATTTGCGAATTCTCTTAATATTGTGCTTGAGTGCATGATTTTAAAAACTGTTTTCGCTACGTTTATATTATATTTTGGACAATGATTCATAGCTTTAAATGATTTCGAAGCATTTCTACTCACGTAAGTGTTAAGAAATAGATTCCGAGAACATACACTGTGTCTACAAAAGTCGTTACCCGGCCTTTACTTTCTCTACCGTTGGTCATAAGACATACACTTAGGCTTACAAAAATGTTTTAAATTCGCAAATATTAATGCTTTGGCGTTTTAAAATTCAAAGAAATCAGTTTTGTAAAAATTACGAAATCTAACTTTTTATAAGTTCGCTCGGTCCTTTTAAGAAATTTTTGTATTCGTAATAACGTATAGGCAGACAAAGGAGTAGGGAAATAAGGCACACAAAGGAGCTGTCTTACACAGAGTCGTAGCTAGGGTTTTCAGCGCCTAGGGACAACTGAAGATTTCGCGCCCCCTACTGCTTGCCAAGAATGGAAAACATTTAATTCTAAAATGTCGTAACCTCAGTTTGGCGCCCCTTGGATTCTGCGCCCGGGAACAGATGTCCCCCTTTCCCCCCTTTAGCTACGCCTCTGGTCTTACGACAAAAATTGGCAGAAATATTTAATTTCAAAATCTGCGATATTTGACATTTCCGGTTTGCAATCAGAAGTCGGTTACTCCAGCAGTTCCCAACCTGTGGTACACGTGCCCCTGGGGTTACCTCTGGTCTTAGTCAGAGGTACTGGAAAAAATAAGTAGTAATGGTGGAAAATAAAATGATTTTATAAATTTTCTAATATAAATGCTTTCTGCTATTACAAAATATTCAGGAAATTTAAATTCGGCATTAGATAAATGAAAAGCAATTTCGATTATTTCCGATGTGACTTTCCTAGCTGCAATGTGTTCAAAACAATGTAATAACACCTATCATATTGCTAGATTCTTTTCATATCATTTAGAGGTATTTTCAATCCGGTCTTCACTTTACTAAATGAATTTACTGCCATACACTTACATTTTGGTACTTAAGGTAAGGGTTTCTCTAGGAATACTTTTTTCGTGGTCTGGAACTAAACATAAGATGCATAGCGTCTTAACGCTATGCATCTTATGTAGTCACTCCCTTTCATTCTCTACTCTAAGATACCATATACAGATAACTGTATTTTCAGGTTTGAGTGAACCATCAATTCAATTACGTAGTTCTATTCTTGAGATTGCAGTGCTCAAACCAGCTTCAGTATTGAATTTTGGTTTAAATTCGTTAAACGTAAAGTTTTGTTAATATGAAAATGATTTTATAGTTAAAAAATAATTTTTCGCACATAACAGAAAATACTAGTGGATAAGAGATGTAATTTGGTGTTTGAGCAAGCACATTTTTGGAGACCATCTATTTCTGATGAGATTGAAATTTCATATTGATGAATGATTCCAAGGATTTGCATAATTAGTTGATATTTTTTCGGAAAATAAATAAACCAAGTTTAGAATTACTGATCAGTTCTAAACTGTTTTCAGAGCACCGGACGAAACCGATTCTATGCTCAACAAGTTGCAAAGAGGGAAATCGTGCATTAAAAAAAATCAGACTAAAATATTCAAGGCACTTTACAAATTATTGTCAGCAAAATAGACTTCGAGTAACAAACGATATCAAAGAGAACATAATAACCCACGTAAAAGGCTTTCAAGGACTCGTAAAATATTGCTTCTCTAAAAGAAATGACAGGCACTGTTGGATATCGGATCTTTTTAACGGAGATTTGTTTAAACCAACCTTAAAATTGTCATTCTGTGAAAAAGAACCTCTTATATTTTCCTGACATTATTCATTTCAGTTTATTACTTTTATGTTAATGAATTATTACCATTGCAATATTGCGAGAATATTTGGAGGAAAGCAAGGGGCTCATAAATTCTCAAGGAAGAAGTTAGGTGTATTCTATAATAACAAAGTCTCGTTAAGGGATACGCGAAAGACGTTGATTTTTTTTTTTTTTCCTTCTTTAATGCGGTTCAATAATATGCCTTTGTGATTTACTAGTGTCTTTATTCATAGTTTTGTGACATTTGATAAAAATTGTCAAGCAAGTAACTTATACATTTTTAAAATCTAAAAATTCGTTATTAATATTTTCATGAAGTATTATTACTTCAGAACAATAATATAATTAACAAAAACTTATTAAACTAGAAATATTTTTTTATTTTTAATTAATGGAAATAATATTATTAGTTGGCTAAGTCCCAGTACTGAAGCCTCAGTAGAACACAAATCTGCAAGATTCACTGAATAAAATTTTATTTTGAAAAAATTATTTTTGTTCAAAATGTTTTCGCAAGTCAGCACAGAATTGCTCGTCACTTAATATCTTAGCATCAAAAACCTTTTACTAAATGATATTTTAGTTTTATTTACATACAAATGCAAACATTTTGCACTTATCAATATTTTTAATATCAAATATCTCGGTCGGTTTTTGTCGTACGGGAGTCGAAGATTTTGTGTTTTATTTTTTAATAACCAGTACAAAGTTTTCCCAAGCATAGGAATCGGAGGAACATATAAAAGTTAGATTTCATAATTCTTACAAAATTGATTTCTTTAAATTTAAAAATGCCAAAACATGAATATTTACGTCATTTAAAACATTATTGCAACTAAAAGTATACGTCTGCTACCAGTGGTTGCAAAAACAGGGGTCGAGTAAGAAGTTTTGTGGACCCGATATATATTTAGCTTGTCATCCCCTTAACAGATTCAAGTCTATTTTAAGTGCCAATAATTTAGTGCAATCTTTCATTAAATTCATTTATGAAAGCATTTGTTTTAATAAAAAAAACATGTGATTTCCACTCACAGCTACCACCACCGTAGCTATTTGCATTCTCATAAATAATCAGCAGGTCTCTCTCGTATGCTTTTTTATAATCTATTAACCAACAAACCGTCTCATCACTGATAGAGGCAGGACCTTGCAAAATCACTCAGCTGATGTACACGTGATTTGAAAAGTGCACACATTAAAGGTCAAGTTCAAGTTCAAGAATTATCGAAGCAGGGCGGAATAAATAGGCAACAAGAATTAGGATGCTTACACGAATAAACAAAAATACTATTTTAAATAAAAATAATATTTTCAAAATCAAATATAAAACTGGAAGTAAAATTTCAGGCGTTGACGTGTTTCTTTTTTTTAATGCAGTTGGCTCATAAGATATGAACACTTTGGAAATCATTTTTAAATGCCTTGAAAACTGTAATGCCGACATTACGATAACATTATTTTGCGAAAAAACAATTTACAGTAGTAATATAGAATTTTAGCGGTATATTGAAGACCATAAAGAGGCAGATGATGCTGGATGCCTGATTCATCATTTTTATTTAGATATAACTTATTCGCATAATGAGCACAACATAGCGATGTAAGCAACAGTTCGATATTCAGTAATTTCACGTGCAGATTTCACATAGGCAGCATTAACACTGGAGACAAAAAGGCAACAGCTTACACCATACTTTTGAAAAAAAAAAGTTAACTCTAAAAATGCTGAATTTTGGGGCTTTCCGTTTTGTTCTTATTGTTTAATTAAGGCTATAATTTGTTTAATATTATAATTTCCTGAAAGATTGTTTGCATTATGTCAATTAAATGCGTTACAGATATTATAAAAGAATCGTATGACAAAAGTTAAATTTGAAATGACGCAGGTAATATTTCGAGAATAGAATGGAGAAACAAAGAAATTAATAAACAGGTAACTTGAGGGTCTATTACAAATTAAAGTTTGGATTTTATATGTAAATTCCACACAGGACTTATTTTACCATCAGGTGAAGTTAAACAATTGCTTGGAGTATCAAGAAAGAGAACAACTTGTGTATAAGGGTAACAAATAGTTACATTGCTAAATCTTCTTAATTCTATTATAATTCTAGTACAATATTGCTTAATTTATATCAAATAAGTATTATTTGAATATAAATTGATTTATTTAAATAATATATATTTGAATATTAGTAGATTGTAGATAAATGCATTTATAATGGAAATTTAATTCATATAAAAACTAATCAGTAGCACTATCTTAAGTTTATTGCAGATTGATAACTTTTTTAATGCTCATGAAGGCATTATTTTTATAAATACTCACACGGGTAGATAGTATATGAGTACGCAAGAATAACAGTGATCAAAGACTATCTGTCATGGTTGACCGCCACTAAAAATGGCCAGTACTTTTGAGATTGTCAATAAACATCGGTATTAAACATCAACACGACTACGTTCGAGAAGACCAAACTCTTCGGAGAGCTTAAAAGTGCTTAGCTTGGTGGACCCTTAGAAACGGTTCCCTACATTATGTCCAAAAGGTCTTTACCCGGCTTTTATTTTCACAACCGTTGGCCGTAGACATATCCTCTAATTTCAAAAATGTTTTAAATAATCCAAGGATTCATGTTTCAGCATCTTTAAATTTAAAGAGGTCAATTTTCTAAAAATTATGAAATCTAACTTTTCATACCTTTTTCTGGACCCTATACTTATACGAGGGTTGGAACTTTAATAGTGGCAACTATTTATTTACAAGGAATACAAAAGTGATTCATGTCACCATGTTTTACAGTCCTTCAATATAGTCGCCAGCATTGTGTACAACCCGTTTCCAACGATGTGGAAGTCGCAGAATACCTGTAGCAGCGCCTGTTTTGTTGATAGTTTGAATGGACCGGTCTACTGCCGCAAGAATCTCAGGAACAGTTTGGAAGCGAGTGCCTGGAAGTGGTTAATTCATCTTAGGAATTAAGTCATAGTCGCAAGGGCTTAGATCTGGGGAGTATGGTGGATGGTAAAGCACTTTCCAGCCCCATCGCTTGAACAAATGAGTCGCAGCTTGCGCTGCATGCGGCCGAGCATTGTCATGCAAAATGAGAGGAGCGTTCTGCAGAAAGTGTCGCCGTTTTTTTCAAAGCTGGTAAGAGATTGTGCTCCAAAAATGAGCAGTAATAATGAGCCGTGACGGTCTGCTGTGAGGGAACGGTATGCGTTAGGATGACTCCATCACAGTCGTACACGAGAATCACCATAACTTTCACATTGCTGGGGTTCTGACGAAATTTCGAACGTTGTGGTGACCCGTGATGACGCCATTCATTTCATTGGCGTTTCAGTTCTGGCTGGTACGATCGGGCCCAAGTCTCATCCAGCGTAATGATACGGCGTAAAAAAGCATCTCCTCCGCGCTCATAGCGCTCCAGGTGGGTTCGGGCAGCGTCGTATCGTAGCCATTTCTGCATTTCCGTCAATTGATGTGGAACCCATCGTGAAGCAATTTTTCTCATGGACAGGCGTTCCTTCAGAATGTGCAGCACAGTCGTATGCGCTAATCCTGTTTGTCCGGCCAGCTGACGAATCTTTTGGCGGCGATCACTGTCCATTAGTACGGCAACAGCTTGCACGTCTGCATCGCTGACACTCGGACGACCTGGCCGCAGCATGTCTGCCTCGTTTTGGCGTCCTTCATTGAATGCTTTCACCCATCTTGCTACGGTTCTGTAAGGCAATGCAGATTCCCCGCAAGCCTCTTGAAGCCCTTTATGGCACTGTCGAGCTGTACGACCTCTGGCACATTCAATTTTTATCCAACATCGTTGTTCTTGTTTTGATAACATCCTGACAACACTTACATTAGACCGCGAGCTTATACAAGGATCCGTTCTTCCTGTCACTCCGCATGCGCGTGACGTAGGCAGGACGAGTCTTTTTGCTGAGAGGTAAGATGGGTATGTAGTTTACGTGTGGTATACGCGATATTCTTTGGTTTTGTTGCGTAGCGTTTTTTCAGCTGTGTTGCCAATATTAAAGTTCCAACCCTCGTATTTATGGAAACTTTGTATTCGATATAAAAGATAAAATTTTAAAAAATTCGGAAAGGTTTCAGATATCAACGTTTGTTAATGTTTTTTGTCTCTTCGCCAGCCTACCCTTGCTGTCACTCCAGCTAAACCATCACAATTTTTTGTTTAGCTTTGTTATTATATATTCTTTTCTTTGTAATTACGCCACAAACATTTCACAACAAAGTCAAAATATTTTTAAAGCTGCATAGCTCAATATGCTTTAGAATTCCCGATGCAGTGTTAAATTTTACACATATTATTCTATTTTTTCAATCTCATCTCGGTTCATTATACCAATATTGAATTTTCTTAATAAGAGGGCTAAAAACATTTTTGTCTTTTTGTTATCAAGTTTTTATGTATCAACCTTTAGCTATTAAATATCACATTATTGGCACTTACACCACATAAAATTCCTTAAGCAAAATACACACAGGGTGAACATCACTGACGTTATTGTTAAAGGCCGGACTCTGACCAATATAATTATAGTTCCAAACCAGACGTCTATCTCAGAGAAGGCAATAACTAGTGACAAGGAAATTCTTCAGGCAACACAGAATACAAATCGTAATTAATTTTCGCTAGCATTTCAATTTTCTTGCGCGAGCTCTAGATTTCATAACTTTCGGCTCTGAGTAAAAACATATGATGTCAAAAATAGAAAGCTAGCTGTCTTAGATGTAATTACTAATAAAAATTTAAATAACTATCACAAATATAGCACATAAAATAATATACAAGGTTTCAGATTTTAAAACTCGCGCAAAAGGTTTTGCTAAGTTTTTTTAAGTTTTTTATGTTCCCCTGAGCTGATTGTCTACTAGTTTGCTGTTGCACTAATTCTTGCTAATCTTCCCCCCCCCGTCTTTTTAGCTTTATTATTAAGCATCGTTTTCTTCACACTTACGTCACATACAGTTCAATAACAAATTTTTTAAAGTGGCCATAGTAGCATATGTTTAGAATTCCCAATGCAGTGTTAATTGTAATCATACATTTTTATATTCCCTTCAGTCTTTTCTCAGTTCATGATATCATTATTCAGTTGGCTTAGTAAGGTGGCTAACATAAACAGTTTTTGTCTTTCTATTATTACAATTTTAAGTGTTAACTGTATTTATTAAATATCCCATTCCTCGCACTTATGCGACATAAAATTCAGTTCAGTAGCAAAATCACTAAATATTTAAAAACAGCATGTGTTTAGAATTTCTGGCAGAGCTTTAGAGGTTGGCATATATATTTTTATACTTGCTATACTATTTCTTTAAAAATTAGAGGCTTACGTGGCCAGCCATCTAAAATTGTTATCATAAAAAATAAAAAGTACATAATAATTTTAATGATGATGGCTAGTAGGATTTTATAAAAGTACTGAGATTTTTAATCAGACATCTCATGATTTTAATAAATGTTTATTTAAATAGAAAAACGAAAATTCGAAATCTAAATTTTTAATTATTTATTATTTAAATAAATCGAAATTTTTAAATCGAAAATATTTAAACCGAAATCGAAAATTTAAATCGAATTAAAAAAACGAAAAACAAATTCTTAAGATTTGTCTTTATTGTTTCTAAATCGCTTCTTTTAATACTCCATAACTTCAAAATCAGATTTGAAATTATCTTAGGCTTTGCTCAATGTATAACTTGTAACTAAAAATGTGTAACTTGCAACATTATAGTTGTGAAATGCTCAAACCAATTTCCAGAAAGGTAAAATTACATATTTTCAGTCAAAACGAGGAAACTAAGAATTAGTTGTGTTTTTATTTATTTTTTAGAAGTTTTTCAATTCACTTACCCTTTTCTTCAAATTCGGAATCGGCAATTTAATTTTCAGTATCTTTAAAATTTTCAGAAAACCAGTTCCACTGCATCTGAGTTAAAAAAGTATGCCAACTGCGTCAACTTAGAAAAAATGAAATAAAAATAAGAATTGTCAAAAATAAAAACGTACCCTTGCATAATTCATCGTTCTTAAAATATGAGGTCAGTGAGATCAAATTTCGAAACACAGGGATCATTCCAATAATTAAATGACGAAAAGTGGTTGAAGCTGCTATTTCTAGCAACCCATCTGTTTTAATATTCAACTCAGATCCTGAACTTTCACATAATTAAATCCTAGACAGAAATTAAACTCTTACTACAAGTGCTCCGCAGCTGCTGTTGAATGAGGGCAAATGAGTCGGTAAAAATTCAGTCACCTCTTTTATGTTTGTTATTTTTTTTCCACGACATTAATGGCTTACTTAACAATGATGCGATTTGATCCACTCAACAGTGAATCGCAAACGTATTCCGCCATTTTACAGATCTGACTATTTCAAAGGATTTAAAATGCTAAAGGGAATAAAATTGAAAATGAAACATCTGAAATTCTTTAACATTATTGTAAAAACTAAAAATAAATTATTTCAAATTTCAAGAAAATTATAGCTGTAAGCCGAAACAAAGACTAAACTTATCACATATGTATGTGATAAGGTTTAAGCATTTCACAACTTTAATGTTGCAAGTTACATATTTTTAATTACAAGTTATACATTCAGTAAAGCCTAAGATAATTTCAAATCTGGTCTAAAGTTATGGAGTATTAAACGAAGCGATTTAGATTCGCCTTTCTGCTGCGAAAAATAAATAAATGAAACCCAAAATTTACAAAATAACGTTTTCAAAAATAACCCAAAATACGTACAGGAACAGTATTTAGAAACAGCAACCTGAATTGAAGGTACTGGAAGAGGTATTTTATGCCATTGCTCTCGAACAAAGTCGACACCACCGAGAGTTAGTGTCGACAAAGTGCAAGGAGTCTCGAGCGAAGTCGACGTTTGGAAAAGCCGCTTTAGCGCAAAAGTACAAATCAGGAGATTTAGTAGGGGTATGAGTGAAAGGTATGTCCCTATTTCTTATCCATTTTTTCCAGGAAATGAACAATATATTTTGACTTGCTGCTTGCTTTTGTCTTGATGCAGTTATACTGATTGATCACACTGTGTTCAAAGAGAAGATATCTCATTTGAAAATTGGGAATAAAATAAGTTTTTTATAATATGTAGAGTTGACCATAATACTTTTCTTCACTCTCTTTATATTTAATTTGCCGTTTTATGAAAAACCAGCAACAATCGTAAATTCCTTAGAAAAACTTTAAATTTTTTCTCCTCTTTGATGATAAAAAATGGATCTGTTTTTTTATTGCAGTCATTTAAGTACACCCAAGATTCGCCTATTGTGACAACATTTTTTCATTTTTGTCCGAATAAATATTTCTCATAAAGAATTCTGCAGCGCGTTCTACGTTCGGCGATATATCGCGAAGAAAGACGATGCGCATTATGTTTGTTCTCCTTTTAAGATTCAAATCGGCATTAATCACTTTGCTTGCAGTTGACAGAACGTTTTAATGGTTTTTCAACTGTATTTTGACTTAGCGGATTTTCTTTTAGCATTAAAGATCTTACTTTTGCAACATTCGAAACATTCCCCCCTTTTTTTTTTCTTGGATATATATTTGGAACAACTTTTCCACGTGAAGCAAAATTTTAAAGTTTTTTCTCCTTTCTTGTTGACAACATTACCCACCGTAGCTTTAGATATCGAAAAACCACTTTCACAACGCTTTTTAATAAAAACATACGAATAATCTTTTTCGGAAAGAACACAAATAGCCTTCCATCCATTTCTTCTTTAAAAACTACTTTTTGCATGAACACAGAACTGTCAATAGCAGGCAATAATTTATACTTTCAAAAATAAAGCTGCAGTTAAAAGAAATTCCAAGCAAAAGATTTTAGTACTAAGGGCTTTAGTCCAGAAGGGCTATTAATTTCGTTTTGGCATTTTGTGGCGTTTCACTTTTCAAATTGTTGCCACAAAATATTATCGACCTGTATTATATTTAAAGAAATTAAAACATGAAGAATCTGCATTAAATGTATGCGTGTTTCTCGCATTGTAATAAAACAACTGTATCTACAGCCATCCAGTTTTGAATAACGTATGTGTCCACACACCCAAATATGGGCATCTGCTGGAAGCCCGAATTTGGAATTTGTTTTATTATCCGTTTCATATTTTGTAAAGAATTTATGAGCTTTTGATTAAGAAACTCAACGATTTCAAAGCGAGCAATGGCAACACTGTACAGGAGGGGGGGGGGGAAATAAACATTTTTATATCCAGCGCGGGAGACTGTGTAATCGGAAATTCTAAAGATATGCTCCTTTTAAAATTATTTTGCGATATTGTTATCGAATTAAATTTTATGGTTTAGATGCGAAGAACATCATATTTAATAAGTAAAGGTGACATAGAAAACGTTACCCTGCTGATACCTTTAAAACCCTGCTGATACCTTTTAAACACACTTTGCACTGCTGAACGTAGAATTCCCGTTCGTTACATTTTTTCATGTTGACGATGCCGCGTTTTCACCCTCTTGAGACTCAAAAGAAATACTTGTTCTGAACTAAATTTAAAATTTTTTTTTAAATAAATGATTTTTCTAGCGATTACAAAATTTGAAATTTCCTTGTTTATGATAATTAGGATTGCTAAACTGAAACAATTTGTATTTTGCAGAGTGGTCGAATACTTTTGTGTGGCTAATTTAATTAATTGTTTGTTGGTTTTATGCTTGAATTCTGGTTAATTTATTTTAATTTTTGTAGTACGTAATAATATATATAAATAAAATATCAGATAATAGTTTTATTTTATTTTGCTCACACAGCTTTTGGTGTTTAAAATCGTTTAAAGCTGCTAATCTCGTAAACTAGCCGAATATTTTTGACTCACTAGTTTGTGACTATCTATATCAAGGGTCTGGAAGCTTTTCTGTTTGAAGAACTAAGAAAAAGATTTTTCCGAAGTCAATCCTGGACAAGACCTACTTGGCAGCATTTCAAATAGTTAACCACAACATTTTATTTTAAACACTTAAAACAACAAATTTAATCCCGTCGGCCTTCCATTTTATAAACCAAAATAATCAAACACTCAAAAATCATTAAATTCTAAAGATTTTGCCTAATACGTATCCTCAAAGAGAATAATTTCCTTGCTCGGAAAAACTGCAAAATTCGGAGGAATGATTCTCAGAAAAAATCCTAAATGATGCCACGTGAACACTTGCACAGCACTTGTTTAATTAAAAAAAAATCTGATGTGTACACCACATGACTTCCTTGTACGGAATATTAAATTATACGCATTTTTTCTTGCATTTCATTTAAACTTATTGGATTGAATTAAATCTACTTCGCCGACAGGGCATAAACCACAATAGAATAAATGCATTCTTTAAAATTCACTCTAGTATTTGTTTACTATAGCGACACTCTGGCGCTAGATTCACTTCACAGTATTATATTTCGTTCACATTATAGCTCATAATGCACAAAATTTATATTATTTAAAGAATAGAATTATCTAATCGTTGCCACATGTTCTATTCAAATACTATAATAAAGCTAGAATGATTTATAAAAGAAATTAAGCAAACAAAACAAAAAAGAAACAGTTTTTCACAGACGATTGAATATTTCTCATTCAATTAATTCAGTTCTCACTTCGCGAGAAGGCAAAAATACATAAAAACTCAAATTATCTATTTTAAAAATTACGAAGTAAATCTTAAACACTTTATTTCCTCGAAAAATTTCCAGAAAGGACTAAGCATGATTTAATTGGCAATAATAAATGAAGGCGATATCTTTGTTGTTGCGAAGCTAAGTTTCTCTAGATTGGCAACAAATCCACTAGTCTGCTGTTTGAAATGTAAACAATGAATGGCCGCCATAAAAAAAAGGCTTAGCGGCACTTAAACAACTTTAAAATTGTTGATAATTCTAAAAATATTGCATATAGATTTACTAAAGGCATAAAAACCTTAACCGGAAGATAAAAACAACATAATTCAATCATTTTTAAAGCAAAAAATGTACAATTTACAAACATATGAGAGTAAAGAAACTGAGATCACTGAACAGAGTAACAGAGTGGATATATATATAAATATATTTATATACGTTTGGTGCGGCCGATTGCAACCAGAATACGAGGTGCACATCTACATGTTATAGCAGTCCTATATACAAAATTTCAACGTTCTGAGGCTACTCGTTTTTGAGTTATGCGAGATACGCACGTACGTACATACTCTCTGAAAAGAATTTATTTTAAAGCAGTTTGATAATTTTTTTGGAGGAAACGAGTCTTTTATTCTGTCCTTACGTACAGATATCACGCAAAAACATCGTTAAAGTGCATTCGATAGCGGTCAAAATGGATGTTTCGTTGAAACATTCGTTTATGCCTGAAACTTTTCGCGATTACAATACTTCCTTTTTACTTCGTACAAGGAAGTAAAAAGAGTTATTCGTGGTATAATCTTGCATTTATTTCACTGGATCACTGTCACACGAGGCTTACTGAAAATATTTCCTCCTTCCAGTGGCAATATGTTTTAACATTGCCCTGTTCTCAGCTTTCCGGGAAACATTAACTACATATCATACTCCAAATGGAACACTCATTTTTACTGAAAAGTGTTGCTACAAGTAACAGAAATACTGTATATCTACTTCAGTATCGCAATATGTTTTATTGTGCAGGATGCAAAATCCATTCACCAATAAAGCTACTAAACCCCTCTAAAATAAAAGAAAAAAACATCAACCAGATAAGAAGCAGTAACACAAATAGCTACTATATAATAAAAATACGGATTATATTACACATATTTTTAAACTGTTATTTATAGCTTATTAAGAACAAATAGGTCCTTTTTATTTTTTTGAACGAAGTAAAGGAAGTATTGCAATCGCGAAAATTTTCGATTATTAGCTTTCAAAAGGAAATATCCATTCACGAATCTATTTTAACATTTTAACTATTTTTGCTTGAAATCTGTACACACAGGCAAAATAATGGACTCTTTATTTCAAAATGGGGTTAATCTTTGAATTATGGTAACTTGGCGATTTTTGGCGAAAATTTGGCGACCAACTCTGCTACAGCAACCTGCTAGTTTTTGTTTGGACGTCATTTTGTTTTCACGAAGTAAAGGCTTCCCCCCCCCAACAATCTGCTAGCCGAATTACGCTCATGCTAGAACTTTTATGGAACAAAAGTGCTTAAACATGACGAAGATTAAATGCGAAATTGGGAGAAAGTGCAGAATCGCCCACTGCTTGCCGCGTTTTTAAGAATTGCACATACACTGTATTATCCATGTACACGTCGACCTATTTTCACTTAAAAAAACATTCCAGAATTGCACAAAAATGGCATTGCACACACTCTTGACTTTATCCATGTACACTGCTAAAGTCCTAGCTAGTAACCTTTATCGCCTTACCAAAATGTCGCCAAACTACCTGTTACCATATTCCAAAGATTAGCCCAAAACGGATTATAAAATGGATTCGAATTTTTTTTTTTTCCCTCCCCTCGTGACGTCTGTAAATACACACATGCATTATCTCGCATCATTCAAAAACGATTAGGCCTACAGCTTTAAAACTTTGTATACGTGGCTGCAATAACAACTATTTGTGTATCTTCCTTTTTTATTGCAATCCCGGCAGTACCATATATATATACACGCACCCCCCTCACTCGGCTTGAAAGTCGTTACCCAATCTTCGTTTTCGCAATCGTCGGTTGTAGTCATATGCTTCCAATTACAGAATTTCAGAAGTGTTTTAAATTACGAAAATATTCATGTTATGGCAATGTCAATTTTTTTTTTTAATTAAATATTTAGCAAGTAATGAAATCTAATTTTTGATGTGATCTCCTAAAGTTTGTAATGTCATTTGATATGATACTGCTTCTTGAATATAACCTATAGCAACTTTATGTTGAGCAAAGGAACGACTTTCTCCATATTCCAGAAACCTAGCAGATCTTCATTTGGGCTCAGAAAACTGATTTGGAATTTTGAGGGGTATGTCCAAGTTCGGGTCCGGATTTTGGTTTAAAGTTACTCCGCAATACTATAAACTTCCGGTTAACCACAATAATACTGTCGATGTACATGGTTAAACCAAATTCACAGTTAATCCAACAGCCTTAAAAAAATTGTGAAAAAAGAAAATCCATAACCAAGACAAAAAGTATTATTTATAATATACATGTGCTTTCAAGCAGTTTAATTTAGAAAATAAATTCGTTTAGTGATGTAAATTAAATATATGTTTGAAACAAAAATAGCAAACTATAATTTACGAAAGAATAAATATCATTACGAACGAATAAACTAAGTTATAAATAGTATTAAATAATATGATCTAAAAAAGAACGTGAACTATAACATTTAATTTAAACTCTGGTAAAAAAGTTGCTCAGAACTCTTTGTGTTTTATAATGCAAAGTTTATAGATTCCAAATTACGTGCAAATAAATAACGTATACTACTGTTGGCGAAAAAATAATTCTCAAATACTATGGCATCATTTGCTATCCCTGCTATTATCCTATGCATATTACTATGTGTTGTCTTATTTCACATGTAAAATTTTGTTTTATTCTGATTATGACGACGCACAGCAGGGAATTCGCCAAGGAAAGACATGCATTCGTAGAGGATTTTCTTATAAGAGAACTGAATCGTATTCATGTTACACATAGGTGTTTTGGTGTATTTAATTATGGCAAAGCACACTAGGGCTATCTGCCTAAGGGGAGGGATGCCTTCGTGGAGGACTTTCTAAGAGAAACTGGGAAAACCACGGGGGACATGGTTACACATGGGGAAAACCACGAAAACACCCATGCAGCCAGCCCGTTCGCGGGATTCGAACCTCGGACAGAACTAACAGTGTTCAGCGACTTTACCGCTCGGCCGCTGGTGGGCCATGTTACACATAGCGAAAACATTCACGCACCAGTCCGCTCACCGAAGTTAGAAATCGAGTCGAAATACAAGGATTCAGCTACTCTACTGCTTGGCCCTTTAATGGTTTGGGAGAGCAATAAATCAGTTGAACAGTCTGTTTAGACATGGCCTGATTAATCGGCATGGGTAATCTGTAGCTGACACTACGTTTTTGAATAATTTTTTAATGAAAGCGAAACGTTAAATTATTTAAGTAAGAAGAGCATGTTAACAGTTATTAAAATTTAAAAATAGCAAAAAATTAGAAATTAATGGACTATTTTGGTATGAAAATTTTAATATTCATGAAAACTGAGAAAATTCTCTCAAATTTGGAATACCGGAATTCGAGCTGATAATTTTGCTAATCTATTTAAAATTTATAGCTTTTCTTACGGGCTGGCTGCAAGGTTGTTTTCTTGATTTTCCCCATTTGTAGCTTTAGATACGAGTGATTTCCCCTTAGAAAATTTTCCCCGAAAGCATTTCTTCGTGGAAGACATATAGTTCTTGAGTACTTTGCCATTTTCAAATAAACCAAACTAAACTTAATTTCTTTTACAGACTAAGTCGAATTCTTCGCACATTTCGGCGATATATCCCTTTAAGCGATTATCATAGATTTCAGAACGCAGAAGTTCAGTTGACTATTTTCAGTTTGCTATATATGTTTTAGCAAAATAATAATCATCTGCTGTTGCATTTTTTTCTCAAATAGTTTAATAGCTCGACAGATCTGATAGAAGATTGATTATGCCGAAAAAAAAACTTCATCCATTTTGACTCAGTTTAATTTTTTAATAGTACATCGTTTGAGGTTTCATGTTTAACACATATTTCTCAATTTAATAACATTTTAAATAATTTATCTTAAGATAAATCTTTTTCGGTAAACGGCTCTCCAGCTGTCGGGTAGTAAAGTCATTAAACACTGATACAGTTAGTCACAAAAGTCTGCGTACAGACTAAATTTTAAACTAAAAAAACACTTAAAGCATATAAAAATGTATTTTAATCATTGCAATTTTTCTTCTATTAGCTAAAATTGTAAGCTTAAATAAAAAGCAAATAATATCAGTGTAATACTTTTTACATTTTTTCAAAAATATATTTTGTCAAAAAAACTCAGAAATTCCCTCCAATAAGTCTGCGTACACTTTCAAAAAAAAAAAAAAAAAGCAAAATATAAGTTTTTTTACATTACTTCAATACTTTGTAGGATATCCTTTATTCTTCAAAACAGCTTGCAGACGTCTGGGCATTGACTGAACTAGTTTTTCAGTGTCATCCGATGTAAATTTCGCCCATTCTTCCTGCAATTTACTAATTAGCTTATTTCGCGACGTAATATTGTGTTTTCGAATTCGTTTCTCCAATTTTGCCCACAAATGTCCGATTGGATTGAGGTCTGGTGACTGTGGAAGTGTACGCAACTGTCTTGGAGTGTGATAGAGGAGATATTCCTTCACAATTTTAGCTGTATTGTTTCGGGTCCTTGTCTTGTAAAATAAAGGTATTAGAAAGGTTTAAATTTCGGGCACTGTCTCGTAGATTTTTCTTCAGAATATCCAGATAAACATACTTATCCATGACTTTATCAATAATGTGAAAAATTCCAACTCCAACTGGCTGGCTGATGGACGTTTTCGTGGATTTTTTCATGTGCAACGCGTATACAAGCCAGTTTCCTTTAAAAAGTCCTCTCTTGGCAGATAACCCCCGTGGGCTTTTCCGTAATTAAATAAACCGAACCCAAACTTTAGCTAAAATATTTTCTTTCAAAAAATAAACAATCTTCTTGCACATTTGCCTAAACGATCATCTAAAATTACATTAATAGTTTAAAGACTGTGCCAGTTTTTGCAGTATGAAATGCAGCTGAAATAGAAACCTAAAAAACTATTTCAGAAATTTTGAGCTTTAAACGAAATTTGAAATCATTTTGAGCCCTATACGAAAATCTTAGATTTAGAAAGCATGATAATTTGATTCTGATATTTCTGTTCTGATCCCATATAAGGGATCTTTTCAGGAATGGCCACTTATAAAATTAAGGTCGAGTACTTACAAAATCAAGAAATATTTACAGAATCTGGAACATCTCTTGCAGCGGGACTATGGACTAAAACCCGAAACTGTTCCATACATTCCGGGACGTGTGGTAATTTTATGTTAAGAATACCATATATTGCCTTCACAGTTTATGTTTCAAATATGTTATCCATATCCGTATCATATATTTCAGTAAAGTTAACGAAATGCATGCATATTTTAACTAATAGGGTAGCTGGTTTTTACAACAGATAAAATTCAAAAATTAAGTACCAGTTTTGTTACTTATAACCGTAGATCCCTCCGCTAGGATAAATATGAATCTTATACAAATTTCAATTAGAACAGTTTTTCCGCATTTTAGTTGCCAATAAAATGAGACTGATAGAATTTTACGAAGATGATAACAGAACAGAATGATAAAGAAGACTGGTCATAAATACAATAGATGGAATTTGATATACTACAACAGAGACTTAACTACAGTTGATAGCTTTACAACATTTTATTACAATGCTCTAACTCAACTAACGTTACTAAAGCTTGCGAAAAAATTTGGTATAGAAAATTAAACTGGGTACATTCTTATTATCTGCACTCTCATTTTAATGTGAAGTTTACATATATTCGAGCATGCATTTAATAACAGCCAACTGACACATGCACATACCACACATGCACATGAGTATGCATGAATTTACATTTATTTTAACTGACATTTCTCTGAACAATTAACACCGGCTGTTAGAATGTAAATGTCGGCCTAACACACTTTTGTTTTACTCTTGTATTTCTTTAGATTTTGTTTTACTTCTATACTTCTTGTTTAGATTTTTGCTTTACTCCTATATTTCTTGTTTCGATTTTTGTTTTATCCTACACTCATTGTTTTTTTTAAAATATTTCTTTTTATTAGTATTTTATGAATAGAACAGTATCTATTAGCCTTAAAATAATCCAAATATACGCATTTTGCCGGTTCATAAATCGCATTGAGTTGGCAACTTTTCTTGGCAGTGCGAATAATCAGAAAATATCTAAAACTGAACCACGTTGTACGGGTAGCACGCATAGATTTTACGGAAAAACGATACGCGGCAAAACTATTATCCGTACAACAAAAGGAAAAGGGCAGAAAAGCCTTAGAACTAAATGCTATGCTTACTGAAGGCACAACTATGTCAATAGACCAATTTTCTTTTTTCATGTAACTTATATGGAAAAGAATGTATTCACAGTTTTCCCCATTTTTATAGTAAGAAGTGGTTGGTTTGTTTAATCAGTGTATGGCAAAACAACAAAGGATGTCATTTGCCTATTCTTCGTGGAAGAAATTTTACGGAAAAATTACTCGTATTCACATTACACATGAGGAAATCTCGAAAACGCACATGGAGAATAAAACCAGTGTCGAACTACTAGTGTTTAGTACTCATGCCCACTGATAGGCTCATAATAAAGTTAAGTAATGCTATGTTACCTATATATGGCAAATTACGTGGTTTTTTCCACGTGATTTGCCGTATATAGATCCCATATTCACATTCCATATGAGGGAAAAACCAGGTAAACCAACCATGCTATCAGTCCGCTCGCCTAGGCGCAAAATGCCAGTATTCAGCTGTCTTAAAAACTCGGCCTCTGGTCGTGCTCAGACTCACAAAAGTGTGAAAAATTTTTAAATGTAGAGAATTTTCAGACATTCGGAGTTGCGAATTTTCAGAATGAGAACGTTTTCACACAGAACTATTGAGATTTGTAAATTCATTATCTGCTTTACCAGCTCCGAAAGTGTTTCCTTTCTGTTCAGTTTGTTTAATCACAATTGGAATCTTATTTCCCTTTGATCCAATTCTAACCGAGAACTTTTTGGGAGATGTACTTAGGAAATTATTAGCCTCACTTTTTACACAGTAATACTCAGACGTTTAAAGTAACTGTACCAGCTTCTAAAAGAAATTTCAGATGCAGAAGTAGCTTTAAAAACAGTAGGAACTGATGAAGTGAATACTTTGAACCGTTAAGAAATGTTCATTCTTTCAGTTCGATCTCAGCTTTAGTTTCCATCAACGGCCGAGTGGTAAAATTGCTAAACATTGGTAGTTCGGGCCGGGGTTTGTATTCCGGCGAATGGGCCGGCTGCATGGGCGCTTTCGTGTTTTTCCCCATCTGCAACCTATATACGAGCCAGTTTCCCTCAGCAAATCCACCCTTTCCTCAGGCAGGTATCACTATCGCACTTGCACGGCCGGCGTCAGAGCCAATACAACCAATGCAGCTGCACTGGGCAGCAGAATTCAAGGCCCGTAAAGACTGCACCTAACAATCGTACTTATTTTTAAAAAAATCTAAAGAGCAGAATTTATTACAAGGGTATAACTAATATAAGCTCCGACTGACTTTTGAGTTTATACTTTAATCAATGAATCAATGAGATAGCAATAAAGCATTTTGTGATGGTTTTCCTATAGATGTCTACACAAATATTTTTATACATTTCACCAAGTGTGATTTTAATCCAGGAAAATCCAGGAAATCCACATAAATGGCATTTGCAAAATTAGCTCTGATTTTTTTTTTTTTTTTTTTTTTTTTAGTCCAAAGGGATTTGAATCCCGAAGGACTATTAGTTTCGTTTTGGTATTTTGCGTCGGACTCATAAATGTCGGTTCACTTTTCAAACTGTTGCCACAAAATGTTAGAGTCCTGCATTATATTTGAAGAAATTAAATAATGAAAAATCTGCATAAATGTATTTATATTTCTCGTATTGTGATAAAACAACGGTACATAGAGTCATCGAATTTTGAATAACGTAATCCTCCAACGAATATGAGCATGTGGAAGACCAAATTTGAAATTTGAAATTTGTTTTAGGATCGATTTCCTATTTTTTAAAACTTTGACGAATTTTTGATTAACAAACTCAAGGATTTCAAAGCGAGCAATGGCAACGTTGTGCAGAAAAAACATTTTTATCTCCAGCGCGTGAGTCTCTGTATCGGAAATTCTAAAGATATGCTCGTTTTAAAATTATTTTGCGATATTGCTGTTGCACTGGATCTTATAGTTTAAGTGAGAGGAACATGATATTTAATAAAGAAAGGTAACACACAAAATGTTAAAAAACGCCCCTTTGGACGTAATTTAAAATCTGAAACATTTCAGATTTTTTTTTTTTTTTTTGTATTTGCTTTTCAACATGTCATTATTATGCTGCTTAATCGCTTACAGTTGACTGAATTATTTGATGTTTAATATATGACGAAGTATTCTACGTGTAATAGTACGCAAACGACACTACTCTTCTGGCAAAGCCCGAGTCCAGCACAAGTTTAAAATTACACGATGCGATCATGTAAGTCATGTCTCTGCGTTTTTATTGCTAAAAATCATAACTTTGAAAAGCATTGTAATTTTCTTCATAAAATTATTTTTTATGAACTAATAACATTACTATCATTTAACAGAATTAATAATATTACTTTAAGTGTAACATTAGCACTGAAAAATATGCAGATATTACATACGTATTACTTTTATGAAGGGTACAAGAATCATTATTACTAGAAGACTGATTCATTAGATTGCGGCAAATTACACTAGGGCTATCTGCTAAGGGGGGAATTGCCTTCATAGAGGAATGCATACGAGAAATTAGAACGAATTTGTATTACATAATGAAAACCTTGAAGGCACCCGGCAGCCAGCTCGTTCTCTGGGATTTGAACCCTAACAATGTTTAACGTTCTTATGCAATTTGCTTCAGATCAGCTATTTGCACAATAGATGAGGCTCAAAAGGCGCTTGTACGTACTTATTTCATAAATAGACAGAATTCTCCAGTAAGCTTTGAACCAGACAGAATTAGCTACCTGCAAATTAGACCAATTTTACTACACTGTAAAAAAAAAAATCTGTAAAGTTACTAAGAAAACTCATGGAAACTGGGATGCCATGGGTTATTTGAGTAACAGAAACATGTGTTTTCTTTGTAACATTACAAGAGTTTTGCCTGTAATGGTTACAGATCTTTTTCTTGTAATATCACAGCATATAGTTATGTAAGTAGAACATATTTTTCTCATGTAAATTCCCAAACGATATATCTGTAATGGTTACAGATTATTTGCATGTAATATTACAGCAAATAATTATGTAAAAAGAACATGTTTTTCTCATGTAAAATCCCAAACGATATATCTGTAATGGTTACAGATTATTTGCGTGTAATATTACAGCAAATAATTATGTAGAAAGAACATGTTTTTCTCATGTAAAATCTCAACAGATATATCTGTAACCGTTACAGGTTATTTACTTGTATTATTATAGCAAGTTATTATGTGAGTAGAAGATACTTTTCTTACGTAAAATTCCAATGGTTGTATCTGTAAAGGTTTCAGATTATTTCCTTCTAATATCCCATTAAGTAATTATGTGTGTAGAATATATTTTTCATAGATAATACTAAAGGATATGTTTATAAAAGTAGTAGATTTTTTTTGTCTAAAATGATGCTTATTATAATAAAATATATTGAAATCAAGATGTTTTGAGTAAAACAATATCTTCATGTGTATATCATTATACAGATATATGCAAGTGAAGCATAACAGTTTGGCTTTTTAAATTAGTCAATTTGACCTCAGAATAGCATTAATTTAAAAGATGCGCTTTCAACAGCAATGTTCTTTTTTCAAAAAGTAACATTAGTCTGTTGCAGAGTATTTTTGTTTTATGAAGAGAAACTTGTGTCTGATATTATTGAAAGGCCTTTCATATTATCATTTTGATTAATTTAAAAGTTCAAATTGATATGCTACTCCTTATATTTGCCCTGTAAAATAGCTGAAAAAAACAGTATGTTTTATTTGCATGTTTTAGTGTCAGTTAATAAGATATGTTCTAGAACTTTCTTTTTAGTAATTTTAGCTAAAATAGACACATGTTGCTTTAGATTTAACTTATATGAGTAAACGTGTTGCATGTTGATATGATCATATTATTACAGTAAAAGACATTTTGTGAAATATTTCTATGAAGAACTCAGAACAGCTGTTCTTCATATTTCAAAAATATATTCTCTCCTTCTAAAAAATGACATTTTCAGTAAATTAAAGAATTCAACATAGCAATGAACTTCATTTTGTTACTACAAGGAATTCAAATTTTGTTCATACGCTTGAATTACAACGTCTAACTAATTTTTTTATTCTTATCTGCACTCAGTGTTTGTCAACAGTCTGCTATTGTTTGAAATAATGCATAACTTTTTTACTTACCTTCAAATAATTTCCTTTGCATTAACAGATAGAAGTCTTTCATTAAAAACCTAATGTCATGCTTTTTGAATAAGCATAAAACTTTGCCAACTGACCTTAATTTTTAAAGCCTTGTTTCCCTTAAAATTCTTAATACAATTATGCCTTTAAGAAATTTATTTCTAAAATTAATACTTCAGTTTAGCTTAAAATTTAATGCATTTTAATTTTACCTATAATTTTTTACAAACATAATATGTAATAAATCTAAGCTTAATATTTACCATTTCGAAAGTGATACTAAAAAAGTATTCCTAGATATTATAAATTTCGAGATTCGCATACAAAATTGCGAAATAAACATGTGACAACAGAAAACAAACTTTATGCTCTCTCTATATTACAGCATGTTAATTAAGAAGTTTATTGAATTTATAATTTTATTGTGAAACACTATGAAGCAAATAATATGCTAATTAAAATACAGAAGTAAAAATAATTTATTACTTAATTCATAAACTTTACATAAAACCTGAAAAAAAGAACTAATTAAAAAATAACATAATTTAATAAACATTTCATAAAAATTTGTTTCGACTGCTTGGAAAAAATGAATGGTTTTTCTCCTCTTTGTAAACCATGTCTCCTAAATAAAGAAAAAAACATTTCTTTTAAAATCATAATCATGCTCTTAAAAAGCTTATAAAAATTATTTTAATAGATGCTTTAAACATGTGCTTATATAACACTTTTAATCATATTTCTTTATAATATCTTAATTAATTAAGAACAGCTTAAATTCTTTAAAAAATTGGATTACAGTGAACCGTCTCATTACGACAAGCTACCTCAGTCAATCACTTTTTAAATTTAATCAGCATCCCTCATAAAATAACTAATTAGTAAACATAACTTCGCTAGGATGCCCACTATCATTTAAAGATCAAAATTTTCAGGAATCACGTAGCTTAGAGAAGGTTCATTGTACAAAAACAGCCAATATTCAAATATTTTCATAAATGAAGCCACCATAGTTATTAAATATAATATACAGTATACTTATATTCAGAATTCAGAACTTGAATAAATTTCTCGAACTGTTTTAGCATTCGAAAAATATTATATTTATTACCTTAAATTTCTAAAACAATATTACATATTCGTCCAAAGGAATCACTGGGACTCGGACAACATTTTCCCCCTAGCTTTCGTTTAGCACAGGATTCTGAATATGTTTTAAAGATTTAGGTAATGTTTGTCTTCCTTAAGGCGCTCACAAAACAAGTTACCCTAAATGTTTTGTCCGCATAGTGGTCATTTTCATCTTACTAACTGATTTGCTAGTGGATTTTGGATGCATGGCCTATCATTGATGAAACAATAATAGTGAACAGCTTCAAGAAAATGGGGATATCTAATGCTCTTGATGCCATATTCCCACTTATTTTTACTAATTTTATCTTCCGAAAATTAAGAGGGAAAAATTAAACGAATAATTTAATTTCCAAAGGACACAGTCACAGTAGGAATATAACAAATGAAAAGTAATCATGGATAAACTACTACTATCACAATATTATTTATTTAAAAGAAACCTCTATTTCAATAAGAATACACATAATTGCAACATCTAATAAGTTATCTCATTTCTTCTTTATAATTTGAACTTCTGTCATTCTCATTGTTGTTCTTGTAAATTCTTAGGCCTCAGATCATACATAAATAATTAGAGAAGGTTGTGGTCCGATGCTTGCTAGGGTGAACATTCAGCTGATATGGCAAAATTGCACAGTGAATGGCAGTTGGTATTTGCTTTCACTATCATAGATCATTGTTTGTATTAGGCTGACATAATATTCAACAGTTAGAAGATTCAACGGGGCCTCAAGTGTGCAAAAAATTGCCTTTGTTAGTATGACGAAAACAATCATTATGTTGATAAATCCATTTTAAAATCTTGGAATATTCATTTTTTGAATGCATTAAAAGGGGGAACATTATGTAAATATTTTTTTAATTTTCAGAATCTGGTTCTAAAGCTGGGTGGGGTGGAATATGCAACGCAATACGATAATTCTGAAGATCATTGCTCGTGGCAGTACAAACTAAACGGTGATAACTTGCATGCTGTAGAAAAAGACACAAATTGCAGTTCCAGATGCATTAAATGCTTTGAGGTCTAGGGAGTAGCAGTGGGCAATACTAAGAGTGAAATTCAATGTATAGGGAAGTAGGAATGAAAATTACTTTTATTAGATAACTTAAATGGTTATGTTACTAAGCGTTCTTATTGGAATGTAGGTTTCTTTTAAATAATAATACTATGATAGTTACCAGTAGTTTATTCATGAATATTTTTGATTGGTTATGATCTTATTGTAATCACATCCTTCAAAATTAAATTGATTGCTTAATTTCCCCCTTGATTTTCATACTATAATATAAAAGGAGGAAAATAGTCTGGAAGTAAACATAACTCCTCTTTCTCTCTATATATATAGACATGTATCTTCGTGTGCAACTAAGCAAAACAAATGTGACTTTTTCTTCTTTAAAAAAATTGTGTAAATAAATAGAATTAAGTTCATTTCAAAGACTTATGACACATGAAATATACATGATCAAAATAAATTAGAAAATTAAGTTCAAATAAATTTTAAGCTAAATTACGTGTTGCAATGTAAGTTGCAATAATTCAGTTGTAATAATTAATACTAACAAAACCAAACATCATATTCCCATTCTGCAAAGTATAAAAATTCTTCTGCAAAACTGAAAAAATGACCAACACTTTGGCTTATTTGATAACTTTCAAATTCACTCCTTTGTTTGCATTTAGAATTTATAACTTTAATTTTCCACAGAAATTTGTTTTTGATTTTAAAAAATTTCACTGGCATAATTTCATTCACTTCAGCATATATTAATAGATGCAGAAGGTTTTTGTACCTTACATAATTTTAAATCTTATGTAAACTAACGTAATTAATAACAAAATCAAAACATAGATCAGAAACAGCATAAAATTTAATTAATAATTACTACTAGTGTCACACAAAATGCTATGAAATTAATTAATAAAATAAGAATGAGATAAAATATATAGAATTAATATTCCACATGTGTGAAGTTTGGAAGTTTTACGTTAAATATTTTTTTTTAATTAAGTATTTTTAAAAATGACCCCTTAAAACATGGGACCTTTCGTAATTAGAACTTGCAAATCTGCTTCGCTAGTCTTTCATAACATTGCTTTTCTTTTATTAACAAGAAATATTGCATTCACTTATTTAATTTAAGATATCAAAAATAATGCTACTGAAAGGCATGAATACTTACTTAAATTTGAAATTAATTTGGTTGACTTAAAATAATATTTAAAAAAAAATAAATCTTCATATATAGGTCTAAAAATCAGACCTTATTAATTTTCTTTTATTTGAACGATATCTGAATTCTGCCTTAGTTTGGACTAGTAAATCATTGGGCAATTAAATGCCAAGCTATAACAGAACTAATGTAGTTTACAAATGCACTGAATTTTATTTCCGGTATTAACTTTCAAAGAAAGTAAAATTTTCTGCATATTTGCATCATTTGGATTGATAGAATATGGCAAAGCATGCAAAGGCTATCAGCCTAAAGGAAAGTATATATTCATAGGTGGTTTTGTAAGGAAAAGTAGCTTGCATTTCCATTTATTCATGTGTATATATATATTGTTAATGCTAAAATCAATGCTTCATTAAAAATTCATTATTATTTTATTTTTAATACAACATACAGATACAGAATTGTTTTAAATTCCAATAAACAATAATAATTTATTTTTAAGAAAACTTATTTTATGATTTATATATTATATTACATGAATAAGAGAAACATTTGTCAAGAAATGTATTAAACTTGTATTAGCAGATTCATGCTATCCTAGTAACAAGACTATCATACTTCAAAACTGTATTAAAACTGGGCAAAATAAAATCAACATAAATTCTACATTAAATGTTTAAAAACTTATAAGTATGCAATGGTAGTTATATATACAATATAATATATGTTGTCATTTATAAAATATTAATGAAATGATATTTTTGGAAATAATGCACAAAATTTTAGTTTTGTTTTATAATTAGTTTAACGAATTGTTAGAAAAATATTTTAGGTCATTTCCATTTTTCCCCTGTTGATATTGGTATATTAAAATATATGGAATAATTAAGTTGCATCTAGTTAGTAAAACAAAACATTACGAAAAGTATGATACGGCATATTTTTAATCAATATAATTACTTCAATTTGGAATTATAATATTTTCGTAAGAAGTTAATACCACTGAAAAAAATATTATTACACTAAAGGAATAAGCGAGATTCTCGACCGCGTTGTTCAAGTTTTTGTAATTTTACTTCATAACACACTCGTACATAAACATATTAGACTGAATTATAAACCAGGTATAACTAATTAGATAATCCTAGAAAAAGAATAAACTAAACCTAGTAAGCAAAAAAATATATACATTACATTCAGAATTCTAAATGTTTATATAAACGTTTCTCGCAAGGCCTGCCGGGAAAAAGATATCAAACGTTCTTTGGTCAGACGATTGGAAAAGAACGCTAAAATGATTAGTTTTGTTTTCAACAACCACATTACCATTTCAATTATATACCACAAACAGTGATTAAATTTTGGAATAATTAGTTTTAAATAATAATAAGGGCAGTTGAAGGCGTAATTTATCGGTGCACAATGACAAAATACTACTATTAGATCTGCATTTGGAATAAATATTTTGCACTCTTTCAACTCATTAGACATTACGAACACTGATATTAATTAATCGCAAAGCTTAAACGTTTAAATACTTACTCACTACATATAACAGTGCAAAGTGCATGAGAATAATCTGCATAAAATGAACAAAAAATATTTCAAGTAGTAATTGTAAACATTTTCTTACTTACCTGCTCTATACAACCCACATGCATTCAGCCATGTTTTTTTATGCAACTAGCTTTCAAACACTTTTCTCCTGATTGGCTAATTTCCAGTCAGTCACGTGATTCTTCCGCGCGGCTACTGAAACATTATCTGTAAAGTTACAAGCAAATCTGCTGTTACCGCTACAGTTTGCTTTCAACCTGTTACCATTACAGGAAATTCTTCTGTAACTTTTTGATTTCTGTAACTTTACAAAACTTTTGCCTGTAAACAGCGAACTTTTTTTTTACAGTGATGTTCTTTACTTGCAAGGGTAGCTGCTGCTAGACCTAAAAGACTAACTACCCTTAAAGTATTTCAAAGCTTAGAACTACTCCATTCGTGTTTTGAAATCTTTGAAGTAGTAACACCCAAGAACATGAAGGGTTTCGGAGTTTATTAGAAACTATATGTTGGCCATCGGGATATAAATATCAAGTCTATTCACCAGGATGTTCTCCTCTGTGTGGCAAAATTTTACAGGAAATGCGACAGCCACAGATTTAGCTTAATAATTCATAAACAAAGACACTATGATTTCGTAACTGAATAGCCGTTTAATTTACACAGTACGTTTTACTAGAATGTGAAGTGGTGAAATTTTTTCTGCAGATTTCAATCTTCAGATTTCTTATGGGATATTATGAATATACACTGAATGTGATCTTTTAAATTATGGAAAAGCACGCAAGATGTATATCAGGTCAGCAAAAGCTACATTTCTTGGCAAAGCGCTTATGAACAAGGTCCCATCTCCCATTCGATAATCTTATCGTTACAAATCGCACTTAGGCTACGGAGAAAGATACTTTCATAGAGAACGTCCATGAAACTTTTGCATGGAAACTTGAACTTTCAAAGCGGAACAACAGAATTTCACGTTAAACATAAAAAAAAAAAAAAAAAAAAAAAAAAAAAAAACATGCACACATTAAAAACAGAATTTGTGATGAATTGTCACAGTTTCGCTGCTCTTCTTTATCAAAACAGTTACCAATTAATTATCAGTGTAATTAATATAATTGTGATTTTGTCTTTGTTTAATCTCAGCGTTGAACCCTTGTGCCGCATTACATTTATTAAATAATAACATTCAATCAGAAAGATATATATCATTTAACTATTAAATTTAGAGCAGTAACCTTATTTCTGTAATTTATTTTTTAATTTAATCTGTAGCTTTTTAGTAATTACACGTTTGAGTTTAATTATGAAATACCCATTGAGATTTTTTCTACAGCTACATCTAGTTTCAAATTTCCATTACTTTAATGGCAGTAAAACAATGTTTTCAGCTCTTAAAAGAAAATAAAAATATTTCCTAAAAATTTATCACTTTGAATTTAATAAAAATCAGAAGCGTGTTATCTTTAAGCCAAAAATAAGCAGCAACCGAATTGTTCACCTGCTGAGAGTTGAAAAAAGAATTTTTTTTTTCCTCGTGGTCTCAAAGAAAGTGTGTGTATTTAACTATGGCAAAGCACACTAGGGCTATCTGCCTAAGGGGGCGGATGCCTTCGTGGAGGACTTTCTAAGGGAAACTGACTCGTATACACGTTACACATGTTGAAAACCACGAAAACACCCATGCAGTCAGCCCGTTCGCGGGATTCGAACCTCGGACCGAACTACCAGTGTTCAGTGACTTTACCGCTCGGCCGCTGGTGGGCGCGGTCTCAAAGACTTTTGTAGACTTTGTAAATTAACTTTTGTAGAAAATAACTTTGTAACTTCGTTGAGAAAATATGCTTTTATGCATCACAATATACTTTTCTGTTTCATGACTGTTAGACAATGACCTGTGCATACAATAGACTTTCTGTTTTCTAGTTAAATTATTTTAATAACATAGACATAAAGGATAAAACAGTAAACAGTGTGCAGTAATTATAGCTCTGCCCTTTATTGGACCAAATTTGTAATAAAATATTGGGTACTTTTCCGTTTTGCCGGCGCAAGCGATAAAGTCGTCAGTAATGGTACAACCGATGCCAAACGAAATATCGTCGTTGGTAACCTTTTACTTTAACTTTTATATTTTCAAAACAAGTCGCAGACATTTCTTATCAGATTGATAGTTTCTTTCAATACTAGCATACAATTACATAGAATTTTTACCAGATAGTTCAATTTTATGCCCTAAGGCCATTCGCGGGCGGTAATTAAGTCAATTAGGATGCAATCACACCGCTCACCCGATGGCGAAAATATAGAAAAGCAAAGTCAAGAGTTAAATTCATCAATTCTAATTAGGGCTAATCTTTGGAATATGGTAACAGGTAGTTTGGCGACATTTTGGTAAGGCGATAAAAGTTACTAGCTAGGACTTTAGCAGTGTACATGGATAAAGTCAAGAGTGTGCGCAATGCCATTTTTTGTGCAATTCTGGGATGTTTTTTTAAATGAAAATAGGTCGACGTGTACATGGATACAGTGTATGTGCAATTCTTAAAAACGCGGCAAGCAGTTTGCGATTCTGCACTTTCTCCCAATTTCGCACGTCATGATTAAGCACTTTTGTTCCATAAAAGTTCTAGCATAAGCGTAATGCCTTTACTTCGTGAAAACAGAATGGCGTCCAAACAAAAACTAGCAGGTTGCTGTAGCAGGGTTGGTCGCCAAATTTTCGCGAAAAAATCGCCGTTACCATAATCCAAAGATTAACCCTAATTAGAATGCATTAGCGAAGTAAAGTACTGCGGTTTTACAAAATTTCTGAGTAAGCTATTCGTACGAATTAAAATAATTCTGGCATTTAAACTTGTATTCCAAATTAAGTTTTAACTTGAAATTAATGTAGATAATTTCAGAGAATTATATTTTTGTAGCGTACTTTACGTGAGATGAGATCACTTTGGGTCACGTGATACGAACCGGCGAATCAGGATGGTGAACCATGAAAGCATAGTAAATTCTTAAATTAATATCTTTTTATACAAATTTGTCTTTATTTATTGGATTTTTACAAAATTTCAAACAATATTAAAATGTTTATGCCTTCGAAATAAAAAATTCTTAGAACTAAAATTTGACAATATTTTTTATGTGTATACTGTATGTTGTCGCCAATAAAGTCTGCTTGGGGAGATTTGTGCCAGCGAAACGGAAAAGTACCAAATATTGTTTTCCGTTCAACAGGTCTAACTGAACAATAAATTTTTGATAATCTGTTACCCGATCTTTTTAGTCATTGATCACCAATTCACTTATGTTGATATCCAATAATGAAAATTTTGCTGTTATATGTAAAACGTTTGAAATCATAAAATTTCTTTCACGATATTTTTAGTTAATCCAATACGGCAAATCACACGAAGATTAGACCAAGTGGAAGGATGATTTCATGGAGACTTTCTAAAAGAGACTGACTTCACACTTGAGGAATTCCATTGAGGAAAAACCTCTAAAATGCCCCCGCAATTGGAGAGTTTGCTGTTTTTCAGCAACCAGTATGTCATGAATTCGGTATCTAGTAGTCAAAACTTCTTTCATGACTTCAATTCGTAAAACTGGCTCCACTAGTAGCCCAGTTGGTTAGCCCGCTGAATAGTGAGAGTTCGATCCTATGTGGACGGACCCGGCATCTAGGCGAAAGAAGAATGTCTTTCCCCCATGTACAACGTGAATACAAACTATTTTTACTTAAAGTCTTCGACGAAAACATCCCTTTTCTTTAGCAGATAACCTTGTTATTCAAATAACCTAACTTAAAATATCGTAAAATTACACTTTCACACTTTAAGTTCGTTGAAAGGTAAAAGTACTAACGAGCTATCTAACTATGAAGAAGAATGGCATTGTGGATAACTTTCTGGTGGAAAAGAGGGTCATTTTATCACTTAAGAAACGGGTTGTTCTTTCTCTTTCTCGTTTTCTGGGCATTTTTAAAGAGAAATACACATGTATGAATGAATTTAAAGTATTGCAGTTTTATTAAATCAACCCCATTTTTGATAAAATTTTACAAAGTCCCTTTTTTTTAATGCTTGTTATGTCCAGCCTTTTTTACGAATGTGATATTTTGTGAAACGTTCACTCTTGGAACCTGAAAGATTTGGCATGTTTTGCTTCTTTTCTTCAATGAGCTGCAAACTTTACGAAGCTTCTGAGGATATAATTTTTTGATTAATCTTCGGATTATGGTAACTTGGCGATTTTTGGCGAACATCTGGCGACCAACCCTGCTACAGCAACCTGCTATTTTTCTTTTTTCTTTTTTTTTTTTTTTTTTTTTTTTGGGATCCCAGTTTGTTTTCACGAAGTAAAGGCATTTTTTTTTCCCCTCAACATTTTTTTCCAACAATCTGCTAGCCGAATTACGCTTTTGCTAGAACTTTTATGGAACAAAAGTGCTTAATCATGACGAAGATTAGGTGCGGAATTGGGAGAACGTGCAGAATCGCCCACTGCTTGCCGCGATTTTAAGAATTGCACATACACGATATACATGTACACATCGACCTATTTTCACTTAAAAAAACATCCCAGAATTGCACAAAAATGGCATTGCGCACACTCTTGACTTTATCCATGTACACTACTAAAGTCCTAGCTAGTAACCTTTATCGCCTTACCAAAATGTCGCCAAACTACCTGTTACCATATTCCAAAGATTAGCCATTTTTTATTTCCTTTTCCAACAATTTGCTTAAGGACGTGCTGCTTCGTGTTCCCCGATAATCTACCTGGTGGATGTTTTTTGAGTTTTTTTAGTTTCTTCAACCGATAGATAGTACCAAGACTAATGGTAACTTGAAATAAATCCAATATGCATTATAGAAAAACTAATGCAACATAAAACTTTAAGCAAAAACATAATTCTAAATGGCCCGTCCTAGTATGTTAGAATGGGAAAACGCAAATTGGCATGACCCGTCTATTAAGCGTTATGTTACACGTGAGGAAACCGACTGAAATACAATGTACTCAGCTCGTTCCTCCATTAAATGCAGAACCTGAGACGAAGTACCAGTGTTCCACGACTTTAGTCTTTAGGTCACTAGCTATTCTTAAAGCTCATGCAGGAGATTTCCAAAGAATATTTGGTTTGTTACTGTAAAGAACCTACTCTAACATTTTTCATGTTGCCTAGAGGACTGTGTGTTTATCCCAAAGGCGTTTAAATTCTCATCACCTTCTCAATGCAGACTTTGTAAATATGCGATCTTTGTAAAACTTCGGGTAAAACATTCTTTACGAAAAATTTTAGTTAGTTAGAAAGAAAACGGCAAAATGGTAGGCATTGAGACCAAAATTGTTTCTGCTGTGCGGAGTGCAATGCGTTAAAAAGTTAACGAAAATGGGGATAATTATAATTTAATATTTTTTGTGATTTCCCACGAATTATTAATAATACTGCAATAATGGGAGAAAACATATTTATATAAAAAAAAAATTTGTTTCAGTGTACTTATGGGTAGCCTGATTTTAATTGAAAACGCAAAGCTGGAAGGATGAAAAACTTCGCATGTAGTAATAATCAAAATACGTATATTGTAAATTAATTCAAAACAAGTGTGTACTTTGAGGTTTTGAAGAAAATATTAACATAAAAACAAGTCTAGAATATTAATTAACCGAGAAACTCCGTATCTGCCCTTGGAACAGACGATATAAATAATGTGTTACTTTGAGAAAAGAGTAAAATCACTGATGCAGTGTTCAAAGATATATCATGTATTACAGTAATGATTTATTATCCTTGGGTCACATTACTATTATCCTTGAGTCAATTATTATTAAATAACTTTTTTAATTTATTTTCTCTGCCTCATATTATACATACATGCAAAATTTGTCTAGTATTAATTGTGTGAGATAAATTTTCTACAGTATAGTCATATGAAACTAAGAAATGTAATACAAGCCTCGAAAACTTTATTCACTCAAACGGCTAATTTTTAATTAGTTAGTATAAAGATAGTTTTCTCGATAACTTTGCAACAGAGGCTATGTTTTCCATAAATGCTTATGAAGTTTTTCCCCGCCATGATATAACAGAAAAGTAAAATTTTTTGAATAGTTCTCATATGACCGACATTTATACTAAGAAATATTAATACTTCAGGATTCATTAACTATAATAAATATTATTTATAAAGGGGTAAAGGTGTAATCGAAGAAGGCAATATAGTGAAAGCGCCCAAACCACATCTGTTTCAATTAAGTCCAGTTTATTGGTTATTTTTTTGATTCCAACACTTATACAGAAAGAATTACTTTAGATATTTTCTGACATTATTCCATAATCAGTTATATCTAATTATAATAGAATTTCAATTATTTGGAGCCAGGTATCCGACACTCCAATTATCCAAATCGCGGGTCAATTTATTGACACATTTTTAATTTTTATGTTGATTTAGACACAAACAATAGGAAAAGCTAATACAGTACAATACATACTTTCTGATGTCAGATTAAGCTAAATGTTTCCAGTGTTGGAAGCGCGCAATTTTGTTAAATGGGTCTCTTATATTTATCGAAGGTTTAATAATACGAGTTGCTAAATTATTAGCTTAGCCGATCGCAAAGAATACAACATATACAAATAATATTACGACAGTATTTCTAACTCCACTTAGTCTTTCAATAATTATAACTATTGCATAAAATAATTTGTATGTATTATATTTAAGGCTTAAGTGTTCTGGCGTAAAAATGAGCTGATATTGAGTGTTAAAATAAGAAATAGCTTACTATTCGCCCTCATTCCGAATTTTCTCGTAGTTAGTTTAAATTATAATGCTAAAATATAGCTAAACAATTAATGCTGATACAAATAAGTGAAATTTTGACACTAAGTTGTCAAAACTTATTTCCGATACGTAAAATGCAATAATAGAGGAAAATCCTAAATTCTTCTCCCTATTTCTGTCCTCAAATGCTTCCAGAATTTGGTTTTACTTAAAAACACTAATAAAATACTTAGCATTCGTCATTCGGGACAAAAAAAAAAAAAAAAATGCAATGTGTACTTTTACTTTCACTTACTTGCAATAACTTGTGAAACTAACACGCATGTGAAATATTATCTTTTTGCAAAATAAAATGCATGGAAAGAAAAATTCAAAAGGGATAACATTCACAATAAATATGCATATTACCGCCAGTTTTTCTGCATGTGTGGACATCCTTGTTTTTCGTTTTAAAAGATTTAACTCGTCGAATGTATGGTTTTATTCGCTTGGACGGAAGAAGGGTTGCATCGAACGTTCTGATTGTATTATTTACAATTCCACAAGCTGCGCTGCACACCCAAACCATGTGACCTTTTCACTCTTACGTAGTCATTACGGCCGGTTTCGAATGAGGTTTGAATTAACGAAGCTTCGCTGCCTTTTTAATATTATTGTTTTTGCGAATTTTCTGTTCGTCTCAGGAAGCAGCAGCCTGTCGAGTACATCCGTCCCCAAGGACGTTCGTTTGTGAGCTTTGAAATTCAGATGCCCCGTTATTCAATGTAGCCATTTTTACTCTTAATTTCACAAGTAAAGCATAACAACGATAAGTAAAACATAAACAATAAAAATATTTGAATTTTCTTTTCTTTTAAATTGGTCGCACAACAAGCATGTATTGTTAAGCTGTTATTGAGTTTTGTAACATTTTAATTCTGTAAACAAACTAAGGTATAAACGATGGTAGTTTTATTTGCACTTCCTCGAATTGTTGAACGACATTTTAAGTTATATTTAATTTTAATTTCGTAACCTAATTAAAGTATAAAAGATAGAAATTATTTGCACTCGTCTGTCTTTAGATCCTTTGAGTCAACATGTCTTGCCAAAACCCGTTACTAAGTTTCACTACTAAGTATTATCGTATTTCACTTTATATTTCGTAAGCAAATTGGAAGCATGAAAGAACGAAATTTTATTCGCTTTTTCCCCATCTTTAGTTGTACTATTTACAGTCATGTCTCCTACCTGTTTGAAAGAAGTATTTTTTCCCTGCAATTTGGAAACTGCTTTCCTACGTGTTTAAAAGAAGTTTTCGCCCCTTTCTTTTCTTTTCTTTTTTTTTTTTTTTTTTTTTTTTTTTTCTGCAAGTTGGTAAAATGTCCTTCCAAAAATCAAATTTCCCAATATCCAAATATCATCAAAAAATACGTTTTAAGAAATTTATTCAAATTGTAATTAAAGCAATTCTTTGCCGAGTAATTTCTGTACAGAAAAAAATCCGATCTTTGAACTAAAAGTGCATCCTCATATTCTTTAGGCTAATTATAAAATGCAATCTTAATATGGTGATCAAGTGAAAGAGAGAAATTCGCCTGCATCAACGGTACAAAAATTCTTTTTTCCTCTCTTTTCGTCTTCCCCGCCTCTTTTTTTTTTTTTTTTTTTTGTGGAAAGTGAAGTAGGAACACTTTTCCAGGAACACATTGAACCTGTTTTATTGATGAAATGAATGCCATAAATATAAATTAAAGGATTCTGTACTATTTCCATAGTATACGTCTTCAGAAACATTTTTATTAAATACAATTATGTGTTTAATTAATCCTAATTTATATTATTCAGATATGCTATTAAAAATAAAATAAAGATTTCAACTATTAAGAAATGTGTTTATTTACTTTTAAATCACTCATCTTTTTAAGCACATACGAACTGATTAAATTCGAAAAAATAAAAAACTTAAGTTTTGTTGAATGACTACATATTGAGAATTGAGTATGCGCGAGACCATGGAAGGTAAATCAATCTTACACTTCGCACAGTGGCAACACTTTGCCAAGACATTCATGTAATTGTTCAGAAATGTTATAAAGACTCCTCTAAAAACATTTCTAACGTCAAAACAAAATTGAAGTTTGAGATTCATCGAAACTCAAGTGCATTTGATAACATATTTTCAATCATGTAAAATATAAACAAATTTCAAATTTATATTAAAATTTATGCTAATTAATTCATAAATTTTGTCAAAACTGCGGCTAATAGACAGATGCGGCCAGATGGCTAAATGTGAGTCCTGTGATTCACAGACTTAGACTCTATAATTGACCGACCTATTGCGAAGAGCAATGTTGCCGGTTCCAGAATTAAAACCCAAGGGCACTTCACATAAAGAAATCCGGACGTGGAAAAAATCTCAGATGAGAAAACGGAGATAAGGGGAAGAAGAGAAGTACCAAAAGGAGCAAGACAATCCAATCGGACAAGTTCGCAAAACGTTACGAGCGATCATAGCTTTCAAGGAGGACCCAAGACAATGTAAATCAATGACAACAATATGAGAAGATACACTACAGCAATAGTTCCAATGACAAATTCAAATGCAATTAAACTACCTCAATCAGTAGTGCTAAATACAACACAATACAAAACAACTATACAACACAATTTAAATACAACTATTCAATGCAATACACTACAGCAACTCAACAACAACCTAAGCAACCTATTTACAACACCACTATATCATCACAATGCGAAAAATCTCACAACATTCGTTTTATCAATCTCCAAGAATAATATTCAAACTACAGAAGAACATCAATCAAAATCAGATGCATTGGAAGTATAAACAGCTACCAATTGAGGATCTAAGTGAAAAAGTTGTCGTCTCCTCCCATGAAGGTGTGAGCTGCAAGTGGTCTGACGCTTCTATCTTCGAAGAGAATTTCATAATTAAAGACTTGGGAGTAATTAACAAAGTCACATTGCACAGCTTTGTTGAAGAATTTTTCATTAGATCTTCTGATGTAATCTGGAATCGTCTCAAGTTTTAAGTACCTGTGTAAAAGTTTATTGTGGATAAGATAGTGTGAATCAGTAATAATGCGCAGAAATTTGTTTTGCGCTACTTGTAATTGATGCAGTTGAGTTTGAGTGACCGTGTTCCAAGCAGGAGCAGCATAACAAAGTATCGGTCGAATGCAAGTGGTATATACCGTATATACCCGCGTATAAGTCGATACCGCGTGTATAAGTCGACCCCCCCCCCACTTCGACATAAAAAATTCGTAGAAAATAAGAAACCCGCGTATAAGTCGACCCCCCACTTCCGAAATCGATCGAGAAACTTCGAAAAAATTTTTTCAAGTGCTACATTTATTCAAAATCATCTGAGTAAAAAAAGTAAATATACGATAAAAAAATACCTTGGTAAATAAACAATATCAAAATCCTTCAACGTCCGATTCATGGTCAGATTCGTCAAACATTTCATAGAACTCTTCTGTCGTCATTGGCTCGTCATCATACATATTTTCAGTCTCGAATTCTGTATTGTTACAATCACTACTAGAGCCTTCTTCGTCATTTTCACTTTCAAAAACAGCATCATCTTCCGTGCCGTCTAATTCGTTGCTAATAAAACATTTTTTAAATGATTTTATAATCATTTCAGAGGGTATTTCGTTCCAAGCATCTTTAACCCACTGAGCAATTAATGTAATATCGGGTTAATGTTGCCTCCCTTTGTAAATGTTGGTCGACCGGAACTAATCCACTCTGCCCAATATTTTCTAACATTTACTTTGAAGGGCTTATTGAGGGAGACATCTAGGGGTTGAATGACGAATGTCAATCCTCCCGGAATTACGGCCACTATTATAAAGACTTATACGTACGTAAAAACTATCTGCATTTCTCTTTTCTTGGCGTGTTGGCGAAACTTTTTTATTGCTCGATATTGATCGGTTGTTCGGGGGCCGAAAATTCTTTGGTTTAATCGAAACTTACTCTAGTTAAAGTATGAAACTCTGTGATTAGTTCGTCACATAATTTAAGTCATGAAATTACTTCAAGTAAGTGACTTATTTGATAAGTCTTCCAATTTGAGTGCGGGAAGAAAACAACTGCATTATATAAAGAAGTTTTTGAACTTCCGATTCTTTTAATTTTTTATGGCCCCGCGTATAAGTCGACCCCCCCCCACTTTGAAGTCTTTTTTTTTTTTTTTTTTTTTTTTTTTTTTTTTGTTGTTGTCCAAAATATCTCGACTTATGCGCGGGTATATACGGTATATGGTTTTTGGTACGCAAGCTAAGATTTGAATATTTTCCAATGACCGGGAGAAATCTGCATATTATGCCCATGACTTTGCTCTTGACACTATTAATGTGATTCGGCATAACATGCTAACAGAGAGTAATTGCCCAAACCAGGGTGAAGAAAATCTGATATGTAGAAAAGATATAGTACTGGACCGGGAATACTTCCTTGTGGGACGCTGGATCTTATAGGTCTTGAATTGGATTTTTCATTTCCTTGAGCAAGGAAGAAAATGCGGTTCTGCGAAAAGGAGAAGATCAGAAGAATGAGTTCCCTAGGAAGTCCCAAGTTGATAAGCTTGAAGACGAGCCCCTCATACCAGACGCGGTCAAAGGCTTTTGCCACGTCCAGCATAAGGAGCACAACACTTTGCTTGTTATGGAATGCAGATTCACAGACTTAGCATAGGCGACAATTTCTAACCACAGATTCGGCAACCAGGAGGGACGGCCAATCGAAGGACGAATCGGCAACGAAGGAAGTCCAATCGCGTTGGACAGTATTTGTTGTTATGAGCATTTGTTTTTCTGGCTCTAGTGTAGAAATGGTTGCCCCTTTGATTACCGACAATTTTTTAAAAATTTTGGCGATGAAACTAAAGCTTCCTGATTTTATTTAAATGAAAATAAGAAGTCAAAGAATTGTACAAACTCTGTGTACATGGACACAGAGTTTGTGCAATTCTTTGACTTTTTATTTTGGTTTTGTGTAGCGGCCATCTTGAAATTGTGCCTTCTTGGCGTCAAAAAAGAATCGCTAAAAAACAAGGGACACCCAATTGTAAGCTTTTACCGTTTTTCTTATTAAATAAGAATATAATTTATCACTAAAAATATTTCCTTGGTGTTTAAAATACATTAATAAAGTAACTTTTTTTCGATAAGCAATATTTATTTAACGTAAATAATACACAGTGGATTTTCGGAGTTATTATTACCATTTCCTTGATACCCACAAGAAATAACAACTATGCAAAAGTCTGACCATTTGGAGAAAAGTCACGGGAAGAAGAAATCGCATAACTGAAAAATTCTCAATTCTTGAAAATTACACAGGGAGATCTCTGAACACTCTTTTACAATAATTAAAACATTAAATACCAGTATTTAACTTCTGTTATCCTATTTTAATAGGGCTGAATTATAAAGAAAACCAATACAGTAAAAAATCCAATAACCTGACATTTTTTCGCCAACGTTCCTGCCGTACGATGGCATTACTGCCATTTATTTTTGGAATTTTCTGAAAGATTAAGCAAATTGCTTCACACCTTTTTGTCATTTTTAGTTATTCCTTTGGTTAAAATTCTGCTTTATGTACCGTCCGTTTTCCTTACCTTTACTTACACTGGCCATGGCTTTCAAAATTTAAGGAAAAATCACAAAATAGCTATAACACATTCAAAAATAAATCAATCCGTATAAAATATTTATATGGTGTCAAATAAGAGTTGTTGAGTAAAAATGGCAGTATGCAAACTAGTGGCGTTGCAATCGGAACGCGTCACCTGCGAGGAGAATAAAATTTCATGTTTGAGAGTAAACCTGCAAATTTTACTGTGATACAGAAATAAGAAATCTAGGATAACAAATTCGTAACATTGTTCCTCCAGGCATTGTTCGCCAGAAGAACTGCGGTGGAAAGATATTGGGAGATTAGACGCAGGACAAAGTCAGACGGAAGTGACTAAATGTGAGTCTTTCTGTAGTTCATAGACTTTGTCAACGATTTCTAACCATAGATTCGACATCCAGGAGGTTCAGCCAAGCACGGCCAACCACTAAGATGAGCGTCGATGACCGATATTTATTGTTATACGCATGAAGGAATAGAGCTGCAACTCCGACTCAACTCAGGTCCTCCCTTGTTGCAGCCACAGTAAGTTTGGTGTCAAAGTCAACCGTGCGTAGAAGTCTTCACGAATGAGATCTGTACTCGAGATTACCAGCCATTTGTGCGCCGCTTACGTCACATCATAGAAGATAGCGTTTGAGGTGAGCACATCAACATGTCCACTGGACGACTGGGCAATGGAGGGCTCTGCTCTTTATGGATGAGTCCAGGTTTAGGCTTATTTGGTTTGGAAAGAATCTAGAACCCATCCAGCAAACATCCGTGAAAGAAATGTATACGGAGGCAGTGTCTGTGTTTGAGGTGATATCTCTTTGATTGTTCACACAGACCTCCATGTCATTCCTCGTGGGACCAGGCCTATAGAGATGACATCCTTAATACTTACGTGAGTCCTTATACCGGGGCAATAGGTGATGATTTTCTGCTATAGGAGTACAACGTTAGACCACAATGGGCTTGCATCGTGGATGATTATCTTCAGCAGCAAACCATTCAACTCAAGGAGTGGCCAGATCGATCACCGTACTTGAATCCTATCGAGCATGTTTGGGATGCTTTAGGGAAACGTATAGCTGCTTTCAGTCCTTTTCTTCAGACCCTTGCCTTGCTTGCAACTGCTTTGCAAGAGCAATGGCTCTCACTTCCTGAGGAACTGATAGACTGCAGAATTGACAGCACCACCATCACTGTGTGTGCTGTATTGCTTCTAGGGGAGATCATACTCCATATCGAAGGTCAATTGTCCTATGTCAAACTGACAAATCCGATTTGCTCATTTTATACATATGCTAATTTCTATAACACCTTAATTATCTGGTAATTTCTTTTCGTGTTATTTTTTATACTTTACTATGTGTTATATACTGTGGGTCGGTTTCATTAAATTCTACATGTAACGTTTTGAGTAATCGTCATTTTTGTGATTTTTTCTTAATTAATGATAACCAGTGTATTTAAAATACTTTCAAAATGTGATAAAAAAATCTTGACAAAGAATGAAACGCAAATATGTGACTTCAAAAGTTCACCAAACGGTGGATATTATTAACCAGTTTGTATCAACTATTAAAATAAATTTAAAATCCTTGGCCTTTCCAGTCAGCCCCTCTAAACTTCTGAGCAATTGTACAAGCACATCTTAAAGCCTCTGAACTCATATTAGGGAACTTTACTGTGGGATGTCATCTTTCACGACCGACAGGCACTGCACGTTGTTTGACAGAACTGCTTGTGTACTTTAACAGTAACATATATATTTACATACAAGTGGTGCAGACAATTGCAACAAAAAAAGGATGTGCATAACTACAAGTTACAGCAGTCCTATATACAAAATTTCAAAGTCCTATGGCTACTTGTTCTTGAGTTATACGAGATATGTACCTATGCACAGACGTCAAGAAAAAAATATCTTCTGAATCCATTTTACAATCCTTTTTGGCAAAAACAGTTGTTTATTCTATCTGCATGTACAGACGCAACACAGAAACATTGTTCAGATGGTTTCCAGACCGGTTGAAATATGATACACGAAATTTTTCGCGACTTTCTTTACTTCGTACAAGGAAATAAAAAAAAATAAAGTTTTAATATTGCATAATATACAAATTGCAAAATTTTGAAACAATATTGAATAACAACTTTTTAACATAATTTCCATGAAGAAAAGTTCGCGAACAATATGAACAGATGTCACCAACTGAAAGAGGACATGGGTCATATTAGGATCACAGTGATGCTACCATTCAACACTCTTGCCAGGAATGTGTAATGGCAGACACGTTGAGCTGATCAATTTTAAACAAATGTTGCTTAACTGTCCATGCTCAGAAGAGGATTTGGTGCAATAAATATGGTGTGATTTCTAAAACAAGATAAATCCTGTACATAGTCTATGTACCGCAATGTGAGTGCAAACAATTGCGACGTTTAGATCTTTGTATAGCTGAAGTGTAAACTCAATACAGCATTAAAATCTGTTTTTTCCTATAAAAAATGTCAACATCATTACTGCTTCAACAACTGAAGAGTTTGCGGTGCATTCACTATACAGTCAAGTATAAATTCAATTGAAGAATGCAAAAAAAAATGGGTGAAAGGATTCAGTATAAATACAAATACTCAGCGCATAGTTCTAAACAAATGGTACTGCAAGATGGCTTTCAGATATGTATGTATTTGTACATTTTAGTAAATCTGATATTGTGCAATCTGATAAGTGCAAGTATGTATATACATGTCACAGTATCCTCCTTCTTATACGAATACATACAAGCGCAAATTCACTACAGTGTAATTAATTTTTTTAACATCTTTCTGAGTTTCCACATATTGTAAAATTAAGAAAAAAGCTTTAAAAAGGGATTCATTTCTTTACTGCTCTAATTTTTTTTTTAAGGAAAGCATTTTTAAAAGGCTTTAAGAAAAGTACTTACATCTTAATTATATTACAAATAAAACTCATGCAAGATATGTGTACTTGCATCATTCTACTTTACTAATTTTTCTTGAAGTGGCCAAATTATTTTTATCTCAAAAGGTGCTGGAACGTTTTGTTTGAAATTAATGTAAAAATTCATAAAATTTAATTTAATCACCTGGTAAGTATGAAATGTAACTGGTTCAAATAACTTAATTCCTTACATTTTCAAATATCTATTGAACAGAAGAAGTTGATGATAGAACAACAAGTTCCATTTTTAAAATGGAAATAATTATTTACCGTATTTGCCGGCGTATTAGATGCACTTTTTTCTTTGAAAACGGATCTAAAAAATGGGGGTGCGTCTTATACGTCAATACTACACCTTATGGATACATGAAATTCGATCGAAGTGCCCTGGCGGAGTGTTGAATAAACCTACCTTACTAGTATTGGATCAGTTTCGTTCTCACAGAACAGAAGATGTTAAAAATGAACTCAAAGATTTGAAAACTCAGTTAGCTGTAATTCCAGGAGGCCTAACTAGTCAGCTTCAAACTTTAGATGTCTGCATTAATAAACCTACTGCATTAATAAAACTTAAGTGGAACAGCTGGATACAGTCTTCTTTGTTGCAGTATGAAGACTCAGATGCTGATATAGAAGAAGTTTCAAGTGCCTCTTCATTTAGCTCTGGAGATGAGTGTCCGGGTTTTAACGAAGAAGATAAAAAGGTGTTCTTTCCCAGATAGATTGGGTATTTGCAGAAAGCATTACTTTATATTTAAAATACTGTAAATTCATTATAAGGATCATAAATAAAGTTTTAGCCTTCAAAAATTTGTATAAAAAAGGGGGTGCGTCTTATTCGCCGGTGCATCTTATAAGCCGGCAAATTAATTGTCGCCAAATCATGTGAAGCAATGTTTACATACAAAATAAAAAATGCAATACTTATGAAATTTTGCACCTGCCTTCAGAAAAGAGCGAATTTTGGATTAAAAAAAATCTGATATGTACACCACATGACTTCCTTGTATGGAATATTAAATTATACGCATTTTTTCTTGCATTTCCCTTAATCTTATTGGATTGAATTAAATCTACTTTGTCGATAGCGCATAAACCACAATAGAATAAATGCACTATGACGAATTCAAAAAGGCAAGAGGTAGCACAAATAAATTTATTTGGGTTCTTTCTAGGCTATATGCAAAAATAAATAAATAAATAAAATAAAATAAAAATAAATAAACTTATACAGTATTGTTCTCACAGTAGGGTGAGGGGAAAAGAAATATAACCAGTTCCAGACGGTGTGAATAAAGTTCCTGTTTAGAACTCAGCCAAGATGAAAGTTCTTGTTTGGAAATAGTTCAAGCTGAAGGTTGGTTCAAGATAAGACTATTTAGAATTAATCGACTCACTAAGCCGGGGCCCACCAGCGGCCGAGCGGTAAAGTCGCTGAACACTGGTAGTTCGGTCCGAGGTTCGAATCCCGCGAACGGGCTGGCTGCATGGGTGTTTTCGTGGTTTTCCCCATGTGTAACGTGTATACGAGCCAGTTTCCCTTAGCAAGTCCTCCACGAAAGGCATCCCTCCCCTTAGGCAGATAGCCCTCGAGGCTTTGCCGTAATTGAATAACCTAACCTAACCTAACCACTAAGCCGGTTGCCGGACTGAGCTGTGTCTGAGCAGGATGCTCTTCGTAAGGTAGCGGCGAACCCGGCTACCTCGCTGTAAATCTCTTGGCAGAGATATTAATATCGCTTTATGCAGAGCGAAGCAAAAATTTGCTCGTGGCCGAGCTGGAAAAACCGACAGAAGGTTTCTCTCTCTAATTTACTGCAATGAGATACATTCCGATGACCTCAATGATCACGTAACTTATGAATATCTTTTGTAAACAAACAATGCAGATGACCTCAGAAATCACGTGACTTATGTACAGCTAATGCAAACAAGCAAGGTCATTCTTCCTCTTCTTCTCTTGCGGAATGTATCTAATTCACTCGCTCTTTTCTCTCTGGAACTGCGTTTCATGATTTTGTTCAAGTTGTCCTGGGCGTGGCGGAAAAACTTCCAGGATCCTTCTTGTCCGTAATTTTTAGAAGCGCCTCTTGATTGGCGAGAGCACTTTGATTAAAAACTGAATATGATGAAGACAGCCTGGGAAAAATCCGTGAGAACTTTTCGATTCCAACTGGGGTCTCAAACCAGGTGGTCTGAGACACTGAGCCTATAAACTGATGAAAGAGAACGGAACAATGTCTCCCTTCGAACAACTATAAGAGGAACAAAAATGCTGAGATTGTTTTGTGACTGCTGGTCACTTCCTCTTTCCGAGAATTCGCTAAGAAATACTCTATCTTTGGGAACTTCGTGGTGGTCATTCTTTTTCTGAGAACTTCGTGATGGTCGATAAAATAGCTTAAGACGTTAACTATATTCCTTCCCCTTTGGGAAGAACTTTTCTCGAGTTTAGACGAGAGAAAAGTTCACCTCATCTCTGCACTAGTTCATAAAACAACACACAGGAGGTAAATATCTCTGTCCTCTAAATATCCTCAAGCACGTTTATACAAGAACACTGTTGCATTCAATAATAATAATACTAATAGATAGTTCACATATAATGTCAATTAGACATTACCCTTAGAGGCGAGAAGTTAATAAATTCAATACATATACTATATATACACACACATTACAACATGCTGAACAGGAAACAAAAATAAAGTGTATACTATTCTAGTATTATATTTGCACATCATAAAAAGTACATATTCAATAACCGAAGAATCACATCCTAGCACAGAGTGTTTCCTCTAGACAACTCAGCCCATCGACATTTATTTAACTTCCCTGAGCGATAAACAATCTCAAAGTTGCAAGGCTGCAACTGTACTATAAAGCTAAGTAACACAATAAATCCTACATAATTCTAAAAGGATCAACACACAATTAACAAATGCGAAGTACTAAAATAAACAAAAAAAAAAAAACAAAAAAAAAAAAAAAAAAAAAAAAATTGCACTCAAAACAAGTTCTCGGCTCCTATTGGGACCTAATTCAGATAAAATTTCAATTTATTTGGTGCGTTTTTGCACTTCCGAGCCTTCATTATGTCTGTGAGTTTTCCACTTAGGGCTAAATATTTTGTTCCTATCTTCCAAACTACTTTGCCAGTTATCTGTTCGATTTCGATGTTCAGCTTAACATATCAGAACAGCACACCGTGAATGGAAACGCTCCTGGGGTCTTCCTGCACTCCTTTCTTTCCGAGTTCTTCTTCCCAGATTCCAGACAAAAATTCGACCTGGCGGACCAGAGTCTTTTTCTTATTTTAATCTAAAGAAGCCCATGCACTTCGTGGGTTAATGACCGCTTTTGTTATCTTGATTTGTCCACTTCTTGACTGTTGTCCGAACGGTGAGGACACTTCACCCTTTCTTTGTCTCGGGTTTTAGCTGACTCCAAGGGAAAACTTCCCTTTTTCATCTGTACGGACTCCCTGACTTTCGTCTCCCTTCTTTTGTTTGGATTTTCAATGATGCGCGTGAACTTCTTTACCTATTTCCACAATTATCAGGACAATTCGAGTGATAGTTTCAAGAATTTTGAATGATGTGCATGAACTTCATTATCTATGTCCAAAATTATCGGAAGGAATCGAGAGATAATTTCAAGGATTTTCAATGATGCGCATGAACTACTTCGTTATCTATGTCCAAAATTATCGGGATGATTCGAGAGATAGTTTCAAGAATTTTCAATGATGCGCAGTGTACTGATTACTAAAAAATTCTGGCAGATTCCATTGGGTGCTTTGCTGAATGACATACTGAAATACTTTACCAGTCAGGACCATCATGAGAGATACTGATTATTCAAATGCAGCTGAAATTGCAATCATTTCTCTTTTTTTTTCCTTTTTTTTTTTTTTTTTTTTTTTTTTTGTGTGTGTGTGTGTGAATTCTTTTATACTGGGCATCAGTAAAATTAGTTATTCCAAAGTTTAGAAAAAAAATATTTAATGACTTCTGAGATTAGGATCCAAGGATTTAAATGATCTCAGTGTGTTGGTCCTTATGTTAACTGTGTGGAGAAACAAAATTACTTTTTAAACAAAAGCCTAAACAAATTAATAGCTTATGCTTAAATAAATAGTTTCTCTCGAATACATCTGCACATTGACGTGCATCATTTAATTTATCCTTTCTAAAAGACTGCTCATGATTTGAAAAAAAAAAAAAAAAAAAAAGCACTCAATTTTCTTTTAAAAAAGGATTCGTAATTTACTCAAATAACATTTTTTTACCTTGTAATTGTAGACCAACGACGATGCTTCCGATTCCTCTTACTCCTACTAAAATAAAACAACAATAATTATAAATGGAGAGGTATAAAGGAAATCAGAATAAAATATTTGGTTTCTCTACCTGAATAAAGAAACTCTTAGTTGCCCAGTACAAGAGTTACAAATTTTTATTTTGTTGGAACTCAAATTTTCTAAACATGAAATAGTAGATATAAGATGTATTTATTCATATTTATATGTAATCATGTTAATTACATATTGATTAATTTATTTCAAAAGTTTCTTTATATTCAAATCCTGTCTCATTATTTTTGAAAGATATAAATTTGGACTTGTGGCTCTCGAAAGTTCATAAAATCTATCATGTGGCTCCCATGGTCTTTAAATTTGGCCATCCGTGGCCTAGACTATAATAAAGTTCTAAAAAATATTGCTATTCCATAGATTATCACCTTTGGGAGGAATAACCGTGAAAGTTTTGCCATATGCATTAATTTATGCTTATGTAATCATTTCAGTTCCAGAACTAGATACAAAGCTCCTCTGATGAAAATTTCATAAAAATAAGTATTCTCAGCATTTTCAATTTATATTTTATTTCGCCTCCCAACAGAGTAAAGCTTAAAAAGAGTTTTTTTAAATATTAAACAGTTTCCTGCTCTTTATAGTTATTGCTTCATTTATAATGGAAAACAATTTCCACAACTGCAGATAGACATTTTTAGCAAATTCACTAAGAACTAATAAACTCGAATGCAAAATAGAACATTTTTTTTAATTTAATCAATTTACATGTATGACAATTGGATCATGGAAAATTAATACCATTAATTTTTGATACATTAAATTTTTTTAACTTTAAATAGTAACACACTAAATCACCATTTTAATTTAAATACAAAACTATTCTTAAGAAGATGTGCTTGCTTCCTTCCCACTGCTACCAAAACTTTGAGTTATGTAAATACGAACAGAAACAAGAGAGTAACTTTCAAGTTATGCTGCTTACAATGACAGTGCTTTCACCAATGGGTTGAACTGGTAAAAAGAATGTTAATTCCAAAAAATTCGAAAAGCCTCAATAATATGCCCCACAAATTTACATACACATTTCAATTGCCCAAACAATAATAATAATAAAATGGCGGAACACAATATAAATGTTTTGAATAAACTAACAGCTTTCCTCTGTTTAAGATAATGAATGAAAAGAAGCTTGGTTACAAGAGACTGCAGATAGGCCGCTAATAATAAAATTAATTTAGTGAAATGAATGCACTGATGATAGTCTGAGATAATCTCAGCAATCCTGCTGCAAATGGCAGATATTAGAAGTATATTTCCTTTACATATAATTTCTATACATATTTTAGTGGACGATTCAAGCCCATATATGCTTATTGGAGGATACGGCACTATTGTCATGTAATGAATGGTACATAATTCTGCAGTTTATTATATTCCCTAAATAACTTAGAACATTTAAAATATTTTAGATACTGTACCTGAATCTTTCTTGACCAGCTGTGTCCCAGATTTGTAGTTTCACTGATTTTCCACCAATATAAAAAATATTTACTACTTTTGATATTAAAATAAAAAATATTTACTACTTTTGATACACCAAAATATTTACTACTTTTGATCCAAATTCTACTATAGTATGGTTGGAGTCTGCTGTAACTGAAAAATATAACACAATATAAAAATTAGGTCATTATTTTTTAATTAGATCCTTTAAGCAAAACAAGTGAATCCAAGATTTGTTGTTTTCTTAAAATGTATTACTTGCAATAGCATATAATAAATTAATATACTCTGACTGGTACCACCCCTCCACAAGGAAGAGTTTTTTCTAAATAAAATCATTAAAGAAACATTTAAGAACTATAAATGTTTATTTTGCACAGAAGGAAATTTTTCTGTACTTTTACCTAACAACAACTGGTGCAATCCTACCTCTATAATGTCATTTGTGTAAGGTGGGTTTTTTTTTTTTTTTTTTTTTTTTTTTTCCCAATGAAAACAAGTGAAATAATAATTTTAAATGTTGCAATTAAATTTTTTCTTCAGAAATAAATGTTCAGTTTTAATTTATTTCCCTGCATGTCATTTTGGCATGTTTTTTAGTTATTTGTTTGTATATCAAGAGAGGCGGCAAATTCAGGAACCTTTCTTGGGAAACTGAAGTTTTAGCTACACCTCTGTTGGAAACAAAATCCTTTACTAATGCTTTAAGATTAAAAATAAGAAATCAGTTCCTTAAAGCAAAGAAGAAACTATAATTTTCACTCAAAATTATGAAATTTCTGACACTCTGAGAAATTATTAATACAACTTCATTTTTACATCAGCAAAAAATGCAACTTTCTTAAGAGTAAAACTTCTAAATACCCCAAAAATAATTAAAAAACGTATTGATGTCTTTTAAAACAAAGGCAGAAAATTATTTAAAAAAAAGAATTATGTTAATGAAATGCAACAAATAGAAAAAAAGACAAATACATTCCCTCATATGCATGATAAATGAATAAAATTCTCTTTACTTCTTCCTCTAAACTTAACTAATTTCAGTGGCGTAACAGCCCTAGTGGGCCAATGCCTGCAGTGCCCCGAAATCTGCTTTCTTGACTGTGGGCCCTGAGGTGCGCAAGCATATGCCCTGAACAAGTGGTCAGCTTGTCACAGGACCCCCAGTGTTTAGTCCCCAAGCGAACTTGGTACTCATTTTATTGACCCAAAGAACAGAAATCAAGGGATGAAAGGCTGAGTCGACCTTGCCCAGCCTGGGGTCGGATCTATGGTGCTGCAGCGCAATGCGCGAGCCACTGCGCCACCGGGCCTACTTCTTCCTCTACTTCTTTCCTTCTAGATTTATAATTTTCAGTACTTTCTGTCTCCACAATTATAATTTCATTTTTCCAAAAAGCAGTTTTAAAAGCATATAATTTAGCTGTTACATATGCTAGAACTATTTATGAGGAGAACTGAAACAATCGCAGGCCACTTAGAAACCCGATTGATAAAAGATATCAACAAATGTTCATTGTTTGGCCTTACAACTGGATGAATCGAAAGATATAACAGATATAGTACAATTGGCAATAAGTGTCAAGATGCCTTTTGACGATTTTACTATAAAAGAAGAGTTTCTAAAAATCTACATAGAGTGCATAAGAAGAAAGGATTTATTTTATGAAAACATGCATTTTTGATTGTTGCTAAAAAACTATCTTCGTTAACAACTGACAGTGTGCAAGCCATGACAGGAAAAGACTGTTGGATTCATTGCTTTATGCCAACAAGATCCTTTTCTTCCAAAATTTATTTCATATCTCTGCATTATACACCAGCAATCCCTGTGTGTAAAACTAATTGAATTCCAAGATGTAATCGCTGTTATTACAAAAGTAATCAATTCAAATGAAGACAAGTGGAGTGCAACATTGATTACTTAAACTGCGTTTAGACAATGACGAAGGTACACAATTTAGCGATCTTCTTTTGCCCACTGAGGTTCGTTGGCTTGTTCGTTCGTGAAACATGCTTGACGGATTTATCAAAAGTAAAAGAATTTCTAACATCCCAAGGAAAAAAACTACGAACAGCTGAAAGACGAAAACTGGTTAACAAATTTTACTTTTTTGGCCGATTTAACATTGAAACTTAATGAGCTAAATTTGAAATTACAGTGCAGGAATAATCACGTTGCTGATATGATCAGTGTTATCAATAGCTTCCAAGTCCATGTTAAAATTGTATAAGTTTCATCTCTTAAGAAAATCGATAACGCATTCCCCGATACTAAAAAAATGGCAGAAGGTCTGAATAAGCATAATATTAATACAGACTCGTATCTTCAAACTGTGTCTGCATTGCAAACTGAATTTGATTCTAGCTTTGTTAACTTTGTGAGTTTAGAGCCTATCTTAAAATTCTTCACAAATCCCTTTAATATTGGGTCAAATCAAAAGTCTCCACACTATTTTGCCACTAGATGGTTTCAATGCCTACATATCCAGCAACACTCACCCGATTGTCTCAAATGAACATGTGCTTAAAAGGTGATATTCAGCTTCGATTGCTTGTGAAAATAGTTTTTTAATTTGTTGCTCGTGTAAAAAGTTATATGAATTTGAGATATGAGTGAAATATCTGAAGAAATACGAAATGTGATGCTTTTTTACTATAAAAAAAGGTTAAAACGCTGCAAAAACATGCTGAAAATTTGTAAAGTGTACGGTGAGAATGCTGTGAGTAAACAAAGTACACGGGAGTGGTTTGCTCGATTCCGTTCCGGAAATTTCAATGTAAAAGATGCACTACCAGTTTTGCCAGAAAATTTTTAGCTAAAGTAGCAAAAGCAGACTCAAAAAGTCACAAAAAAATCGCGAGGCCTACGTAATAGAATTGACCAATAGAAAGGGAGTTGTGTTCATCACGATAATATGTGGCCAAACACATCTTTGATGACTCGGAACATATCGACAGAGCTTTGTTGGGAAATTTTGATGCACCCACTGTATAGCCCGGACTTTGCTCCATCTGACTACCATTTGTTTCGGTCTCTACAAAACTCTCTTGATGGTAAAAAATTGGCCGACTGAAGCACCGCTGAAAATCACTTGGCCAAGTTTTCTGACAATAAACCACAGAAGTTCTATACCGATGAAATTATGAAGGAACTGGAAAAATTGCAAAAGGTCATAGATAATAATGGTCAATATGTACTTGATTAAAATTGATTTTCAAAAAGAAAATTTTTGTTGAAAAATGTGCCAAAAAAGTGCAGAGACTTTTTATATGACCCAATATTACAGATGGAGAAAACATCAATTTTTAAGTATTTTTCGTCTTGACAATACGGAACACTTAGACACAGTAAGTTTGCAAAACAGATGTTATTTTAAAAGTTTCTGAAACTAATAAGATAGTTTGGAACTTGATAAACAGAAATCAGTATCTTACTTTAAAGTCATGTGGATAACTCTTATTGCTCAAGTAACTATAATTGTGAGATGTTTTCAAATATGATTTATTTGAAGTATCTTTCAAAACTTAGTGATTTGCATTTCAATAATTGTTTAAGGGCATGCAACTCATATTATATTGTCAATTAATATAATAAGATAGCAGATGAATTACAAACACCAATTTCAGAGTAACATAAAAAAATTATTTAAAGAGTATAAATTATAAATATTTGTTATTTAAATAAATTTATATCTTTTAAACAAAACTAGTTTGTAATATAACGTTTGATTATGAAACCTGGGAATGCCCGCTAAAAATTTAGAATTTTATTTTGTGCCCTCGATGACCAAAAGACTGCCATCCCCTGATCTAATGAATGAATTTTTAGGAAATAAATTTTTGAAGATATGACAATTAAAAGGGATTAGAATTTGGATCATTTAATAGCAATGAAAAAATTTTTATGTAAGTGAAATACCTTCAGGAAATCTATTTCTGTAATAGAACTAGTTTGCTGAATAATTTTGATTGCACTGATATGGAACTGATTTTTGACCAGCAATGACAGAAAATGGAAGATTTAAGAATCCATCCCACCTCCAGAAATAAAATTATGCTCTTCAGTGTAAAAGTTCAAAGCTCTTCTTGTTTCATGAATGTATATTAAACCATAATGGCATGGAATACTAACCCAAAATTTTGTATCTGGAAAATGGTCTTTATGTATCAAACTGTAAATTTTATTGACAAAGAAAAAAAAAATAATTAAATAAAAATGAAAAATAAAAATCTGCATAGAAAACATGTAATAACTACTGAATTCTTAAAATGTCAAAATGAAAAATGTTTTTTCTTGGGTGCTAGGCATTGATAAATTTTTGCATAAAAAACATATTCAAAATTAGTTTAGAAATGTAATAATTTATTTAAAAATACATATATACATTTTTTTAAATTCAGGATTACAGCAACAACATTTGACTTCAATTTAAGTAAATGCAGATATGACCACAACCACAAAATTTCAAGCCAGTGTTACATAATACTAGCATAATTCATCATTAATTTGTGAAAAGCACTTTTTGCTATAACTATTACTACTAGCCATTTCATACAATGTTTTATACCATTTCATACAAGTTTTACACTATGATGATAATATATTACAATACACAGCAAAGAATTATTAAATAGTTACAATACACTCATTTTCTTCATTATTTTATTAATTGTGGACAGATTATAAATCTAATGTATTCAGCCAAAATATTGATACAGTAGTTACAAGATTACTACAGAGTAACAAGATTTGCTATAAAATCTGAGACAAATACTTCAGAAATATTTTTTTTTAAGATTAAATGTAGTGTTTTCCCCAGCATACAGTTTTACAGCTTCTTACCTGTTTACAATATATACATTTATTTATATTATTTTCCTATAACGGACTGCATATAATTTTTCAAGCTGATTTTTGAATGTTATCTATTGTAATTTTGAATTATTTTAAAAGCATTGGATATTTATATTCTCAGCTAATTAACAGAAATGACAGCCATCAATAAAGTGTATTACTTTTAATAAAAATAAAATGCTCACAGTTTTATTATCAGTAACTAGAATGAAATACTCAGATATTCAAATTTAATATAACAAATACCATTTTAACATTTAAAAACTTAAATGGCATAAACAGGAAAGGGGAGAAAGGACTTTTTTTTTTCCAAAGTAGACTCCAAAACATACTTCACATGCAGAAATTTTAACAGTAAAATCTCAGATTGAAAATTACATTCATATGCATTTAATGAAACTTCAATATACAGTCTATTGACATCAATGATGTAATGTAGTACAATACAAAAAATTTAGAATTAATTTTATACATGAAAAATACAATCCAAAAAAACAATAGGAACATTAAAATGCTTGCTAGTTAATGCAATAAATACAAAAATACATAAAACAAAAACAATCAAATATTACCATTGAAAATGATTTTAATTTAGATCAAGCCTACTTACTCAAAAGAAATCTTTAAAAGCAGATTAAAAAAAAGGGAAAAGTTTTTGAATGAATTTTAAACTTAAAATAATATGTTGACTATGCTTAAAATAATACACCAAAGTTCATGGTTTTATGGGAAAATACAAAATACATTTTACACTATTTTTAGAGAAAATATTAATAAATACTAACTTTAACAAATTTAATATTGATAAATGTAATAAACAACTTAGAAGAATCAGCAAACTAGCTTAACAAATACAATAATGATGTCAAAACTTTTCGTTTTGAATTCATTATTTAAGGACTTCATAAATTTAAGTTTACTCTTCAAATTTTTATTAAAATGATGGAAAAACAAAATATAAAAACTACTATTTATTCAACATTTCTGGCACAAAAGACTTGGAGGAAAAAGGAAAACTGAAAATCAATTTTTGTCACATTATTCATACTTTGAACTCACCATTTTTAAATAAATAGAACAAAAATAAAATATAATTCAAGCAATAACACAATCAAACAACTCACTCCCATCTAACATACAAAAGCAGCTGCATATTTATATACAAAGCATGATTTTTAGAATACAAAGAGATGTGGGAATGTTTTTGAAATTCCTCAAATAATTTTTTTAAAAAAATAGCATAAATGCTGTACCTTGGAGGTTTGCTTACAGTTCTAAATTAAAAGGAATGACTGATTAAAGTAAATGCAATAAATTACACAAAAATAGTAATTTTATTTTGTATATAATCAAATAACTCTCTATAAAGAAATGAACTGTACTGAAATTTAATGAACTATCTTGAAACATCATTTATTGCTGGTTTCATTATTATTATATGATATATTTAATGGACCAAGTTTTTCAAACATTAAGTTCCTTGAAGATGATCATAGCATGATTTTAATTCAAGCATTAGGTAAAGCAACTAACATACTTAACAGTGAATAAAGCATTTCAATTACAATAATTTTTGTCAGTTAATTTATATCATAATACAATATTACTTATTTCAAAAAGCAAACATTAAACACCACTGCATTTTAGTTACTTATCTGCAGTTCTAAGAAAAAAATAATGAAGCAGAGTAACACAAATTTAAATTTAAAAAAACGAAAAAAGCTCTTTAAAAATCTGAACTGGAAAAGGCAAATATGTTTATAAATTTCTGTCTCTTGGAAAAAAAAATGTTTTCCTTTTACCAATTAACAAAATTGGAGGGGGGGGGGAACAGAAAATATATTTTTTATAAATAACATATGCTTAAATATATTTTGTAGTATAGAGTTCTGCTTATTAAAAAAATCATGAAAATTGTATTCATTCTGCTTCAACAAGAACAATCTGCAACTCTTTGCTGTCGCTGTTGGTGACGAGTAAGACGACGAAGAGATGCATCTCCATACTGTATCCCAGAACCTATTCTTTCAGGATCCAGTTCACCTACAAAATAAATGGTTTAAAATACAGCTTTGCGAGCAAGAGACAAATTTCTAATTTTGCTTCTTAATATTTACATGTATTCTTCCTTTACCTTATAATTTATAAAATGCCAAGTAATAGATACCATTTAAGCTGACAACAAATAACACAATAGTGGAATTCTGATAGCAGAGTTAGTGCACATTTCTCTACATGAAAATTAAGGACTTTTATCATTCATAAAGTCTATGAATGATAAAATTAAAGACCAATAAGCAAATAGAATCTATGTACATCAAAGTTATTATCTAAAGACTTCAGTCTTGCAATGTTTTTCTAATAAAAGAAAATAAATAAATAGTTTTTTTTTTTTTTAAATGCATTTAGGTTGCACTAATATTATACTCATTTTAATATTTAATATTGTACAACAAATTTAAGAATAAAAACTATTTCTCTAAAAGTTATCTAAAAATTAACAATAAACTAGGGCTATAATTCCTTCAAACACTCGCATTTTACACTTATAACAATCGCACATATTTTAAAGATTTACATGGTCACTATAAAAATATTCATTTATTTTTTTTTTAAATATTCCTTAAAAAAAGCACTATTAAAATCAAAATCTAAGAAAATTTTCTAATTTAAGTGACACATATAATTTTCTTTTTAATCTAAATTTGTTCTGGCTATTTTAGCATATTTATATCTGCTTCCCTAACTAATGTATTTTAGCTCATTTACTTCTCTTTCCCTGTATTTTTAACTGTTTTTTTAAGGTAGTTTGCTTTGGTAAAATAAATCAATGTTCTTACTAGTCTGCTTCATATGTTAAAACTGTTACTATCTTCTCAATAACAGTCGTATAAAAAATTTTATTCTTCATCTCTGGAATCTTCAGTTTAATTATAAATTTTCGTTAGTCTAAAAAAATGCACACTTAGAAGATGCAGAAGTTGTTAATCTTATTTCTTTCACAATTTCAATATTTTGAATAATCCTACAAAGTTTCATAAATGTAATGATGAGTTTCAAGTTTTTGTTAGCCTCAAAAAAAGCACATTTAGAATATGCAGAAGTTGCTGATCTTACTTCATAGTTCTAATCTTACTAGAAGTTGTTAATCTTCTTTACTCCACTTTCCTACTTTCAATATTGAGAATAACCCGACAAAACTTCATAAATGTGATAATGCACTTCAGATATATAATATGAATCTTAAATTTCCGAACTTCAATATATTTACTAAAACAAAAATTTCTTTCTACAAATGATAATTAATGTGATAAGATTAAAATCATTTTTTACACTTTCTCATATTTTTAGTACTAAAAATTCATAAAATAAAAGAACAAAAAAATGAAAGAAAGATATAAAGGACACAATTTTTTTTTTTTTTTTAAGTATTACCTTATTATTATAGACCCCATTATTTAAATGCCATCAACAGCCCTTTCATTAATGAACTGCACCAAAACAGCAACCCTACTCAGATCTCTTGGTAACATCACCAAACAGCTAGCAGTCTTATCACAGTCACTTATAGTCTCAGTGTCACAAGATGAGCTTTGAGTATGATTGCTGTTTTATCACAGTTTATTAACGAGAGAGCTCTAGGTATCATTAAAATAACAAGTACCATAATGATAAGGAAATATCATAGAAAATTTAGATAAACATTCTCACAGCTTTTCCCAAAAATTCTCCAAATGCTATGAGAAATTCATCAAATTTTTCCTGTAAAATTCATTTATTGTGTAATAATAGCATTAAAACATTCCTCAATTTGCTATAGGTTTTTCCTTAAGTCTTTGCCATCAAGATACCTGACAATTACGCGAGACTAAAAATCAAGACTTTTGAAAAAAAAAATTCAGGAAAGAAGCTTATGAGGAAATTTTAGAAAGAAACCCAACATCAATATTCCCATGTTTATGGAATGAAACAATTTAGAAACCAATTTTCTGAGGTAGTGTCATCCATGCTTTGCCATAGCAGAAAAATATACTAACAATGCATGTTTCATAACATTTTTAAATGATAAATTAGATATGGCTTTATTTTGAAACATGTGATATTACCACTAAACAAGAGATTTAATCAATATTTATATGTTTCAAACCCTGGCATATTTTTCATTTCTGTATATAAATGCAGGTTCTAGCACGCATAGGTTTAAAAAAAAAAAATCGAAATATTTTTGAAAAATTACAAGAAAAACATTCATCATAAAAATTAGACAAATTAAATCAATTTTAAAATAATTCAAATAGCTCTTTTCCTTTTGCTAAAAAGTAATACATAAAATTCTAATTTATTCCAATTCAATCTTGTTTCAAATCCAGATTCAATTTTCAGATATTCAAGATATCTGAAAATTGCCAAAATAAAAGGTTAAAATGTTTTAAAACGTGGCAAATGGAAATAATTTTATTTTAATGCCATTTTCCTAAAAAATGCAATTTTAATATATTGCTATGATTTCAATGGCTTTACTTATAATAATACCAATACTACATTTGCTTAAAAAAATCACCAAATCAGTTTTTTTTAAAATAAATTAATGTTAAAGTCAGCAATTTGGCAATATGCAGAAGAAAAGAAGCTACTCCTACATCTATGCATATAACAAAAGAATCCATTTGGCAAAAAGGATTGATTTTTAAGGAATATAGAGTATGAATTTAAACAGTAACCCAAATCTTAGCTAAGAGATTTAATTACATTTAATTAAAAAGTAATTTTGGTGGAATAAAGGGATCAATTTATACAGTAACCCAGTTCATTACAGTGAATTAAAAGTTGATTTTGGTGGAATAAACAGAATGAATTTAAACAGTAACCCAAATCTTAGCTAAGAGATTTAATTACATTTAATTAAAAAGTAATTTTGGTGGAATAAAGGGATCAATTTATACAGTAACCCAGTTCATTACAGTGAATTAAAAGTTGATTTTGGTGGAATAAACAGAATGAATTTAAACAGTAACCTTAATCTCTGCTAACAGATTTAATTACAGTTAAACAGTTAACTGTTCCTGCCGGTCAATTCTATGAATTAGCACATATTTCAATACAAAGCATAAGAAATGAAGGAAAAACATGATACAGAAAAATATGGCTAAAATAAAAATTCAGATGGGGAAAAATAAAGTCAAATCATATAAACTTATAGGTGACGAACATAATACTAACATACATAATCAGCATAAATGAAAAGGCCAAAATCTCAGTCATGAAAATTCATATTGGCATTTCCAAACATGTGAAATTTAACAGGCAAATAATAAGAATCTGGGACTTGAAAAGTTTTAGTGAAGTAATAAATTTTACATTTCAGCTCTTAGTTTAGTGATAAAAATATTTCTGCAAATATCTTACCAGCTTCTATCTTTGCAAGAATTGTTTTAGAACATTTTAAAAATGCTTCTTCAACATTTTCACCAGTAAGAGCACTCGTCTCCAGAAACATTAGCTCTGAAATCAACAAAAATATATGAGAAAAGAAAAACAATTTTTGACAGCAAATTCATTGAAATATATTTGAGTAAAAGATTCAAGCATCAGCTTTAACTTAGTGTCCATACAGATTTACTAATCTAAATGAAATATTATTATTATACAATTAGCAAAATTCTTCATCTGGTCTTAGTAAAAAATGCAAGACACACAGCATTTCAAGAGACCAGTTCTTATTAAAATGCTGATATATACATTTTTTATATTTCTTGAAAGGAAATTCTTTATGAACATAAAACTTTTTGAAAAGGAATAAAATGCAAGGACAGACATTACGAAAAGGACGTGAAAAATATCTTCCCATAAAATCCACTTAAATCTTCCAAATAGCTAGTCTGCTTTTATCTGGTTATGAGATTTATTTTCACTTAACATACATTCTTTAAAACATTTTGTTCATGTTGTGTAAAATGCACAGCTGCCAACCTTCAAATATAAAAAACCCATTCTCTGGAAGGTTCTCCTGCTGCACAGTGATGCCCTTACAAATAAACTCACTTTATAATAATCAGATAACCTAAACTCACTTTATAATGCAAGATTCAGATTACTGAACTACTTATAAGATGATTTTGATCCCAAATATATTTGTATTTAATTAAATATTCTAAATTTTATGTTGTTTGGCTAATTTCACTTTGTAGTTTTCTTACACTTTTATAATGAAAGAGTCTTAAGAATGAAAGGAAAATTAAGTACACTGAAAATGAAATTTACAGTTAATATACATATTATTCTGTGGAAGCAAATTAGTACATGACAACAAAATTTACCACAAATATTAAATTTATATAATTTAACATAACTGATCTGATATCAGTTAAATCATCATAAAAAATTCTACAAATGGCTAGATTGATACAGACAATTCTGATCAAATAATATTTAATAAGAAAAGGTTATGTTATTTGAATATGGCAAAACCACAAGGGTTATCTGCCTAAGAGGAGGAAATCTTTTGTGGAGGAGTTTCTAATGGCACTAGTCAAAATTTTATCTAAATTCATTAATATAATATGAACTTCAAAAGTGATATGCCCACCAGCAGTTGAGCACTAAAGTCACTGAACATTGGTAGTTTGGTCCAAGATTTAAATCTTGGCAAATGGCCTGGTTGTATGGCCATTTTTCTGATTTTGCCCATGTGTAACAATTATGTGAGTCAGTTTCCCTTAGAAAATCCTCCTCTTAGACATATAGCCCTCAAGTCTTTACCATAATCAAATAAACTAATCAAAAGTGATATTTCTATTTGTAGCATTCATATACATTACACTTTTAACATAACATTAACATTAGCGTTAAAAAAGATTCACTTTTATTTAAAATGCAAACTGTCATTAAAATTATTTCATTTTTTTTTTTTTTTCACTTTTTCAAATTGCAAGGATGATTGTGATCCCATTTCAAAAATCCTGAAAAACTACCATACAGTAAACATTATTTCAACATAATTTCATATCCAACATAATTTCAAATAATTCTTAATATTAATGTGAAACACACACATATATGCCTACACATATAGTTTCAAACAATTTCACAAACTAAACAACAAGCATACTTTTTTTAATTGATTAACATTTTTAATTGATCGAGTATGCCCGCCCGATTAAAAATACATTTCTGAAGACACCCCTATTTTTCCCAAATGGTTGTGGTTCAGTGCAGTCTCCTCCAAAGCCATCCTCTTTACGTTTCTGAAGTTCTTCGCCGCAAATTTGATTGAAAGATTGTTTTGATCTATTCGGGCCTTTCAGACCCAGCGCATCTATTCGCATTGCTGTAACATAGTTTGTTTGTGGTAGCACAGAAAGCTGTAAACATGTTACGTAATTTATCCTTTAAGGAAGAAAGCTTACGTTTGCAAAATTATTAGAAGATGTATCAAATGTTGAAACTGAAGATGAAAGTTATAATGAATTTTTTAGTTCTCATGATACTGATTCAGAAATCGAGATGCATTCTGAAAACGGAAATGAGAATGACATTTATTGCTTTATTGGAAAAGGCAACCAATGGTCAAGAAAAAAGCCTAAAGCTCCTACTCGTTAGAGCTCCTACTCGTAATATTATTACGGTACAAAGTCCGTAATCTGGATCAATTATCCAGAATGATCTATAATCCAGATCTCAAAGCCACAAACTTTTTTTTTTTTTTTTTGTATATTTTACGCATGCACGTAATGCATTTATGCATGTGCATTTAATGTATAACGGATGGTTTAAGCTAGGCTAAAATTATCTTTACTGATTCTAAGGTATTTCAGTTAATGTTGCAAATTGTGCTGTTCCTTAATCTTCTAATTGGATCCAGCTTATTATTTTTTGCAGACTGTTAGAGCAATTCCATAAAAATTAAGCTTGAATTTTCAAGTATGTCTCAAAAAGAGTTTCCAATTCTAGAGCTGCCAAAGTAACTACAACGCGAAAGCATGTTTCGATGTTCACTAGTTAGTCGGTATTCCTGATACAGCAATTACAGGACTTGAACATTGGAACTTTGTAACTGAACAAGAAATTATGTCTGTTTATAAAGAGAAAGTATTAGCCAAAAAAACAAAGCAACTTAAACAACTTACATTGAACAAAATGTTAAATAAAGTAAACAAATAAATATTAAGCTTTTTTTTTATAATTTTTGATATCCTTTACATCATAATTGCTCTTTATTTCATAAATTACAGTTTCATATTTTTAATTGTATAATTTCGGCATGCCATCTTACCAGATTAGAATTGATGATCTATAATCCGGAAAAACCCCTAATCCGGAATCACCGAAGTCCTGACAAGTTCAGATTACGGACTTTGTACTGTACTAAATTGCCTGGAAACACTGGTAAGGCAAAATATGGGCAGGCTCCTAATGAATCGTGGGAGCTCTTACTAAGTGAACAAATATTGCTGAAAGTCGTCAGTTATACTAATATTTATTTTGCATCTATTTCTGACAGCTTTCAAAGTGAGAAGAGATGCTCATCACACAACTGTAATTGAAATTTGCACTTTTATAGGTCTTTTATATTTTTGTGGCATTATGTCATCTCATATAAATGTGTGGGATCTGTGGGCAACAGATGGAACCGGCTTGGAAATTTTCCACAAAACTATGTCCTACAAGTGTTTTCTTTTTTTATTAAGATGTTTGCAATTTGATGACATAGGAACTCGTTCCATCAAGAAAGAATCAGATAAACTTGCACCTATAAGAGTTTTTTTGAAAATTTTGTGAATAACTGATACAAATATTACACTGTTGGTGAGTTCATAATTGATGAAAAACTTAAAGCTTTCTGATGAAGATGTTCTTTCAGGCAGTATATTCCTAATAAACCTGAATAATAATTTGTGAATAACCTGAATAATAATACAATGAATTCTATATTAATATAATAATATAGAATTCATTATATTATTATTCAGGTTAATAATTCTAATTAATAAATTCTATATTAATATAATATGTTTTTCTATTCCTTTAAAAAATTTTATTTCATAAAATATATTATATAAATTTAAATTAAAATGTTAATTTCAATATTCTGCATATTTTTTAAGTTTGATCATAAAATTTTGGCATAAATGCAACACTTTTACCTGAAGAGTAACAGTTTTTTTCTTCAAAAAACACGAGCCGGTTGAGTGCATTCACTCCCCGGTTAAAAGTTAATTTATGTTTCACTACAATATTTCACACATTACCATTCTGGTCTCTAAAAATAATTGCTAACTTTAGATTGCTTTCCAGGAAAGCAAAGCAATATAACAATCACTGACATTTAGTTTATTACTAATTGTGCAGCTCGGTAATGCTTTTATGGTTGATATAGCTGTTCTGCATCTTTCTTCAGACCATGTGACATGTTCCTGGCATGATGAAAATGTATTCTATTATTTGAGCAACAAGGTTGGATACCCCCCCCCCCAATTTTTAATGATTGAAAAGTTGTACCCAATTTTCATAACTTAATTTTTCCAAATTTTATAATTAATTGACCACAAAAGCTTTTGCGATCACTATTTAATGAGAAGGCTGATACATGTTTATTATATTATTTTCAATAGTTTCATTAATTTTTTTCACCTAAAGCTTCAATTTCAGACCATGTTAATACACTGTTGTTTATTTATAAATAAAAGATTCTCCTCTACCAAAACTGTTGTCTCATAACTCAACAAAAGAAACACATCTGTCATCATTTTGAGGAAAATGTCTAGACAACATTAAATGTCTTTAGATCTATATTAATGTTTGTGAAAAATGCAACATAATGACGGAATTGTCAGAAATGAATGAAATTTATTCCATTTATTACTGATAGTGTAATAAATAAACAATCAAATTTACATGGCAAAAAAACAAAACGAACATTGGAAATTAATACTTTGTGTGTCCACCATGCTGAGCGATGAGAACCTGTATACATTGTGGCATGTAATCTTGGGGAATGGCATTTAATATGGCTTGATGCCAAAGTTCAGTCTTTGTGTGTGCTCCACTAGCTCTACAATCAAGTTGCCAACCAATGAAATTTCAGACGTGCTCAATGGGCAACATATCCGGGCAATAAACAGGCCATAGAAGAAGCGAAACCTGTTATGCCCTAAAGCTTGTGTAGTCAAAGAAACATGTGAAGGTCATGTGACTTCTGGCTTCACAACTTCCTTTATGCAGCAATCACTGCTGAGGTTGCCCACAATCTGCACTAGATGAGATCGAAAATTTTATTCAATAGCTCCCCACACCATGATGCCAGGCGTTTGTGCGGTATGATGGTGGATAGCATATTGTAGGAGCAGACATTTTCTTCTGTAATGTCTGACATGTACTCTTCCATCGCTGTACTCCAGATTGTAGCGAGAATCATCAGACAACAACTTGTTGCCACAGGGCATGCTATGCACTGTATAGCCATGCCCATTGGAAGCATCTGTGATTCAGTGACAGGGGAATCATGCAAAGAGGAACTTTTGCATACAGTTTATTCTGCAGCAGATGGTGGCAAACTGTGCAGCTAAACAACACAACACCTGTCGCCATGTTCCAACATTGTGCTACAGACTCTGTATGATGTCACAGCCATGCGGATGAGATGTCCGTCATCTCATGCCGTTACACTATTGTGTAATCTACTGTCAAAATTTTACCTTATTTGGTTCTCCTCTGTCCATTTTTTCCAAACACACATCACTGTTGTGTCATTATGCTCCATTTGGGCTGTGATTGTTCAATACAGAAGTCCACCCTCTTGTATGCCAGTGATGCAGCCTAGTTCGAACTCTGTTAGTTGTTGGTATGGCCCCCTCTGCTGTTGACAAGGCATACTGACCACTAATTAAACATTCATCATAGACAGAGGACTATAAACAGATTTCAATGCAACTTTGCAGTCCTTTACATACATGGAACAAACGGCTGGTTCACAATCCACGCATGTGCAATAACTTTGTAATTCCAAAGTAATGCCCAATTCCTTCAGTGTGTCGCAAATTCACAAACATCAGTGTAGATAATGTATTTAGATATAAAATATTTAGATCTGCAACAGTGAGTGCAACAGAGGGAACATTTTAATTCCTAAATCACTCTTTTACCAGAGGCTGCACTATTTTTACTTCTGATATATTCTGCACTTTTAAACTTTTATCAAATAACCGGGATAAAATGACAAACTGGTCAGTGCTAAGGGACCATTGTCAAACCAAGATAGTCCCACTCAAAGCAGGATGTCTGGTAAGCCTAAATATGCATAGTAATAGGTATTGGAGCTGAGAAACTTTAAAAAAGAATAGAATGATTCATGGAATGTAGAGAACTTTGTACACTGTTCAGTTATTCAATAAATTATTCCTAACAATTTAACCAACAGTCCTCAGAGAGACTTTGTGACCCAAAAGTTACATATGCTTTTTGAGTTATGAGAACAAATAATATTTCACAGTCTGTGTAACATCAAGGCTATCACTGTTCAAGAAATGTTCTGCATTCCATTACTTATATAATTAAATGAATTTTTAGCAACAGGTCCATAAAAGCAAGTTAAAATTAATTTAATTAGTTTTCCTTATACTGAATATTTTTGTTTTCAATTTTCTTCTTGTTTGAATACATATTTTTTTTTTCTTTCCATTTTCTGTATAATACAAACAAAAATAGCTTTTCTATATCAAACAAATTTCTTAGCAAACTCAGTTTGCTCATATAAGAAGTCTGACCTCTCACTGAGCTTTATTTATTCTTTAAACAGTCTTTCAATAATCTAAAAACTTAAATTTTTACAATATCTGAATGATTATTTTTGTTCTAAAACTAAATTTGAGAACATTATGAATCTACATTTCCTAAATCAGAAATTATGAATCTGAGAAATTAAAAAATCCAGAATTACGACTATATCTGGACCCCATTCTCTCTCTGAAATTATATTATTTGAAATCAAATTTTAAACAGCTTCAAATATTTTAAACTGAGAACCATTCATTGAAATACAAAGTAAATTGTTTTCACATGTACAAAAAATCAATTCTGATTCTAAAAGATTCAAAGTGATTAATTTAAGCTCACGCATTCTTGATAGATTGATTTAAAATACCAAAACTGTTCAAAAGATATTCTTATATTCAGGTTTAATTGATAGATAGGATTCACCTGATATTTCCTATTAATTGAAAGCTTCTACATTGAATAGCATTGTACATAGTTGAAAGCATTTAAGAATTTTTTGCATGTCGTCCTGAATTTCTTTTGTGAATATTTTATTAATGTGCCACATCGGCACAGAAAAATATAAAAACATTACATAAATAAAATAACTAAAAAACAAGTTTGTTATCTGTGATTCATTGATTCCACTTTTATGATGTTTGTAATGTAAGGATATTAATAACCAAAACATCTCCTGTAGATCACATCTAATTATAAATTATTATAAACAAACAACTTAGATTCATACACCATATTTGTTACAGACTGTACTTTTTTACACAACATTTTAACCAATATTAGGAATCGCCTATACTTGAAATGTAATGAATAATTCTAAAACAATTTAAAATTATTAGGCAATTTATTATCATTTTCTACCTTTACATAGCTTAGCACAGTAAAAATAACAATTAATGTTGTCAAACTGATATGCATCACTTCTGCTCTTTATTTGAAACTTCCCTCTCACTTATTAGAGAGTCTCTTAATTTTTCACTCTTCCTGAATTTCATGGCTAAATCACTGTGTAATTCACTCTCACTCAATCCATGCTTAATATGCACTAAATAGGAACTTAATATAAAAACATTAACCATCACTTTCATCTCTTTGTTTGAAATTTGCAGTGCTGCCATATTTCTGTATAACCACATTTTTCTTCTTGTTCCTCAATGGAATTCTACAATTGGAACTTTTTCCAAGTGCTTTGTTTTACAAACTAAACACATGCATAAATACAGTACATTTTATAAAAAGCTGCTTTGAATATTTAACACAGAGAATAAATTGAGCTTGCATTCAAGAAGGTAGTTAAAGTTCTATTTTCATTCTTCCTATATTTGGTCACAATACAAGTGAATAACCTTGTAACTGGAGATCATCTTTATTTTAGTATCTCCAAGCACTGGATATTTAATTAAGTATTAACATAAAAAAAATCAAATCTGACAATTTATTTTAAAATTTCTGAAGGCTCTCTACATGTTGAAATTAGCCCAAAATTTATTTTTCTCACTTTCTTATGGTGCATGAGCACTATTTTTATGCTTGATGAAACTCCCATTGATGCTATTTATCAAAATTAGACTTACCATTTTCCTGAGCAAATCTACTAGCTTCCAAAAATGTAACTTCTCTATCTTCTTCTAAATCTTTTTTGTTTCCAACAAGCAGAACAGCAATGTTAGGACTTGCGAGGGTACGAGCATCAACCAGCCAATTAGAGAGGGAATTGTATGACTCACGGCTAAAGTTCAAAAAAAAAAAAAAAAAAAAAAAAATTATAACTATAGAATTAGAAACTGTAATATATAAAGTACAAACAATCAGTTTTTATTAACAGTTACTCACATACTTTAAGCATCTAAGTGTCAGTTACATAAGGCTAACTTTTATATACAAGTTAATGGATTAAAACACTATGGAAGCATTCAAAGGTGAAAAACTATAAAATTTTAATAAATTATTAAAATCTTCATCTTAAAAGAAGAAAAACATATTAATTACATTTGTTAATAACTCTTTGATTTTAGAAATTAAAGGATTAAAAAGCTGTAAAAGCATTTAAAAGTAAAAAAAACTACAATAATTTTGTACCACAAAAAGTAGGAAAAAAATTTTTTTCCAGTCAGTAACAATCAGTTTTTATTAACAGTTACTAACATACTTTAAACATATAAGTGTCAGTTACAAAAGGCTCACCTATACACAAGTTAATGAATTAAAACTCTATGGAAGCATCCAAAGGTGAAAAACTATAAAATTTTAATAAAATATCAAAATCTTCATCTCACAAGAAGAAAAACATATTAATTACATTTGTTAATAGCTCTTTGACTTGAAAAATTAAAGGATTAAAAAGTTGTAAAAGCTTTTTAAAAGCCTTTAAGAGTAAAAAAAGCCACAATACTTTTTTACCACAAAAAGAAGATAATTTTTTGGGGGGGTTGCTCTTGAAAAAAGACAAAAAATATTAAAAATCTCAATTCATATTAAATCATCAGAGTCAAAGGACAAAAGAGAGGTAGTTCATTGTTGAAGTAGTTATTGCATAAGCCTTTAATGACATCCAAAATTTTCCCATTATATTTTGAATAGTTAAACAATTTGGGAAACTAAGATTGGTGGGCACAACATGAAAGCATCAAAAAAGATATCATATAAGCAGATTCCATCCTTGTGAAATATCAATATAGTGTAATCTAAAATCTGAGATCTAAAATTTTCAATATTCAGCAATTCCGGATTTTAGATCTTAATTTAAAACTAGTAAGATAACACTTATAAATTATATTTAAAACATGAAATAACTGTGCATAAAATAATGAAGCACATGCAGTCTGAATAGAATCAAAATTTGCAAAAAAAGCTCAACATTAATTTGTTTGTTTTAGGAATTTTATTACATTTTTTTAATGCAAGTTATTTTGTTTTTTGTGCTAAAACTTTCTCTTTAATTTTTTAAACAGATATAATTTCCTGTTCAATTACAAAGTTCTATTTTTCAAGTCCTATAATAGCTATGTCAAGAATTTCCAGTAAACTATCAGTCCACATCTTTTCATTCTCAACAAACTTTTTCTCACTTTCTTCACTATAGACAGCAGCTGGATTTAAAATCATTCTACATATTTCACCATCTTAGCTGATTGAAAGTGGATCGGCACTGCAATGGAAAAATTATAATACAAGTACATCATTTTCCCTGTCACATTTTCACAAATTCCATTAACTGGAAAATTTCATGTTTTGCTTGTGATATCTGAAAACCTTCAAGACTATCATCATCATCATCATCACTATGAAATACGGTAACTCGCCATGAATTATGCCAAGCATTTTTTAAATATCTGCAGACATGTCCTCCCATAAGCTTGCAATGTTCCAAATACCAGATTTTTATGTTAAAATTCCTGAATGGTCTAGAAAATTTAGCATAGATTTAAAAAAGACTACTTTATATACCTGCATTTTAGCATGTGTCTTGGTATCCACAGGCTGAATGATGGATGTACAATTTAGAGGAAAGAATAAGACAGAGACATTACCTTTTACAAAAACTTACAGTACGAGCCAAACTATGATCAGTACAAATTTGCATCACCTGGTAAATCAAACTACTTCAAATTATGCTGAACATTGGGTATGAAATGATTTTCAAATCAATCATTCATTAATTTTTGTGTCTCCCATGCTCTTATTTATTTATTTGTTTGTTTGTTTTCATTTTTCCTTTTCTCTCTCTTTCCCCCTCCTCTTTCTTTTAATGATAGATGACCCCTTTAAATGCCTGAGGGCCATGTAGTTTTTCAGATTAAAAAATGCTTACCAGTAATATCATGTCAGGGAAAAATTAATAAGCTGGATCAAATCAGAATGTTAAGGTAGAGTGCAATTTGCTATGTTAATTGAACTTTTCCTCAGAATCTAATTTTTGATTCCTTTTTCGCTGATATGCCAACAAAATTATACAAAATCAATACGTCTTACAGATTTGATTGTTTAGGTCAGATAGAAGAATGTTAATATCCTACAACAACTCAAGGGCAAAAAATGTGGTCATAGCTGATGTGAATGAATGTACTGTTATTTGTCAAGCGTGATTTTCTAGCCAGCAGATGTCTGAAAGTGACAAGCAGGAATATCATTTGGGGGAAAAATCATTTTAATGGCATACTAGCTTTATCCTGAGTATCATATTCTCCACTCCTAGATTTTGAAAAGAATAAGAATTTTATATATATATATAAATTCTGTTAGCCCAGAGGGTCTGGATATTGGATTCCCAGATTTTGGACTTTGTGCCGTATTGTAGATTGCTACCAGAATGAAAGATATATTTTCCAGGCAGAAATTAGGCAAAATTATTATAGAGGTTAATTTTATTCTGTTATTTTTTAATTATTCTGTTTTTATTAATGAACACCAAGAGAATAATTTTAAAGGCTGTTACTTATCTAAATACTGCTGATTGCAACTAACATTCATTCATGGTCACCCTCTTCCTTTTCGAAAAAGAAATGATGAGTTTAACACATCTGAATGCCCACTGTAATCCCGACATTAATCTTATTTATCAATTTTGGGAATCATACAAAATGACTGCCTATGTACAAAACAAGCTGCTTCAAATAAATGACAGTTAACTTTTTTGAAAAAGTAACAGCTGAATACCTAATGTAATATCTGCATAGCAATAACTATAATGAGAAACAAAATGCTGTGTTTATGCTAGAAAATATAGGAGGGATGCTTTTTTGGAACATTCTGGATGTATACATGCCAACAGATGCAATAGATTTATATGCTGCAATTATGTATATCGATGCATATGCAGTGACACTTCACATAATGTTAACATCTAGTATAATTTATAAACATGAAAAATTTCAGGGTTGATCTTTGGATTATGGTAACTTGTCGATTTTTTTGCGAAAATTTGGCGACCAACTCTGCTACAGCAACCCTCTATTTTTTTTTTCGCCGCCATTTTGTCTTCACGAAGTAAAGACATGTTTCTTTTCTTTTTATTTACTCAACACTTTTTCCAACAATCTACTAGCCGAATTACACTGATGCTAGAAATTTTATGTAACAAAACTGCTTAATCATGACAAATATTAACTGCAAAATTGGGAAAAAGTGCAGAATCGCAAACTCCTTGCGTGTTTTTCAGAATAGCACATACACATAAACCATTTACACGTCGACTTATTTTTACTTAAAAAAACATCCCAGAATTGCACAAAAATGGCATTGCACACACTCTTAACTTTATCCATCTACACTGCTATTTTCTCATAAATTACAAAAATTTGCACGAAAATGCAAAAAATTCTGAGAATCTTTAAACTCGGTAAAAAGCACATATATGAAATTACCTGATCGCGAAAAAGTATATACCCTTTTCATGGATGAACATTTCCATGTATAAAATAAATAAAATTACCAAAAGCTTTTACCTCTAAACTTAGTTTTGGTAATTTTATTTATTTTAGTTTAACTATCTATCATATTATAAACGTCACCAACGAATTCATACCGCAAACATTACAAATGGTTACAAATACTTAGTGTCAATTATTTAAATTATTTCCATACACGTTTACTTCAACTGAAACGTATACCAAATTCCTACAAACATAAAATTCACAAAATAACAGGCATCTGCTTTTGCAAGAGAAAATTTTAATAAATATGCAGGGAGAAAATTTTAATAAGTATGCAGAACTGGCAGTTCGCAGTGCATTAGTAAAATAGCTATGGCAGAAGCCAAGAATAAAATGAACCAAGAATACAAGAATATTAATAAAATCTCATTTATACTTAAATAATGTAGGTAATAAATTCTAATTATCTTTACACTACAAAGTAGAAATGCAGAAGAATAATAGATATAGAACACTTTATGGAGTTTTAAGATCATACCTTGTTATGTCATACACAAGTAAGGCACCCGCAGCCCCTCGATAATAACTTCTGGTAACAGATCTGAAATGAAAAATAATTTAGCTCTCAAAAGACAGCTTTCAAGGGGAAAAATACTACATGTAAAAGCAAATACTAAAATTTAAGAATTTAACTTGTTAACAAATTGATGCATAGATTTTCATGCTCTTAAAATTATTTCAGGTAGTTGATAATTAATTATAAAAAAATCATAGGGAAGTAATCAATTATTAAATCCCTTAAAATAACAACATAAGAAATGAGTAGCTTAGCCTGAACAATTTTGTTTAAAAAGGATCCCCTCCAGAAGAATGGCACTTGTTTAATATGTGACCTTTTAATTTATTTCTAGAGAATTATGATAACCTAACACTAGTAGTATTAAGTACATAATAACAAAAGCTTTTCACATTTATCACACTTGAATAATTCAATAATGTAATATAGTTTATATAGGAAAATTTAATTAGTGCACTATTTGCAAATCAAATTTCATTATTATTATTACCATCACTCCCCTTAAAGATAAATGTAGTTTGGATCGAGGTGAATAAAATTATCAAAATATATGCATTGGCTTTTTTTAATTCAATTACATATTCATTTTGTTTTAATAAGCTTTGTTAAAACATTTTATAATAGTGGACTCTGAAATAGTCCCCCCCCCAAAAAAAAAGCAATCTTAATTCAGTGCAGATTTTAGATAAAACTTGATTGATTCTGAGAGCAATTAGATACAGAACTCTTCTCCAGAAATAATTCAATTAATGTAAAAAAGAGGAAAGAAAGATGAGCGAAACAAAGATGAAAAAATCTGATGTGGTCACCACATGATTTCCTTGTACGGCCTATTACACACATTTTTTTTTTTTTTTTTTCTGCATTCACTTAAATTTATTTCTTTGAATTTCATTAGAGATGTATTTCTCATTCAATTAATTCAGTTCTCAAAGCAAAAGTACATAAAAACTTAAAACATCTGCATCAAAAAAATTGTAAAATACATAAAACACCAAATACAGTTCAAACAATTAAAAAACAAATTTTTAGAATTAAAATTAAGAGCTTCTATATAAAAACATGCAATTTGGTCAGCGCGCAAGAAAGCAGATTTTTCAGTGCCCAAAACTGAGTTTACTTTTGGTTCCATTCAGAAAAAAGACATTAAAAGTGCAGAAACTGACTTAATTCATTATGCTCCTGTATTTCAAATGTAAACAAGTGGCGGGTCGTTAGGCTTAATTCACCACTTTTAAATTCTTGATAATTCTACAATTATTGCATGCAGATTAACTAAAGGCATAAAGACCTTAACCAGAACAGAAAAACCACATAATTTTTAAAGCAAAAAACTTTTAAAGTTTAATTAACTTTTAAAGCAAAAAAATGCACATAAGAATAAAAAACTAAGCTCACCGAGCCAGGTAACAGAATCGGAATACATATTTTACCGTTAAAGTATGAAATATGTTATTTCATGAAATAACTAGATAAGTTAGTTAAAGTATATAAAATTATTTAATTCTGCAATTTAACTAGGTATTCTATAGAATAACGATTACTTGATCGTTAAAGTATAAAATACAGCACTTGAAAATTCTTTGAACCAGTTCTAGCTGCTTTTAGTTAGTTTTAAACTGCTTATAGCTGCTTTGCAATAACGTGTGTGTGTGTACACTCCATTCCATTGCTTTTAGATGTATAATTTAGATGCTGAATTTATGTTAGCGTTTTACATTTTGAATTATTAACAAATATTTTTGCAATCTGTTTTCAAGCAATGACTACTGCAGGAATGGGAGACCAACCTGTAAATAAGAAAGATTTAATGCAAGAGAGATTTGAATCTTTATTAAATAAGTATGGGACAAAGAAAAACAGTGCTGCACTTATTCGTGAAAAATTTTAACTTTGATAACAGAAGTAAAAAGTGCTAAAACAGCACAAAAAAAAGTACTATGTGACTATTGGTTACTCCAGCATTATAATATCCTTGAAGTTCAAAGAGTAGAAAAGTTAATTGTGCCAGTAACAGATGCAAAACCTGATGTGATATTTTTATTGCTCAAGTGACCTGCTCTTTGATATTTTATATGAAACACATGCTCCGCTGGGCATGGTGGTAGAGATCGCATGATAAAAGAACTGAATCGTCAATATAAAAACATTACTCAGAATGACATAAAGCTGTTTTTGATTGTTTGTGAACCTTGTCAGCAAAAACAAAATATGGGAAAGAAAGGCATTATGGTTAAGTCCATGTTGTTACATCTGAATTTGAGATTTCAAGTAAATCTCACAGATCTTCAGTTTCAACCTGATGGATACTATAAATTTATTTTAGTTTACCAGGATCATTTGACAAAGTCTGTGAATTTAAGACATCTCTAAACAAAAAAGAGCAGAAGAGGTTACAATGCATTTGCTCGGTATATTTTTATTATTTGTTGCCCCATGTGTACTGCAACCTGACAATGGAAAGGAGTTCTGCAATAAACTTATAGACGACTTGAAAAGAACTTGGTTGGAACTTAGAATCCTATAGGGCAAACCCAGATATAGTCAGAGTCAAGGTAGCTTCGAAAGGGCTAATTCGGAACATCGAAAATATATTAACAACTTGGATGCAAGAAAACCAATAATCTACTTCATGGAGTCATGGCCTTACATTTATTCAGTCCATGAAAAGCACAGTACTTCATTCTGGTATGAAGAGAATGCCTTATGAGGCTATGTTTGGCTGTGCTCCTAGAGTTGGACTATCCACAACTTCTATTCCAAGAGAAGTATTTGACACAGTAGAGGATGAACAACATTTTGAAAATGCCTTAACAGCTCTAACTGCATGTTCTGAATATAAAGATGTTGCTATTTTTGCCAAAGAAGCATCTCTGAATGAAACTGTAGAAGTGCCTTTCGAGTGTTATGAAGATACACCCCCCAATAACATTGTAAAATTGTGCATCTTGTGTTAAAAAAATTATGAAGACAGCTTATTTCGCTGTAAATGTGAGCTGTTTCATGTTCAGAAGTCTTGTACACTGAAGATAAAATTGAACAGAAAGTCTGTAGCTTGTGTCTAAATAAAGTAAATATTGAGAAAGACAAGGAGCTAAAGAATGTTTGGAAATTCAAGCTACGAAAATGAAATTATTGTCTGGCAAATCTTATTCTGGGGCATCTGTAGGCATTATAGTTCGTATTTCAGTTCCTGAAGTTGATAGAGGAAGAGGAGATGCTAGATCTGTTTTAGCTGTCATTATGGAAAATACTGGGGAAGGATTTTTCTGATTAGGAACAAGAGATGGCCGAATAAAACAACTGTACTCTAGATCTCAGTTCAGTATACGTAAGCAAGAGTTGATTTCCATTGAAGAAGTTTTGAATATTGACACGACACTTCGATCTGTTGCAACAGCTCAAAGTTGCAGCACTGGAAAAGGATTTAAAAAGTGCTTGTGTAAAAAAATGTGTAATAGTAAAAAATGTTCTTGTTTCAAAACTAATATGCAATGCAATCCAAAGTATCATCACAGCAATCCTTACTCTAATAAATAAAGAAAAGTAAAATAAAGGTATTTCATAAAATTTAAATTAATATTCTCTCACAATTTTTGTTTTAAAAAAATTACATGATGTTTTTATGAAGCAATAGTTTTTCTTCTCAGCATATACTTTTTGATAATATTTAAATATAACTATATCTGCAACATACTCTTTTTTTTTTTTTTTTTTCTTTCTGTTTAACTAATGTTAGCAATATGAGCAGTAATAAATTATATCACCTGTTTTTCCTTATTATTTATCAATTAATCATCTGCAATAGGCATAAAATGTACTTTTCGAGAGATTTTAGCTGTTTACGATTAATTAATTTATAAAATAACTTCGAAATTGCTTACTTTTTACTTTAATGGTATATCATTAGTTATTTCATAGAATAATTAAGTATGAAATTTTTCACCTATTATATACTTTAACTGACTTGGCTAGTTATTTCATGAAATACCTAGTTATTCTATGAAATAACTCAATTATACACTTTAACAGTAACATATATAATTACATGCAAGTGGTGAAGACAATCGCAATAAAAAAAGGAGGTGCAAACCTATAAGTCACAGCAGTCCCATATACAAAATTTAAAAGTTCTATGGCTACTTGTTCTTGAGTTATACGAGATATGTACCTATGCACAGATGTCAAGAAAAAAATATCTTCTGAATCCATTTTACAATACTTTTTGGCAAAAACAGTTGTTTATTTTATCTGTATATACAAACGCAACACAGAAACATTGTTCAGATGGTTTCGAGAGCGATTGAAATACGATACACGAAATTTTTCGTGACTTTCTTTACTTCGTACAAGGAAATAAAAAGGCTAAAGTTTAATATTCCATAATATAACAATTGCAAAATTTTGAAACAAAATTGAATAACAACTTTTTAACATAATTTCCATGAAGACAAGTTCGTGAACAATATGAGCAGATGTCACCAAGTGAACGAGGACATGCAATTGAACTGAACTATAAGAAGTAGGATGGACAGATCACAGGATCACTAGATATTAGGGTTACAGTGATGCTACCATTCACTGTTGGCAGGAATGTGTAATGGCAGACAGGTTGAGCTGATCAATTTTAAACAAATGTTGCTTAACTGTCCATGCTCAGAAGAGAATTTGGTGCTGGTAACTGCGGTACATGGTTGATGTACCGCAATGTGAGTGGAAACAATTGCGACGTTTAGATCTTTGTATAACTGAAGTGTAAACGCAATACAGCATTAAAATTTGTTTTTTTTCCTATAAGAAATGTCAACATCATTACTGCTTCAACAACTGGAAAGTTTGCGGTGCATTCACTATACAATCAAGTATAAATTCAATTGAAGAATGAAAAAAAAAAAAAAAAAAAAAAAAGGGTGAAAGGATTCAGTATAAATACAAATACTCAGCACAGAATTCTAAACAAATGGTACTGCAAGATGGCTTTCAGGTATGTATGTATTTGTACATTTTAGTAAATCTGATATTGTGCAATCTGATAAGTGCAAGTATGTATATACATGTCACAGTATCCTCCTTCTTATACGAATACATACAAGCGCAAATTCACTACAGTGTAATTAATTTTTTTAACATCTTTCTGAGTTTCTACATATTGTAAAATTAAGAAAAAAGCTTTAAAAAGGGATTCATTTCTTTACTGCTCTAATTTTTTTTTAAGGAAAGCATTTTTAAAAGGCTTTAAGAAAAGTACTTACAGCTTAATTATATTACAAATAAAACTCATGCAAGATATGTGTACTTGCATCATTCTACTTTACTAATTTTTCTTGAAGTGGCCAAATTATTTTTATCTCAAAAGGTGCTGGAACGTTTTGTTTGAAATTAATGTAAAAATTCATAAAATTTAATTTAATCACCTGGTAAGTATGAAATGTAACGGGTTCAAATAACTTAATTCCTTACATTTTCAAATATCTACTGAACAGAAGAAGTTGATGATAGAACAAATGCAACAAGTTCAATTTTTTTAAACGCAAATAATTATTTACTGTACTTGCCGGCGTATAAGATGCACTTTTTTCTGTGCATCTTATACGCCGGCAAAAAGTGCATCTCATACGCCGGCAAATACGATGATTTGCCGGCGTATTAGATGCACTTTTTTCTTTGAAAACGGATCTAAAAAATGGGGGTGCGTCTTATACGTCAATATTACACCTTATGGATACATGAAATTCGATCGAGGTACCCTGGCGGAGTGTTGAAGAAACCTGCCTTACTACTATTGGATCAGTTTTGTTCTCACAGAACAGAAGATGTTAAAAATGAACTCAAAGATTTGAAAACTCAGTTAGCTGTAATTCCAGGAGGCCTAACTATTCAGCTTCAAAATTTAGATGTCTGCATTAATACACCATTTAAGGGATTTATTAAGGAGAAGTGGAACAGCTGGATACAGTCTTCTTTGTTGTACAGTCAAAAGTCTTTAATCCAGACTCGTTGGGACTTCGGCAATTCGGAATTATCGTTTTTCCGGATTATAGATCCTCAGTTTATATCTGGTAACATGCATGCAGAAATTATAAAATTAAAAATGTGAAACCATAATTTATGAAATAAAGAGCAATTATGATCAAAAGGGTTTCAAAATTTACAAAAAAAAAATAGCTTAATATTTATTTGTTTACTTTATTAACCATTTCTTTCAACGCGCGCATGCGTAAAGCATACATTACACATAGTCGAAATTAGAAAATTGTAACCAGAAAACTATTTGATGTGTATTCATGATATTTATAATGACGAGGAATTTGATTTATATCATATCAAAGACAGAGTACATCGAGATGAAATACTGCATTTAGTAAGGAATTATATGCCGAATAAAAAAATCTGCCCTGAAAATAAGGATAGTGCTGACAGATTAACTTCCAGTTCATTGTGCACCGCGATGTCTTCCCCCCCCTCCTCGAAGAGCAGTGTGAAATTGATAAACAGATTTCGGAATGGTTAGAGAAACAAAGGATATGCCTTTATCTATTTTTTTCAGCAATTCCACTTTTTGTCTGATGGACATCAAAACATGGCTCCGCTTTGTAGATCCTTTGGCAGCTCCAGAATCGGAAATTCTTTTTCACATAATCGAAAGTTCAAGCTTACTTTCATTGTTGTGTAGCATACTTAATGTAACTATTTTAATCACAGTAATAAAAATTTCAATGTGTCGATACTCTAAAGTTTAAGCTACACAACATGTTTTGGTTTTATTAATTTATTGGTTTATTGATATATATTATTTGATCAATTTAGTTTATCTTAATTTACACGAAAAGATTAGCTAGCGTCGTTCTTTGTCCACTTCATTTTCAAGCTTGTCGTACTCGCATTCTCACCCAGACAATGGATATAGGTGAATTTTCAAGTAATAAACTCAGTTTTCCATGACTTAAGTTAAACCCTTAGAATTTATTATCAATAGATGCCGAAAATTAGCTCTTTAATTTGAGACTACTTTCTTAATTCTAGCCTTAATCAATTTTAAGTTATAGCCCTTTAATTATTAAAACTAAGTTTTTCTTCTAAGAAGAGTTAGAAGTTTCCAGAATCGGAAACTCCTTTTGATATAATCGAAAGTTCAAGCTTACTTCTGTAAAATTGCTCTAACAGTCTGCAAAAAATAATAAGCCGGATCCAATTAGATTAAGGAACAACACATTCTGCAACATTAACTGAAATAGATAATTGGATAATTTTAGCTTAGCTTATACCATCAATTATACATTAAACGTGCATGCGTAAACATATTATGCGCATGCATAAAGGTATTACGCGTATTATCAAAATTCTCGTATTATCAAAATTCTCATGCCATTATCATGTAGCTTTCAGGTCCGGATTATAGATCATTCCGGATTATGGACATCCGGATTAAAGACTTTTGACTGTATGCGGACTCAGATGCTGATTTAGAAGAAGTTTCAAGTGCCTCTTCATTTAGCTCTGGAGATGAGTGTCCAGGTTTTGACGAAGAAGGTGTTCTTTCCAGATAGATTGAATATTTGCAGAAAGCATTACTTTATATTTAAAATACTCTAAATTCATTATAAGGATCGGAAATAAAGTTTTAGCCTTAAAAAATGTGTATAAAAAAGGCGGTGAGTCTTATTGGGCGGTGCGTCTTATACGCCGGCAAATTAATTGTCACTAAATCATGTGAGGCAATGTTTACATACAAAATAAAAAATGCAATACTTATGAAATTCTGCACCTGCCTTCAGAAATGAGCGAATTTTGGATTTAAAAAAATCTAATATGTACACCACATGACTTCCTCGTATGGAATATTAAATTATACGCATTTTTTTTTTTTCCTTAATCTTATTGGATTGAATTAAATCTACTTTATCGATAGCGCATAAACCACAATAGAATAAATGCACTATGACGAATTCAAAAAGGCAAGAGGTAGCACAAATAAATTTATTTGGGTTCTTTCTAGGCTATATGCAAAAATAAATAAATAAATAAAATAAAATAAAAATAAATAAACTTATACAGTATTGTTCTCACAGTAGGGTGAGGGGAAAAGAAATATAACCAGTTCCAGACGGTGTGAATAAAGTTCCTGTTTAGAACTCAGCCAAGATGAAAGTTCTTGTTTGGAAATAGTTCAAGCTGAAGGTTGGTTCAAGATAAGACTATTTAGAATTAATCAACTCTCTAAGCCGGTTGCCGGACTGAGCTGTGTCTGAGCAGGATGCTCTTCGTAAGATAGCGGCGAACCCGGCTACCTCGCTGTAAATCTCTTGGCAGAGATATTAATATCGCTCTATGCAGAGCGAAGAAAAAATTTGCTCGTAGCCGAGCTGGAAAACCGAGAGAACGTTTCTCTCTCAACTTACTGCAATTCACTCACTCTTTTCTCTCTGGAACTGCGTTCCATGATTTTGTTCAAGTTGTCCTGGGTGTGGCGGAAAAACTTCCAGGATCCTTCTTTGTAATTTTTAGAAGCACCTCTTAATTGGCATGAGAATTTTGATTAAAAACTGGATATGAAGAAGACAGCCTGGGAAAAATCCGTGAGAACTTTTCAATTCCAACTGGGGTCTCAAACCAGGTGGTCTGAGACACAGAACCTATAAACTGATGAAAGAGAACGGAACAATGTCTCCCTTCGAACAACTATAAGAGGAACAAAAAAGCTGAGATTGTTTTGTGAGTGCTGGTCACTTCCTCTTTCCGAGAATTCGCTAAGAAATACTCTATCTTTGGGAACTTCGTGGTGGTCATTCTTTTTCTGAGAACTTCGTGATGGTCAATAAAATAGCTTAAGACGTTACAGCTATATTCCTTTCCTTTGAGAAGAACTTTTCTCGAGTTTAGAGGAGAGAAACGTTCACCTCACTTCTGCACTAGTTCGTAAACACAACACACAGGAGGTAAATATCTCTGTCCTCTAAATATCCTCAAGCACGTTTATACAAGAACACTGTTGCATTCAATAATAATAATACTAATAATGTCACTAATAGATAGTTCCCATATAATGTCAATTAGGAATTACCCTTAGAGGCGAGAAGTTAATTAATTCAATACATATATTGTAGAGTCATCAGGTTAATTGCAAGCAGAAAAGATGAAAAATATGTAACCGCCTTCGCTGGGAATAGAACTTTTTTTGGTGAATTCTTTTATACTGGCCATCAGTAAAAGCAGTTATTCCAAAGTTTAGAAAAAATATTTAATGACTTCTTAGATTAGGATCCAAGAATTTAAATGATCTCAGTGTGTTGGTCCTTATGTTAACTGTGTGGAGAACAAAAATTACTTTTACATACACATTTCAATTGGCCAAGCAATAATAATAACAATAAAATGGTGGAACACAATATAAATGTTTTGAAAAACTAACAGCTTCCCTTTGTTTAAGATATTGAATCAAAAGAAGCTTGGTTACAAGAGTCAACAGATAGGACACTAATAATAAAATTAATTTAGTGAAATGAATGCACTGATGATAGTCTGAGTGATGATAGTCTGAGATAATCTCAGCAATCCTGCTGCAAATGGCAGATATTAGAAGTATATTTCCTTTACATATAATTTCTATACATATTTTAGTGGACGATTCAAGCCCATATATGCTTATTGGAGGATACGGCACTATTGTCATGTAATGAATGGCACATAATTCTACAGTTTATTATATTCCTTAAATAACTTAGAACATTTAAAATATTTTAGATACTGTACCTGAATCTTTCTTGACCAGCTGTGTCCCAGATTTGTAGTTTCACTGACTTTCCACCAATATTTACTACCTTTGATCCAAATTCTACTCCTATAGTATGGTTGGAGTCTGCTTTAACTGAAAAATATAACACAATATACAAATTAGGTGATTATGTATTAATTAGATCCTTTAAGCAAAACAAGTGAATCCAATATTTGTTGTTTCCTTAAAATGTATTGCTTGCAATAGCATATAATAAATTAATATACACTGATTGGTCCCACCCCTCCACAAGGAAGAGTTTTTTCTAAATAAAATCATTAAAGAAATATTTAAGAACTATAAATGCTTATTTTGCACAGAAGGAAATTTTTCTGTACTTTTACATAACAACAACTGGAGCAATCCTATCTCTATAATGTCATTTGTGTGTGGTGTTTTTTTTTTTTTTTTTCCCCCGTTGCAATTAAAGGTTTTCTTCAGAAATAAATGTTCAGTTTTAATTTATTTCCCTGCATGTCATTTTGGCATGTTTTTTAGTTATTTGTTTGTATATCAAGAGAGGCGGCAAATTCAGGAACTTTTCTTGTGCAACTGAAGTTTTAGCTACACCTCTGTTGGAAACAGAATCCTTTACTAATGCTTTAAGATTAAAAATAAGAAATCAGTTCCTTAAAGCAAAGAAAAAACTATAATTTTCACTCAAAATTATGAAATTTTTGACACTCTGAGAAATTATTAACACAACTTCATTTTTACATCAGCAAAAAATGCAACTTTCTTAAAGAGTAAAACTTCTAAATACCCCAAAAATAATTTAAAAACTTATTGATGTCTTTTAAAACAAAGGCAGAAAATTATTAAAAAAAAAAGATTTATATTAATGAAATGCAACAAATAGAAAAAAAGACAAATACATTCCCTCATATGCATGATAAATGAATAAAATTCTCTTTACTTCTTCCTCTAAACTAAACTAATCTCAGTGGTGTAACAGCCCTAGTGGGCCAATGCCTGCAGTGCCCCGAAATCTGCTTTCTTGACCGTTGGCCCCGAGGTGCACAATCATATGCCCTGAACAAGTGGTCAGCTTGTCACAGGACCCCCAGTGTTTAGTCCGCAAGCGAACTTGGTACTCATTTTATTGACCCAAGGGATGGAAATCAAGGGATGAAAGGCTGAGTCGACCTTGCCCAGCCTGGGGTCGAACCCCGGATCTGTGGTGCTGCAGCGCAATGCACGAGCCACTGCGCCACCGGGCCTACTTCTCCCTCTACTTCTTTCCTTCTAGATTTATAATTTTCAGTACTTTCTGTCTCCACAATTATAATTTCATTTTTCCAAAAAGCAATTTTAAAAGCATATAATTTAGCTGTCACATATACTTACATTTACTTTCAATGAACTGGTGCAGAAGACAAGATTTTCCTGTACCTGCACTTCCAATGACAAGAAATTTGAAAAGAAAGTCTGAAAATGATTAAAAATATTTTACATTGCCTTATTTTCAATAATAAAAAGTAATCAGACTATAAACCAAAACAATTGTTAATAACACGAAACGTGTTATCTATTAACCAAAACAATTGTTAATAACACGAAACGTGTTATCTATTACTCAAAATATTTTATATGACAATATACAATATTGGTACACTTCCATTTCGCCGACACAGGCAATAATCTCGCCAAAAATGGTACAACTGATGCCAAAGAGAATATCTTGGCTGGTAACCTTTTATGCCACAATTTCAAAACAATTCACTGCCATTTCTTACCATTTCTTTTAATACTGGCATACAATTACACAGACTTTTTACCAGATAGTTCAATTTTATGCTTTAAGGCTATTTACGGTAATTAAGTCCATTAGGGTGCAATCATGCTGCTCACTCAAAGGCGAAAATATAGAAAATCAAGGGTTACATTCATCAATTCTAACTAGAATGCACTAGTGAAATAAAGCACTGTGGTTTTACATAATTTCTGAGTAAGCAATTCATATGAATTGAAACAATTCTTGCATTTAAACTTGTATTCTATATTAAGATTTAACTTGAAGTTAATGTGGATAATTACTTACAGAATTAAATTTGTGTAGTGCAGTTTACGCGAGATGAGATCACTTCGGGTCATATGATATGAACCGGAGAATCACGATGTACCATGAAAGCATAGAAAGTTCTTAAATTAATAATACATCAAAAATATATGAAAAACCAACGAAAATTTGGAATTTGCCCAGAACAGAGGAAGAATCTGTTAGATTCTTTCAAATGAAAGGCATTTTGCCTAAAACTGCTACTTGTGATTATAATTAAGATTATTTTTTTTTTTTTTTAGATGAAATTTGATGACGCCACGTTTTTTCAACCTGTCGCAGTAAAAGAAGTTACGGAAAGGCACATAGTTTGAGTCATCGAAATCGAGTTTCTTGAAAGTGTGTGAAGTTTATTTATGGCTGGAATGAAGAATTAACTTCAGTAAAAGGGTGTGAAAAGCAGTTAGAAATCAGTTTCAGAACAGTTGTGGACTGGAATAACTAAAGTGCAAGGTATGTGTCGATTATTTGTTTAACGTCAACAATGGAAAATAGATGGACCTGGTATGATTGTCAAAGTGGATGAAAGTATGTTCACAAAAAAAAAAAAAAAAAAAAAAAAAAAAAAAAAAAAAAAACAATGTGGGACGGATTCTACCACAACAGTGGATCTTTAGTGGAGTTGTGCCAAACTGATCCATGAGTATTATATTAGAAGCAATTAAGGAAAATATAAAAAAGAACTACTCTAATTCCTATTCATGGAAATCATAGTGCACTGAAAAACTGGAAGAGGAAAGTTTCAAAGGATCTAAATTGTTAATACAATTTTGTCGATCCGAAAAATGGAACGCACACACAAAAAGTAGAAAGACGGTGGGATAACGCCAAATGGCAAAATAAGAAATGCAGAGGAACGGCACGTCATCATCTGGAAAGTTATCTTGTGAAATTTATGCGGAGAAGAGAAACAAAAGACCCATTTAAAAAAAATTAACAAAATTAAAATGTTTATGCCTCCAAAGTAAAAAATTCTTACAACTAACATTTTTTAAAATTTTTATGTCCATACTGTGTGTCAATAAAGTCTGCTTGGTGAGATCTGCACCGACGAAATGGAAAAGTACCAAAATATTTTATGCAATTGTAATTATCCATAGTCACGGCATTCACATGAATACATTTCACAAAGCATTTAGAAGTACTTCACATAATTTATATATTGCAATATTAATACTTCAAATCCTCACATTATATGCAAGGTAACGTTAATATTTGTTACCGTGAAAGACCCAAACTGGAGAATGTCGACATTCTCGAAATACATCGGTTAAAGATGGAATATTTGGTTATATTCTTATACATTCAGACCATCACCGGTTTTGTTGCAATAAATAAGACTGTATAACGTCAATCACATAATCAAGTAAGTTTATTATAGGTGTTATTTTCTTTTCTCATTCAAAATATACTGTTCATTTTACGTTCAACGACTTATTTGCATGTGCTGCTACTTAAGCTTTTTCCTATTTTCACATATATCATAATATGATCGATGATAAGTATGATTTAAAGATGTAACAAAAATATTTTTATTCAACATTCACCATTAGTGCACATTGAATTTTCCACTGTAAGCGAGAAATAAAAATATTTAGCAAATATTTTGGACATACACCAAGCGACTCTGTGTATACTGACATTCACTGGAGAAAGTCAGCATTCTCCAGATTTTGGTCTTTCACAGTAACATATACATTTAATGATGTACAAAGTATGAAATCCGGACATCCATTATCTGGAATGATCTAAAAGCCGGACCTCAAAACCACCACAACCGTTTTTTCTCGTAGGCTTTACTCATGTGCATTTGATTCTTCCCTCTATGCTTAATAAAACACCTGTAGAGTCCCGATTCTTAATTTCACTTTTGCACTAAATAAAATACCTTGTTAATGAAGAAAAAATCATTTTAGCATAAATTTGAATGATCAGTAATTTGGCTCTGTTATTGCTTATCTGCTTTGGCACACATCTCAAACTGAAACATTCCACACAGATACATAGTTGATCTGACGCCAACTTGGCGAATCATTATTTATTATACTTTCCTTTCATCACTGCATGCTAATAAAAACATGACAACTTGAATAATGACTCATATAGTGATGCCTAAAAATATTTTTTATGTTAGTAATTGAAAAATACTCCTTTGAGTATGGTAACCTTTTATGTTGGCATCATGATTGGCGATGATTACAGATTTAAGTTCAAGGCACTAAAAAATGTTGACGAGGAAAAATTTACCAAAAATTTCTTTCCACATGCTAAAAATAGATTTTGTTGATGTTACTCACAGACCCAAAGATTACATTTAGGGCTGTCTATTTTAATTAAGAATAACTGATTTGTTATTCACATAAACCCAGAACCAGCACCAGGGTACGTATGGCCGCACTGAGTAGCAGAATTTAGGATCCACAAAGACTGCATCAGGCGGTAAGATATCTAGCACCGGCCCTCAATAAGGCTTAACCCTCTGGCTGATCATCCCGCGATTTCCACGAGCAACTCAAATGTAGCAAAATTTGCTCATACCGCGATTTCCACGGGCATATGTTTTTCTTCCTTTATTGAGGAGCACAACCCGTTTTTTTCCTGTTTAACCATTGGAATAAATTACATACAGTATTAGGTGTTTATTTTACCTTTTGGCTAACAGATATCGTTGGTTGTCCACTAAATTGTGGCATTTGAAGGCACGTGGTATTAGCGCTCAAACTTCACTTTTTGCTGCTTTTTTCTTACAGAAATGGCTGCTAGAAAATGTTCAGCAATTATCTTGATTATTTAATTAAATTATTGAATTATTGATTAGATTAACAATTAGATTGATTATTGATTAGATTTATTAAATCTGGTGCAAAGACTGTGAAGTTTGAACTCTATCATACTAAACTGCATTTTTAAGGCATTTTTCCCTCAGCGCTTTATATTTTCTTAAATTTTATACATTTTACTTTTTTATATTATGCAATAAATAGAAATTAACTGTAATTCGACTGAAATTTATTTTAAAAAGTTTTTTTTTTTTTTTTTTGTAATAACATTTGAAATTGGTTTTTTTTGTCAGCTTAGTTTTTCATGATAAAAATCTATATAAAAAATATTTTCTAGGAAGAAAAAGTGCATTTTTCAATTCTCCTACATGTATAGATTTAAAATATGCTAAAAAAAAAAAAATACGCAATTTTGGAAGCGATTTCGGTCCACAAATTGAGCAGTCAGGGAGTTAAGTATATGTGGGAATTTCTGATAAGCCTTAGGCATGTGCAAGAAATAGACATAAGTATAATAAATAACTAAACTAATACAATTCAGGCTTAATCGTCTCTGTGCGCAATAGAAGCAAGATAAAATTTAACAGAACCACTTGCCGTTAGTTGCCAAGCTTATGATACATAGCCAAATATGTAGAGTGAAGGATAGCTAAATTTGCTGATGACAGCCGCTAATTTTAAATGTTGCACTTGTGTAAAGCATACATTATGCATGGTCGAAATTAGAAAATTGCAACCAGAAAACTATTTGATGTGTATTCGTGATATTTCTAATGACGAGGAATTTGATTTAAATCATATCAGAGTACATCGAGATGAAATACTACATTTAGTAAGGAATTATAAGACGAATAAAATAAAAACATCTGCCCTGAAGATGAGGATAGTGCTGACAGATCAACTTCCATCTTATTGTGCGCCGCGACGTCCCCCCCCCCCCTCCTCGCAGAGCAGCGTGAAATTGATAAACAGATTTCGGAATGCTTAGAGAAACAAAGGATATGCCTTTATCCATTTTTTGCAGCAATTCCACTTTTTGTTTGATGAACATCGAAACATGCTTTCGCTTTGTAGATCCTTTGGCAGCTCCAGAATCAGAAACTCTTTTTGATATAATCAAAAGTTCAAGCTTACTTTTTATAAAATTGCTCTAACACTCTGCAAAAAATAATATGCCGGATCCAATTAGAAGATTAAGGAACAATGCAATCAGCAACATTAACTGAAACAGATAATAAGATAATTTTAGCTTACCTTATACCGTCTGTTATACATTAAACGCACATGCATAAACGTATTACGTGCATGCGTAAACGCATATGTGCATGTGTAAAGGTATTATGCACATGCGTAAATGCATTTACGCACACACAGGAAGTTTGTAGCTTTCAGGTCCGGATTATAGATTATTGCGAATTATGGATGTCCGGATTAAAGACTTTGTACTGTATTAGATTTATAAATAACATCATTCTAACATAGGTATTTTTACACAAAATCAGACTTTTTCTGAAATAATATATAAATTTTTCCATATTGATTCTATGACTGAAATTATGCATAGATATTAAATTTTGCAATTTCTGGTGAGAAATTTATGGAGAAATTTAAAAATTTATTTTGGCGAAATTCTTAATTTATAGTAACCTACTTACTTTCCTTTTTTTTCACTGATGCACGAGTGGGGAAAAAGTCCATTGTTCATTCTTTCAAATCATTTTTAATGAAGTGCATAAAACACATCTTCATTATTATCACTTATGTTAAAAACATCAAATTTAACATATGTATATTTAATTAAATTATATGCACTGCACTAGCCCCCTACAGCATTTCCTTTCAAATACTAAAGCATACTATTTGTGCTATATAACATTTAAAATAATAACATAATTTATCACTTATACATTGACTTAATGGTTAAAAGAAAGCATATCTACTTAGTTTTATCTCAAACTGCATGATACTTCATTATCTTTTTTATAGAATACCTTTCAACATAACAAGTGTGATGCCCTTTTGTTACAGATACAAGTCCGGTATCTTGCAGACATCTTGAGCTGATTTAAAAGGAGATTCTACTACAGATCATAGGATCCAAAATACTTGATTTGTATTATATTATCAGATCTGTATTGGAAACTGATTTATATGAAAGATTTCTAACCGGGTGAGACTGGAAACATTATGCAAGATTTGAAACTGAAACACAAATTATATTAAATTCTAGGATGAACCATTTAATGTGTAAAACAACTTTTTTCAATACCACTAATAGGAAAATAAAAACCTTGATTCTAAGCAAAAAAATTATTCAGGTACTGACAATTCTAATTTCCACCTAAGATGTATTTACATATGCAACAATTTTCAATACACACATGCGTGTTTCAGTACATACTGATTTACATGCTTTATAATTATTTGCCATTTCACCAAACAGTATCCATCAGCTGTAAAAGTGCAAACACTGGCCATATAATTAATTCCAAGCATCAAAAATTAGATTTTAGAAAAATGAAACTCTTTTGTTGATATAAATTTATTTATAAATCCTAATAGATTATCCCAATAAATTATCCTAATAGAAAATTCTAAAATGTGAAAATTATATCCTAACAATTTCTTCCTATGTTTAAGAAACAAGATAAAAAAACAGTTTCAGTCTATAGCTGGTTAGAAGATATTTTGTTTAATCTAAAATATACTAGCTGCAGTATCAAAAATCATGTGTCATCAGTTATAGAATTAAAACTATTATTAAATTTTATTTTAAATGAAAAAACAACATGCAATATGGAATTTGATATAAAATAATACATTAATTTTACAAAGTATGAGGAACAAGGATTCATATTTACCACTTGTTCATCACAATCAGATATAGCTTTCTTTTACTGTAAATGAGCTAAAATTCCTCACTCATTATTTCCTGCTATGAAACATTATTAATATTTTAAAACGTTTTCAATTTAATAATTCATACTTTTTTACGAATCCTTGTTGCTTAATTTGCAACACTCGTTTAATGTATAATAATAATAATAATTGGGTTAGAATAATCATACTCCGTATAATTATTGAAATTCTAATAAAATTTTGATTTAATTTTTCGATGATAAATTATTTTATCAAATTTTTTTGGTGGTTTGCAGGATTAAGTTAACAATGCAAAGTAATAAATTATTTTTTGAGATCTAATCAGCCGTAAGTGAAAATTTTGAATAATAATTAGTACAATTTTAACCCGGGTAGCTATAACTGAAAACATCTGATAAACTCCGAATCGCATATGGGTAAATAATTCATAAAATAGTTTTCCGTTCATTGGAACAACTGAATCAAAATATGAGAATTCTAGCAGACGGAAACGTAAACAGATTAACAAAGGCATTCCCAAAAATATCTACAGAGATCAATTCATCGCGTACAGAGGAAACGCGATTGAATTTTGATATAGTAAGACACTTAGGTTTCATTTTATTTTATTTAAACAATTAATAACAAAATCATGTGTATCACCTAAATCCTTTTGACAACACCATCAAGCTAAGAGAAAATACAGGTACATGCATTCACTTAAGAGTCAGAAACTGGAATCACTTAAACGATAACTTACCGTAAGTTTCTGACATTTTCTTTCGTTATTTGACGTTTAACAGCACCATACGATTTAAAGACAATTTAAGAAATGTTAAATAAAAGCGCAGTTCAGCTCGTGGTGCACATCACCAAAATCATACACCACAGAAGTATACATTACTGCCATATTACGCAACAAATCTAAATAGATGTCATGGATGTCAACGGTAGTGGGTATTATTAAGGTTCTCTGTATTTATTAATAAATATTATGTTGGTAAATAGTAAAATATAATATCCAGGGGGTTTAATATGCTCGTTAACGTAAAAGAAAAGAAATCACAAATCTGTTAATGGCTATTCTCGTGGGTGCCCGAAATTTCTTTCGAGAAATTTACTTAGCAATCCTAGTAATGTTCAAATAAAAAGTAAATGTTAATGTAAATACTTCTAAAATTATCCCTAGAATATCTTACGCTAATGCTGTGAAAAATCAAGTGCTTACTAAGGTTCCAACCAAAAGTGTTCTGAAAGAAAATAATCATACTGTTAAAAAAAAAGTATTAGTGCTAAAAATAGTTCTAAGCACAATGAGTCTATTTTGGAGCCATTATTAGAAATATTTAAAGATGTTCAAAAACTGTTCTGTGAATTAAAATGTATGTTTAATGGTATTTCACTATTTACAAATAATTCGAAAAATTTCTTCTCGTCTACCTCATTTACAGGAGACAGAAAATACAATTCATAAACTGTTTGTACTTTTTTCAACTTTCGAGGATATTTTCAGTTCCAATGTAAATAATAATCATGACTAATTTGTACAATAAGTATCATTACCTGGATGTGCTAATGGATTGTGCCAAAAGATTAATGAACTTCGGAACTTCATAAATGAGTACTCCCCCGATTTCATGTTCACACAAGAGCATAAGCTTAATCATCCCATTTATGTAGCCAATTACAATGTTTATGGGTCATGAAACTTGGCATATTTCCGGAACAGGGGCGTAGCTAGAGGGGGCAAGGGGCATCTGTCCCCGGGCGCAGAATCCAAGGGGCGCCAAACTGATGTTACGACATTTTAGAATTAAATGTTTTCCATCCTTGGCAAGCAGTAGGCGGCTTGAAATCTTCAGTTGTCCCTGGGCGCTGAAAACCCTAGCTACGACTCTGTTCCGGATCTCGGATGCCGTCGATGAAGTACTGCAAAGATAGGATTTTTCTTGTTTCTGTCGGGCATTCCGAAAAGATGAAATGAGACGCCCTTTCAACATAAGTGGCAAGTTCCTGGGGAGTTTGCGTGGGTTTCCGTTGACGGGATTTTAATTGAAGCCTGCTGTGATTTTTTCAATACTTTAGCGCAGCTCCAGTGGGCCGGGAAGAGTTTCGAAATCACCTTTCGTTTTCGGGAAGAGTCTGAAGAACATCCGCAACGTCTGCTCTCAGAGAAGCGACGAGATGACAGGCCTTAGCTTGGGGATCCCATCCATTCGCTTCCGCCACTATAGAAAACTGTATCTTATATACTTGGTAAGAAGTATTCCCATTATATGTGAGTAACTTCAGAGTGAAACGAGCAGGCAATGGCAAACATTTAAAGCCATCAGCATTACTTCCTGTTGTCGCTATGCATTTCTTTAATGTGTCAACTTCTTTGGCGACGACCACAGAAACTCTGTCTTAAATTTGTTGTTCGATATGTCCTTGGACGGAAAAAACTCATTCTTTAATTTGTTGCTGCAAGGCTGAAACTCTTCCATCGATTGGTTGATCCATAGCAGAAACTGTCTCTTGTATTTGTTCTTTCACAGAAGAAACTCTTTCTTCAGTGTGTCCAACTTTATTTTCATCAGCTTCTATTCTGCCTTCCATAGCCTCAGATTTGTTTTTCTAATATGCAGGTAATTTCTTTTTTTATTTTCTCTTGACCTGCTTCAATATTTTCTGGAACGGATTCTTCCATCTTTTCTTGAACGACTTTCATCTCCTGTGTAACGTAATCTTGGAGCTTTCCCCTCTGCTTTAACAGAATCATGCCTCGTTTTCATTTCTTCTTTAAATGCAGCAAACAATGCCACCAGCTGTCGCTCGTTACTCGTTGCTCCACCGTTGCTAGTTACTGACAATGAATCCCACTTCTGGGACCAAAAAATGTTACGTGCGTATGGGTTCGTAATAGACTGAATGCACAAGTCCGGTAATAGGTTAATAAAATGTATTCTTATCAAAAGAAATACACCAGAACGCTTGAATTTTCCTACAAATGTTCACAATATCATGCAAAACCTTTATTACAAAAGCTACCGTAATTCAATATTTACTAAAATATGACAACATGGAGGAATAATTAATATCCAAAGTATCGTAAAAAGGAATTACACATTAAACAAGTGTAAAGAGGCTCCTTGTAATGCATTAAGAATAATCACTTTTTGAGACTCACATAAAGAAAACATTAAAAGTATTTAGCATGAATGCTGAAATTATTTTTGATGCATGAAAGAAAAATCGAACTTCAATCTTTTTAGTCATGTTAAACCTAAATTTTCTTACACACTAACTTCTTCAAAATGTCCAATTTTATATTACTAAAAATTATTTTTCTACAAGTAACATTAAAAGAAGAGCTGAACTTTATACAGGTAAGTAATTGCAAAAATATATACAGAAAAAAGTCTGAAATCCGAACGTCCATTATCCAGAATGATCTAAAATCCGGACCTCAAAGCCACAAACCATTTTTTTTTGGTATGCTTTACGCATGCGCATTTGATTTTTTCTTCCATAATAAAATGTGTGGAGATTTTCACTTAAAAATTCCAATCCTTAATTTTACTTAGGCACTAAATAAAATGAATAGTTATGAAAAAACAATCATGTACGCATAAATTTGTGAGGTTAATAATTTGGGTCCGCAGCTGAGTGTCTGCTTGGCACCACATCTCAAACCGAAACATTCACTTATTTTATATCCCTGACGTCAACCTAGCGAGTCATTATTTATTCTATATTGCTTTCAACACCGCATGTGTATCAATACATGATAGCTTCAGTAATAACTCATGCAGTGATGTCTAAACTTTTTTTTATATTAATAATTGAATAACAAGACTAAGGCAACGTTTTCTGCTAACATTAAGCGTGGCGATGATTATGGAATTTTTAAGTGCTCTAAGAAATGTTGATGAGGAAAAGTTCAATAAAAATTTCTTTTCATATGCTAAAAATAGGTTTTGTTAATGATACTCATAGGCCAGAAGATTACATTTAGTGCTATTTTAATTAAGAATAACTGATATGTTATAATCCATAAACCCAGAAGCGGCGGCAATTTAGGAAAGACACAATTTTTGGAATTTGGGGAAGCACAGAGCGGCAAAATTAAGGGATGAGAAGTTTTTTATAATTTAGGGGGAGGGAGCACTGGAATCCAAAGTTTAGGCGCGGCGAAAATTTAGAACTTAGGAAGGCTCTTTGTAACAGAAATTAGAGACTGCACCAGGCGGTATCGACACTCGAGAATAAAATACGATCTGTGTGTGTGTGTGTGTGTGTGTAGGGCCGGATCTAGATAAAGCCTTAAGTATATGTGGGAGTTTATTTATTCAGGCCTCAAATTAGTTTTAAGCATGTGCAAGAAGTAAACTTAGGTATAGTAAATAACTAATACAATTCCGGCTTAATTCAGTACGCAATAGGAGCAAGACAAAATTAAACGGAACAGCTTGGCTTTCGTCGCTAATCTTGTGATACACAGCCAATAATGTATAACGGACGCTATTAAGCTAGGCTAAAATTATCTTAACTCATTCTAAGGCATTTCAGTTAATGTAGCAGACTGCGCTGCACCTTAATTTTCGAATTTGATCCAGCCCATTATTTTTTGCAGACTGTTATTATCACAGCAATTTTATATAAAAAAAGCTTGAACTTTCGATTATATTGAAAAGAGTTTCCAGTTCTGGAGCTGCGAAAGGATCTACAAAGCGAAACCATGTTTCTATGTCCATTAAATAAAAAGTGGAATTGCTGCAAAAAATGGATAAAGGCATATCCGTATCAAAATTATGCGAGGAGTACGGCATTGGAAAGTCAATTGTATATGACATAAGAAAAAGGAACTTTCACAATTTTTTATGGAATCAACTTAAACAATATGCATTGAAAGAACTGTTTAATAAAGCAAAAACATAAATATTAAGCTTTGTTTTGTAAATTTTGATACCCTTTAGATCATTATTGTTCTTTATTTCATAAATTACGATTTCATATTTTTAATTGTATAATTTCTGAATGCCATGTTACCAGATTTACATTGATGATCTAAATCCCAAATCCGGAATCGCCGAAGTCACGACGAGTCCGGATTTCGAACTTTGTACTGTAGTATCTGTGTAATCACGTATTTAAACTTGAACTAATAACAAAAATCTACACTGATTTGAAAAAAAAAATATTTATTTTATAAACTATACATATATACATAATCTAGTTGGCCTTGGATGATCTCCGTAATGATGTGGTTTTTAGGAGGAAGATGGACGAGATGAATGTTTCTTAGGGCTGTTGCAAAAATCATAACTTGTTTGCTGATTAAAACATCATTTTTATTTTTACACTTGAACAATTGCTTCAGAAATATACATCTGGTTAAAACTGATGCAACACTAGAGATGCCCAAACACGCCCTGCAATTTTAATATACACAGTTTACATTTTAGATAATGAAAAAGGCAGCAAAACAAGAGACTCGGGCAACAGCAAGTGAGAAAAAGCATTGCCCATTTACTTTAGTCCTGTTTATAGTTGGAAAGTCATTGTGTTAATTCTGATTGTAACTGGGCTACAGATGTCACAGTGCAGAGAAATTACAGGGAAAGCGTGATGTAATATGCAGCAGCACAAAGCGTTCAATTAAAATTTATGAATCTGAAGATCTATTGCATATTGATTCCAATTAAGCTTAATAATTTGGTTTCATATTTTACATACTTATATACATTAGGGAGTTTCTTTTGTAAGGCAAAAAATAAAATTTTTAAATAGGCAAAAAAATAAATGCGTAAAAACTTTGCTTACTACGCGAATTTCAGAGCTATAATAGAAATATATGCAGAATTTCAGGAAGCTTGGATAATATTTAGAGGTTGTACACTTTGATCAGTTTTGTAAAAGCTGGCGAAAAATAAGATTTTTTTATGTTAACTACTTTTATTGAGAAAACTAGAAATCAGGAACTTAAAAAAATATTACTGCATATTAATCACTTTGAACGGTGCAATTCCTTGTTTTGTTTGTTCACTTGGCGAAAACTTTTCAGTAATGCTCGACTATCCTCAACAAGAATTGTCCTTGACTGATTGACTCTTAAAACTTCTTTATCAGAGCAATTCCTCTTCAGCATCATTGACAATGAGTGCATTCACATTCCTTCTTAGAGAATCATTGCGGTATTCTGTCACGTCATGGATCCCAAACAATTCAAAGAACATCTTTGTTTGATTAGTAATGAAATGGCTCAAGTCTTTTCATTCAAAAATTAGGTTTTTTACCCTCTAATCATTTAATTTTCTTTTCCTTTGCAGATTTCGTTTCTAAATATTTAGTCATATTTTCCTTATCAACCAGAGTAATATATGTGTCCAACAAAGCCAATCCAACATTTGTTTCTGACAGATACTAAAAGTGTCTTTTAGCAGCTGTGAGAGCACTTTTGTAACGTCTGCATCTGGGTAAGTGTTCAGACAGCCCGTTGACTTACAACTGCCTCGTGCCAAAAGTGCACATATTATGAGACTGATATAATGTGCAACCTGTTTCATTCCTTTCAATTCTCATTGAGGAAATTCAACTGTTTAGTGAAAAAGAGAATTTTAAATATATATATTGCCTTTATCATTTACTTTGTTTGATGCAGAGCCCCAGAGATCCTGAAATTAAATTCGTTTTGAGACCAACCTCCTAGAGAATTGTAATAACGCTTTGTAGACTTCTCTTGGATGACTTCCGTCTTTTAGAACATTTTGGATGTAGTTAATGATTTTCAGTCATTGTTCTTCTAGAAAGCCTTGAATGGGACTTTCTTCAACTAGCATTATCGTACCACTTCTTATCAAGTGAAGCACACAGGCTTTGGAAGTTCCAAAAAATCTGGATGTCAGGACTACTTGATGTTATGCCACAACACTAATTTCAATGGGTGTCATAAATGCAATCCAAAAACAACCATATTCATCCAAACTGCCTTTCAGTTTTGGTACATGCCCTTGTATCAGCCCTGCATTATATATTGCAATATCAAAAGACATACCGATGACATTGCCATGTAACCAAAATCGGTTCCCTTCCCAAAGAACTACTTAAGCCATCTACTAACCGGTGCCTATCAGGGCAACACTTAAACCAAACAAATGCTCAGAATCTTCTGCACTAGGTTATAGAATAGGCACTAGAGCTGCAACTCTATCTTCTAAAGTTTTGACACTCCCATGGGCAAATGAGAGCAACAGTTTATCCCAAAGCAAGACCATATGAAGGTGATTTTCAAAGAATCAGCCTTGAATTTTCTTTACTATTTTACTTCTACTGATTTTCTGAGCTTGGTAAATGGTAGCTGGAGATATGGAACATCTTTGACACATCGTGGACAAGTTTGCACTTACTATTTAAGGTAACCCACCTCGTTCAAAAGGCTGATTTCGACTATAAAGCTCATTTTTTTTTAAATTTAATATTTTTAAGGCCGTATTCTTAGCTATCGAAATCAGTTTTTCTCTTCTTGATATGTTGATTAGAAGAGGAGATATACCCGTTTTTCTGAGATACAACAGACCGGAAGTAACTGTCTGCCCACACCGGAAGTTTAAAGCTGCAACTTCCTTTTTTTTTCTGTGTTATTTTTCTCTGTGTCTCTGTGTTCCTTTTTTCTCTGTGTTATTTATAAATTAAATAATTTTAAGCTTTTCGATAGGTTTGGAGAATCTGGCAAAGTATTTTTATTATGTATTTTCTCTTTTACGTTTGGCAACAACGTTTCAAGCTTATTGTTTTGTGTACATTGAGCTTTCGGTATTTCGGTTTTGTGTAGAAATTTCCTGCGCTAATTTATCAGCTAAAGATTCATTTTTCTGCACTTTTTTAATTATATTTAATAATCGAAAGTTCGAGAATGCCAAAATTTATACGTAGTCATTCAAAAAAGCGAAAATTTTACAGCGACTAATACACTAAACATGTGACTGCTGATGTTGGCAATCACAATGAAACTGAAACATCTGTCTATGAAATTATCTGGAACATTTATTGAAAATGAAAAAAGGATTTTGATGAATTAAAAGGCAATCATAATGTTAAGGTTTCTATTCTTTTAAATGTTATACTCTCACTTTGTCACATATAATGCAGAAGCATTTTTAGTGAATATTTGTGTATATAATGTCATGTAACAATTTGAAAACTTTAAACGTGATTTTTGATTAGTTGTTTTTTTTCATGATTTCTGTTCACCGCAACCATGATAACTCTAAACGTTCATTATAGTTTGCACACACGTTTTATACGTTATTATACATAATGTAGACTAGCAGTTAAAAACTTAATCCCATAGAATTTAAGTTACATAATTTTTTCTTCAATAGCGTGTGTATTTTGAAAAACATTTTAGTGTTTACTGACGTATTTTGCTAGTGAATCAATATTTTCAAATTATTCTGGTTCAATACATGTTTCTACGTAGTATGTATAAAATAAAGCCGAAAATAGATTTTTATCAACAATATTTTCCTGTCAGTGATGATTGTTATTTTTATTAATTTTGATATAAAATTTTCAGTTTTTTGCGTACATTCCTCAAAATAATGATTTTTTTTATCGCTTTTGCAGTGATTACATTTAGAGTACAATTCGTTAGAAAAATCCCTTAAATTAAAAAATATAACAAACATTTTGAAAAACGCCTTTCGAACGAGGTCGGTTACGTTAAAGTAACTTTTACTGCATAACTTTTACTTTTTTACTTTTACTGCATGAAGTACTTGCTCGTCGAATCCTAAGTAGACATGACTGTCTGATCAAGAGGTTTCTTCTAGGACTTGAACATGATTTTTTCCATTGCTGGAGGCAAAAACTCATCCACTTTGTCACTAGGTGCTGCTGTTCATGATGACGGAGATAAGTCTTCCAATATAATTGTCTTATTTATTATGGTGATAGCTTTTGTAATGTTCATTCTCATACAAATTATCTTTGTCTTCTTTTGTATACTAGTTCTTGCTTTGGAGGTAAAAACCTTGTCTATTCCATTCATTGATGAACTCATATAATCTTCTCTTTTTGACGTAAGAAATTCTTTGTCTTCTTGCGATAAGGTAGTTATTTTTATTACATTTTACTGTACAATATCAAATAACTTAGCGATATCACCTTTTGAAATCTGCTGTTTCACATTTGCTTTACCCATGTTTCTCGATTTCTTTTTACCTAGATTTTGGTATTCTTTGTATAGCTTCTGTATACCAGCACCAGGCCTTAATTTCTAAAATTAGAAGTACCGGAGCCCTATGGAAGACCGTCAGCAAGAGGAAAAAAGTAAATAAATAAATAAAATGACTATTAAAATCATTAATAATTTTAAAATTAAATAGTTAATTATCCTCAAGTAATTATTATTTATTTAATCAATATTAATATTTATCGATTATTATTTATTTAAATAATTAAAGATTTAAGTAATTAAGTAATTAAAATTAAATAAAATGTAAAGATGTAAACTAAAAATTAATAAGCGATTTTTAATATAATTTTATTGCAAAAGTAAAATTTTCGAGCTCAAATTTCTACTGAAATTGTTGTCAGTTACATAAAAGAAGTGCGGGAGCATTCTTATTTAGGGGTCCGCCTACAATTATGATTTATCCCAAAAATTAAGAAGTACCGGAGCCGGGCTCCGGCGCAATTTAAGCTCTGACCAGCACGGATATTCTTGTCCATCTTAACAAGGATATTTCCTTTCCTCCACACTTCCTGTAGTTTAGTACTGATAGATTTAGTAGCATCCAAAAGTGTTTCTTTCGTTTCCTTATGATGGAAAATCAACAAATAAAAGGTTCTTTTTCCTTTGAAGGAGCCGAGCTCCTAAAATCTCACTACTATGCACCTATTGCAGTAGTCACTCTTCTCTTTTGGTTTCCATTTTAAAGTTCAATTACCTGCAAAAAGATGAAAGAAATAACATGAGAAGCCCATTAGCAGTAGCGTAAATAAGGGTATGCAAGGAATGCCATCGCATAAGGGCCTGAAGGTTTAGGGGGCCCTTGAATGTCACGCTGAACTACATTTACATGCTTAAACTTAAAACACGGATTCTGTTATCTCTCAACACATACATAATATAATCCTTCTCTTTTTAAGTTTGTAAGGGCCCCCTAATATACAACCCAAATAGGGGGACCTTGGAAGCAGATGAAACAGCTAAATACAGATTTACAGACACCCAAATTTCAACTGAAGGAAAACAAAAAGGCTGCTTTTGTTTTGATTCCCCTCTAGAGGACAGCTTTCAAGTTATTAGTAATAACTGAGGCCAGGCTGTTGCTCGTCTACTGTGAGAACAAGTTCTAAATTTCTTGAGGTGTACATGTGCAAGATGCAGTCCAAGGTGTAAGAGAGCTATTTAAATATTTCGAAATTCTTCAAAATATTTACGTGCATTTCGGAGAAAGTTTAAAAAGATAGAGTTTACTTTTTTTGGGAAACTCTGATACTACTCTCAAAATTTTAAATCCTGCAAGGCGGGCTGGACGATTATGATGTTTGATAGTAATTAAACTAAGATACTTTGACATCTTAAAAACAATAAATTAAGTTATATTAACGTCAAAGAAAAGCAATTGCAAATAAAAAATGGAGTCTTTTAAATTTTTATGAAAAACGTTATATCTTTTACTAATGCAACGTCTCAAGTATTACAAAGAAAATCAATCTTGTAAATATCTAAAAGATGTTTCTATCAGTATTCAAAATATGAGAAACAAGTTTGAATATATTATGAAAGAAGCTGAGTTTGTTGCAAATAAATGGAGCACAGGAAGTAAATTTGAAAATGAAAAAAAAGAAAATAAATAAATAAAAAAATGAAGACAAAAATTTTTTTTTATGGTTTAATGTGAGGATAACAGGTAAATTCCGAAATACGAGGCGTATTCGAAAACTAAGTACCATTTTGAAAAAAAAAAAAAATAGTACAACAATTCTTTCGAATCCAATTTTATTTTTACATGAAAATACATGTCTTAAACTATTTTTCAACATAGTTTCCGCCAATGATCAAACACTTGTCATAGCGGGTGACCAGTTTTTGTATACCATCGTCAAAGAAACTTCCCGCCAGTTTCGATAACCACGACTTCACAGCATTTTTCGTGTCATCGTCAGATCCAAAGCGCTTGCCACCAAGCTCGCGCTTCATGTGCAGGAACAAGTGATAGTCGGACGGCGCCAAGTCCGGGCTGTACGGCGGGTGATCGAACTGCTGCCAATGAAACTGTCGAATTAACGAGGAGTGACACCAGCAGTATGGGGCTGAGCATTGTCATGGAGCAACACAATTCCTTTACTGAGCATTCCTCTTCGTTTGTTTTGAATGGCACGCCTTAGTTTTGTTAAAGTTTCACAATATCGTGCCGCATTAATGGTTTCACCTCTGGGAAGAAATTCAGTGAGCAAAACGCCTTTCCTATCCCAGAAGACAGTGCATATGATTTTTTGTGATGACATTGTCACTTTGAACTTTTGTTTTTTCGGAGAATGAGTGTGTCTCCACTCCATCGATTGTTGTTTCGATTCTGGTGTGAAATGACACACCCAAGTTTCATCACCTGTCACAATTTGGTTTAAAAAGTTTTCTCTCTCATCACTGTACCGCTTGAGAAATGTCAGGACACTACCAAGTCGCTTTGTTTTGTGAACATCAGTGAGCATTTTTGGAACCCATCGGGAACACAGTTTGCGATAACTCAAGCGGTCAGACACAATTTCGAACAAAACAGTACATGAAATTTGTGGAAATGCCTCTGAAAGATTTGTCATTGTGAAGCGTCTGTTCTCATGAATTGCTTCATCAACTTTCCTTACCAAATCCTCGGTGACAACAGAAGGCCGACCACTCCGAGCCTCGGCGTGGACATTTGTTCGAATAACAATGTTTAATGCTTGTATTAAACATTCTTACCCACTTTCTCACCATTCCATCACTTATCGCGTATTCACCGTAAACTTCTGTCACTTAACGATAAATTTCGGCCGGTTCAATATTCCTCGCGTTCAAAAATTTAATCACGGCACAAATCTCACAGTCAGCGGAAGAACTAATTGTCTTAAACATTTTGAATGTGCATAGCAAACTAAAAAACACAACATAGAGCAACCAAAATGGCGACAATTGAAAGTCAGTGAACAAGAAAGACTAGTGCGCATGCGCGGGACGCCTACCACAGCGCTAGAATGAAACGGTACTTAGTTTCCGAATACGCTACGTATCTTTTAAAGTAATTGTTTTTTTTATGCTGCTGCCGCTATTTTAAATACTCAGTTAACATATAGAATGACTGGAATGACAAAAATCGCAATAACGTTTTCCTTTTTTAGACCTAAAAATCTGTCATCATTAACAAATGCGGAAATTATTAATAATATTTTAAAAATACAGAAAACATATAAAGGAGACTACTAATGCACTGGAAGTAAACTGCTGTGATTTATAATCACTTTCAGATCAGAAATCTATTAAGGATTTAGTTAAATTAGCAGTGGTAAAATATTATGACATGGCAAGCAGTTATTCAGAAGTGTGCATTTTATTTGTATTGTGTTTATCATTACTTGTAACTACAGTCACGAGTGAGAGATTATTTTCAAAACTGTAACTAATAAAAACGTATTTGAGAAACACTATGACACAAGATCGGTTGTCAGACCTATCACTATAGAGTGTTGAAGCTGAGATGTCTGAGAAAATGGACGTACAGGTATTAATAAATAATTTTGCTGAAATGGAGGTTCGGAGCGGCAAATTTTAATAAAGAAGTTTTGTCTTTATCATGAATTTTGGCCACCGGTATTATAATTATACTTAATTATGAAAAACATTAGAGAAGACCAGTATCGACCGAAAAAATTAAAAAAAAAAACAGGGAAAAATTGACCATACATATTTTTAAGAAAATCATGTATTCAACTAGTTGAGTGTAGCAAAAAGTATTTTAAAAAGAGAGGAGAAAAACCTTTACCATACTATACCCTAAAAAAACTTTACTACTTACCATATTTTCTACAAAAATTGTATGTTCAAATAATTTCTTTATGAAATTTATGATAAATATGTTTTATATGTAACAAATGTATCGTTTACATTATGAAAGTTCTTATTTATTACTTGCACATCATTGCATAAGAGCACAGAGCGTAAATCACAGAGCACTATATATTAGTGTAATTTCTTATTTGTACATTTACCTATTATGCTGAGTTTATAGCATAAGCAGCCTTTTTAAAATTAAACGGAAAAAAGTAAATTGGAGAAGGTTTTATATAAAATATTTTTATATATTATTTATATTATATTTGTATGGTAAAACGTGCTGGATTTTATTGAAAAAACTTCCACAGATCTAGGCTTTTTTCCTCTTCTTAATGCTATACTATGGAAATTTCCTGTTGTGTTTTTACCACCAATCCTCGAATTCCATATCACAGATTATGTTCTTACTGCATTAATATAATATTAACAAGACATAGTGCACAATAAAAATTAAGCTTTATTTAGGAACTTCGCGCACACTGCCCGACAGCCTGCCTGTTTCGCTCTGCTCGCTACTCGTAAAATACTTCTCCTCTAGGGTTGCCACACTTATCGGAGGGCGCAAGGCGCGCTCCTTATCGCCATCACCACAGAGTTTCCCCCCAGTTCCTTTAATGACTATTCAAAGGAACGACATAGGTTATGAAATTATCTTAGAGGATCCGTACTGTCGGGTATTTTTTACATGATTACAAAATTAGAAAAGATCAAAATGAAATTCAATATATAACAAGGTATTGACACATATAATAAACATAAAGATGGGTCTGATCGGTTATAAACCGGAATTTGGACGGCATGAACATCAGACATTGTGCAAGGTTTTTAAGCCAAAATAAAAGCAAAAATTTAACTAAAGAAAATGAAATTAAATGATAAGTAGAAAACAGAATTATAAAATGATCTATAATTACTACTCATCTGTGATCCGGAGGATGAAAACCGATGTAATCCATTACTTCTGGTTTGGAGATCTTGAGTGATGGCATGTAGTCAAAACCGAAAGTGCTTGAGAACTGTTCATACGATTTAACACAGTCCAGGTTACCATTATGGAAATTTCCTGTTATGTTTTTACCACCAATCCTCGAATTCCATATCACAGATTATGTTCTTACTGCATTAATATGATATTAACAAGACATAGTGCACAATAAAAATTAAGCTTTATTTAGGAACTTCGCGCACACTGCCCGACAGCCTGCCTGTTTCGCTCTGCTCGCTACTCGTAAAAAACTTCTCCTCTAGGGTTGCCACACTTATCGGAGGGCGCAAGGCGCGCTCCTTATCGCCATCACCACAATACTTTACATCGACATGTTCCTTTTTTTATATAGACTTATTCATTTGTTATCAGTATGCATCTCAGTGAAAGGAGAGAAAAGTCTATCTCTCACACTCACACACAAAATATCTTAAATAAACTGGTTAAAATTATCTGATATCAAATATTACACCTAAACTAAAGTAAATTTGCATTTTACAGTTTGGTGAAGGGAAAATATTTTTCTTATTATTCTTTCTTCATGTTACGTATCTTTCAACTGGTTTCCTAAAAACATGCTTTTATTTTTTAATAATTATTCCAGATCTGATAAAAATCATCATCAAAACATTGGCTTCTGGAATACTTGATTAAAAAAATGTTTTTTTCCATTTCTTAAAGCACAGTTTATCAGCAGAGCCAGGAAAATTTTTTGCATAGGGGCCCAAGAGCTCTAGTTACGCCACTGCCCATTAGATCAAAGCACTTTAATATTAGAAATTTCACTACTTTGAGATTAAAGTGATCAATATGTGCAGCCTCTAAATATTGTCCAATCTTCTTGGAATGGGGTATATATATCTTTTACATCACTAAGAGCATAAGCAAAGTCATATGAAAATCACATCTTTGAAAAAATGAAACATCGCAAGATAAAAAATATGTAAATCAGCATTATAATTTAATTTAGTAACAATCACTTAAGTCCTCATTTTTACTTTTATTTCCTCTTTATTCTAAAAAAAGAAAAAAATAATAATAATAGCATTTCTGAACTGCATCATTTCTAGATAAATCTATACTGAGCTCGCATAACGCTAATGACGTAGTTAAATCGGAATCTAAACTTTGAGAACTGAAACCTTTCTCTAAACAGACTGTCGTATTGGATAAATGCACACTTTTAGTTTCACCCTCTGTGCTGCTTGGATGCAATTTTGCTGTGCTCTCTTCCTATCGAGTAGTATAAAATGTAAATGTTTTGGAAATAGGCACGATTAGAGTGTTAAGTGAATTGTAGCCACAAATGTCAATTTAAATAAAAAAATGGAATTTAATCTGCCATGACTACCCAGTTTCTTAGATATTACGAATTCAACATACTATGCAATCAGAATTCTTCCTCTTCAATATGCCATCTACGTACTTCGCCATCAACATTTGCTACGTCTTTCTCTCGTTTTTAATCATATATATATATATATGTAATGTATATTTGGCGGAAGATAAAAACAATTCACATTCTAGTCATGGCCAAAACTACTGCTGCGTAGATGATTGGAAACTCCATCATAGTGGAATGATCCAATGGAATTTTAGAAGAAACATGACCAGCTTGACAGCTAAACATAATTTATTTTTATATGACAACTTTCTTAGTACATATCGTCATAACTGGTAGATGATTAGGGGGTTTCTAAATATGCTCCATAAATTAAGATATGAAAATACATTTTAAGTAATGGCGAATAGCTAGCAGAAGTTGAGCGACAGGCAGGCGAAGAGAGAGAGACTACACACAAAGAATATGTATTGCTAAGAAGGAAAGCTTCGCAGCAGCAGGAGTGGCTCCCTCCAAACGAAAAGGGACACAACTGCGCATGCGTGAAATATCTGTCGTCAAAAAGCGCCAAAGCTCGAAGCTGATGTCGAAGTTCGAACAGGTTCGACGGTCACGTTTATCAAGAGTTTAAAGCTGTGTGACTCAATTTTTTCCCTACATATTAACAGATATAAAATCAGACATCAAACTGCGATATGGATAATACAACTTCAACTAGTAAAGCAAAAAAGCACGAAAATTTTTGTTTAAATTATCGCGAAAAATCAAAGAACGATTCATCTTAACCAGTTTTCCTCAATTTCCTGTACACGTGGCGGAGGTAGAAAATCTCGGCCATCACAAAGGGCGAAATTCTGGCCAACAGGTTCCGTCGCCAAATTTCTTGGCGAATAGTCCCTTTTCTTTCTAGCGGCGTAGAAGACAAACTGGTTTACATTACGTCTATGGAGCCTTTCCTTCTTTACATAGACTTTCTTTGACTACAGTTAGTAGCTATTTATACTAGATAGGTGCATTAAGTACAACTAATCTGTGGTTGGTTAATTTTGGGCCATTTTTCAAGCAGCGGAATGCAGCATGGAAAGATCTCGTATTTGGGAGAAAGATGAATTTAGCTGGAGAACACAAAATCTAGAATAGCCAGTTTCGAGGTCGGCACTCGTTTATTAGCGCAGCCCTCGTTTTTTGTTATATCTTACACACACATATATATAGATAACAATATATTTTTTAAAACAACATATAAACATGCCTAGTATTTTTGTGCATTAGGCTGCTGAAAAATTATCAGTTACGAAATAAAGTAAGAAATTTAGAACTAATTTTTCACACAGACCAATAAAAGTTTTAGTTTTAACATTTTTTAAAATTATTTGAATTTATTAAATATGAATTTCAATTTTTGGTCTCTGTGAAAAACTAGTTTTAAATTTCTTACTTTATGTGTGTGTATATATATATATGAGTGTTAAAAAACACTTGGAATAATTGTACTAAATTGAAGCACTAAACTTCATACCCTTCTTGTTCAAAAGACCACAAATTTGGTCTGAGTTAATTAAATATCACCACATTATTAATAATAATAATTCATGCTTTTATAAAAGCTGTACAGTACAAAGTCCGTAATCCGGACCTCAAAGCCAGAAACTTACGCATGCGCGTTTGATGCGCGCGTCCGCTACGCATGCGCGCTTCCGATAGTGAAGAAAGTGACAGAGAACGAAAACGAAATGTTATTGTTATTGAAAACGAAAAAATTTCGATTGACAAGTTAGTCGGTATTCTCGACACAACAATTACAGGATTTGAACAGTTGAACTTTGTAACTGAATAAGAAATTATGTCTGTTTATAGAAGAAAGAATTAAAGAGAAAGTATTAGCACAGAAAACTAAACAACTTACATTGAAAGAAATGTTTAATAAAGTAAACAAATAAATATTAAGCTTTTTTTTTGTAAATTTTGATACCCTTTAGATCATAATTGCTCTTTATTTCATAAATTACGGTTTCATATTTTTAATTGTATAATTTCAGCATGCCATTTTACCAGATTTAAATTGATGATCTATAATCCAGAAAAACCCCTAATCCGGAATCGCCGAAATCCCAACGAGTCCAGATTACCGACTTTGTATTATGAAAATAACACCAACTTCACAATTATAACTTAAAAATATATTGGTTATGTTTTAAAAAGTTCATATCACCTTCTAAAAATAAACAGGACACAGCAAAATTAGTTTATTTTTAATTTATAAAGCTACAGATTACCATTACCATTATTGTGAAGTAACTGCAAAATTTTTCAGAACTTCAGAATGCAGAATTTTATAGCAACTCATTCCTAAAAATTAATAACATCTAGTCACTAAATGCATAACTCAATTTATAATTGAAAACAAAATTACAACATTTCTCAAGCAAATAGAACTTTACTTCTATTAATCTGATCATTTTTTACCCCTCAAGGTAATGCTGAGAGACATTCTCAAGGTAATGTTGAGAGACATTCTCAAGGTAATGCTGAGAGACATAATTAGAAAAGACAGCAGTCTTCAATTCAGTACTATTCAATAATCGATACATCATGTTATTAAAGGGGCAAGAAAGACCCTCAAATAATATTGGCAATGGAGTACAAGAATAAAAATCTTAATTAATTTAAATTGTATGAAATAATATGAGTTTGTTACACACTTAAAATTTACAATAAAGATAAGTTTATTTTTAAATATAAATGAATAAATGACTAAAATATGCACAAATTATTAATAATTCCCTCAATGTAAATACAGCAAATTCAAACATAAGATTTAGATTTGTCTGATTCATACAATGATGAAGGAAGTTTTTTCAACATAACCACAGCTGGATATATTTCATTTGACTTTACATTAATACTAACTCTTTATTTCATTTTCAAAAGGACAATGAAATATGCAGTTAAAACAGTAATTAATTGCCCATGCAATCCAATACATTTGAATGTTTGTGCTGATGATCATCACAGCATAACTATAACAGTAATATTTAGTAACATTCATTAGTCATAGTCATTGACAGGCAACAGTAAAAGTTCAGTTAGATTTCCCATATATGATATTGTACAATTGAATTAATATATTCCCAGTTTTGTAATCATATATATTCTTTCAAAAGATTTATCACAATACAACCACATAATCATTTTTAAAATTTAAATAAATAAAAACTTGTTTTTTACTAGATTTTAAATAATGCATTTAACATCAAAATTTCATTATTGAATTTCCAACTATTTATTACCTTTCAAATGAAAATAATTCATCATCAAATACAACTGCATGTAATACAAACAATCATTCTATGACAATTACCAAAGATTGATAAGCAGTGACCTTTCCAAGATGTGTATATGCATGGCATCGCATAAATTTCAGTTGTGTCATACTGATCTAACTTCCTGCACACAGCCAATTACAGAATGTCAACATAATTATTAATATGCAAAACATACTTCCCGATTCAAATAATGTACTGTACAGAATTATACTGCCCCTTAACCTAAAATATTTGCTTTTCATACATATAAATGAAATTAAAAAAGTATGTTTTATTACAGAGTTTCTTGCTCTTTTAATTTTACTGAGTAAAACCTCTTGCATAAAATTCTTAATGCATCACCATTTTGAAAATGGGGTACTTTTCCATTTTACCGGCGCAAGTGATAAAGTCACCAAAAATGGTACAACTGATGCCAAACGGATAGCCTTGCTGGTAACCTTTTACACCTCATTTTCAAAACAAATCACAACCATTTCTTATCAGATTCTTTCAATACTGGCATACAATTACATAGAATTTTTATCAGATAGTTCAATTTTATGCCCTAAGACCATTCGCGGTAATTCAGTCAATTATGATGCAATCACACCGTTCACCTGAAGGCGAAAACACAGAAAAGGCAAAGTCAACGGTTAAATTCATCATTTGTAATGAGAATGCACTAGCAAACTAAAACACTGTGGTTTTACATAATTTCTAAGTAAGCTATTCATACAAATTGAAATAATTCTTGCCCTTAAACCTGTATTCCAAATTAAGATTTAACTAAGAATTAAGATTTAATGTAGATAATTACCGAGAGAATAAGTTTTCGTGAGATGATATCACGTGATATGAAACAGAGAATCAGGATGTTGTACCATAAAAGCATAGAAAATTCTTAAATTAATGTCTCTTTACAAACTTATTACCTTTATTTACTGTCTTTTAACAAAATTTTAAACATTAAAATGTTTACGACTTAAAAAATTCATAGAACTAATATTTGTCAAGCTTGTTTATGTGTATACTGTGTGTTGTCGCCAATAAAGTCTGCTAGGCCAGACGGAAAAGTACCGAAAATGGTTACTGCTTTTCATGCATTATCTTGGCAAAAAATTAGTCGCCAATGAGTTCAAACGTTCTCCAAAGTTGGCAAGAGGTTTGCAAATTTTCAGATGGAGGTATAGGTAATCAACAAGTACTGAAATATTTTTTCCTTATCTATACAGCTAATATTTACATTTTAAATCAGTGAATACAATTCAGCAAAATGATTATTAGTTACAAAGCATTAAGTTAACATGTGTGATATGCATATCCATGTATCCATGAGCTAATTATTACAGCACGCAAACTGAAATATATATCAGAAACTTGGCAATTCCACCAAATGTTTAAATTGGGAATGCTGATAATTGAAAACTAATGGAATAAATACCTCTGAGCTATATCAATGGCTTTACCATTTACAGTGAAGTCATTATTACACAGTCAAATAATTTGGGACAAACAGTATTAGTTACCCCAAATTATCTAGTTATAGCCTATATTAGACAAAAATTTTCACTTTTGTCTCATTATACAACAATTAACTACTGAGATCTGCTACAAAGTTAGTTGTTGGTTTTCCATGTAAAATCAGATTAAAAGGTGAGCTATATGGATGACCCCCCATGACAGTAGGTTTAATGGAATGCTAAACATATAAAGAAAATTATTTAAATTAGCTGTTTCCTTGATGAAAGTATTATAAAAAAGAATAACTGAAAAAATATTATAGTACTGAAAAGTTTTTTTTTTTTTAATTACTATTTAGTTGATGATGAAATAATAAAAGTGAATCCTTTGAAAAATATACAATTACAAACAATTAATTACACAAACCTGCAATGGCTGTGTTTTTCAGCTTTTGATAATTAATTCTTATGTATCATTTTTGGATTCAATGCAAATTTTTGCATTGAATCCAAAAATGATCTTCATTCTTTACCACCATGTCAAACATGTTCACATAATCGCAAATTTCAAAATTGGTGAAAAGTCAAGAAATTGCAAAAATACGAGATATTAAAAATAGACATGAAACATTCCCCCTCTTTTTTTTTGGTTTATACTAAGCATTCTTATAGCGAAACAGTTGAGGGGTCTGACGGGAGTAACTGACCCTTTCAGTTTTCTGAGTAAAATTTTCTTGCATTTTTCATTTATTTACATTAATTCTTTTCTTTTTTTTTTTTTTTTTAAGAAGTTCACTCAGCACTTGAAATCCTCCCTCTGTTCTAAATATATCTCTGACAATTTTCCACCCTTATGAACCACCAAACTAAAAGACAGTGTCTTTACTGGTTCTGATATTAGAAAATTTCTCAACGATGGTAATTTTGAGTGCTAACAAAGAGAAGTTGCTGGGGACAAAAAAAGCCTTGAGAGCCTTTAAAGACATATTACCCAAGTTTCTCAGCAATAAGAAAGATCCAAACTTTAACTGAAAAAATTTAGGCTGTTCTATAAGCTTTAAGGTTCACTTCCTAAATTTGCCTATTTTTCTGAAAATCTAGATTAAATTCACTTTATAATTAGAGAAGAGATGGGTGAGAGATTTTTATGAAGACAATCAAAGACAGGGAAAAGAAGTTTCAAGGAAAATTAACTACTTTGATAATGGCTGACTATTGTTGGATGTTACACCAAATAGCACTAAAAAATACATTGAAATTATTCACAGAAGATAAAAAACATGATATGACCCAAATTTTGCAGGCTGGTGTTATCCTTAATGCTCATACATAAGGAAAATCTTTACACTCATAAATTCCATTCCATTATTAAACCATAGCTGTCAATTTGGAAAAGGGAAAAACCAGGAATTCCCAGGAAATTTTCCAAGCAGTGCAGTGATGCCATTGAAAAGAACTCCACACTGACTTAAATTCACTTTACAATGCACAATTCAAGTTACCGAACTATTTACTATGCGATTCTGATGAAAAATATTTTAGTATTAAATTGGATAAATTTTACATTCTTCAGCTAATTCCATTTTGTAATTTTTTTATACTTTTATGAAATCCTGAGTAAAGAACACCTTTCAGTTACATAAGCACTTTTATTGTGACTTATTTCATAATAATATTGAAACAAGTCAACAAAGTTAATTGTGGCAAGGAATGCAGGATTACATCTGTTGTTGGCATAGGGCTTGAACACACTGTACGTGAAAATATAAAATCCCTGGGGAAGAAGGACAGATCCAAGTATCTCCCACCTTCTTTGTCTTAAAAACCAAGCCATTCAAAAGAACTTTGAACGTATGATGCATTTTAAATGCCCACATACCATATCGACACTATATATTTACAAACATCCAGACTTTTTCCAAGATGTGCTGTTTGACCCACACCCAATGATACAGCGGCCATCTTCAGTCACTATACCAATCAGGATTATTATCACACTGGAAGTAATTCCTTTTATTATGTGAATTTACTCCGATTTCAGCTCTTTTACAGTTCACAAAGAGCTTTGTTGGAAGCTTGCTAGGAATAGAGATCTGCTGTTCATTCACAAACTGATCGCTTTATTGAATGAGCTTATGCCTCGCTCAGTAAAGTGAGTGAAAAAAGAATATAGTTCCTGTTAGAAAAATGCCACAAATGTTCGATTTTTATTTTAAGGAAGGAAAAAATATTTATCCCTTCCCCCATTCTAAAAGCAAGTTTAATTTTTATCATTGCCCAACTTTTTGAAAATTTTTTATTTTATAATTTTATTATTAGTTCTCCAAAGAAAGGTTTTAGGAAATTTCAAAAACTACATTTAAAGAAATCAGTTCAGGGAGTTCGCATTTGATTGAGTCAATTTTTCTGACCCCACTCCTTGTTTGATTCTTTGCTCTAACCTCATTAATTGGTACCAATCCCACTGCTCATTTGAAACTTTCCACTCTTTGCTCCACCCTGGCTAACCACTCTTAATTCAGCAATAGTTTTCCGCATCATCTTTTTCATCAAGATTATTGTTAGTGCGCTCACTACTGATACTACAATGAGTCACAAAAAAGAACCAATTCATTTCAGTGAGTGAACCATACTGATCCAATCCAATAAAAGAGAGGTTTTGCTCCCCTCTAATTAGAATGGTTCAAAGCACATTTATAAATAATAAAATTAATAACTAGTATACACACTATTGCATGGACCAACTTAGTGATGTACTCTTTATTGATGTAAAGCAGTTAAACATAAATATTAACTGATTAAACATTTATTGAGTATTAATAAATAGTTTTAAAAATGGTTACAACAAATTAAGACATGTCAGACCAAATAAAGGTTAGAGTAGACCGAAGGGTACCTCTTGTATTATCGCAAAGTTTTTGTTTCATTTATGGTAACCTGAGTTTTTGAATGTTTTGGAAACCCTATTATGAAGTAATCGGTTGCTATGATTGTGGTAAATTTTAAATTATGGAATGTTTTGTAAGGGCTTGTTTGTGGTGTGTGTTGGTTAGGAAGTATATTGCTTTGTTTTGTTGTTTAGAGGGTAGAATGGCTGAATGTAGTAAGATTAATTTAAAGTTTCTATACAATTGGGAATGAAAGTGGAAAAGAGCAATAATTGACTGGTGTGTAAACGAAGGTTTACTTAGTAGCCACTTTCCAGACAATCCGGAACTACAGAGGATACTTTTGTGAATTTATGTGGCAATGCCGATATACGGATTCGAGTTCAGATAATTTTAGGACGTTTTTGGATGCTGTTAAGGAATTTTGTGAGCCACAGACTAAAACTGAAGAAATTTCTAAATAAGGTAAGCAGATATTTGCTTTGTGTAGTGCTTAGATGCTTAAGAGGTTTTTCCTTTTTTATGTTATTTTATTGTTTGGTTTAAAATGTATTTTTTGTTTGCCTCTAATGTAGAACTGGATGCTTCTTTGACTTTTTAAGTGAAAATATATTGATGTGTACATGGACAAAGTCAAGGGAGTGCACAGTGTTAAGTTTGTGCAATTCTCTGATTTTTTTAAGTGAAAATAGATTGATGTGTACATGTATAAAGTCAAGGGAGTACAAAATGCCTACTTTGTGCAATTCTGTGATTTTTTTTTTTTTTAGTGAAAATAGGTCAATGTATACATGGATACGAGTGTGTGCAATTCTTTGACTTGTTATTCTGTCTTTGTGTAGTGGCGACTTTTGGCGCTAAAACCGCAGCTACACAAAGCTAAAATAACAAGTCAAAGAATTGCACAAACTTGGTATCCATGTACCGCCAAAAATCAGCAATTTTCGCTAAGTGGTACCTGTAAATATACTTTTACCCAAACAAAATTTTGTAAGAAAAAGCAGAAAATCATTAAGGTTGTGAGAATGGATTATGTGTAATTTAAGTTTTATTAATTCAATAAATTTCACTTATTATTGAGAAACATTTTTTTAGCAAAGGTTAAAAATTAATAACAGGATATTAGGTTATCTACCATGAAACTGGAAGATATGAAACACTAGGAAATTTAGCAGTTATGATTAAACTAAAACATAAAATTTGTCAGTCTGCTGGCATTATTTTCAGAAGTGAATTAAATAAATGGAATATGCTTTATTATTATGAATATTAATAATAATATTGTACCAAATCAACAGACTGAGTGTTCCCAGCATTGTGAATAAATTTTTTAAAAATGCAAAATAATCAAAATATAATGAGTCCAACACATCTCATGTTATGCTGCAAATGCAAACTTAATATGAAACAGAGATGCATCTAATATATGCATCATTAATATAACATAACAACATGCAGATTATATGAGGTCTGTAAGCATCAGATCCTGTCACATACATATAAATATATTATGAAATGTTAAGTTCTGCATTTTAAGTAACACTGGCCAATTATGCAGCCAGTTGCATAAAATAGTTATTACAAAAAAATATATATATTTAATGATTTTAATAAGCCCATCTACTGTAATTTCACAGGACCATCCAGTAATTAATAATAAAGACAGGTGATCTGCACTTATTGCTTTTAAATTGTTTAACTTGCTAACCAATAACAGACACACTGAATTTCAAAGAAAAATTAAATATCTTATGCTTTATTGAATAGCACCACACTGGTGTGTGCATGTTAATAATATTTTATTTCAGGTCCTGGCAAAAAATTTCTTTCAAATTGCACAGCTTTACGATTAAATTTGAAACATAAACATCTTATATTTTACCAAGTGACAACAGACTGCTTTCAAATTAATGTGTTCCTTCATTAAAATTTCATTAATTTCAAACAAAATATAAAAATCAAAACAAATTTGAAATTCAAAATTTTGGTTTCAAAGTGCACATGTGTACGGCTGGAGGATTACTTATGGATTGGCATGATGTGTACGGCTGGAGGATTACATATGGATTGGCTGGAAGATTTGTTGGCTCTAGATCCCACATGAGGAACATACATACAGATTTTTCATTAATTGATAACAGAGACTAAACACTAGAATATCATTCCTCCAAACAATTAAATGATACACAAACAATGGTACTCTTCTGTTATGAAGACTGGATTTGGAAATGTATGTATATATGCATGTATTTATAAATGTATCTGCATATTATGTATAAATGTATGTATGAGTACACACATGCATATATAAATTTCTGAATCCGCTCCCAATAACAGAAGAGTACCCAACCATTTGCCAATGGATTATAAACAGATGATTACTTGCAAATTTAACTGGATTATATCATAAAGCTACTATCATAAATCATACATAAGTGAATGTGAATAAACATTTAAAAAATTTTAATTTCATTGAATGTGTAATGAATCCTAATACACACAGAAATGTACAAAACTTAGGGGATAAGGAGTGTTAGGAATTTTGTTACCCAAATTATTTAATTATGATCATATTTATCAATACTTCATCTACACACACAGACAAAAAAAAAAAAAAAAAAAAAAAAAAAAAAAAAAAAACTGAAATATTTAATACTTTATCAAGCTTCATCTCGAGATAAATAAGATGTACAGATAATAGAAACATGTCTTTAATGTTAATTCATTACATAGTACCTTTTAAAATTTGCTAATGACAGTGGGAGATCTTGATATACCTGTAACTTCACGTAATTCCATCACCAAGATTCACAATAAAGTGATCTGAATGATCATTCATACTGCAAATAGGATTAATGGTTAATCTTTGGATTATGGTAACTTGGCGATTTTTTGGCAAAAATTTGGTGGCCAACCCTGCTACAGCAACCTGCTAGTTTATGTTTGGACGCCATTTTGTTTTCACAAAGTAAAGGCTTTTTTTTTTTTTTTTTACTCAACATTTTTTTCCAACAATCTGCTAGCCGAATTACTCTTATGCTAGAACTTTTATGGAACAAAAGTACTTAATCATGACTTAGATTAGGTGCAGAATTGGGAGAAAGTGCAGAATTGCAAACTGCTTGCCGCGTTTTTAAGAATTGCACATACACGGTATCATCCATGTACACGTCAACCTATTTTTACTTAAAAAAACATCCCAGAATTGCACAAAAATGGCATTGCGCACACTCTTGACTTTATCCATGTACACTGCTAAGGTCCTAGCTAGTAACCTTTATCGCCTTACCAAAATGTCGCCAAACTACCTGTTACCATATTCCAAAGATTAGCCGGATTAATTATTTAATTCTCTCCAACAGTTGAAAGTTAGAATTGCAATACAAAATGATACTCCATTCTTCATTATTGTCACAAAATCAAATGCTTCTAAGTTTGGAAGAACAGTGCTTCCTAGTAAGTTAAAATAACCTAATAGTGTAGACATGTGACAGTGAAAGCACAAAAGTTGAGCAATATACTGAGGATTCTATGATACAATATTGTTTGATTAAACAAAACTTTTACAGAAAAACCTTAAAAAATATACATATCTAATGCCCTTATGTGGCAATTCTGTCAATTATATGAAATATTGTTATATAAAAACCTGTGTTATTTATGTTAGAAATTCCCTGAAATAAAAGTTTTTAACTGCTTTTTAACATTCATATCACCTTGTACTTATATCTATCTGATGGAGTTTTCAACTTATTAAATTAACCAAATACCTGCTTTAAGAACTGAAGTATCAGACATCAGTTCTGAAGACCAAATCCAAAATAAAATAAACAATCAAATTTTAGCAACTACTATTATAAAAAAGATTTTGAATTCTATTTGGTAGAATTTAAAAACAGAAATCTCAATGACTTTAAGACCGCTTATGAAAAGTCCTTCGATGAAAATTTTTAAATCTAAGAAACACTGAACGTTAAATCTATCATATATGATTTTATTTTTCTTAGTATTATTGCAGTCATTCAATCATTATGAATTATTCATATCTGAATATAGTATCTTAAAAAACTACAAAGTTATAGAAAATAAATTATTTATGACAAAAATTCTAAATTTTAATAAATGAAAAAGTAAAGTTACCTACTGCCTCACAAAATAATTTCAGCTACAAACCTGTAAGACAGTCACTAATTTTATATACAATAAAATAATTATCAATTAAAGTTTCAAATAAATACTTTATAATTTTGATAGAAAATACAAAATAAAGTAACTAAATAATTATGCAATAAGATGATGCATACTCTTATATAATACAATAAAAACAAACACTTGTCCATAAAAAAATATGCAACTGGAAGAATATCAATGTTTAAAACAACCCATATAATAAATAATTTATCAACATATTTTACATGTTCTGTGTAGAAAAAGGATGTAAACTACCCATCTGACTAATACCATCACGAATATGATTGATATGAATTTCAACATCATTCTTAAATATTGAAATATTTTGCTTATGAAGCTTAGATTGAATTTCTACCAGTGTATCAGAAAGAGATTTAAATTCAAATGAATTATATTCACTGGTGGATAAATGTTTTAACTGTGACATAAGAGATGACAGCTGAGCTATCAGCATCACAATATTTCGGTTTTTAACAACTGGAAAATCCTCTTGTCCATTTTTTTGTTCTATATAATCTAGAGCTTCTTTTAAACACTGTTCTTTTATGGTACTTGGCTGCAGAACAGGTTGAAGTCCTTGTTCTGGGGCTATTTCTTGACAATAAGTTTGAACTTTGTTTAGATATTCACACAAGTCTTTGTCCAGCTGTTCAAATTTTAAAACCAAAGTCGCATATGCTTTTTGAAATTCTAATGTCATTGGTTGCCCCTGTGAAAGATTTCGTTCTGCAGTTGTATGCATGTCTTTCAACAAAGTTAAATTTTTTTTCTTTACTGCAAGAATTTTTGTAAGTCGAACTAAAAGGGCAAGAAATTTCTTTGGGAAACCACCTAACATGCCATCTTCAACAAATGAAAGTTCAGGTTTAGACGTTGCTTCTCCAAGAAGAGGATCATTATCTAATTGAGGCCAAGGAGAAATAGGGACAAAACGTGGAGGTGTAAAATAAATACTTCTTGGTCGATACTTTTGAGCAAATGCTGATATCGGCATCATTTCAGGAGGGTCGTTGCTGAGAACTTCATAATCTGGAATAGAAAAAGTACCTAAACCAGGTCGATCGAATGTTATACGATACGTTGAGTTAGATGTATCAACAGCATCAATAGAGCCATAAAAGAGCCCATCTTGTGGACTACGAACACGTGCAGTTGCTTTTGTTCCAATTACAAGTGGTAAAGGTATTTCATTAGGAAGATCTTTAAAATGTTCTAAATCAACATTTTTTCTCAACTGCAGTTGTCGGATTTTACTCCGCTTCATTTCCAATGAGCTTCTTTCCTCAGCAAAAAATTCTGGTGAACATCTTCGAGGCTTTCCCATCAAGCGCCTTATTTTACACCACTCAATTCGCGTAAGCTTTCTAGTTTTTAGGTTAGGAAAATTTTCTTCTAAACAACTACAGAAATCACTGTCACGAAGGAAAAGTGGCTGGTCAATATTCGAATAAAACCATTCGCAACATAAAAATCTGTGCGCTTTGGGTAACTTTAGAAGATTGCGAAGTTTAAGACCGACTTTTTGCGCTACGCGTTTATCCGGCAAAGGCTGTACAACTGCAGTAGGCGTAGGAGAAGCAACACGGACTGTTTTCCTAGGTGATGATCTGGACAACGTGTACGATGTGTCCTCATGATCATTATATATCAACCTGTTTCTTTTTCGTATTCTGGGTGAACAGTCTCTCCGTGCAGGTACAGGTGATGGAGTCGTAGGTATATGCCTGGCTTGACTTTTCATGCTCAAAAGCGCAGCTACAGATTCATTTTCAAGGGAATCCGCCATTTTTCCCGCGTTGCCAGACTGTAAAGTTCGGAATGCAACTTTCCACATATCATTTCAAGAAGAGTTGTTTTACCGCGCGTCATTTAAAATCTGCAATATGTAAGGCAGTAATGATTAATAAAAAAAAGCATAAATTCTTAGAATTATATGAAAAACACTGTTTTCTAATTTAAATATTGAAGAAAATATAAAACTTTTAAGGATTTTGCATATTCTCTTAAATTAAAATTTGAATAATTTTGCTCAATGCTTGCAACAAGGTACATAACATACTCCTTTGGAATTTGTCGCCAAAAAATCTGAATAAGATCTAGACTATATTTCTCTATCATGTGTGATTTTAAAATGCATATCTCGTAATTTAGAAATATTAAATCTATAATAACTGTAGAAACATTTTATTCTTAACAACAAAAACAGATTTTTAACAAATACCACTTTGTTTAAAAGTTACTATTTTGAACAAAATCTTAAAACATGTAATAACGAAGCAATGCCAACAACTGCCCACCAGGACATGGATGAAGTGTCGGCTATTAATTAACCACATCCTTCAGTAGAACGGTGCATCGGGGCACCTGGGTGCCTAGGCTAAAAGCCTTACCCCATGTAGAACATTTTGAAAGAGTTACGAAAGATAACAGGGAGTAACCTAATAATTAAGTATATAATAAGGGGTAGCTTGACAAGCATTTTTCTAAATAAGAATTTTAAAGGTATAAAATAATTTCTCAAAGTTGAAATGTATCTGAAGTATAAGGCATGAATAAAATCTGGAAGCACAACCGTCGAGCTGGTGATAGGTCCTGAAAAGAATAAGTTAGTATCATGTTATAGTATGAGTAAGTGTGAGTGATAGCACCTCGAATCCATTAGTAGCAAAGCAATGTAGTGTGCAGCGGAAAATTACATAACACAACATAATGCAAAAATTATTGGAGTAGTAAGCGAAAGGATAAATATAAAATAAGCACAAAAACATAAGTTAATAACACAAAAAGCATTAAAGTATTAGTTACACACAATGTAAATAAAAACATAAGTACATATTAGCAAGCAGGGGGTTACTTGATCCAGCGGTTGAGTATTGCAAGTGGTTGATTAATATTAGTGAGATCATTGGGGTCATAATTGACAATTTTAATAACAGGATTATTGATGCATTTCTGCTTTTCATGAAGCGTTTTAGCTATCTTGTAGTAGTATGTTCTGATTAGACTAAGTTTTTCGTCAATTCTCTGATTTCTTATGTACCATGAGTTTGTAATCTGCCTAAGCGTGAAATTTTGAGCAGTTTGAAGCTTTTTCCTACAATTTCTGTTAGAGTAGGCCCAATCAGGGCAGGCATAACAGAGTAATGGACGCAAAATGGATTTATAAATGGGTAACTTATTATCTATGGATAAAACGCTGTTTCGAGCAATTAGAAGGAAGAGTCTAACTTTACGAGTTCGAAACTTCTGTAGAATAGCTGTGATATGTGGAGTCCATGAGAGTGTTTTAGTGAGGGTCATCCCGAGATAAGGGACTTGCTTGGCCCAGGGGATTGAAGTGCATAGAAACAGAGATTTTTCTTAAATTTTCGCTTCTTGGTAAAAATGAGGGCTTGGGTTTTGTTATATATGTAACTGTAACTGTATCTATTATTATCTTTAATCATAACTGTAATATAGAATAGTGAAACAGTTACATAATATAACCGTCACCGGTATTTTCTGTGTTTAGTATTTAAAATTATTTATGGGAATGGAACAAGGAGGTTGTGGTGGGCGCCGCGATCACGAAAGCTGGAGGCAGTGTCTAAACATAGCTCCGAAATTTTTATAATAAGTGTTTCAAGAAATGTTTTCAACTCTTAAAAAAAAAAGTGTAATGCATCTTTCCTATGCAATGTGTCATCCATCAAATTGAAAATGGAAACATCGCTTCTTCGAAACTTCAAATTGTTTGCTTCACTTGTTCGCTGTTCACTATCAACACGAGAAATCCAAAAGAAACCCTGGCACGGAATATTCAGTTAAGTAACATTATGTTCTCTATATAATATCTTATTCTCCCATCTTTTCTTTCTGGCCTTTTGAACTCGTACAAAATGTACGAAGTTTCTTTTTACTCTCCTCAAATACGAAATTGCCCCTCTTTCTATATACATTTCCTTCGCACCTATGCTTGATTTTTCGCCCATCGGTGCGCAGAAAGACTTAGCGGGTGCAAAACAAGACATCTGTCTACTTTGTCTGTCTGTCTATAGAATAGTGGATGAGCAATGTATAATAAACGATGTTTGTGTACATCTTTGTAATCATCACTGAGCACATACCCAACATATATAAAATACAACACATGGCGCAGCCCGTCGTAGATTAAAAAAGAAGGTACTACTTTGGTAGACGGTTGCACGGATTTTGGCGATTTTCCTTTTGGCGAGTAATACAACTTATGGTAAACCCATTGCTGGATAAGTTATTTATGGTAACTGATACTTTGTTGTCATTTTATTAAAAAAATAATGCGTTTTATTATGCATAACTTCCGTGTTTTAAATATTATTTATGGCTTTTAAATATTAAAAATCAATTTAATTTTGCATTTTTATTTGAAATAAAAATTTTATTGTTTATCATATTTTATGAAATTTTATGTTGTGGATGATGTAATCAGTGACGTCACCTTACTTTAAAAGTAATTCGTTTTATAAATTTAATCTAATGTTTTAAACATTATTTATGGCTGTTAAATATTAAAATACAATTTAATTTTGCATTTTTTAAAAAAATGATTTTATTATGTATGAATTTTTAAATAATTTTAATTCTAGCCGTGATGTAATAAGCTCTCTGATTGGTTATAGAATATTTGTGCATTAACGAGCTGTAATCAGCTCCCTGCTTGGTTACTTACAATTTGTGCATTTCCGCGCCGTTTTAAAATTTAATTCATATCTTCGAATTCCTTCAAAGATGATATCTAAATTATGATTCTGATTTTTTTTGTGGTACTTATCAATAAACAACAGGTTAAATACTCAAAAAAAATGTAAGTACATATTTTTCTTTTATTTTACAATTGTATACTTCAATTTTTGTTAAAAAAAATAATACACTATTTTCAGTAATTGCTGAGATAATTATTGTCCATATGTTTTAATGTTAATTATATTCTATATAACGTATTTTAAAGTATTTGAATTTAATAATATTCTAATTCTTTTAAATGCTGGTATGATGGTTTTTAATTCGATATTCAATTTCAGTAATATTTTAATTAAACGTTGGCCAAATGTTTTTATAGCGGTATTTTTATTCTCTTCTTTGCTATATGAAAGTAATAATAACCTTACTTTAGTATTTTTTACTCATAGTAATTGTATTTATTTACACTTGCCTGACATCCTAAAAAACGACATTTTCAACAAAAAATTAATCAATTACTTTTAACGACATTTATTTATTATTATTTTTTTTAAGTTTCGAATACTTTACTATGCGTAAAAGCAGCGTTTTTCAAGATGGCTGACGTTTGTAAAAACCGCGCCAACAATTGCGCCAAAGTAAATCGCCAAAAATCCGTGCAACCGTCTACCAAAGTAGCACCAAAAAGGAAATCTTTTTTGAAGAACCATGCAGCGTGGGTAAAGATATTCTAAACAAAAACATGATGGGAAGTTGTTTACCGTGAAATCGAAACTTATATCGCTGGCAAGTGCGTTATTTATTTTTATTGGAAGTGGCTAAAAATACGTATATATAAACTATTTAAAGTCCTAAATTAAATATGGATGGATTAAAGCTACCAAGTAATCTAAATTTCGAAGGTAATTTAAGCGAAAATTGGAAGAAATGGAAACAAAAATTCCGAATTTATATGTTAGCGTCTGGTGGTATTGTTAGAACAACTTTCACTTCATCATCTCACCACTAGATGGCTGCACTATGCAGGAAGCAGTTATTCGAAGATGGCTCGCCTGCTAGCTTGAAATTGTAACAAATTAATAATAAATTATATTCTAAGGGAACCACTTTATTGGAATTACTTTTGGTTTTGACTTTTACCCTTGCCTGCATGAATGACGAAACACGAATTGAATGATTGGAGAGTTAGGTTTGGAGGCAACTTCCCCTTGATAAGTCTGTCTCCTGCCTACTCAACGGTCATTCACATAACCCAACACTCATATAGTAGGTAAGTTAGAATTAAAACTTACTATTTACTTTAAGTATTGCTTTAAGTATTTTTAAAAATTTTTTATGTAGTATCTAAGTATTTTCTAAATAAGAAATTATATTTTTAAATATATACTTGTTTTTTAAAAATTGTAATTAGTTCTTTTTGTTTCTTATTGGTTTATGTGGATTATGTCTAGTTCTTTTTTAGTTTCTTTATATTGATATGCATATTCGTGTCGGGGAGGTTTCTGTAGACAAGGGTTTCTAAAATACATTGGTTTCTAGATTATTTTTTTATAAAAAATTGATTTTTTTAAAAAATTTAATTTTTTGAAAAAAAGTTTAATTTTTGACTTTAATTGCTTGTTTCTCAAAAGACTTAATTAGTATTTTCCTTTTTGAACTTTAATTCTTAAATGTTAATTTCTAAGGGAACCACTTTATTGGAATTACTTTTGGTTTTGACTTTTACCCTTGCCTGCATGAATGACGAAACACGAATTGAATGATTGGAGAGTTAGGTTTGGAGGCAACTTCCCCTTGATAAGTCTGTCTCCTGCCTACTCAACGGTCATTCACATATGCAGTTTTTTTTAAAATGTTTAATTTAATTTTAATTTATTAAATTAGTAAATTTATTTTCATGGATTGATTTTGCACTTGATTTGCTTATGCTTCTGAATTTAAATGATATTGTAGATTAGTTCGAGTATTAAATCTTTTATATGTTTACACATTTTTTTAAAAATTATTTTGGCTTTTTTCCTTTTTTTAGGATTTAAATTTGCTTTTTTACTTTTATACGTATTTGTTAAAAGTTAGGTTTAAATTTGTTTAAATTTAATTGTAAAGGAAAAATACTGGTTAAAGTGCAGCCATCTAGTGGTGAGATGATAAAGGGAAAGTTGTTCTAACAGTATTATTAAATCACCTGAAATTAAAGTAGCTATTTTATTGCACATTATTGGTGAAGAAGCCCCCCATAGCACAAAACATCCTCAGGATGTCCTATTTAAGTCGCAATATCCCGGGACATACTTAGGATGTCCTAAGGATGTTGATTCTCAGATGTCCTGAGGAGATCGTAATTTAACATCCTGAGGATGTCTTATTTAAGTCGCTATGTCCCGGGATATGACAGGATGTCCTGAAGATGTTGATTCTCAGATGTCCTGAGGAGTTCACCAATTTCACATCCTGAGGACATTCATTCTGCATTGTCCGGAGGACTTTCGTTGTCAAATATTTTGAGGATATTTGTTCTCAAATTTACCAGTTTTAATTTTTTGACATTGCACAACTGAAACTTGCACATTATTTTATTTTTCATATGTATTTTACTAAGTTGTTTCTAAATGCTGTACATTAAAAATATTGATATGATTGATGATTTTTTCTTGTTATTTTGTTATTAATTTTAACTGCTATTTTTTCTGACGTTTTTAAAAATTTATTTAGTCATGGAAAAGATTTTTTTCAATGGATTAGCATTTTCTAGAATATTTGCAAAATTCTAAATAACATATATTTTTTTTATAAAAAAGGAATAAATTACATGTATAATTACTTACAGATTACAAACCCTACTACAAATATAGGTAAAATTAGATATATATATATTTAATTACGGAAACGAATTTTTTTCTTAAATTTGGGTATAGAGACATTAGGTATTTTTTTGGAAGCAGGAAACATTAAAAATTAGCAACTGCCTTCGCCGGGAATCGAAGGACGGACCTCTGGAATATCGGCCCAGTGTGCAGAACCACTACACCACGAAGACACGCTAGGTGTGGTGGTGGTGTGGCAATTATGGCAAAGCACACTAGGGCTATCTGCCTAAGGGGAGGGATGTCTTCGTGGAGGACTTTCTAAGGGAAACTGGCTCGTATACACGTTACACATGGGGAAAACCACGAAAACACCCATGCAGACAGCCCGTTCGCGGGATTCGAACCTCGGATCGCACTACCAGGGTTCAGCTACTTTACCGCTCGTCCGCTGGTGGGCCGAAGACACGCTAGGAAAGCGGAGGAAATACCTTATATTACTTCTCTTTTTAAAGGCCGACTTTTTTTTAAGGGGATCCAATCACTAAATCCTGGGTGTGGATATACCTCATCCAACACCTTTTTAGTTCGGGCGCCACTGTAGAGACATTAGGATTTTTTAGGAAAGCCATAGAGATGAAAAATTAGCAACCGCCTTCGCCGTGAATCGAACCACGGACCTCTGAAATACCGGCCCAGCGTGCAGAACTATTACACCACGAAGGCACGCTAGGAAAGCGGGAGAAATACCTCATAAGGAAAAATTTTTTCATCTAATTACAGGACAGAAAATGTTTTTCAATCGCGCGATCTGTTATTGATATTGAATTACAGTCGTGCGATAATTTCGCAGTAAAGATACATCTCTGATGACTATCCAAGATTCTAGAAACTTTGGTCTTATATAGAGATGGTCGTCTTATAGAAATAATGCTTAATATCAATATTTATTTATAATCTCAGAACTATTGGTCACTTTCAGAAGTGGTCGTTTGAGAAGCAATATTCTATATATTTATTTACTGATACTCTCAGATTCCAAAATTTGTTTATATTCTCAGAAATATTGGATGGAAGGTGGTCGTCCCATACATGCAAAATTTTACATTCATTAAAAAAGAATTCGGCATTATTTAGCTATTTCCCTATTAATCAATTAATTAGATAAAGAAAAAATTAGGAAATAGTTCTGTTTATTACGGAATAATGTAGGAAGTTCTACAGAACTATATTCTTTCGCGTCATTGCACATTGTATCCGGCAAACTACTAGTTCCTCGTATTCTTCCGCAAATCCGTAAACATCTGTCTGATTTGAAACGAAATCCAAAATGGCTGCGCCATGAGGTTAACTTGTATGGATATTTTTTGTTGCATGAAAGGTAAGTTCAGTTGCAATACTTGTATGTTTACTTTTTTTGCTTTTCGAATTTATGTTATTTATGTCATTTTGACAGTTAAATGTTTCACAGCTTTATGAATTGTTACCATTCTGTCGTGAATTACGTGTATCTCAATGGCTGGCTGTCTTTTCAAATATCTAATTTGCCCTGCTATCCAAATGTTTATGACTGAATTTTTTTTAGTCTAGTTTATGCATTCAGTTTCAAAATAATATGTGTGATCAGATTACTTATTATTTTATTGCAGCAATAAATTTATGTTAAATAGTTTGAACAATTGTATAAAAATAAGAGTTTGCATTGTTTTGTCCAAAATATGTATGGTTGAAACATTATCTTAATCTAGTTTGTAATTCAAGTTTTTTTGGGGGCTACTGTTCTGTTATTGGGACCAGAATCGGAAATGTATGAACCTGTGTTCGTAAGTATGTGCATAGATGTTTGAATGTAGACACACACACATACAAATATACAAGCATACATAAATACATTTCTGAACCCGGTCCTGATAACAGAACAGTACCTTTTTTTAATCTTTTTTGAATATTTTATAAAATGATTAAGCATTTTTCAAACTGCATATCATTTTAAGATTCGACTTGCAGGAAGACAAAATATGGTCATTCAATCAAATGCTTATGATTGCTTTTAACATTTTCTCATAAATATTGTTTGCATTTTTATTGTATTTTAGATACTTTAGTTATGTAAAGTGAACATGAGAATATTAAGAAAGCTGAAGAATATAAATAGCTACCATAATACATGTATTTTTTCATCGAGCCTATTGTTTTAGAAACCAATGTACCATTATTATATGCTGGCTTATTTTATAGTTATATGCAGTTTAATTTTATGTTCATGTTACTGTAGTATTGTCATTATAATAAAAGTATTGATAATTTTTGTTGAATCTTGCAAGTTGCCTAACATTCAGAATTATTGGTACCGAATTTTACTGATAGGTTTTTTCGAGTTGACATAATCTGATAAATAAAATAAACTGGTGTTTAAATTATATGCATTTCTCTTAATGTTTCATTGAAAGTGAGATGGAAATACAAATGCTATCCAGAAAAGTGAATTCTTTTTGCCTGAAATAACAAACTGTACTAAATGATTAATGTTTATATCATTTTAGAAATGTCAATATTAAAGTTTCTCCCCCTTCTCTTCTTATCTGGGTTTTCTTTTGGTGTTTGAAGGAGGAAAAGACTGTAATGTTTTAATTAAGGAAATAATTAAAACATTACAGTCTTTTAAATAACACAGTTACAGTAATGTTTATTGAAGCAATCAGTACTGTGTGATTGAATAATGTTAAAATGCATTGTTCATAAGGAAATTTGCTTATCTTTGTGTTATAGATTTTATTTTGACACAAGCTGAAATTTGAATTATTGGAAGCACTTTGAAAACCTGAATCATTAATCAGGCCAATATATAACATACAAATTTTCATACAAAATTATTTCTTTGAGCATATTATAAAGAGCTCATTTAATTTTATTATTTGTACAAATTTTAGACAAAAGTAGCATGTAACAGTTAAAGATTTATTGAAGCCTGCTTGTTACTTGTGCTAACAAAGAAGTGTGAAAGATATTGCCACATTAGCGAACATGACGATCATTGATGCTTAGTTTAATAATATATTGAGAAATGCTGGGAACTTTCAGAAGTAGACATTTCGGAAATGATGGGCTTGATAAGAAATTTACATGGTTTTATTATTTATTCTTTAGTTAAGAATGGATTTTAGATGTTCATGTGAAAGAATTCTGTTTAATTAGTGAAAGAATTGTTAAAGTTTGGCATTTAAAAAAATGAATTAATAATATGCAATTATCTTTTTATTATACATATATTACTATATATTTCTAATGCGCTATGTAAATGTCAGTGCTAAATTGAGATACTATTATCAGGGCAATCTTTTCTTATACATGAAAAATTCTGATACTTTCTTATCATCTACCCTCACAGCTTCAACTTAAGCTAAAACAGCAAGAGTATGCACACGATAATAGCAAACTATGAATATGCATACCACACACATGTATTTACATGCTTTATATTTAATCTTTATTTCTGAATAGTATTCCATTCGATGAAAAATATGTGAATATTGACCCAATATATATTTTTTTGTGTGTGTGCATCCTAAAATTTCTTGTTTCTTATAAAGTGCTTATTTGAATTACTACTTGTGAACAGAGCAGTAGATATGAACCATAAACTAACCATTTTGCCAATTTTCACAGCTTTGCAGGTAGTCAGAAAGCACCAAAATTTGTAATAATGTTAAGTTTAAATGATGTTCTATACTTTTGTGTTAATTTTTCTATTCTATTAATTCTATTACTGTGTTATCAAACTTTCTGCAGGAATTTCAACTGGTTGAGATGTTATTACCATGTGGAGAAGAATTTGGTTTTCAAGCTAGAAAAAATTGCAGCTGAAGGATTTTGTAGAAGGTCAGTCAAACTAGTTTTAGTTAATTATAATTTAATTTTGGGTGAAGAATTCTCAAATTTATTTATCATAAGTGTCTAAAGGTCTTCTAACTTAAATTCTGCTTGTTTTTGAAATTTTTCATGACATTCATTCTTTGATTATTATTTTTTTTTTTAATTTACTAACTTATGTCCTGGCACATAATGTTGCATTTAATGCCATACCTTAAATATCGTAAAATGTTAAAATAATACATTTCACTTAAAAATGTGGTTGTGACAGTAAATTTTCTGTTACATTTAATCATATCTATAAACATTGGTATACATCATTTTTCAATAATCTGTATATTATTTTGTGCATTTGTTTTACATCCAAGATCTGGCATATGACTTGCTTTTCAAACTGATAACATGGTGTAATAATGTAATCTAATGGTTAAAGTTTACTATGGAATGGGTCAAATTTAATAAATTATTCTTTGATAGAAATTTATTCATGTGTTCAGTGTGTCTCATCTCTTTAAATTGCTAAAGTAAATTTTATGTACTTGCATTTAGGAATTTTGACTGTATCAGAGTAATTTTGTTTCAGTTATTATAACATGCAAGGGAAAAAATTCATTCATAGCTCCGTATTTAAAATTAGTTAATCAAAGTCCTTAATAAAGAGGGACGTTTTGTTGTTTTTAATGTTGATAGAGTTTAATTCAAAAATATGCCACATTAAGAGTTACTTTTTAACCTAATTTAAAATTTTCATTACTTTAACATGTCCAATAATTGTTATTTTAACTCCGATATTGTAATAATATCAAAATTCCTTACTTTTTGATAGGTAATCCAAATGTAAAACAAGAAAAGAAAAAATTAAAATCTAGAAGTATATTTATTTCATACCTCTAACAAATAAAAACAACACAAGCACTTTTTACTGTCTATCTGCATAGTGTGGCATGTCCCGTAAGACTGAGATTTGTATGGTCAAATCCATGTTTCAGTTAAAGGAAAATGTATGCACAGTCTTCTGATTTTCCCTTCGATTAAGGATTCTGTATATACTAGCATAAGAAATATATTAGTTAATGCAGTGTTATACATCAATATTTATAGACAATTATTGTGGCTATGTTTATTATAATTTTGTTCACTGTAATGGCTGGAATGCCTAAACCATCATGCTGTGTAAACCAAACTCAAATCTTCATCTCTGCATACTGCTCCACTAGTGTTTAAACCACTGAAATGGTGATTATGGTAGAACATCTTTGATAAAAATTTACTGTAATGTAACCCTTCGCGAATCGTTTCTTTTTTTTATATCAAGATTGTCACCTGAGAGAATCGGCACCAATTTCAGGGTGGCCGCTACACAAAACCAAAATAAGAAGTCAAAGACATACACAAACTCTGTGTCCATGTACACATCGACCTATTAAAACAGAGAACTGCACAAACTGGGCATTGTGCACTGCCTTAACTTTGTCCATGTACACATTGATCTATTTTCACTTTAAGAAAATCAGAAAGTTAAAAATATCATAGTTACCAGAAAAAATTCGCCACTGCCTAACACACAGACAACCAAAAATACACAAACAGAGAGGAATAAGTTACCAAAAATACATATTTCCTAACATAAAAACATTAAACAACAAATCTTCTAACAAAAATTAACACACAGAGACAAAAAAATGAAACATTTTTTTAACATACCTTTTTTTCACATGCATATGTTTAGGCTTCCCACCACCATCCTCCAGGTAAGCAATTCAATTAAATTTTTCGTCTCTTAGTCACCTCAGACATACTCAAACGATGGTACCCACACCAAAATAATAAACAGCATGTTCAAAATACAAGACCATACCACTTCCGTGCAACCAAACACAGCAATTGAAAAGAATGGTAAGAACCAAAAACCTGGGTCTGTACAAAAGGTTTACTATTAAAAAAAGTAGCCCAAAACTAAATTTATCACAACACATTGGCAATATTTGCAGAAATAACTCCTTTTTATTGACAAAAAAAAAAAAAAGTTTTTTTTTTTCCCCTCCAAAGGCTACTTTTGCCAACATTAGCAACATTAGGGTTACCGAAAAACTTATTTGACGCAACGGGCTTCCACATTTCACAAACAACCAATACCACTTTGCGATTTTTTTTCAGACAGAAACCAAAGTGTACCATACAGTAAAGATTAGCCACATCTTCATTTACTACTGTTACAAGTACTTCTTTGGTAAATTTCTGCGGTTAAATTCAAAAGTTTAAAATTGCATTAACATGATCAGATTTTATTTTCTGCACGTAGCTAACAATTACTTATGAGTTGTCAGATAAATGTTACCAGATGCAGTTAATTATTTTTTACTTGCCAATCTCATGAGACAAGTTTTTTTTTGCTCCTGCAAGACTTTACTTTGTGTTGCAAAATAAATTCATTCTCACTCTTTTTGGACTTGCCTATACATTAAATTTAAAATAGTTTTATGAATAGGTAAGATGTGATTATCATAATTTTGTTTCTCTCTTTATCTTGGCAACTTTATATGTTGATTCAGTATCCAGGTTACCTACCAGTGGCTGATTGATAAAACTGCTCATATGTTCAGCTGGTGGTTTGAGTTTATTTTCTGACATAAAAAATCTTAAAAGGCATCCCCCATGTTTATTTTACTATAATCGAAAAATCAAATAATTGCTACTCTGTTTATAGGTGCTAAATGTTAAAATATTTTAAATGCTTCCTTTAATTTGCATTCTAATAGTCATTTGTTTAAATTTAATTATGAATTATATTCACATATAGTAATTGTGAGTGTTTTTTTATTTTAGGTGCTGTGAAAGGCAATGACAGAGATCCAATTTATCAAGAGTTCTTATATACATAAGAATACATGGATATAAGATTGTTTTTCATGAATTCAAATAAAATGTGATAAATTGGATTAATAAAAACTATTTTGAATTTTGAAAAGTGTTTTTCCTCTGTTAATCATAATATAGTGCCATAAATTTCTGAATGTGTTTATTTTTCATCCAAATAAATAGCTTTACAAAAATTTGTCATATTAATAGATATTGCATAATTTAGCATTATTATACATATTTATTATAGCAGATTTAGCTGAACTACTTTTTTAGTCTCTCTGCAGATGAAGTCACAAAGGTAAGTGGTTAGATATTTTTCTGTATTCCCCATTAAGTAATTTTATCTGGTAAATTACCATTACTTATATACTAAAGGTGAAAGAATAAGCTTTCCTTGAAAATACAAAAATTTGCAGATATTTCAAAAAATTGGTATATGTAAAGTTCTTAAATTGCCACATATGCGAAACTGAAAATGTTATATATAAAATAGTTCATAAATATAAATATTTTCACTATTTTTGAACTATAATTCACTGCATTTGTTATATAGTATAATCACAGTTTAAGGTAGCAGTGCTTTTCTCACTGTGATTTCTCATGTATTTTGATTCATAAATACACGTACATAAATCCACGTATTTTGATTTCTCTTTTGAGACCGAATAAAAAATGAACTAAACATTCTCGTTGACATTGAGAGTTGAATAAAAGCTCACCTCAAAATAAAATGAATTAATAAATTTATGGAAAATTTTACATAGCATATATTGAGCAGAAAGTGTAAACTGAATATACTTAATGGAATTAATAATTGGTGGAGTTGATTGCAGAATAAAATGCCTTAATTGCATGGTAAACAGTAGATCTTTTGAAGTTTTTCTATGTTGCGTAAAATGCAGATTTAAATTTTTGATATTGATTGTCATATAAATGGCAATTACTGTTTTATTTTGCTCTTAAATGAATGGTTAGTAATAAAATTATGGATGAGACAACCTTTAACATGCGCTAGAATTTACAAAGTTTAATTTGGTGCTGATTTCAACGGGTAAATTTCATTTTACTGATTTTTGCATAAAATAATACCAATGAACCATTGCAAATTATTTTCAGAACTTTTTTTTTAATCTAAAAGGGCTATTAATTTTGAAATGTGACTTCATATTGTCAATCGTAAACTTGTTTCGCTTTTCATTCAAGTCTTGCCATTTGGCAAAATTTAACATATTTACCTTTAAAATCTAATATATTATTGACTAACAAGCCAAGCTATTTAAAAGCATTACACACAGTTCTTAACAATGCTTTTTTTAATTTTTAATCTGATTGATTTAAAATGCATTTAATTCATGATATATCTAATTGAAAACATTTTAATATTTTTACATAATTACATGATATATTTCTTCATTTTTCAAATATATAGAAGATATATAACTTTCTGGTGTCAGTATCTTATAAAATGTTTTGCTATTTCCACTGCCCCATCTGTATTGATAATCTATGCATTCATAAACTTTTAGCCTCTTTGAGTGACTGCTAAAATCTGAGGCCTTTCAGATTTTTTTTTTTAATTGTGTGAGCAGAAAGATAGAATTTTAGAAGAGCTTCTTGAGTTACCTTTTGAATGATATAAAGAATTGTTAACATAATGTCAAATTTTTACAACTAAATATTAAATATATAAAAAAGCCTGCAGCATTCTCATGTTACAAAAACATATTTATTTATTCTGAGGCTAGGAATTGATTTAGTTTTAAAAATACAATTTATTTCTTTTAACAATTTCCCAACAGTGTCATCAAAACACTATAAATTCCTTATATGTTTTAAAGAAAGATGATTCATTTATGTAAAGATTATTAAATGGCTAATTTTATTATTCAATTTTTAATACAAATTAACTGAAATTAGAAACTGATTTTGTAAAATAATTTAATTATGAATAATTCAATTTGGGGTCTATTGGATGTTTAAAAATGATCAAAAGATTTTTAATATCTTAAAAATAAAAGCAAAGTTTTCAGTTTTAAATATTTTGTATTAATAATTCATTTTAAATTCCTTGCTCAGTTTTAATATATTCACAAATTCAGATTTAAAAACAAAAAAAGTTGTATAAATATTTTCAACATTTCTGATTTTTCCATAGCAACCATAGGAAAAGGATTTGAGACTATCTGTGTAAAAAAAGTAGGTTTTAGATCATCACACCTTCACATACTTTCACTGGAATTTTCCTCTGTATATATACTGGGATGTGACACTAAGCAGTTGAGAGTATGTATTTAAGAGGTCAAAGGGATATTGTAACTAGTGTTTCAAATCCTGATAACATCCCATACGCTGTCGGTGAGACGTAGATAGGATGTCCTAAGGATATACTGGGATGTGACATTAAGCGCTCAGGAGGATGAGTTTAGGAGGAAATTGGGATATTACGGGATGTCCTGAGGATGTAGTAAGTAGGACTTTAAATCCTAATAACCTCCCATATGCTGTCGATGGGACATAGATAGGATGTTTTTAGGATATAATGGGATGTGCTTAGGATGTTTGTGGGATGTCCTGAGGATGTAGTAAGTAGGAGTTCATATCCTAATAACATCCTGCACGCTGTCGATGGGACTTGGTTAGGATGTCCTGAGGATATGCCGGGATGTGACATTAAGCACTCGGGAGGAGGTGTTTAGGAGGTTCGCGGGATATTCCGGGATGTCCTAAGGATGTGCGCATATCCCGCGAGCAACATCCTTGGGATATCCCAAGGATGTTTTTGTGCTATGTGGGGCACTTGAAAAATTTAATACTTTTAATTTAAGTGAAGAAGATAAGAAGGATGTTGACAAAGTAATTGAAGCTTTCGAAAATTTTTGCGTACCGAAAGCAAACGAAAGTGTTGATAGACATATATTTTTCTGTCGAACACAACATGTAGGCGAATCGTTTGATGATTTCTTAACCGATAAAGAAATTAAGTAGCAACTGGGGATTTGCAGAATTAAAAGATAGTTTAATAAGGGATAGAATAGTAAATGGAATTCTAAATAAAAATCTCAAAGATAGATTATTAAGGGAAGATCAGTTAACATTGGAGAAATGTATGGTGCTACTTTAGTAGACGGTTGCACGGATTTTGGCGATTTTTTTTGGCGAGCGATACGACTTATGGTAGACCCATTGCTAGAGAAGTTATTAATGGAACCGATACTTTGTTGTCATTTTATTTTAAAAATAATGCGTTTTATTATGCATAAATTCCGTGTTTTAAATAATATTTATGACTTAGAAATAATAAAAATGAATTTAATTTTTGCATTTTTATTTTAAATAAAAATTTTAATGTTTATGATATTTTATGGAATTTTATGTTGTGAATGATGTAATGAATGACGTCACATTATTTTAAAAGTAATTGGTTTTAATATCTATAAATTTAATCTAATGTTTTAAACATTATTTATGGCTGTTAAATATTAAAATGCAATTTTAATTTTGCATTTTTTAAATATGATTTTATTATGAAGGATTATTTAAATAATTCTAGGCGTGATGTAATCAGCTCCCTGATTGGTTACTGAATATTTTGTGCATTACCGCGCCATTTTTAAATTTTATTATTCATCTCTTCGAATTCCTCAGATTTCAAAGCGAATGGATATCTCCGTTTCGAAGATGAATGTTGTTATTGGTAATTACCAAGAATTATTGGTATCGGCATAAAAAAATTGCCGTTTGAGACCTTATTTTGACCAACCTGGCTTTCCCAATCAAAGATTTATTTATTGTTACAAGGGTCAGCGGAAATTTATTAAAAATTTTTGGAGGAAACCTCGCTAATTGCTTCTTCAATGAAGTGCGAGAGATATGGATAACAGATGAAGATCGTTTTTTTTTCTGGTACTTATCAATATACGTAAGGTAAAATGCTTAAAAAACGTGTATGTACATATTTTTCTTTTACTTTATTATTGTATACTTCAATTTTTATTAAAAAATTAATGCACTTTTTTCAAAAATTCCTGAGATATTTATTGCCACATATGTTTTAATGTTAAATAATTATATCCTATAAAACTTATTTTAAAGGATTTGAATTTAAGTAATCGAAAAATTTTAATTCTTTTAAACGTTGGTATGATGTTTTTAATTCAATATTCAGTTTAAGTAATATTTTATTCCAATTAAATGTTGGCGCAATCTTTTTATAGCGGTGTTTTTATTCTATTATATGAAAGTAATAATTTAACCTTACTTCAGCATTTTATACTCTTAGTAAATGTATTTATTTACATTTGCCAGCCATCTTAAAAAAAAAAAAACAACGTTTTCAACTAAAAATTAATCCATTATTTTTAACGATATTTATTTTTTTAAAGTTTCGAATACTTTACTATGCGTGAAATACGTAAAAACAGCATTTTTCAAGATGGCTTACTACTGTAAAAACCGCGCCAACAATTGCGCCAATGTAAATCGCCAAAAATCCGTGCAAGTACCAAAGTAGTACCAAATGTATTAAAATGTGTAAAGCTTCTGAATTAGCAGAACTTCAGCTGAAAACTTTAACAGAAGAAAATAAAATAGAAGCGATCAAACGTAATAAATTTCGACCTTCAGCGGAAAAAAGTCAGCCTTGTAAGAAAAACTATCATGTAAAACAAAAACAACAAAGTACTAAATCTTCTTCAAACTATCAAGGAAATAAGTACAATAATCCTCAAGGAAATAAGTACAATAATCCAAAACCATGTAGAAAATGTGGAACTTTTCATAAGCTGTACAACTGTCCTGCTTATAATAAGATTTGCTGGCTAAAATTCCATAAGCGGGGTAAGGTGGCGTCAAACTATTTTGACCTTCAAAATTTGGCGAATTTTTTAGACGCACTAAATGAAAGTACTAAAATGTGATTTTTAAACGTAAACAGTATAGTAACTTTTAAGTTCTGCAGTAGTGAAACTCCGTTATTTTACGTAAACAGAATAGTAAAATGAGATGATAAAATACTAGATGAGTAAAACAAAGTCCAACAGCTTTGCAAGTAAAAGCATATATGTAATTCATCATAAAATAGTGGAATGAACAATTCTTGTAAATAATTATTGAGTAAATAAATGTAAACACTTATCAGATCAGAGCACTGCGAAGTCAGTTCTAAATGTAAACAGAATAGCAAATTATGCGTATTCAGCATCATAAACTAACTTAAAATATTCAAGTTACTATCGTCGTGGAATTCAACACACTAAACAACTTTCGTTCAAATATTCCACATCTTTCATTTGCCACATGCAAGAAACAAAACTAAAAAAAAATTAACTACTAAATAAAATTAAATGAAAATATTCATAAATTATAAACTTCATGTCATATGAAATCCAACATTCTCCCACCAACAACAGCTTCTGCAAATATTTATATAAATATAATATTAAACATATATATAACATTAATATTAAACAGTAAAACTTTTAAAAACAAACACAGTATTTCAAAATTAAATTAAAAAAAAAATCTAGCTACACTAAATTCCCGCTCTTACAGTTACCGAAATAAAGCTCTAGGTTTGCCACAAGAAAACATACAACCGGAAACCAGAACCAAATTAAAATCGCACCAAATAAAAAACTCTCGTCAAGCTTGGCGTTCACCCCTATTATGGAATTTTAACCGATTTGCTTGTACTGTAAAAAGAAAAATCACTTTTCTAAAATGTGCACTTATAAAAATGTTAATGTTGTACAGAATAATTTAGAGAATGAGTTGCATAATAATGATAACGAATATATTTTAGGGTCAGTAGAAGATACAAATCCATTTTCTAAAAATAAAACCGAATGGTTTAAAAAACTAAAAGTAAACATATCTAAATATTTATTTGTTAAGTTGGATACTGGAGCTCAGTGTAATGTGTTACCATTGCCTAAATTTAAACAATTAAATTTAAGCGATAAATGTTTGACTAAATCAAAAGTCACTTTAAATAATTACAATAGTACTACAATTGATGTAGTCGGAAAATGTAAATTATTATGTGAAACATTGAAAGGGGACAAGGATGAAGTAGAATTTCAAGTCGTAGCATGTGATAAAACTGTTCCAGCTATTTTAGATTTACCTACATTGCAAAAATTGAACCTAATTCAAAGGATTTGTACAGTAAATCTTGATTCCAATGAAAAGTTACCAGAATCTTTAAAAGGATATCAAGATTTGTTTAAAGGAACTGCGAATTTAACTGGATATACATATCATATTAAATTAAAACCAGGAGTTGTTGGTAAAATAGAACCCTGTAGGAAAATTCCACTTAGCTTATTAAATCCATTTAAAAAGGAATTAGCAAGAATGGAAAAAGATAGTATTATAAAGAAAGTTAACAAGCCAACAGAATTTGTGAATTCATTAGTGGTAATAAGGAAAAAGGATGGTAATTTAAGACTGTGTTTAGATCCTCAGCACCTTAAGCAAAATATGCTGAGAGAACATTATCACATACCAACCTTTGAAGGAATTTCATCTCAAATGACAAATGCAAAGGTATTTAGTATTTTAGATGCAAACAAAGCATTTTGGCAAATTAAACTGTCAGATTCAAGTAGTGAATTTACTACATTTAACACTCCGTTTGGTAGATATTGTTTTTTGAGGTTGCCATATGGACTGATTTCATCACAAGAAGTTTTCCACAGAAGTTTTTCAGAAATTTTTAGTGATTTAGAAGGAGTTCAAATATATATAGATGACGTATTAGTTTGGGGTAAAGATAAAAAAGAACATGATTTAAGATTGAAGAAGTTGTTGGACGGAGCCAGAGAAAAGAATGTTAAATTTAATTTAAATAAATGTAAATTTGGGCTGAATGAAGTGAAATATATGGGGCATATATTTTCTAAAGATGAGTTAAAACCAGATGAAGACAAAATTAAGGCTATTCTAGATTTAAAACCACCAAAAAAATGTGAAAGAATTAGAAACTTTCCTAGGAATGATTACATATGTTTCTAGATTTATACGTAATGTATCAGAATTGACATCATGTTTAAGAGATTTGTTGAAAAAACAAGTTATCTGGAACTGGAATGCAACACATGAAAAAGCATTTAGAAGACTAAAAGATGTCTTAGTAAATAAACCAGTTTTACAGCATTAAGATATAAAAGTTCCAGTAGTTTTATCTGTAGATGCATCTCAAGAAGGAGTAGGGGCAGTCTTACTTCAGAATAATTTACCAGTAGCATATGCATCTAAAGCATTAACAGATACACAGAAGAATTATGCTCAAATTGAAAAGGAAACTTTAGCTATTGTATTTGCGCGTGAGAAATTTCACCAGTATCTATTTGGAAAATATATTACTGTGGAAAGTGACCATAAAACACTGGTATCAATTTTCAAAAAGCTATTAAATAAATGCCCTGTAATATTACAAAGAATGCGTATAAGATTACAGCCATATCAGTTTGAGATAAAATATAAACCAGGAAAAGAACTTTTTATAACGGATGCATTATCAAGATCATTCACTGATGAAGGATCTGATTTCTTTGAAGGAGACATAGAAGGTCATGTTGGATTGGTTGTAAAATGTATACCAATGTCTAATGGTAAAATGGAAGTTTTTCAACTGGAAACAAAAAAAGATGAAGAACTACAAGTTTTAAGAAAATTAATTAAAATTGGCTGGCCAGATGAAAAATGTATGGTTCCAGAATTGGCAAGACCATATTTTAACTTTAGAGAAGAACTATTAGAAGCAAATGGATTAATATTTAAAAATTCCTGTGTTGTTGTACCAAGAAGTTTACGAAAAGATATGTTAAGCAGAATTCATTATGGTTATTTAGGAGTAGTAAAATGCAAGATCAAAGCAAGAGACATATTATATTGGCCAGGAATGTCGAAAGAAAATGAAGATTTGCTACTGAATTGTCAAATATGTTTAAGTTTACAAAAAGCTAATACTAAAAAACAAATGATATCTAAAGAAATACCTAATGGTCCATGGGAAGTATTGGGAACAGACCTCTTTTACTTTCAAGGAAGGGATTATCAAATGGTTATAGATTATTTTAGCAAATATGTTGAAATTGGACATTTGGAAGATTTGTCAAATGTAGCAGTGATAAAGCAATTGAAATTAATTTTTGTAAGATATGGTATTCCGAAAATAGTATATTCGGATAATGGTCCACAATATAATTGCAGGAAATATAAAGATTTTGCAAGAAGATGGAATTTTGAAACCAGAACTTCAAGTCCAAATTACCCACAGTCTAATGGAATGGTTGAAAGACATATTCAAACTGTCAAGCGAATGTTAGAAAAAGCTGTAGTTGACAACAAGGATCCATATTTAGTATTACTGGAATATCGTAACTCTCCTATTTCAGATGAAATTAAGTCACCTTCAGAATTGATGTTTGGAAGAAAAGTTAAGGGATTTATGCCTATAAAAGAGAATTTCGTCCAAGCTAAACGATATGAAGATCATAAACAACATTTACTGAAGAGACAAACCTTACAAAAAAGTTATTATGATAGGAATGCAAGACCGTTAAAACCACTGAAAACAGGAAATCATGTTTACATAAAAGAGAAAGCGAAAAAACTAAATGAAAGAGGGAAAATTATGGAAGCAGAAAGACCACGTTCATATAGGATTATAAGAACAGATGGAAGAATTGTAGAAAGGAACAGAAGAGACCTTCTTAGAGGAACTAATCAGAAATAGTTTTCAATACAAAACAACTATGAGAATGAAGTTATAGATGAACCCGAGATACATGAAAATAGTAGGAGCACTACAAATTTAGATGTGCCTGTAAGTCCTTCAAAACCTAACAGAAGTGTTGTGTCACCAAATAGTGAAAGGGGTATAGTATCATCAAATTTTCCAAATGGACATAACTACGTTACTCTATCTGGTAGGACTGTTAAGAAACCTTATTATTTAAAAGAATATGTTTAATTTTACTGCTATTATTATTTTTTATAAAAAAGGGAGATGTTATATATGTAACTGTAACTGTATCTATTGTTATTTTTAATCATAACTGTAAAATAGAATAATGGATGAGCAATGTATAATAAACGATGTTTGTGTACATCTTGTAATTATCACTGAGCACATACCCAAGATACATAAAATACAACACAGGTTTTACCCACGTTGACTTGAATCTTCCACCTAATGAGCCAAGTCTCTAGTAATTGTATGTAATTTTGTAACCGTTGAATGACTGAACCGGCGAATGCATTTTGGGCGAGGATCGCTTATCCATCTGCATAAATGGCTATTGTTGTGTCGTGTGTTGTAGGTATGTCGTTCACATAGATATTAAAGTAAGTGGGCCCTAAAAAAGCTGGCACAAATCATGCATTTTGCTTCATAATCACGGCAAAAGAGGAACCTAGAAGAGTTTTGCGTCTGCGACCGTATGTGACATGAGGGTATTATTCATAAACTAATTAATTTGCACTTTCACGAGAGAACTTGTCGTATATCCTTTAATGGGCAAATATTTCACAAGATACACTCTTTTAAACTACATGCTACTTTTACTATACGTACAAAATAAATCATCACTCGCATACACACTTATATCTACAACTCTCCATAATTACAGCTCCTCGCTTTTCTAATTACTACGCGAGCTTCGATGCTTGGCGCGGTGCCAACTTTTAGTCCGATTATGATATACACATGGATAGTTCTCGATATACCACATCCCTGCCCCTTTATCAAAACTGCAGTCTATCTGAGGGACGTCGAATTCTACTGGACTGACGCAAAGGTTGTGGCACTGCTGGTTTCTTTGGTAACCTGGTTGTATCAGCAGCAGGTCCGGTGGATGGAACATCTCGTACCATCTCGTACAACAAGCCGACACAGACTCATCGGCCTGGTGGCTATTATCTTTGGATGGTTCTGGAACTCCACTCCTATCAGGCTCGAGAGCTGGAGGTGGACGTATGAACCCCTCATCTATTATGATTCCTCCATCATGCATCTGATTGATATGTCGTCGGCATAGCTGACCATCGACATTTATGGTATAATGAAGCTGCCCATCCTTGGATTGGACTGTTCCAAATCTCCATCGTCTATCACCTTGGCAATAATTTCTTACTGCCACTCTATCTCCCTACTCTAAATCCTCGGTCTGAAAACTCGTAGGTTTCTTATCGAATTCTGTCTTCCACCATCCTTTTGAGATCTGGTTTCAATAAATCTATTCTTGTTCGAATTTCCCTCTTCAGCATTAGCATTGCAAGGCTCTGCAGAGTAGTTAAGTTCGGAGCTTTCCTATATTGCATTAAAAATGTACTGAGTTTTTCTCTCAAAGTTCCTGGATCTTAAAGATTGTTTTACTGTAAACACATACCGTTCAGCCTGCCCATTACTAGATGGTTTAAACGGTGCTTCAGTTTTGTGTTTGATACCGTTACTCTCTAGAAGTATCTTAAACTCATGTGAAGTGAATTGTGTACCATTATCACTCACTAACAATATTGGTAATCCGAATCGTGCAAAAAAAAGTCCCGTAAACATTCTTTCGTTTTGAAAGTCGAGCTTGATTTCATTGGATAGGCTTCTAGCCATTTTGAGTGAGCATCGACGATTATCAAAAACATATGCTCAAAAATAGGTCCTGCACAATCGATGTGAATACGTTCCATTGGAGAGCTCGGGTTCTCCCAATGATGAACTTTTACCTTAGGAGGATCTATTTTATGTTTTGCACATTCAGAACAGTTTTTGAAAGTATTTTCGATATCTTTATCTATACCATTCCAAACTACGTAAGATCTAGCAATTGCTTTCATCTTTACAGTCCCTAAGTGTCCGTGGTGAAACTCTTTCAAAACATCCTCACGGTATCGTTTTGGAATACAAGCGCGTTGACCATACATTATGCAGCCGTCTTGGAGACTGTACTCCATCTCCCTTCCTTTCAATTCACCGCAGCTTTGAAGTATTTGTAGCAGAGGACTGAGTTCAGCATTCATTTTAATTTCTTTAGCCAAATATCTGGCCGTCATTGGAAGAATTTCAATATTTCAATCTGCTGTAATTGAAAAATAGTTACATCATCCTGAACAAACAGTTGCTCTGAGTTCGTCGGCAATCGTGATGGAAAGTCAGCATTACCATGCTTGTTTGTTTTTCGGTAAATAATATCAAATTGGAATGACTGTAAAGCCAAAGCGTAATGTAAAAAGTCTTGTTGCTGCCAAAACTGGCATGCCTTTCTTTGAGCCGAAAATTGCAACAAGAGGTTTATGATATGTAATTAATGTAAATTTCCTTCCTTTTAAGTACAGAATTTTTTTTTATTCCCCAAATGATTGATAAAGTTTCTTTATCGGTTTGAGAATATTTCTTCTCTATTTCAGTCAGTGTCCTTGAAGTATATGAAATTGGCCTTTCTGTTCCATCAGGAAGTTTGTGAGAAAGTACCGCACCTAACCCTACTGGCAATGCATCAGTTAAGGGTAATTTTGGATCATAATGAATCAAAACTTTTTGTGAACACAATTCGTTTTTAGTGTTTAGAAAAGCCTTCTGACAATCCTTAGTCGAAACCCATTTTGTGTTTTTCTTAGTTAATTGATGTAAGGGATTTGCGATTGTCGCTAATTTAGGGCAAAATTTTCCATAAAAATTAAGCAATCCCAAAAAGCTTTGAATTTCCTGGACATTTCTGGGTCTTGGGGCTTTTGCAATTGTTGATATTTTTTCATCAGTCTTATGTAAACCATTAGCATCAATTTTATGACCTAAAAATTTTATCTAATCCTGAAAAAATTTACTTTTATCTAAATTTAATTTCAGGCCGAGTTTGACATTTCTCGAAGAAATTTTTTAAAGTATTTAAATGTGCATCATCATCCGCCCTTGTTATCTGCGCATCATCCATAAAGACCTTACACCCTTCCATTCCGTGGAATAGTTCGTCTACGTAACGTTGCCAGATTGCCGGCGCTGCATTTGGGGCGAACATTAATCTCTTACACTTATATAATCCTTTCTGTGTGTTTATTGTTAGCAAGTTTTGAGTCTCAGGGTGTACTTTCGTTTGTAAATAAACATGTTTAAAATCAATTTTTGAAAAATGCTTTCCCCCGCTCAAACAAGAAAATATTTCGTCTATAGTCGGCAAAGGGTGTTGATGTGTAACAATATTTGGGTTTACTGTCGCTGAGTAGTCGGCACATAGTCGTATAGAGCCATCCAGCTTAATTACTGGTACTACCCGGAGTTGCCCATTCCGAAGTTTCAACCTTTTCGATTATACCCTCTTTTTCCAAGCGATCAATTTCTTCATCTATCCGGCCTTTTAACGCAAATGGTACTTGCCTAGCTCTACAAAATTTTGGTGAAATATTTGGTTTCAATTCAAGTTGAACCTCGTAATTTTTATCTCTCCTAATTTTCCGTCAAAAATATCTTTATTTGTTCCAATAATTTATTTAAGCTATTCTTTTGAGAGACAGATATTGACTTTATTGAGGACCAATCTAAATTTATCTCTGAAAGCCATTTTCTACCAAATATTGTATCAAGGTTTCTTTAACAATGTAAAGATTTAAGCTTTTATTTTGACCTTTATATTCTACCTTAACTGTAATAAATCCTAAAGGTATCAGTTATTCTCCATTATATGTTTTAAATACCATATTTGTATTTTTAATTTTCTTTTTCGAAATTTGCCGGAAATTCTTTAAACTCATTACCGATACTGCACCCCCTGTATCCAGTTCCATAGCTACCGGTTTTCCTTCTATGTTCACTTGGACCATTATGGGCGGTTTCCTATTTTTCACCTCAATGGAATGAATGCTGTTTATAGGAACTGTGTTTTCATTTTCTACATCTAATTGTTTATATTTCGCTTTCATTCTTTCAGCATTTTTAGCGTTGTAGCATGCCTTTTCAATGTTCCCGATTTTCTTACAAAATCTGAAAATACTTGTCTTAAATTTACAAGAATTTCTATCATGGTCAGTTCCCGTACATCGCGAACACAATTTGCCTTTAGCACTGCGAAGTTTTGTTTTTCAAACTTTTGTCTTGAAGCGACTGACTTAGATTTACCTTTATTCTTGGCACTAAATACTTTAATTTTCACTGGTTTTCCAATTATTTCATTTGCACCTTTTAAAGCTTTTTGCATTGCCAAAGCTATTTTTAAAGTGTTATCTAAACTGATATTATCCTGCTCAAAAATTCTATCTAGAATAGCCCTATCTCTAAGCCCACTAACAAATACATACCGCAACATTGTATTTAACATATTCTGACCTTAAGCGCACGGTATGGCAAATGACCTTAATTAACTCTGCCATATACATACTACTTGTTTCCCCCTCGTGCTGCTTTCGATTTAAAAATACATGCCTGCTAGGAATTATAAGTGGCTTAGGATTTAAATGATTTCTTAATGTTGTTTTTAACACATCATAATCTTTATCGGAAGGATTATCAGGAGCTAGCAAGTTTTTTAAGAGACTATACATTTTCCCGGACAAACTAGAAATCAGTACTTTCCCACGCTTGTCCTGTGGAACATTTTGTATATCTAAATAACTTTCGAATCTCTCTAGAAACGAATCAAACTGTTCTTCGTGTTCATTATATTTTTCAAATTGAACCGAAAGTTTTGAATTATCCATTTGTGGAGGAATAACTGAAGTAAGTCTCTCCATTAGAGCTCTATTCTGCGCTATTAACTCAGTTACAAGCTGCTCCATGATGAGTCTTCCGAAAGAAAAATGATTATAAAAGTTTTACTTTGAGGCGTCTTCGGGGAATCCCCTGAATGCTTATTGAAATTGTATTAGGCACATTTTTTTTTAAAATCACACATCCTCGTCGTCAGCTGTCGCCTTTAGTGGGTAATTATTTCACAAGATACACTCTTTTAAACTACATGCTACTTTTTTTATACGTATATACAAAATATATCATCACTCGTACTTATATCTCCAGCTCTCCATAATTACAGCTTCTCGCATTCCAGTTCTTTGCTAATTACTACGCTCGCTTTGATGTTTGGCGTGGTGCCAGCTTTTAGTCCGATTATGATATACACATCGATAGTTCTCAATATACCACAGTACTCATCCAAATCATCTATTCCCTGAACGCTAATGGGACTTTTAAGGTATTTGTAGAAAGACTCGTACTTATTAGTGTACGTCTAAAAATATTCTTTGTGAGATCCCACAAGGGACAGTTATTGAGCCCCTAACTTACTTGTTTTATGTGGGACGCCGGCCTACACGGGACGGGGTGTGGAATTTATGTCTGAAATGTTAACTACAAAGAATTTACCAGTCAGGTAGGACTTGGTGATGTTTATGATGTAGTCTGGGAAACCCAGACTGTGTAATTTGTAAATGAGGGCGTTCAGCCAAACTCTATCGAAAGCCTTGGCTATATCAATGAAGATTCTTCCAGTGATTATTCCTTTCTGGGATCCTTCAGAGATAGTTTCAACAACCCTGTAGAATTGATTAGTAGTCCCCAGCTTCTTCTTGAACCCAAATTGGTGAGGAGCTATGATATTGCTAGTATCCAGGTAATTAGTTGTTTATCCGCTTTAGCAGAACTGCTTCAATGAATTTACTCAGTGATCAAATGGGTCGGTACGAGTCAGGCTGAGATGGAAGCTTGCCATGCTTTGGAACCGGAACTACTTTGGCAGTTTTCCAAGGCCTTTGTGAAGTGCTGGTGCTTAAGTATAACATTGGAGATTTTAGTAACTACAAAGATAAACTTGGTGGGGAACTTCTTGATCATGGCATTGGTGATGTTGTCCAGCCCAGAGCTTTTCTTGTTTTTCAGCTTGCAGATATAGCCAGAGACCTCCGAAGGAAGGACTGGATCAATGGTAACAGTGTATGTATTTGATATGAAAGTGGAGTGAAAGCTACTAAGACAGTTTTCTGTTGTAGTGTCATGAATGTTGTTGGTGCAAAACTGAGTTTCCAGTAGCTGAGTTAAAAGTTCGGCTTTCTCAGTTTTGTTGTAGCGGATTATTTGAGGGCTTTTTAAGAGGCGGAATTCTCATGTGGCATTTGGTGTACCTTGAAATAGCTTTCCACAGAGAATTGTCATCTGTGTAGAGTGAATTCAGGTGATTTGTCAAAACTTGTTGTGTTTGTAAGTTAGTGAAAAATTGACTGCGTTGTTAGACAGTCAGTTGAATACTCGTTTGTCTTCTCTCCATCTAGTCCTTTGATATTGCCTTCTGGCAGCATTTCTTTGCTTAATCAAATTAGTAAGTTCTTTGCTTATCTTGACCTTGTTCTTACGAAATTCTTTTTTTTTTTTTGCACTCTTATAGGCTGCAGTGATTTGCTCAGTAAAATCCTGGATGTAACTATCAATGTCATCCCACGAGTGTATCGTGGGAAGCGTATAATGTATGTTGTTGAGAGCTTTGACAAATTTTGACCACTCAGTGCGAAAGGCTCAGTTGTCTGGTGTAGTATAACTACTGATATCAAGGATCCTTCTGATCGGATTATGGTCACAGGAGAGTTCATCCAGCACAGAAAGCAGGAAGAAATCTATGATCCCCGTTGAACCAGTGGCATACCGTGTTGGGTGTTTAGGAGCTGCTATGCGTAATCCAACCGAACTGGCTAAATTGAAGATTACACATCCATTGTCATTTGAGTTGTAGCAGTTCCATGCACGGTGTCGAGCGTAGAGATCTATACCAATAATGATATGGTTTCCAAGTGAGAGTAGTACTTGTAAGTCAGCCAGGGTTGCCTGAGCATTACGACTTGGTGGTATGTAGGTGGAAATAAAAATGTAGGTTGTGAATGTCTTTGTAATGAGTGAGACAGCTGAGGCCTCTACGACTGTGGAATTGTGACTGTGGAATTTTCTAAGCTGTGGAATTGTGACTAGGAAGTGGAGTATACAGCTTTTTATCAGGAGTTCAGTACATCCGCCTCTTGGATGCCGAGGGGTGGGTGGTCTATTGTATCTATGAATAACATAATTCTGTACAAAAATTAGAGAGGAAGGGCCAAGTTTGTGTTCTTGTAGGAACATAAGATCAGGGCCATATTCATTTATGAAATCCCGAAGATCATTAATCTTACTGGACATTCCATTTGCGTTCCATGTAATAATGTTAACACTGCTATGTATGTTACTCATTATTCACATTGCAATCAGAACCAAACGTTTCTTCAAAAATTTCAAAAACAACAAACAGTTTATCAATTTGGTTACCAGTGGCCTGAAGTTCAGGAAGGTTAAGATTTTCTCTAACATATTCATAAGAGAAATACCTTTAAATACATTGGCAATAAAAAAATTTACAATTTCAAAAAGGCCGTTCAGGCCAGTATCACTACTACTATTACTGGAATCAACAGGAGCATTAGAATTGACAATAGATTTATGTGAGCATTTTTGGTTTTTGACACTATTATTATATGTCACACTTTCCTTAATATTATAGTTCAGAGTCCGTGCATTTTATGTACTGACAGGTTTGCTTACATTCATGGCAGGGTTAGCCTTGCCAGATTTATCAACAGCATTTATAGCAGCAGCAACTTTATCGTTTACATTTTTTTCATTAGAATTTTTGTTAGCATTGTTATCAAGAAATTTTGGGCACCCACGATAGTTCGCTGGGTGTCTTACTTGAAGCAGTTAGAACAACGTACCACATCTAATCGTTTGCTAGAACAATCCTCAGACCAGTGTGACCCGACACGTTTAACGCACCTTGGTTTAAGCTTACCAGGTTTCGGAGGAGTGATGGAAGTGTTGTCAGTTGTGACACTGCACAACACTTCCATTTACAATATATTTTTTAACAGTCACATTGAAATCTAGAAATTGAGTTATATCATAATTTTTTCGGCCCCGGGGGCGTTCTCCAACTGGATTTGATTCAAGGGCATGGGAAAGCTAGTTTTTATCCTGTGCATTTGCGCCACACGACGCACTTTATAACAGAGACTATGTAATTCCTCGTGAATTTCCTCGGTTGGGTGGTCAATAGGTAACCCACGTATGACAACTTTAAGGGGTTTTCCAAGTTTGGTTAACAATACATAATGATAAATTTTTTTAAGATCTAAATATTGTGTGCTGGCCCGATGGTCATCTTCAGAACTAGAAAATATCTTAAGAAATTCGAGTTGATTTTTCCGGCAAAATCACATTTGACATCCTTACGTACAATTTTCACGAATTTGCTGTATTTGACATCAGGCTTGACCATAATTGGTCTAATTTTCCTAGTGTTAACATTAATAGCATTAGTCGTATCCATAGTATTATCACTGACTATTTGCATCTCATCATCAATATTATCAACAGGACTATCTTTAGTGGTCAATTTTTCAAATTTATTGGATAGGGGGAGTTCAACATTGCTTTAAATTATTTTGCTAGGTGTATTAATTAGGCAGTAGGATAACCGTTAAGAACGTTTAAATATTTTTTTGCATGAAAGGCAGTGAACTAAAATCTTAAAATGATGCAGTTGTTACAAAAAAGAGGCTAGTGTTAATAATACATTACTTATTTTAATGTTTATCATTTTGTATTTTATATTTCCTGGCTCATGAGCAAGCCTCACTCAGATTTTGTTAGTATAGTAACTTGTGAATGGCAACAGTAATAGATATTCCAATAAGTTCTAGAACGATGTAGCAGCGTTACCTTTTCCCTTTCGTGATAATAAAGATTGTTTTCGTTGAAACTGATTCTATTCTGTGAATAATCACCGCAGTTATAATGTTTTAATGATAGTCACTATTTTAAACTTATGATGCGAGTCTTTAATTAAAGGCTACTTCGCGTTGATGTGGGATTAATACTGTTAAAATACCGAAAGCTAGAAAAGTCGCTGATACTTTTTCTTGTAAGCTTTAATATTTGGGGAGTCCGGAATTTACGGATTATTTTCGTATTTAAGACGTTTCAAGTGACAAAAGATTTTAAAAAAGATTTGAAACAAGTTGTGGAACAGATCGGTGAACCGTTACAATAGCAGGTTTAAAAAAATTATTTTTCTAAACAGTGCAAAATACAAAAAGGATTTTGAACAATGAGAATTGAGCAAGAGCTTCAAAAAAGAAAAATGGAATATGAACTGGAATTGGCAAGAATCCAAGCACAGAATCAAATAGTCATTTCCATCTATTTCTGTTTCTGATGTAAATTGTTCGAAACGAAAGTTTACTTTAGCTAGATCAGAATTTAGTCAGTTTGGGAACGATATTAAAGATTGGCTTCCTTTCTGGAGTCAGTTAGAGCAAATTCATGAAGATGATGATATTGCCCCTGAGGATAAATTCCAGTATTTAATTCAAATTCGGGTTCCAGCGCTAGAGAAGTTGTCGAGAGTTTTCCACCTATCGGTGCTAATTATGAAAAGTTTAAAATCCCGTTTTGGTTGGGAAGATATTTTAGTCGAAGTACACATTAGAGAATTATAGAAATTAATCGTAACTGTTCAAACTAAGGAAAAGTTTTCATTCACTTTTTTTGTAAGATAAACTTAAATCTTATTTACGTACTTTGGAAACATTAAATGTGACAGTTGATAAATGTGCCTCTATATTTTATCCAATGGTTGAGTTTTCCTTTCTAGCAGATTTTTTAAAGCACGTAATCGTAGTAATTCTTCCGTCTCTAAAACGGATGCGAAGGATCGATTAAACAACTTAATGCAGATTTTAGATCGGAAGTAGGGGGAGAGGAAAGAATATGCTTAGCTGTAGCTGGTTTTGGTTTAGGAAAGCATCAAGATAATCATAATAATAAACCAGTAAAAAAGAAGCATTCTAATGCGGAATGTTTACGTAACAAGACACCTGCAGCTGCAGCGCTATTGACAGCTGCTTCTGGTTCCAAGGCTGCGAAATTGTAAGTTTTTGTGATGGTAAACATATGAGTTCTGATTGTTTTTCTGCGCAAAAAATGAGTTTATTGGAGAAGCGAAAAAATTTAAAGGAAGAGCTTTGCTGCTATGCTTGTTTATCTCCAGGTCATACAGTTAAGAAATGTCGAGTTTTATTAAAGTGGTTGATTTGTTTTAAAACGCATGTGCCTTTAATGTGGGATGAGCTTGGTACACAAATCAAAGCTGTACAGCTGAAAAAGAAGAAAAACCGATAGAGGGCGAAGTTAACTTCTTTAGTTTCAAAGGACATACCCCTAGAGGTTTTCTTCAAACTTTGGAAGCGAACTTTATTTCTGCTGGTACACAGAAGATTGTAAGATTACTTTTAGATTCAGCTTCGCATAAATCATACATTTTAAAGAATGTAAGAAATGAAATATTTGCCGGTTCATCAGGAGAGCATGGTACATTTTCCTTTCGGGGGTGTTTTAAAAATGAGTTGAAACATAATTACTATAAAATAAAATTGAGAAGTTTGAACGAATAGTTTACCTGCAATTTTGAAGTCCTAGCTCAAGCTACAATTTGTGACAATCTTCGGCCTTTGTGTAAAAGCCCTTGGATTACATAAATAGAAGAAAATGACATAATTTTAACCGATATTGCGGTTAATTGCGAAATCATTCATATTCTCGTCGGATCCGACATATTGGGAAGGTTGTTAATAATAAAAACTTAGCAATGGTGGTGACATCAGTGTTTATAAATGAAGCTGAAGTTTCAAGTCTGTGGAGATTGAATTTAATAGGAATCAATGATCCTGTAGAAAAGAAATCTGAACATGAGGTTGATCATCAGACCAAAGAACATATTTTAAAACCGTTACAGTAAATAATGTTGGTCGGTATGAAATTTGCTCACTTGGGCTGATGATAAATCACCTTTACCTGATAATTTTAGTCTAATTAAGACACAATAACACGCCGAACAAATACTAATTCAGAAGTCAAACAACAAAAATCAGCGTTATATTTTCAAAATTTTCACAGGACTGGTTTCGATGGTTTTACCGAAACACCATCCTCAGCTGCAAAACCGCAAATGAACAAGATAGGAAATCATGATTACATAAGATAAGAAAGCCTGGACAAGAATAAGCAAGTGGCGCCATCTGTTGGTAAAACTAGAACAAAAACATAATTTCTTTAAAGGCCGAAGGCAAAGATGGATTGGAATTAGGATCGTTAACTAGAACAGAAAGATTTTTTTTTAATGTGAAATGAATCTAGAAAATTCAGTTCTCCAACGGAAGATGTTTTTTGAATAATTTTTGCAGCAGAAAAATTGAAACTGTGATTTTCGGACCAACAATATTGAGCAACAGAAGACTTCTGTGTGTCCTTTTCTCTAATATATGCCTCATGTTCCTTGACGCGAAATTTTAAGGCTCTCCTAGTTTGGCCAATGTAAATCAAACCACACTGGCAAGGAATCCTATAAATACCCCAAGAATTCATATCCGGAATGGGGTCCTTGAGTATGGAACTCGGAATTTTATTGATGGGAGAATAAACAGCCCGAAAGTTAAATTTCTGCAAAATATGTGCAACTTTATAGCTAATTGATGGAAAGAAGGGAATGAAACCAGGATTTTTATAATCTCCTAAAACAAGAGTGTGCCTTTTAGTGTGTTGAGATGAGAATTTTTTAACTGTTGTTTTTTAACTGATTAATAATGTTGGGTGAAAAGCCCCGGTCAATAGCTATTGCTTTTAAATAATTTAGTTCTTCATCAAGGGCTAGTTTGGAGGAGCAAACTTGAGGAGCACGGAAAACATAGGAATAAAATGAAGCTAACTTTTGTTTAGTCGGATGACATGATTTAAATTGTGGTGGAAGGCAAACCGATGAAGGTTTACGGTAAACCGTAGTACTGAAGTTGGATGTGTTACGTGTGACCAGAATGTCGAGAAACGGAAGAGAATTGCAAGTTCAAAAGTGAACTGAATAGCAGGATCAATAGAATTCATTGTTGAAAGAACTTTATTTAAATCATCTTTATTACCTTCAAACAGGGTAAATGTATCGTCTACGTAGCGGAACCATGCAGGGAAGTTTAAAGTTTCAAACAATTTTGATTCATAATAATGCATATAGATATCAGCCAGGATGGGACTGAGGGCGCTTCCCATGGCTAATCCCTCAGTTTGCTTGTAATATTTATTTTGGAAAACAAAACGTGTTTGTTTCAAACAGAGTTGAGTGAGCGAAATTAGCTCATCAATTTCGATGCGAGAGAAATGAAATTCGCGAAGTCTGGTTTCTAGACATCTTAATGCACCCTTCACTTGAACATTGGTGAATAATAATTTTACATCAAAAGAAACCGTGAGTAAATTTCTGGGAGAAATGTTTTTAACCTTTTTTACAAACTCTATTGAATTTTTTATGGTGTAAATGTTATTGTCTAATAGAGTTGAAAATCTAGAAACTAAATATTTAGCTAAGGGATACGAGGCAGTACCTAAATTTGATACAATAGGGCGGAAAGGAATACCACTTTTATGAATTTTGGGAAGAACATATAATCTGGCACATTTCGCAACAGATGGGATAAGCGAATGTTTTAAGTTGCTTGAAATGATTTGTAAAGATTTGATCGCAGTTTTTATTTTTGACAAGTCCGAAGCTGAAGGATCTTTAGGGATCGGATTATATGGTCCTTCGTTTAGGAGTTTAGTGACACCATCGATGTAAGTGTTCTTATCCATGACGATTTTCTGGCCACCTTTGTCGGCCTTTGAAATGATAATATCCGGGTTAGAATGAATTTCACGCATTGTAGCTCTTTCTCTCGCAGTTAGATTGGGTTTCAAAGGTTTATCATTTCAAAGGCCGACAAAGGAGGCCAGATAATCGTCATGGATAAGAACACTTACATCGATGGTGTCACTAAACTCTTAAACGAAGGACCATATAATCCGATCCCTAAAGATCCTTCAGCTTCGGACTTGTCAAAAATAAAAACTGCGATCAAATCTTTACAAATCATTTCAAGCAACTTGAAACATTCGCTTATCCCATCTGTTGCGAATTATGCCAGATTATATGCTCTTCCCAAAATTCATAAAAGTGGTATTACTTTCCGCCCTATTGTATCAAATTTAGGTACTGCCTCGTATCCCTTAGCTAAATATTTAGTTTCTAGATTTTCAACTCTATTAGACAATAACATTTACACCATAAAAAATTCAATAGAGTTTGTAAAAAAGGTTAAAAACATTTCTCCCAGAAATTTACTCACGGTTTCTTTTGATGTAAAATCATTATTCACCAATGTTCCAGTGGAGGGTGCATTAAGATGTCTAGAAACCAGACTTCGCGAATTTCATTTCTCTCGCATCGAAATTGATGAGCTAATTTCTCGCACTCAACTCTGTTTGAAACAAACACGTTTTGTTTCCCAAAATAAATATTACAAGAAAACTGAGGGATTAGCCATGGGAAGCGCCCTCAGTCCCATCCTGGCTAATATCTACATGCATTATTATGAATCAAAATTGTTTGAAACTTTAAACTTCCCTGCATGGTTCCGCTACGTAGACGATACATTTACCCTGTTTGAAGGTAATAAAGATGATTTAAATAAAGTTCTTTCAACAATGAATTCTATTGATCCTGCTATTCAGTTCACTTTTGAACTTGAGACTTGCAATTCTCTTCTGTTTCTCGACATTCTGGTCACACGTAACATATCCAACTTCAGTACTACGGTTTACTGTAAACCATCATCGGTTTGCCCTCCACCACACTTTAAATCATGTCATCCGACTAAATAAAAGTTAGCTTCATTTTATTCCTATGTTTTCCGTGCTCCTCAAGTTTGCTCCTCCAAACTAGCCCTTGATGAAGAACTAAATTATTTAAAAGCAATAGCTATTGACAGGGGCTTTTCACTCAACATTATTAATCATGCAGTTAAAAAATTCTCATCTCAACACACTAAAAGGCACACTCTTGTTTTAGGAGATTATAAAAGTTCTGGTTTCATTCCCTTCTTTCCATCAATTAGCTATAAAGTTGCACATATTTTGCAGAAATTTAACTTTCGGGCTGTTTATTCTCCCATCAATAAAATTCCAAGTTCCATACTCAAGGACCCCATTCCCGGATATGAATTCTTGGGGTATTTATAGGATTCCTTGCCAGTGTGGTTTGATTTACATTGGCCAAACTAGGAGAGCCTTAAAATTTCGCGTCAAGGAACATGAGGCATATGTTAGAAAAAAAGGAAACACAGAAGTCTTCTGTCGCTCAACATTGTTCGTCCGAAAATCACAGTTTCAGTTTTTCTGCTGCCAAAATTATTCAAAAAACATCTTCCATTGGAGAACTGGATTTTCTAGAGGCATTTCACATTCAAAAAAAAATCTTTCTGTTCTAGTTAACGATCCTAATTCTAATCCATCTTTGCCTTCGGCATTTAAAGAAATGATGTTTTAGTTCTGGTTTTACCAACAGATGGCGCCACTTGCTTATTCTTGTCTAGGCCTTCTTGTCTTATGTAATCATTATTTCCTATCTTGTTCATTTGCGGTTTCGCAGCTGAGGATGGTGTTTCGGTAAAACCATCGAAACTAGTCCTGTGAAAATTTTGAAAATATAACGCTGATTTTTGTTGTTTGACTTCTGAATTAATTTTAGTTTAGCTAAAAAGAGGCTCGAGTACAGCACAGCATTTAGCAATGAATTTGTATCAACAATATTGGAAATGTACTTTTAAGTTGGATTGATGAAGGTGTCATAGAAAATGTGTCCACTTCTGTAGTAAACTCTTATGGTAATTACTTACGTCATCACCCTGTCCTAAAGGTAAGCAGCAATACCACACCTATTCGCGCTTCAGCGAAGTTGACAAACCCTCCTTCTCTGAACCAATGCTTGCAGTGAGGTCCTAATTTAGTCGAACGTATTTCAGACGTCCTACTGCGATTCAGAGAGCGCGATATGGAATCATAGAGGACATTAGAAAAGCCTTTCTACAAATAAGTATTCGGAAACTGGATAGAGATTTCCTGCGATTTTTCTGGGGGGAAAACATGGAAGAGGAAAAGCTCACAGTTTTTCGACATGCCAGACTTGTTTTTGGTGCAAAATATAGCCCTTTCCTTCTGGCCTCAGTTATTGGGAACCACACTGAAAACTGAACATTTTGAAGTTGCTTTTAAAAAGAGACTATTGCAAAGCTTCTATGTCGACAATGTCGTTACTAATGTTGACACTAAGCAACAGTTGGAAAAGTTTGTTTCCGATTCTAAGATATTGATGTCCAAAGGCGATTTTGACGAAAGAGAATGGGAATATTCTGGTGAGTTCGACGGAATCAATGATTAGTAAGAAACACATGTATTAGGTCTGCTTTGGAATAAAGGACTGGACACTCTGAAAATCAATATGTAACGATTGAATGACTTTAATTTGGTAAAGATAACAAAACGAAGTATGTTATCTGCGGTTCTTAGGTAATCGATCCTTTTTTTTTTTTTTTTTTTTTTTCTGTTATGCTCTCTCCAAAAATAATGTTACAAAAGGCATGGAAGAAAAGTGTAAGCTGGGACGAGTTGACTGGCGAACTTCGTAAAGATTTCTTACAATGGATTGAAGAATTAAAATGCTTAAATGACATCGAAATTCCCAGATTTATTCAAGTCACTTAAAAAAATTAAGTAATTGTGCTCTTCACACTTTTGTTGATGGCAGCAAAGACGCTTATGCTGCGGTTACATTTCTAAGGATTGAGAACAACGATCGAGTTGAACTGTTTCTTCTTGCTGCAAAATCTCGAATTGTTCCTTTAAGAGGGGACTCTATTCCAAGAATGGAACTTTTGGCAGCCGTAATTGGGGCCAGATTTACAGATTCAGTAACCAAAGCCTTCGGATGTGAAAGAGTTTAACAAATATTACTAGAGTGAATACACAACAGTGCTCACGTGGATCAAAAGAGATGAAAACTGATCTGTTTTCGTACGAAACCGTGTCAAGGAGATCAGAAAACTCACTAAACCTGCAGCGTAGAAGCACGTTCTTGGAGAAAAGAATCCTGCCGATCTGCCATCCAGAGGTTGCAAAGCGAAATATCTAATTTTATCAAGATAGTGGGAAGGACCACACTGGATGAGAGATCCTGCAGAATTCCTTAATTACATGGATTTCTGTAACCATCATAGTTGGAATGAAGAAGAGATTGAAAGGGACAAGTCGAAAACGACTAGCACGATGACAAATAATGAAACCATTTGTGATAATAGTTGGTACTACAGGCATTTTTCTAATTATGAAAGAATCGTACGTATGATCGCCTGGATTTTTTGTTTTAAGCATAATTGTACAAGTACTGGCAGCAGGAGATACGGAGAATTGAATGCAACGAAATTTCACGAAGCAGAGTTAAAGATATTGCTTATAATTCGAAAGGATTCCCTTGATTTGTAACATGATAAGCTCAAAACACTTCAGGTATTTAAAGACGATCATGGCATCTATCGTGTAAAAACTAAGATTATTTATACGAAAGTGAAGATTTTCTCAAACCTCAAACCTTTCTTCAAAGTCGTGAAACGACTTATTTTCTCTCTTCATGTGAAGAAATGTCACGCGGGTGGTCAGATACTTTTGAATCTGCTTAGAGAAATATATTGGATTCTTAACGGAAGAAAGACTGTGAAAGATATTATGGCTAATTGCACAATCTGTAAAAGATATAGTTCAAGGAACATGGAAGCGATATGTGCGACCCTTCCTGAAAATCGTGTAAATTATGCTGCAGTATTTCAAGTTAAAGGGGTTGGCATGGCCAGTCCTCTGTTTCTAAAAGAAAATAGAGAGTTGGGTGTTAATATTCATTTGAGCAGTGTATAAAGCAGTACATTTCGAGCTAATTACTGTCGCTTCCCCGGACGCCTTTTTTAATGGCATTTAGAAGATTTATAGCTTGCAGAGGAAGATGTACTATTGTACACTGTTCCGATGGCTCTAATTTTGTCAGAGCAGCCAACTCATTAATACAACTAGATTGGAACCGTATATAGAAACATGGACTCGTTAATTCGATTGACTGGAAGTTTAACCCGCCGACTGCCGCATGGTGGGAGCGACTAATAAGAATATCGGAAGATCTCTTAAAATGAGTGTTAGGAAAGGCTAATCTAAATTATGAAGAAATGGCAACTACTCTGGCAGACTTTGGAAGCGTAATCAACTCAAGATCTCTGACTTGTATCTTTGAAGGAGATGTCATAAAGCCCATTTTTTCATCGAGGTTTCCTGAAGACATTCATGAACTCAGTGCTCCAGATATTGATGCCGTGGAACAAAATTATTTACCTAAGAGACTCAAATACAGACAAATCATACTTACTTAAAGAATTGAGGAACTGATGTATAGCGGAATACTTAGGTGCTCTCATTCAACGAGGAACCAATAAAAGACTAAGAAATTGGTTGTGAATGATATTATTCTAGTGGGAACTGATAACAAAAAGAGAATTAACTGGCCTTTAGGTCCTATTACTGAGCTTATTCCAGGTAAAGACGATAATGTGCGGCTTTTAAAAGTGCAGACTGTGTACCAAGAACTTCGTCCTATTTAGAGAATATATCCTCTTGAGATAGCATCTCCTATTGACTGCCCTAAGTGCCCTAAGTTTCAGTGTGAAATCTAATACTAGTTTGACCAAGTTCTCAGATCAGATTGTCAAACAAGATATTGATAACAAGTCAAGATTTAGTAGCACTGGTAGAAAAATTAAGATTCCAGAAAAACTGGACTTATAATTTAAATTTGTCCTTTAGTGAAATACATTTTTATTGGTTGTTATTATTATTTCTTATACTTGAGAATATTTCTGTGGTTTATTTGATTGGTATTAGATATACATATTTTTAATACTAACTTAAAATGACTTCAAGTGGTAATTTTATGTTTTGATTATAATTTATAATTTATAATCAAAAGGTGGGAGGATGTTAATAATGCATTACTTATTTTAATGTTTGTTATTTTGTATTTTATATTTCCTGGCTCATGAGCAATCCTCACTCAGAATTTGTCAGTATAGTTTAGTAATTAGAGTATGGCAACAGCAATACATATGATGTTCTAGAACGATGTAGCAGCGTTACCTTTTTCCTTTCGTGATAATAAAGATTGTTTTCGTTGAAACTGCTTCTATTCTGCGAATAATCACCGCAGTTATAGTGTTTTAATGGTAGTGACTATTTTAAACCTATGACGCGAGTCTTGAGTTTACTTCGTGCTGAAGTGTGATTTATACTGTTAAATACTGAAAACTAGAAAAGTCGATGATACTTTTTCTTGTAAGCTTTAATAGCAAGAGCTGTTTCGGTCACTCCGGGCTGCAGAATCTAGGGTTGGCAAAATTTTGACAGGAGAATTCAGCAGCATTAAAATTTTAAAGCTTAGGAAGGCTCCTGGTAACAGAAGTTATGCACCGGTCGGCAAAATACCTACATCCTGATCTGGAAGACCATTGGCTGGGTATGCTTATGTTTCTGGTGATCTTGGTCGGGGAAGGGTAGAAAACCTAAGAACCTAAGACCTTTAGAAAACCTAAGAACTTAAAAAATTTTGGTGTTTCACATGTGTTTACGCCATTTTTTGTTCAGTCCTTCTCTCTATTGGTTTTTGTTTATAATCCATGGTAAAACTGCAGGCGAAAATTTTTTGGTGCCCCCTTTCCCGAATACCTAAAGACCTTTTATGTGGTGTTTCTTTACTTTGGTGCCTTAAGCACATCCTTATATTGCTCAATGGTTAATCCAGCCCTAGTCATGGTTCATAATCTGAATTGGAAATACGGCTCTTTGATGATAATTTATGTTGTAGTAGAAACTGTGAGCAGTTTTTGAAATAGATGTTTTCAACGTTTCTATTTTTACTTCCTTGTACGAAGTAAAAAGGATGTACTGTAATCGCGAAAAATTTCGGATATCATATTTCAACGAAAATATCCATTTTGACTGCTATCGAAGGCAATTAAACGATGCTTTTGCATGACAACTATGCGTAAGGACAGAATAAAGGTTTCTTTTCCCCCAAACAAATTATAAAACTGATTTAAAATGAATTCTGAATATAATGTTTCGTGGCCTCTGTTCGTACGTATGTATGTATGTATCTCGCATAACTCAAAAACAATCGGTCTCAGAAAGTTGAAATTTTGTATATAGGACTGTTATAATATGTAAATGTGCACCTCCTATTTTGGTTGCAATCGGCCGCACCAAAAGTACATAAATAAAAGTGTATATGTATCCACTCTGTTACTCGGCTCAGTGAGCTCAGTTTCTTTATTCTTATATGTTTGTAAGTTGTGCATTTTTAAATTTAAAAATGATTGAATTATGTTGTTCTTATCTTCCATTTTATGCCTTTAGTTAACCTGCATGAAATAATTGTGGAATTATCAACAATTAAAAAGTTTTTTTAAGTGCGGCTAAGCCTAATTTTTGTTTAGCATAGCAATTTTTTTTTACCATGTTTGTTTACATTTGAAACTTTAGCTAATAATTAAATTATTTTAAATAATTATTAAAATAAATTTTATTGAGGCGATGAAAAGAATTCGGGATCACTTTCTTATAATATTTATTAAATTTTTCCAGCTGTAAATTTGCAGCTGTCATAAAAAGTATTTTTAATCATTAAAGAAATATACTTTTAAATTTTAAGTTAAGTCTGTCAAATTAATTAAACACAGTTTTCAAAGACAATCCGATAATAACATAGCATTTTATTTTTTAAATATAGTTTCTGGATTATTCTGAGATTTCATTATTTTACGCAAATTGATGCTCATATACAAGGAGAAATTATCGCTATCGGTAGTTCTGCCGTTTCGTTTTCTGAGGCCCAGTGCCCGTAACGTCACAGCCGTACGACTGCTTCCTGTATTTAGAGGGTAGTGGAAATGTGGATATGGAAATGTGGGCACTCGTCCCACATTTTCCATGTACCCAGTTTACACTTCAGATATTAAAGAACGAAAGCCAAGCGATAGATGTGGTTTATTCAAGCAGCAGTAGCCGAGAAAAAATAATACGTACTAACCTCGGTTGTATTTGTAACAGGAAAGTCTTTGTTTTAATTCTGAGCAGCGATGTGGCTAAAGATATCGCAGTGCAGAAAAAATACAGGCAAAGAGTGACGTTACATGCAGCAGAATGACGCAAAATAGTGCAAAGAGAATCATTGAAGCGGGCTGTGTTTAATTAAAATTTAAGAATTTGAAGTTGGTTCCAGTTAAGTTTAATAATTTCGTTTTATATTTTACACACACACATATATATAAATTACTTAAAAAATGTTTGGCGATGCAGTGAATTTTAAGAAAACCTATTTTTTTTACCCTGAAATTTCTTCGCTTTCTTTACCCATGCCAGCGAAAACTTTGTTTTTATGAATTTTGTTAATTAAAATATGTTGTATCATTAACGCTGTCGATAATAAGGAGATTAAAATTAAAAGGTATAATCAACGCTGCAAACGAAAAAACTAAGGTAAGCTGCGATAGTTTACAGTATTTACCAGGGATAAATAGGGATAGTACCAGGGATAAATAGAAAGGGCTAGCTCATTTCTTTGTTCGACTCCTCGCCGACGCGAGCCTAATGGGAGGACTTAACAGGCAGTAATCTGACGTCACTGTGATGCCACCTGTTCTGATTTCCCGCGTTTAAAACTGTAGTTTCATTCAGCTGCGAGATGATTTTCTAGAGGTTACATATCCCAAATTAATTTTAATCATATATATATCTGTTTTCTAATAATGTATATATTTAAAATAATTTATATATCTGTAATTTTAATCGGTTTTTATTTTAAATTCTATATTGTAAAGTATCGTTTACGTAATATTGCTTTTTGCGCTGTAGTAACGTGTCGTAGCACTTACAGAAGTATAAAAGGATGAGATATTTTATTTCATGGGACCAAATGATCCAAATGGGATTTTGCTTTTGACGAAAGTATGGATACACAAATGTCAAAGACAAGATTCTATTAATGTGAAGAGCGGAAAAATCTGCAGCGAACATTTTCTGTGCGGTGTTTATGAAGATGATATGAAAAATCGCTTGTTTGGATAGCCACAAAAAGAAACTGTTGAAATGGAATGCTGTGCCGAAAGTAAATTATGATGACAGTAATAAATCGAAATTGATGATGACAATAATAAATCAAATTTTAATGATTTTGAAATAAAACTCACAAATGAAAATGTAGATATTCCTGAATGCCCTATGTTTAAGGATAAACAAGAATGCATTGATAATTTGAAGAACAAAATAATATCCTTAGAAAATTGTATTAAAGTATTGAAAAATAGAGAAAAGAAAAATTTTAGAATGTTTGTTCAGCGACAAAGAAGGTAGACGACATCTAGACAGAAATTGGTATCAGAAATTAAAATCTCAAATAGCGAAATTTGGGGGGGGGGGAAGCACAAATCGGAGAATTTTGGAAAATGTCTAAAGCCTATTTTTATAAAGATGTAGATTAATGCATTACTGAAAAAGAAGGAAAAAAATCAGGTGGACTAGTGAAGATATTTCACGTTGCATTGTCATAAGATCTCTGTCATCTTAAAGCTATGATTTTTGGAAAGAAAAAAAAATTAAGAAAAAATTGTAATATCTTTACCTAGTATTAGCAAATTAAAGAAATGGTGCGCTAAATTTTAGTGTAGTCCAAGAATTCAAAGTGATGTTCTTACTCTAAAGAAGGAAAGAGGCGAATATTTGTATTCTGTAGAAAAAATATGCGTTCTCAGTTTCGACGAAATGCATATAGATTGAAAACTCTGCTATAATTCTAAACTGGACCAAGTTCTCGGTTCTTTTCAAAATGTGCAGTTTGTTTTAATCAGAGGTCTCATTTCGCGTTCTGCCTCAAATTACTGAGAAACCACGTTTTAGATAAAGGGTTTGTTTTAGAAGATGGAACTGTTTTAAATTTCGATATTATTAAAGAGGTTTTAAATAGAGATTGAAAAGAAATCAAATTGTGTCGCAGACTAAAATCGTATTATTTAATGGTCAAGGGAAACGAGAGACAAAAAGTCGCCCAGAGAAAACATTATTTTCAAAAAGAACCGCAAAAGGTATACTCCACCCCACAGGAAATAAAAAAGCATCTGATTTCTATGAGTTAATCGATAATATCTTCGGTATTATGAATAGTACCAAAATATTACCAACAAGAATAACAAGTATTTAACAAACTAATTTAGTTAAGTACTTGTTAAAGTTATTCTTATTGTATCCTTTGTAACTAATTATTGATTAGATTTTGTGCTAGATTAGCATTCTAGATAAAATATATAAAACATCAAAGTAATTGGCATAAAAAGACCTGCTTCCTTTACTCACACTTTTGAAAAATTAAATAACTGTTTTAGGTACTTTGAGTAAAGCTATTTTGTCAAAATTAAGGTAACAATCTTACATATATTTATTTAATTGTAATATAGATATAAGTATAAATTACAAAATTATTTAAAAATATCTATTATTATATTGAATTGGAAGAGAATTATAAAAATGTAAAATTTACAATTAGGCAAAAAATCAAACGTAGGTGAGCAGAAATATTGCCATATATGTCATATATGTTTAAAACTATGTCAATGTAAAGTTGTTTTTTGAGTAAATTTAAATAGCTGCTATTATAGTTGTCTTAGAAGCAGTATAAAAATTCTGTCAGTTAGCATGCAGATAAAGAAATGATTAGAAATAAACGTGCATTAAATAAAAAACCTGCAAATAAGAATAAAAAAACCCACGGAACTTTATGTTAAAAGAGTAGCAAATTTTATCTATTATTTTTTAACTGAGTAAGTATTATTAAATTTTTTAATGGTTCAATCTAAAACGCGTAAAGCAGTAACATTGTCTCTTCCAAATTAAAGCTATCTTTCACACACAGCTCATTTTAAACGCTGGTTCAAAAACGCTAATATCCAAGCTGTGAATTGCATCTGCGTGCTCAGTGTCATCATGACTACGTCATCACTTTTCACTTTCTGCTTCAGGGGGAAACGCTCTATGAGCTAGCCCTTCTCTTTTAAGTCCTGGTATTTACAATCGATTGCCACAAAGTGGCGTAAATAACGGTATGCAAAGAATGCCGTCGCATAAGGGAAATGGCTTAGGGGGCCCTTGAATGTCCTGCTGAACTACTTTATGTGTTTAAACTTAACAGACGATGGATAAACACCTTCGTATTTATTTACTAATTATTGTTCATTGAACGGGAGTTTGTTTGTTCCCTTGAAAAAAGTCAACTAATTTCCGATCAATAACAATGATTACACGCATTTAATTTAATTCTTGCCTTTAATTTATTCCTTTTACAATTGAAATTTTCTTATTCATGATTTTATTCCAGTCCCCGTTAAAACATTTTTAACATTTTACTTTCCAGTTACTTCAAAACATCTTTCAAAATATATTTTACTAGTATGGATTCACTCTTTTAAGATAATCCTAATCAATTAATTATTTTATTTAGTAAATAAATTATTATTAACTTACTTTGCAGCAATTGCGCAAGTAGTAGTAACTTGTTTTCGCACTAAATTTAAGATCACACAACATATATATATATATATATATATGTAATATAAGCAGGAGCAGGAATTTGGATGGCGTAGACGTGTTGATCCATAATGACTAGGAAATTGGAGGCGAAGGCAGATTAAATCTTCAGTTTTATTTTCAGCAACATGTTATGGCTACACACAAGTCGGCACATTAAATGTACCTTTTCCAAAAGGTTTAACATTTTTGATAACTTTGCAAGAAGAAAGAAGCAGCAGACAGACAGCAGTGCAGGCAGGCCAAAGCATTGAAAGCAAGTGCGTTATTTTCAGGGTGAACTCTTATTCAGACTGAGTTAGTTTTGATTCTCAATACATTTTGATTGGACAGTTAACATTGCTCTAAAATTACTATTGGCTGGTTGAGTTTTAGTCCCATTTACACATCATAATTACGTAAGAATCATATGACATAGCCTCGAAATGACGCAGTGCAGAGAAGAGTTTCTACTTTTAGAATTGAAAAGGGAAATTTACGTTGCTAATTTAATCTTTTACATATTCTTTATTTTTCTTACATATATATATATAATAGAATCCGCTTTCTTTTAAATTTCCAGAGGCCCTCTGCGTCATATGACACAGTTAGGGGCTCTTGGAAGCAGACAAAAAAGGTTGAATTCAGCGTTACATGCACCAAAACTTCAACTGAATACTTTTATTTTGATTCCCTTCTAGAAGAGAGCTTTGGCCGCCTAACCGGTATAGTGGTTAGCGTCGCTAGGCCCGGCTTCGAATCTCGGAGATGGAAAGGCGTGGATGTTTGTAGTGTCGGTGCGGCATGGCGGCACTTTAAATAAGTGGCGAGCCGAAGTCCTCTCGTGTGGTTTGGCAGAAGGGAAGATATTCGGAACATATGAATTAAAAATGTACCAAAAAATATTTCGTCATGAAATCACTAAAGAAGGCGAACTATCAGAAAATATTTCAGCTACAGTCATTAACAGTGACGAAAGGTTAGACAATATTCCAACCGCTTCTTAGAGATGTGATAAACGAAAGATATTCATCCGATTTTGGTCTTTATCCAGAAATTCTTACAAGGGATAAGAAAGAATTTATTTTAAATTTTGGCCTTTGTAGACCAAAAGATACCGATTTTCCCCAAAATAAAGACAGGAGATCATTTAGTGATTAATAACTCTTTTAGAGTCAGATTTTGTTTTGTTATTCACTTGAACTTTACAAAGACTATTGCGAACCATGTTGGTTAATTTCAAATAAGGACAGATGTTGTCGACAGGAATACAGCACTGGCAAACGTTACCCATAAGAAAAAAAATCGTGAGAGAAGTTCTCATCATATCGCAAGCTGTGTTAAAAAGAAAATTGGGAAGCAAATGGCTGTATTGATCAAATATGGGAAAAGCTTGCAAAAGATGAAATCAATTTTAGTTTTAGAGAGATTAAATCCAGATAAGTTTAGTAAAAAGTAACAATGGTTACATACATACATAGCTAATTTTTAACCTGATGTCAAATTATTGGAAGAATATGACGTAGTGATGAATGACTTTGCAGAGACATTAGGTACGTTTTGAAAGCAGGAGAGATGACAAATGAGAAATGCCCTCGCCGGGACTCGAACCACGGACCTCTCGAATACGTACTGACCACAACACCACATAGGCATGCCAAGAAGGCGGGAGAAATACCTTACATACTCCCCCTTTTAAAGGGCGACTGGAGATTAGGGACCCAGTCGCCAAATCCTGGTGGTGGAGAATCATCATCCATCACCATTTTAGTTCGGGCGCCCCTGTAGAAACATTGTGTTTTTGTTTAAAAGAAGGAGAGATGAAAAATGAGCAATGCCCTCGCCTGGACTCGAAACACGGACCTCTCGATACGCTCCGAATGTGCTGACCATTACATCACGAAGGCATGAATTCTGCTACATAAAATGAGTTAATTGATTGTTTAAGTAGTATTTGTTTGGAAACTAAGCTTTTGGATGAAATTAAAAATTCTCTTTTTTATTTTTTTGTACAAATATTGTGTACAAAGTAATCGTAATCACGAAAAACGTCGGTTATCATATTTCATTGGAAATGTCCATTTTGACCCCGAATTCATCTGGGGGTCCACCAGCGGCCGAGAAGTAAAGTCGCTAAACACTGTTAGTTCGGTCCGAGGTCCTCGAACGGCGTAGCTGCGTGGGCCTTCGTAGTTTTCTCCGTGTGTAACGTGTATACGAGCCAGTTTCCATTAGAAAGACATACATGAAGGCATCCCTTTCCCTAGGAAGGTGGCTCTCGAGGCTTTGCTGTAATCGTATAATCAAAATCGAATGCATTTTGTCTGGGAGGGGGGCGTTACGTCTGTACGGACAGACAAAATAAAGGACTCTTTTTTCCAAAATGGATTCGAAAGGGATATTTTCTTGACACCTGTGTGTTCGCATGTACGTATGCACATATATGTATATATATGCATCGCATAACTCAAAAACGATTAGCCGTACAGAGTTAAAATTTTGCACATTTGGCTGCTAGAATATTCATTTGTGAACTTCTCTTTTTTTTTTTATTGCAATTGGGAGTGTACATCTACATATATATCATCCCTTTTACCCGAGCCTTTATTTTCACAATCGTTGGTCGTAGACATATCTTCCCATTACAGAAGTGTTTCAAATGACGAAAAATGTTTTGGCTATGTTATAAGGTATTTCTTCCACTTCCCTAACGTGCTTTCGTGGTGTAACGGTAGCACGCTGGGCCGGTATTCCGGAGGTCCGTGGTTCGATTCTCGGCGAAGGCGGTTGCATATTTTTCATCTTTTCTGCTTACAAAAATCCTAATAACTCTACAAGTGGCGCCCGAACTAAAAAAGGGTTGTGGATGATGATTCTCCGCACTCAGGATTTGGCGACTAGGTCCGCTAAAACCCTAGTCGCCCTTTAAAGAGGGGAGTATATAAGGTATTTCTCCCACTTCCCTAACGTGCCTTCGGGGTGTAACGGTAGCACGCTGGGCCGGTATTTCAGAGGTCCGTGGTTCGATTCTCGGCGAAGGCGGTTGGTAATTTTTCATCCTTTCTGCTTCCAAAAGTCCTAATGACTCTACAATGTCTAATAAAAAAAATTCGACAAATAACGAAATTTAACTTTTCATTCGGTCTTCCGGTTCCTATATTTAGCAAAGTTTTATACTCGTTGTGAAAAACAAATTAGAAGAAGTTTGACTAACGTACGACAAAAACTGACCGGGATATTTAATTCAAAATTTGCAATTTTTGATGTCATTTTCAACTTGCCTTGAGAAATCGGATAATTAAGTTAAAATTATTCGAGGAAATAACTTTAAATGAAATGCAGCAAAAAGTGTGTATCATTTAATAGGCAATGCAAGGAAGTCATGTGTGTCCATATCAGATTTTTAACTATTAATCCTAATCTTATAAAACTCATTACCAAAATGTTGGTTCCTGGAAACCTCGATTTGGGGGGGGGCATTAGTACTGTAAATTTATTAAAGGGACCAACAATTTTTATTTTGCATAGGGGGCCCTAGAGTTCTCGTTACGCCACTGTGAGCAATGGCTGTAATGGATCACACAGGGCTTGTCACAATTCAAGATTATATTTGTATAAGTGTATCACATTACCACTGCGACGTTAGCGCGGGAGAACCAGTGGCGTAGCTAGGATTCCAGCTCCCGAGGACAACTGAAGAATTTGCGCCTCTTTCTGTGTGCCAAGAATGGAAAACATTTCATTAAAAAATTCCGTAGCATCAATTTGGCGCCGCCTGGATGCTACGCTCGGGGACATTTATCCCCCCTTGCCCCATCCTAGCTACGCCACTGGAGAGAACAGTAGAATTTTTTAATAATGAACTCACGGAAGAAGATAGCTAACTGGCTGATCGCTGAAAAAGCGAAAGACACTGCGTCGGTCTTGAAAGGTTTCTTTCTAAGGAGCTAATATTGTAGAAGAGATTAGTGTCTAATAATTCACTTACACGCGTTTAATGCCTCATAATTAATGTACTTTCGTCCTCATTAAACAATGTTTTGTGCAACGGTGTATTCATCACTGGATTGCTATTATTTAGAAAGGGTATTCCCAACCCAGTTCTTGTACTCATTCCTTTATTTTCATTTCCTTCTAATAAAAACAGTGGTTTTCTCCATAGCTTCCCTTACATTTTTCTCCATAACATGTGACATGCAACATAATCATAATACAAATAACTGCACATAAATATGTTAAATGCAGCAATTGGATTTAGGATATAAAAAAACGTTAAAAAATGGTTTATTAGATTTATGTTTATTATTTTTGGTTAATATTATTATTTTTAATTTTACAAACATAAACAAGTTTTTAAAAACAAAATCACAAATTCTAATTGCGCAAAAGTTCGATTTTAATGAATGAGATGGCTGGGCTGAAGTATTGACGCAATTGTCTTAATATTTGGCTTAAAATTTGCTTAATTCTTAAATATCACTGTTCAGAAATAATCTACTTGCTTCTAATTTTCAGTTCTAGTTTTGCTTTCTTTTTATTTATTTATTTATTTATTTATTTTTGAGTGGAGGGGCGTAGTTGCGTTTCCTTGTGTTCCTGCATTTTACGTTTTTATTTTGCGCTTACTCCATAAAAAATTTACATAGTTAAAAAAATATCATCGATTTTAAAAATAATACATTAAATAATTTAACATATTTTCTCTTATATTTATTTTACGTAATTTCCTCCTTATTTATTACATAATTTAACTTTATAGCAATAAACAATTAATTATCGGTTTTATTAATAATTTTTTTTTGTAATTAAAGAGATCTTGATTATACCGATCCGTTGCTGTTGTATATTCGGCTACTGACTCCGAGTTGACTACTTTATCATCAGAGACCCCCTTTAAAATTTCATCGATTCATAGGGGTCAAAACCGACCCCGTTGGGAACCCTTGCTTTTGAGGATTAAATTACAAAATAAGAATACAACCAGTGGCCCTGCACGTCGAATTCACTGAAAGAATACGACAAACATTCCAAATATGACAAACTGCATTTCGTTTGTATAACTGAATTGCAGAATTATCAGAAGAAACTGCTATTATTGCAACACTTTACTTAGAAAATACTAAAACTGATTCTGATACGAGGTATTGATTAAACAGCTCAATTTCTCCGAAGGAAGCAAAATATGCAGTAATATTTGAATAACTGATGAAGAAAACATTCGATTGAAATGTAATTCCTTCGAGAAGAGCAATTTTTGTTGCCTGAATCCATTTGTTCATAAAAGTTTTAAATGAATTTAAAACAAAAACAAGGAAGCAATTTTATTTCAATACAAAGAATACTATTTAAAGCACTTACCTTTCTCTTACCCTCGGAATTCATTCTTGTTGTTTTTAATTTATTCTCCATACATTTGTTTAATTACTTGATTTAATATTGATGATGTATTGTAATTGTTTCTTAATTGACTCACCCTTCATACCTATCATATTTTTTTTAATTGCTATGGTACTTTAATTAAATTTTTACCTGTCTATCATTAATTTAGCTTCATTTATTTCTTTTCATGTTGTTTCATTTCCATTATGCATTAATTTTTTATTTATTATTCTTTTATTTATTTATTTTTATTCATTTATTTTGTTTTCTTACTTATTATTATTTTATTTACTTATTTTTAATTACTTTTTGATGGTTTTTTGACAGGGCTTCGGTATTTCCAGTTTTGGAAATTAAGCATTATGCGTAACAGATTTATTAAATGAGAGGAGGCCTGGCTAGAACTGTGGGTCACCTAAATACTAAGCATATTTGGTCCCTCCGTCTGTAACTGTGAGTTCTAAGGGTGAAAGTCTGTTAATTGTTTTTGTTACAGCTTCATATTGTTGACGGAAATCATTTGAAGGCAGAATAAAGGTAGTACTCCACAAAAAACGCAAATTTTCAGAGATTCTGGATCGTAACAACTGAGAAGCAAGAAGGCAACCAGTGGCGTAGCTAGGGAGAACATTAATCTCCTAGAGCAGCATTCAGAGGGCGCCAAACTGATGCTATGAAATTTTAGGATGAAATACTTTCCATTCTTGGCAAACAAGTAGGGGAGGCAAAATCTTCAGTTGTCCCCTGGAGCTGAAAACCCTAGCTATGATTCTGAGGGCTACATAAAAGAACTATAATAAGAAATTGCATTAAATAGATTAGACCCGAGAGAAAAAAATAGGACACACTATTTTTAGTGACATATTCCATCTGGCCATTTTGTTTATTAATCTGGCGATTTTCGCAAACGGGCAGTTTAAAATCGACTAATAATGTAACATAAGAAATTCAATTATTGATTCATAAAGAAGAGTTTCATCGCAAATTTTATCTCACAAAATGCAACTGTATTTAAAACATAAAATTACTGCTTTTTGAAAGAAAGTCGGATTTAAGAGGCAAAAAACTGTATTCAATACGGGAGAAAAGCGGTGAAACAGTTACATGTGGCTCACTGCAGTTTAAACATGTTTTCAAAAGAAAAAATAAATAAATTATTCATGTTCTTTTACAAAAATGGCCTTTTGTAAAAAAAAGTATAGCCTTTTGTCACAGCTTCCTCTTCTTTCTGATAGTAATAAAATAGCCTTGAGATTAAAGAAAAATAAACCCCATCCTTTGACTAGCGGTAAAATTATTCAGATCCCAGCTTTTCAAACTCGTCCCCTTAAATTAGCCGTTCATTTTGTTCGAGAAAAGGGACGGATCAGACTCTCCGAAGTAATGTCTCAGAGAACCGGTAATAGAATATGCCTGGATGTAAGGACATGCTTCAATTTTAAAAAAAAAGAAGGAAAGAATTGCAAGAAAGATGATGAACTAATAACTAATGAAGACGTTAAGCTTCATCAGTTGTTGTTAGAAGAATATGATAAAAAAATCATCTATTGATTTGATCATATGATCAGAAGTCATATGATCAAATCAATAAATAATTTGTTCGTAGAATTAACTCAGATCATCTGTTCAGATGTAGATACAAACAGGAAAGGACTGGTCATGTGAGATATCCACATGAACAGGATTAGTCATATAGCTTAACAATTAAAATTTCTCCTCAAAATCCTTAGCATTTCTCTAATAATTTTGCAACTTCATATCCTAGCTTAAATTTTCTTATTGGCGAACGTTCTTGAATAAAAAATTCATATTTCTGTTTTTTTTTTTTTTTTTTTCTTAATGGAAAGACGAAAATGGCAAAGGGAGACTCAGGCAAACGAAGAATTTATTATACTACATTAATAATTATAACTGCAAGAAATCATTCAAAGCAGATTCTTCTTTTTCTCCATCGATTACTTATAAAATTCCAAGCATTTTACATAATTTATCTTCGTATTGTTCTTTCTTTAAATAATTTGCATTTCGATTCGTAAAGAAAACCCTTTTGGTCTGAAACTCTGGGGTGCCTATAGTACTCTTTGTTAGTATAGTACCTCTGACCGGTACAGGATTGTATTAAGGAAGCCCAAATTTCCGAAAACTGCCATGAGAAAGAGGTATTTTCTAGATTTAATGCTAAAATACCCCTGATATTTTATACTCTGATTTATGTAGTTTTGATATATTGCCTTAACTTCCTAGACATATTTCAAGATGCGCGCATGTACAAGTTCTTACAGACATCACAAAAACTACTATATGCTATCTATATACGGCCTTGCCGGTCAGAGGGTTTTAATGCACGTTTGTGATGTCTGTTTTAATACCTGTTTAATGTATGCTTGTTAAGTTCTTGGTGAGAGAAAGACTTGAAAATTATCACTAAAGATCATAAGACTTTAATTTAATAAAAAAGAAACTCATAAATTTTTCATTGCCCATCACTGAGGACAAATAAAGACACTGTTCGTTTCTCTGAAAATAAAATTATTCAAAAACTGTATTTGTTCGAAACACGGATATCAATCGTAATTTAATTCTGCACCTTCAGACGCACATAGCAAGAATTTTAATCAATTTCCACAGCGCTTAAGTATTTAATGAAGAATTTTATTCTTATAACTCATTTAAAAATATAGATAATCTCCATACTAAATTCGTATATACTTTTACTGGGTTTAGTTTTCACTCAATCTCGATGAACTTCAGTGAGCTCAAGAAATTCGCTCATATTAAGCTAGGAGATAAGTTGATAGGCTAAAATACGAGTATAATTAGGTTCAGCTAACTGCTATGTCTTTAATTTGTCTAACTCTATCTTGCTCAGACGAATTTTAGTTGCAGCTCATTAAAATGAATTAAACATACAAGACTGAAAATGCAACAAACCTACCAACAATAGTTAATAGTACTTAAAACAGTAGTAAAACGTAAAGCGTTCATCCGTACTTACGGAGATCATTGCTAGTTTGCTTTTCTAATTCTAATTAACACAATTATATAAGTGATAAGAATACAATTAAAAATTCGTTTAACAAGCATACACCGTATTGACTTTCTGCAGAAAACCCCAGTGTTTAAGGCAGAGTCGTAGCTAGGGTTTTCAGCGCCCAGGGACAACTGAAGATTTCGCGCCCCTACTGCTTGCCAAGGATGGAAAACATTTAATTCTAAAATGTCGTAACATCAGTTTGGCGCCCCTTGGATTCTGCGCCCAGGGACAGATGCCCCCCTTTGCCCCCCTCTAACTACGCCCCTGGTTTAAGGTCGGGCAGCTATATGCAGCACCACGTGTCTAGAAAGGGAAGTTGTACGAACATACCGACAATGATCGCCAAGAATCTTTCAAACAGGTAGACCTTGGGCAGACCTTGAGCAATTACCATTGAAACAGGGCGTATAATCTTAGAGAGTGCCTACAATATTTAAAAAGCACATATTGTCAAATGCATAATGTATGTATACGTGAGTTACAGTTTCATCATTTGATAAGGCATACATCTAACAGGTAGCTTTCACGTAGTACGTAGTGACTATTGCTTAAATAGTTCATGGTTCAGACTCTAAAAGGTAATTTTTCAAATAATAATTATGTTAACGATTAACCAAGCGGCTTGTAATCCTCATGCTGTGGTTACAAATATTAGTTACTGAAGTGACGTAAAGGTACCAATAAGACGACACAGTTCCCAGGCATACTGAGAACTTCTTTGAGCGAGAGCTGTTTACCTTTCGAGCCAACAAAATTCCACGCCAGCAAATTATTCTGTTGAGTCATTAGTTTTATTTCGAAGCAGGAAACATGAGGATCCGACTGGCAATCGGACATCCCAATTACCAGCCGGATCTTCATTTTTTTATGTATCCCGATTGGCAGTCGGATATGTTACTCCAGGAAAGTACGTGTAAGATAAGCGAAAATTACTTACATCATTGAATGATGCGTCCCGAATTTACACTACTCTTGATGTGCGTGGTACAAGCGAACACAAAGTTGTTAGAATTCGCCAGTGTGTGAATCATTTTCCTGGAGGCTCAATAACATATAATTCGTTCACATGAGTCAAACTTCATAGATACACTACTTTTCCTAATCTATGACTGCAAATATTGCAGGTGCACACGCTTCTTCCATACGCCCTGATAATGGTGTTATGGGCAGTTGGAAAATGTACAATTTGAATCTGTTGATTTGTTTACACATTTGATTTACCCCTGAATGCCTCGGGACTATTGTTATCGAGAAGTCCGTTAACCTTCTTCTAAGGATGTAGCGTCTTTAACAGTGGCGTAGCAAGCATGACTGGCGCCCGAGGCAAAATACCTTTTTTGCGCCCCCCCACAATAAAAAATTTCAGTAATATAATGTATAGAATATATTCGTAATAAGAAAATAATGCAAATAATAATAAAATGCTGAATCTGCCGTAAAATACTCAAAAATATATTAAGAATAGTCACTACCTAACTACACTATCCATGGATTCGGAAATGCATCTGTGTCGGCGGAAAAATCAGACATACGATGATCTAGAATTAGTTCAAAAGGTGTTATAAGTGTTTTTAAAAAGTGTAGGTTTTAAACAATTAAAAGTTTAATATACATTATAGATAAATATATATGTAGCAACTTGCCTACTACAACTCAACTCTGCCAGTCTGGTAACCCATAGCAACAAAGAACAAAATAATATTTATTCTATTCAATTGTTATAATTATTTAATGATCTGTCTCAAAAAATTGTACTATCATAATTGGTGACACGTACTTATTACGAATAGCAACCTTCAATGTTGCACAAATATGGAGTTCATATGTCAAAATTCTGAGCAGCAGTAAGTTATCCAGTGTGATGAGATGCAAGTAAGACATTTCACCTGTAATTTAAAGCGTTGTGCCGCATTCCGGTGAGTCAACATATTTATGTCATAATTTCAGTGGATAAATGTATCGTCTACAGCATTTGAGCCGCCAATTTCTCTGATTTCAAGTACCAAGAAACTGTGTCACTATAAACATGTTGATTATTTTTCTATACATATTATTATTGTGCGTATTTGATTGATATAAAGTGGTTGACAACGATGCTGCTTCACAATTGGCGCGAGTGGCAGTTAAGCCATCACCTTTTTGTCGCCGAGACCCAGCGTTGTGGTTCATTCAATTGGATGCGCAGTTAAGTCACATTACTGCCGACAAAACTCAATTTTATACAGCGATCTCCGTGTTAGAATCAGAGGTACTGCAATCAGCTCGTGAAATAATTTTGAATTCACCGGCGACGGACAAATACAAATCTTTAAAAAATATTAATTTCTGTTTGTGAAGAATCATAGACAGAATCAAGCAGTTGTTGCACGATTTACGATTGGGTGATAGGAGGCCTTCTCAATTGCTGTTTAAAATGTCAGACTTAGGCACCGGTAACCTAACGGATAACATTCTTAAAACATTATGGATACATAGACTCCCATCTAACATGCAAACCATTTTAGCGGCCAGTCGGGAGCCACTTAAAAATCTTCCCGAAATCGCTGATAAAATTCACAAATTGGCCATTCCAGCGCAAATACACGCAGTGCAGGCTCCTGGTCCAGGTACTGTGGCGTCAAATTGATGATTTGTCCAAACAGGTTGCTCAGTTAGTAGCCATCCAAGCTGAACCTTTTCAGCGCAACCGCTCCACATCCCGTGGTCGAAATACACGTCGTAGCCCACTGAGGAAACGTTATGAAAGCCGGGTATTCGTAACACGGCTATTTGTTTTTACCACCACAAATTTGGAAACAAGGCAAACAAATGCCACCCACTGTGTCGTTATAACGATCAGGGAAACGAGAAGGGCCGTTGCTCGAAGTTGTGAAAGACAGCGGCCGGAATTTTGCACGCCTTTTCGTCATCGAAAAGAATTCGGGCTTAAGGTTTCTTGTAGACACCGAGACTGATGTTTCTGTCGTTCCACCACATTTTTCCGAACAAAAGGGCCTTACCAAGCTATAACTTTATGTAGAAAATGGAACTCCTATTCAAATTTTTGGTGAACGCCTGATATCTGTTGATTTAGGATTGCGCCGCAACATCCAATGGCCATTCATTTCAAGTCCTACTGTTTCAAGTCCTATTAGTGGCGCTGACGTTTTTCAAAAATTTTCTTTGCTTGTCGATCTTAAGAAGCGCCGTTTGATAGATTCTACAACCAACTTAACTTATCCGGGAGTAATTCACAATAGTCAAGATTTGAGCATTAAACTGATTTCGGGTAACTCCCCATGGCGTCAACTTCTCAGAGAATTCTCTACAAACACGCGCCCAGTTATGGGTAGTTCCGAATCCAAACACGATGTACTACATTATATTGAAACTACCTAACCTCCAATTGCACCTAAACCAAGACGCTTACCTCCGGACAAGCTTAAAGCCGCCAAAGAGGAATTTCAATACATGATGGAACAGAGAATTTGTCGTCCTTCAGAAAGTTAATGGGCCAGTCCGCTCCATCTAGTTCGGAAGCGAAATGGTAACTGGCGCCCGTGTGGCCATTATCGTCGGTTAAATGCAGCTACAATTCCTGATCGTTACCCAGTCTCGCACATTCAAGACTGTATGCAAGTTTCAGACGGAAAAGCTATTTTTACAACCCTTGATCTTGAGCGGGCGTATCACTAAGTGCCCGTTAACCCAGCTGATATTCCAAAAACTGCTGCAATGCTGCTCAAACGTTTCAACGCTTCATGAATCAGGTGTTAATTTGCCTCGACTTTTGTGTACCTTATTTTGATGACGTCTTAATCACCTCCTCTTCAGAGCAAGAACACCTATCACATTTGAGAACAGTTTTTGAACGTTTTCAAAGGTACGATGTCAGTCTTAATCCTTCCAAATGCGTTTTTCGCCTACCAAGAGTATCCTTTCTTGGTCATGAAATTTCCGCTGATGGAGTTCGACCCCTTCCAGATAGAGTCACCGTTATCCACGATATACCCGAACCATCTTCAGTGGAGGACTTAAGAATCTTGCCATGCTCAAGTTTTATCATAAACGTGTTATAACCTGGACCACAGAATCTCGCGAAGCGTTCCAAATATGCAAGAATGATTTAATTTCGGCACCAAATTTGCAGTATCCTTCCACATCTAAACAATTATCACTCTACGTGTATAAAGTATTTCTCCCGCTTTCCTAGCGCGCCTTTGTGGTGTAGTGGTTCTGCACGCTGGGCCGGTACTCCAGAGGTCCGTGGTTCGATTCCCGGCGAAGGCCGTTGCATATTTTTCATATCTTCTGCTTCCAAAAAATAACCTAATGTCTCTACACGATGATGCATCTACAACAGGTATAGGAGCAGTTTTACAACAGAAAGATCAAGAATTATGGAGACCACTTTCATATTTTTCTAAAAATCTGTTACCAGCACAAACCAGTCACAGCACTCACGATCGCGAATTATTAGGAATTTATGAAGCTGTCAAATATTTTCGACTTATGCTACGAGCAATATATATCAAAAGATATCCGTTATATTGAGGGTTCGCAGAATATTGTTGCAGACACCTTGTCTCGTATTGAACAACTAGCCGTTCCTTCGCCAATAAACTTTGCTGCTCTTGCGGATGAACAACACCGGGATTCAGAACTACAAACCCTCTTGAAAAGCAAATCTTCCACCAATCTCAACTTGCAGCCTATGCAGCTGTCACCTGGAAAATCACTTTATTGTGATGTTTAAGATTCAAGATTTCGACTTTATGTTCCCTCCAGGTTTTGCCATGCCATTTTTAGTCAGTTACATCGTCTGTCACATCCTGGCATCAAGGCTTCGAGGAAACTGATACAGCAACGTTTCGTATGGCCTAGCATGCAGAAGGACATAGCCAACCGGACACGTTCGTGCTTGGAGTGTCAAAGATCTAAAATTGTCAGACACACCACCAGCCAACTTAAAAATTTTAATTTGCTCTCATCTCGCTTCAATCACGTGCACCTTGACATGGTCGAGCACTTATATTTATTAATAATAATATAATACATGAATACAATTAATTACTATGTATACATTTTTCTTACCTTGGATGAAGCAAATTTATCATTTACTTCATCAAAGTCGATCCTTTCAAATTTTTCTCTTTCCACACTTAAAAATGCTAGATGACTTAGGGGATCTTGGCCCATCGTTGATTGTAAATATGTGAAAATTTATTTTAATTTGCTGAACGAATGTTCATAGCTAGCATTTGATAACGAAATAGTAAGTAGTATTTAAAGTGCGACTCTTAGGTTTGGAAAAACATTTTCTCTATAGATCTGTAGTGGAATTTTAGGTTCCGTTTCTTTTCTACTGCGGAGTAACGTCATGAAGTAACATTCACTGCTCAAAATAATTAGGGGATATTGTGGGTTCGGTATGAAAACCATATAATCGATAACCTTTTTGAACAAAAGGAAATAGAAGAGATTATAAAGGGAAATTATAACGTTTAAAAAGTTGGGAATATGCAAATTTAGTCTGTGACGTCGAAAACTATGAGTTTAAGATAAGGAGTGAAAAGCGACCTGCATCATTCCTTTTGTAGTAGGAGATTAAAAACAATTGACAAGAGTTGACTGTTTGCAGCAGTCAGTCCGATGTCTCAGCAAGATGACTTAGTAGAATCAGTAGACTAGAAGGCCATCAGTCGTTTACAGGAGAGTCAAATGCAATCCATTGTAGCGGAAGCGTTAGGATTTTCCCAAAATGTCATTTCCAGATTATGGAATCGGATTTTGGAAACTAGATATGTTTGAGAAATTCGGAAGAAGGTCGTGTTATCGTTTTAAAATAAAAAGCGAGAGATATGCGTGCATTTCGTTTAAAAAAAATAAAAATATATCTCTACTTTGGAGAAATAAAATGGTCAGAAAGAATGTTTTGGTTGATGTACTGCAAACATTTTATTACACATTTTATCAGACAAATCAAGAAAATAAATGATTAATTATATTACAATAGTTATTAATTTTAAATATATTTTCCAAAAATCGAACAAAATAAAAACGGAAATTTTCCGGAAAATCTTGTTTGGAGACCATTTGACGCCCCTCTACGAGCGGGGCCCGGGGCATCATGCACCCCTTTGCCCCCCTGTCGCTACGCCACTGGTCTTTAAGCATTTCGGAGCAAGACACTTGAATAATGTGCAGTGCCTTTGAGAGGATTCGAACTTCGGACCTTACGATTTGCTAGCCGGACATGCTTTCTATTTACATCTCGAAGGCACGCGGTAAGGAAGATGAAAATAAATTAACTCTTAAAAGGTGTTTGGGAAGGAGGTAGAGCCTGGTAGTGAATAATTATCGTCCACCATCTTCTAATTTGGGCACCAGAGTCATTCAGTGCTTCGATGCAGGAAACGTGAAAAGTGTGCAATGCTCGCTCTTGGATTGAAACTCAACCTTCCGATTTGCTAGCCGGTCGTGCTTTCCATTTACACTACGAAAACATACGGTAAGGAGACAGAAAATATCTTACAAGTGTTAGAAGCTAACTTGGCATTGCTAAAGTATGCTTTCCAAAATAATACAGTCACTCTGTATTTAAGCTGTATTTAATTTGTACTCCGATGAAGTTGCATATAAAGATAAAATATACGTAAGAAATCCTGTTATCTAAATATTAATTACAATTTTGTGTTTTGCTTTCCCAAACTGGATGGAGAGAAATTTTGATTTAAAATACATATATGGCTCATTTTCACAGCTGGTATCTTATTTTTGTGATGCACTTATAGAATTTGGCTTACTTTGAGAGTATCAACTAGTTCCAAACTCCTAACAGACGTAAAGTGAATTATCTTTGTGTTTTTAAGTAACTACAGTCTTGGAAAGGTTTAAGATAAACCTTTTATTAAAACAGAATTTTGAACATAAATGAACGCTCTTGTGCTAACAGGATCAACCATAACTCGTGGTGAGGTAACTAAAGTAACAGACAAATTCAAATTTAAAATGTATACTAATAGACAAAGACTACACAATTATCTTTAAATTTACACTGGCTCAAAAAGTCTAACAGGGGTAGAAATTTAAATGTCGACAACACTAAGGCAAAGCCAAAAAATTACACACTTAACAGAGCTGACAGAACTAACGCAACGTGGGCTCGAGAGGCTGAAACACGCTCTATCCTACTGTATGGTCCTTTTTAGTTTTATTAACGGTTATTTTAATTTGTAAGCCTTTCCTGAATTCTCTTATTTCCCCTCGCATTTCCTGGCCAGGATGTAAATGAAGTAGGTGAACGAGAGTATTTAAACTGTTGAAACAAAAAGGTTAGACAGAGGGTGATTTCGCTAGTTAAGCGCACGTTTGCTATCTTGTCCTCTGGCTATTAATCTTAGAAACGGGTGCGCATTCTGGCTGTCTTGTAGTTTACTGTCTAGTAGTGTACCCCGGCGTTGGTTTCTGGGTCATCCTGTTAAATTAAATTGAATTGTGTAGTCTAGCTCTACAGCCTTACCTTTTAAATTTGTTAGATTAGCATTTAAGCTCTCATCGCAAATGGTCGATGTTTTGTGTAAGCACCTAAGTCCGTTCCTTCTGTTATACAGTTGTGATAAGTAAAAGGGGTCTTTTACACCCTTTCCATGCTGTATTCATCTTCCCGCCCGTAAGAGAAGTAAGCAAGGGTAACACGCGCGTATATCTAATAATCATTTCATGATTGCTAAACACACTAGATCTCACATTACAACCCAAAAACCTTAGTTTGAATACTCTCTAACTCATTTGCATTCTGGTGAGAAAACGGAAAGAAGTTATAATAAAGATCTAATTCATAATAACTGGTTAGTTTCAAGTAATAACCCGACATACCGCATTCCAAAAATGAGAAAACTTAGGTTTCTGATTTTTGATGGATAGATCAAAGAAGACAAGATAACAAATGATGACGGATCAATGTAGTTATTTCTCATATATTTTATGAGGTCTGCATAACCGCTTTTTATAATGTTTGTTGTAATCACGAATTGACATTCATTTATTGCCAAATTTTTAAATACTTACCTACATATTTTATTGATATGAGAAATCATTACTACAAATCCCATGTTTCTTTCAGGATTGCAAGAGCCTTACAAACTATATTCATATTGTTAAAAAAAACTAGGCAGCAGCAAATTTACAAGCTAGTAAATGAAAACTCAAGCTACCGCAAAAACTTGTTCAGTTGTAATTTCAGTATTAAATTTATTTCTGCAAAGATGAAACGTATAAATAAAGAATAGATTTCTCTACATAAATTTAACTAAGTAATAGGCTCAGAAAACTGCCTTCGTCATACAATCAGTTAAATTTTTGAATCATACATTATTTTTATTTACGCTATAAAGGCCGTTTAGAGATTTTTAGAACAATTTCGATAAAGAATGAATAAAAAGTAAATATTTTGGAATAAAAATTTTTGGCAATAGCTTATTAAGACACAATAACACGCCGAAAATCACACTTTCAATTTTTCTGCTGCCAAAATTATTCAAAAAACATCTTCCATTGGAGAAATGGATTTTCTAGAGGCATTTCACATTCATAAAAATCTTTCTGTTCTAGTTAACGATCCTAATTCCAATCCAAATTTGCCTTCGGCTTTTAGAGAAATTATGTTTTAGTTCTGGTTTCGCCAACAGATGGCGCCACTTGCTTATTCTTGTCCAGGCTTTCTTATCTTATCTAAACATTATTTCCTATCTTGTTCATTTGCGGTTTTGCAGCTGAAGATGATGGTTCGGTAAAACCATCGAAACTAGTCCTGTGAAAATTTTGTGAATTAACGCTGATTTTTGTTGTTTGACTTCTGAATCAACAGCTTATTACTTAAAATAAGAAATACCATCTACTACTTTTAAATTTATTCTTCTCTCAACATGTCATATGTAAACAAACTGTGGATTTAAAGATATATTTTCCCACTTTCCGAAGAGAAATACTCTATTGTATAATTTATTGTTATTCAAAAATATTGTGTAATGCATGTATTAAAATTTCGAAGTGAAAAATAAACAGCATTATTAATCGGAAATGGAAAAACCGTCAATGAATTTTTGTAAATGGAAAGAAGGCTCCAAACGAATACCGAAAATGGTAGGTACTGTTTTTAATGTTTCTAAAGTTAAACCGTTAGCAACAACAGAAAATCCAGCCGATGTAAAAATCAACTGCAAAATCTTTAAATGCATCTGTAGCAACAATAAATGAAAAAATAAACCAAGATTCACAACCTAAAAACGCTATAAAAAATAATGTTCTCCACCTTTTGCCGAGGCATTTGGCTCAAGATCGATTTGTAGAACGCTGTATGAAAACTATTTAGCAGGAGATAATTAGAAATGCATCGTGACTTTTGATAAAGCAGGGGTTTACCTAAATGACTGCAACAACAACAAAACTCCATTTATTATTGAAAAAAAAAAAAAAAAAAAAACCGTACAAACTTGGTTCCGTCGATGCAAAGAAAGTTCCATTAAGGGCTTTCTAATTGTCGCAGGATTCTCTTACAAAGAGAAATTAAAAATAAGAAGCCTCGGAAAAAATGTTAAAATTAACTCAACATACTATCAAGGAAAATTCCACGTCTGATATTTTTCCATGATTATTGTTCCAGTGAATTTCAAAGAATAAAACTTCCCCCCCCCAAAAAAAAAACGCAACACGTCATACTTAAAAAAGTACCTCTGCTTTCCTTTCTGCATGTTCATTAGGTGCATTACTAAATCTCAAGTATGTATATGTGTTCTTGTAATTATTGGATGATTGATTCAACAAGTGCACATCGCAAGATCGTAGAGTCATCTGCGTACATTGCGAGTCCATCATAAGCAAACTGGATTTTTTTTCGGTGAAACTCTATATTAAACTCTTAGTGTCACTCTCCGCTTGTATCCTGGGTAGCGTGTATTGAATGTTGTTTAGAGCTTTGACGTATTTACGCCAGTCAGTAGTGAAGGCTCTTTTGTCTGTCGTGGTATAACTGCTGATATACAGGAGAATCCGAATTGGATTATGATCGAATGAGAGTTCATCCAGTGCAGAAACATCCAGCAGAGCGCTGGTGTTTATGTGCAGAAAGCAATTTGTAATCCCGGTGGAACCGGCAGTACACCATGTTGGGGTTTTAGGAGCTGCTATTCGTAATCCTGGCATGGAAGTGGCCAAATTGTAGATTACTGTGCTTGTAGTGTTTGAATTGTAACAGTTACATGCGTGGTGTCGAGCGTTTAGGTCTCTACCTAAAATTACATGTGTACCAATTGTGAGTACACATATAATTTTAGGTAGATTTTCTTTAAATCATCAGTGATCCGTAAGAGGTCACGTTGTGGAGGAATATATGTGGATATGAATGTGTGCGTTACAGAAGCGTTTTTGATGAGTGCAATAGCTGAGGGCTCAACGGCTGAAAGTCTTGTTAGTGTAACTGGGTAATGGGGAATGTAGCGTCTAATAAGGAAAGCTATGCCTCCACTCAGTCTGCTGGGTGGAGTGACTGTGTAGAATCTGTACACATTATAAGCTATATAAATAGGATATTAATTATTAGCTATATAAATAGGAGTCTCTGGATTAAGTTTATGTTCTTATAGGAATAACCTGTTGAGGCTGTACTCATTAACGAATTCCTTTAGTTCATTCATTTTACTATTTAATCCGTTTGCGTTCCATGTAGCAATATTCAATGCATTATACAATCTATTCATTATTATTTACAGATATGACCATGAGTATATTTTCGAACAGACTAAAGAGTACAAATAACTTATCAATGGGATTTTCAGCATTATTACATTCGGGAGTTTTAGCAGTAATTTTTTTCATAACATTTGAAAATGAACAGGTTTGGAGATTCCACAAATTTCTTTGATAAATTCAATAATGCCCGAAAAGTCTTCTAAAGAGACTAAAATCAGTCATCTTTTTGGTATTATTAGCAGTCTCTTGTGATTCAGATTTTCGATTTTTCATGGACGGGTTAACATTTTTAACGGCACTTGCATATGATATACCAGGTTTAACCTCGGAGTTAACACTTTTATTATTGAGTTAACACTTTTACTAGAATTCTGTTCGGCAGGATTATTTAAATTTTGAATATTAGTTTTATGCAATTTAGGAAATTTGACCCAACCCCTATTATTGGCCGTATGGCCAGGTTCAGCACTTAACAACTTCCAGTTTTTTAGCAACACATTGGTCCGTCCTATGTGAACCTGCAAATTTAACACAGCGGGGCGAAGTTTACCCCATTGGTCCGAACTATGATGGAAGTGTTGGCAGTTGCTCGCCGCGGACGAGCGAGGTGCTCGCTTTTTCTATGCTGAAGCGATGTTTTGCTCCGATTTAAGTTATATACCTTAAATGTTATTTTAATAAATATTCTGTATCGTCTTATCAAATGGTGCCCTCTTAGCCACGAAGCAACAAGCTTTGCATAACGAGAAGAAGAACTCAGCTGTGAAAACGAAACTAATATTACGCCTAACATGTGAAAGAAGTTCTCAATTTTGAATGGGAATAAAAGCATGAGAATTATTTAATTATGAAGTTTGAAAAGTTTTTTTTAAGGAAAAGGAAAATGATCAAAAACATGAAGAAAGAAGATTTGGTAGCTGTTTTATTGGAAATTTGAACTACGAATTTGAAGACAACATAACTGAAACACAAACTGCAGAATAGCAAAAAAGTGCATCAAAGGTGCTGACTTTGTGAAAGAAATTCTGGTTACTACAGTGGAGAACAGAAAAAGAAAGGAGGAAAAGGAAAATGAGAATAGAAGAAATCGAAAGAATACAAATGGAAGAAGAGAGACGGAGAATAGAAAGAGAATATGAAATGGAATTAGCGAAGATTCGAGCAACTCCAAAATGAAGGAAGTAGAAGTTCGACACCTTCAATCCAAAACACCGGACAAGAAACCGAGATTTCATTCGACAAGCTGATCAAAGGCGTAGAAACAATGACTATACCAGTACCGAAGAGAGAGGAAGCATGGAATACATTTTTCAATTCTATCGAGAGAGAATTTAAACACAAGAAAGTTCCAGAAGAATTCAAATCGGAAATATTATTGAAACTAATTGAAGAAAAAGTTTCAAATGTCCTTGTTTATATAATGGATGAAGATCTGCAAAGTTACAAAAGGATGAAAACTCTTACTCTGAAGGTATATCAATATACTCCTCAAGAACACATAGAAAATTTAAGAACTACTAAACGTTAATCCGGCGAAACGCATATCCAGTTTGCTTCACGACTAACAGTTACATGGGACTATTGCTGTAGATCAAGAAAAATAAAAGATTTCGAAACACTCAAGACATTAATTATTTCGAATAAATTATTTAAATCTTTAGCTGGAGAAACAGCAGCACCCGTCGCAATACGCCAAGGAAATAAATGGTTGAAGTCGAAAGAATTAGCTAAAGAATGTGACATCTACTTCATAGCGAAAAGAAAATCTTTCGACGAAGTCCGAAATGAAATTAAACGACAACTGATATTTCTGGATACAACATGTACACAAGGTAAATACATTCCCTCACACACGAGAACATAATACTTAATACAAGAAGGATCTTCCGCGAGAAGAAAAGAATGTTATATATTTGGAAGCTAGCAACACATCGCAAGAGATTCTCCTAGATTAGCACAAGATATCGAAACCTTTTGTAAAACCTGCAAAAATTAAAGTTCAAGAGTACAGAAAAGAGATCGGACAAGATTCCCATCACACCTGTCAGAAGACCAGAATTACCTTTCGAAATAGTGAACATTGACTTAACTGGACCTATTGAACCACCTTACTTATGCTAGAAAACATAAATACGTCTTATGCTTGGTAGATCAACATTCCCGATGGCCAGAAGCAATTCCACTGAGAAGCTTGACAGCAAAAGCCACTTGCGACGCGCTTTCGGAGATATTGACGAGAACAGGAATCCCTAATACAAAAGCAAGTGACAACGAAATGTAACTTTGTTTCAAAATTAACTAGAGAATTTCAGAAAAGACTAGTTTCTCATCCTAGATTCTCTACACCAGCTTACAGCGCTTCAAATGGATTGGAAAAAAGATGGAACAAGTTCCTCAAACAAATGTTACATCATGTCATCAGGATTGATTCTTCGAAATGGGATAAGCGCATCCCATACTCACTCTTTGCTTATCGGGAAGTATTGAATTGCACCATTGTAGTCTCACCATTTCAGTTGATGTACGGAAGACAACTCAGAAGTCCTTTAGCATCACTAAAGTCTTCATGGTCAGAAGAAATACATTTACGACCTAATCTAAGTGAATCGTCCGTGGAATACATACAGCATTTAAAAATAAGGTTGGAACAAGCAGCCGAAGAAGCCAATTTAATTGCTAGTGAGAAACAACAAAAATACGCTGAATATTTTAACCGAACATCAATGACAAAAAATTTCAAAATCGGAGAACAAGTAGGTTTACTCGTCCCAGATTCAAATAACAAACTCTATGCACGTTGGATTGGACCAGGAGTAATCATTGTCCACCTCATTCGACCAGGAGAAATCATTAAAGTCATTGTCCACCTCATTCGTATAAAGCAAAACTACCTGACGGAATAACCAAGCATGCATGTTCAAATAAAATTCGAAAATTTAAAGCTAGCGACAATGCAGTTTGAGTGATATTTGAAAACGAAGACGTATGTGGAGAGATTATAACTTTGCAAGGAAAGATTTCTCAACCTCCCCGGAAGATTTTAAAATAAAAGCTAATCTGAATTGAGGAAATTTAAATCTACAGCAAGGAAGAAAATTAATCATTCTCAGCAATCAATACCAAGCACTATTCACCGGAAAGCTGAAAACAGCCAAAGTTGAAGCTCATAAAATTAGATTAATACCCAATAATAAGAGGAAGGGACCTTATACCTACAGAATTCCTGAAGCATTGAAAACCAAGGTTGACGAAGAAGTAAAAGATTTATTGAAATCAGGAGTAATAGAAGAAAGTAATGCAGAAATAGCTCACCCAGCAGTTTGCGTAAGCAAAAGGGAATGGAAAAATTAGATTGTGTGTTGAATACCGGAAACTGAAAGCAGTGACTAAGGCAGACGATTTTCCTATGGAAAACGCCATTGAATTGATGTACAGTATAGGAATAGCAAATATCACAACAGCATTGGATTTACCGAAAGAATATTGGGTTATACCGATGGAAGAACGAAGAATATTTATCCTTCAAAACTCATCGAGGTCAATATCAGTTTAAAGTGTTATCTTTTGATCTAAGGAACGCAGCAGCAACTTTTCAGAGATTATTGAATAACGCATTGAAAGAATTTCAATAATTTTCAAGAGCCTATATTGACGTCATAGCTATATTTTCCACCGACTTCGACACTCATCTCTAAGATTTGGATAAAGTTTTCACCAAACTAGAGTCACTTGGATTTACTATCAGTTCAAAGAAATGTTCCTTTGTGAAATCACACCGAAAACGAAGACCCAACTCAAAAGTCTTTTAGGATTATGTAATTACTATCAAGATTACATCCCAGGGTACGCAGAAAACTCCTACCCACTCACGGAACTTACGAAAAATAAACAACCGGAAATACTCTAATGGAAAGAAATTCATGAGTCAGCATTTTAATAACTGAAGGAGCGATTAGCGATGTCAACGGAACTGATCACTCCCAACACCGCAGGATCCGTTTGTCATTCATTCGGACGCATCTCAAATCGAATTAAGTGCGTGTTTATCACAAAAGAGAGAGAAACAATTTCTTGTGTGCTACGTGAGTAAGAAACTATCGAAACCCCAACAAAGTTGGCCAACTATAGAACATGAAGCTTACGCTATAGTACAGGCATTGAAAAAGTTTGAACTATGGATATTCCGTTCAGCATAGAAATTGTGACCTATCACAATCCAATTGAATTTATAGTGAGAAATGCTCCTCAATCGTCCAAGTTGCAACGATGGGCCACAGCGTTGCAGAAATACAATCTAGAAGTAGAACATTGCCCTTCGAGAAAATCTGTCTAATGCCAATGCATTATCCAGACTCTTCACCCGTGAACTTTGAACATTACTTACTGTTCATATTCACCAACATTTAATATAATTAGTGATTAGGCAGTTTTTCTTTGCTTTCCTTAGTAATTTTACAATTTTATGCAAATAAGATAGTTATATAATTTGAAATAAAAGGGAAATTTTATTGCGTAACAGATATTTAAGGTAAATGGTAAATTTGGATATTTTTCCAAGGAGAAGAATTGTGTTGCAACACCATTAATTAAAGAAAACTTTAACAGAAACTGTTTTAGAGAAAAAGATTTTCTGTGTATTAAAATTTTCTTTTTATTTCATGTAACTGAAAAGAATAGAATTATATAATTGTTTAAATAATCTGAATAGAGAAATTTTGATAATGTTTTTATTAATGATTTTCATATCTAAAAGTAAGAAGCTAAATTTTACTTTCATTGTTGGAATTATACTAGCATGGGTATATTTTAACATGTTTATAATGAATATCAACTTGTTTTCTTTTGTTAAGAATTAAGAAATTATTATAAGAATAATAATATTTGGAAACATTAGGTGAAGTTGAGAAAAAATGTGTTATATATGTTTATATAGTAAAATGATGTGTCAGGTAAAATATGTGTAGGTATTTCATTCCAAATATTTTTAGTAGTTGAGATTTGATGGATATGCAGATTTTTTTTTCTTTTTCTCATTGATCATAAACAGTTGTTCGATTTCGGATTCCAGATTGATAACTGATTTGTAAACAGCATCATCAACAAGCTTATGACGGGGGTGTAGTACTTGGTGACTGTTTTGGTGATCAAAAAGGCGCGCTTGGGTCGTTTTGCCTCTTCTGCCTTAAGGTTGCTAGAATTAAAGCAGTTTAATGCATGGAGGTAGGAAGTAAGAAAAGAAACACAACAATTAGGACAAAATGTACCTACAAAAACAAAATAACAAGACTACCATAAATCAGGATCTTAATGGATAGGTACACTTCAAAAATTGATCCTATAAAGTTAGCATTCTGGAATACTTTTGGCATTCAGAACAAATTGACGGAATTTTTAAACTTCCTTAACAATAACAATATTGACATAGCCCTTGTCACAGTATCAGGTTCCGTGTTCCTCCTTACTTGCTTTGAGAACATTAACTGTCCTGACTCGGAACAGGGAGCTTACTAAAGCTATGTTCAATAAATTTGGGAAGTAGACAATACACACAGGAAGGGTATACGAAACCCTTTATTTTTCTCTCTTTACAATGATTTCCGGACTTCGGAATACAGAGACCAACCACTTGTGGTCTGAACGTAAGAATATAAAAATATTAACTAAACTCTAACTAAACTAACTTTGGATTAATCAAACAAGTGCCTAACTCCAAGATTGGCCGTATATTAACAAGAAGCCGTATGTAGTACAGAGAACTGCTAACACTACGATACGTTTAAAATTATCAAGAGGATTAAACCTCTGGCCTTGAAGGCAACCAGCAACCGAGTAAAACTACTATGGCAAGCGGCCTGCTTCTAGTAACTCCTTCCTCTCTCTTGCTTGGCAAAAAGCCACAACTTAAGTACTTGGCGTTAGCAAGACAAATTTGCATAAATAAGTTAAAGCTTTTAATTCTGGCCGGAAGTAGAAAATAAGAAATGATAGTAAAGATTTAACATAAAATAAGCGTTAGTAAAACTTAAGATCCTTACATACTTCTCGCCAGAGTTAATTAGTTTGAAACTGAGGTCTAAAACGACCTTGTTGAAAACTTTTAGCTCTAGAATCTAACGCGAGGCCAATCTTTTACAAACATTTCTCACTAGAAACTAGAAATTTAAAAAAAAGTCGTTTTTACATTATCAACTCCATGGACAATTACTTTTCATCTGTACTGCATCTAAACAGGAGTTCTTAGTTGAAATCTGTTTCCTTCCAGAGATCTGGAAGGAAAACTAGTTTAATGAAATGTTACACAATTAAATGGCAAGTAACATGAATACTTATATTTCTGTTTTAACATTCTTATTTCATTCATGACGTTATTTAATTATCTCCCCGTGCTCTCTGACATGTGTTGTAAAGGAAAACACCAAACACGAACGTGTTTATGTACAAGTGTTCAACACTACCGCCTGCAATCAAAACACTAACGTGTTAAAATTCAACATAACAAGACCTCAGAACACACCTTATATTCATCTCTAAACCCTGAGGTACTATTCTGAAAAGTGGCTAACTCTGAAGTGTAGCGTCAGAGAGCCTAACTACATTCATTCAACCTTTAACACATATTCACAATAATTTGCTCTTTTTACAGTCACACGAATAAGTTAAAATTTTTTGGCATTACTTTCACTTTTAACATATCACAGTATTTCTTAACGTTTAAAATAACAGTTCACATTGTATATAAGGACATATTAACATGCCGTTAATTTTACGCATTTTAAAACCTACATTAGTAGTACATTGTTAACTTCTATTCTTTTCCAAGCAAGTGCCAATTGTTCTACATTGAAATACTACATTTCAAAAGTCTTTCAGACTAAAACTTCTTTCTTGCCAGAATCTTTTAACTAAAATTTTATACAATAACTTTTACAATTTTCTTAAGGTACCTTTCTCAAAGATTATCAATGCTTTTACAATATTCAAGTATTTACACATTCCTCTTATACATTAATTTTAGTTTTACTCGCGATTAATTGAAAAACATAATACCAAAATAGGTAACAACTCATTTCTCGCCTTTTTGGCGATAAAGGTAGACCTCACATGAGGTAAAACGTCTTGAATTCTGCCACTTGCAGTAAAAATGAAAGATTAACTTAAGGTTTCAAAGTAACATAAAGTTTTACTTATCTTTGTGATATTCGGACATCCTTTTTTCTGCCCAGTCCTGGAAGGTAGCTAAGATTCGTGTTTGATTTATCGTCCTTCTTGTGCGGGCTCGCCCTTCAGTTCTTTCCTCTAGGAGCTTTCTTTTCCCTCCAGTTCGGTCACCCTTGAATACCTTCTTTTTCGCCTCTGCCTGTGGTCTTGGCCGTTTGATGGCCGCTGGTCTTGGCGGAACCGGGACATTTTTCTCTCGTTCCTGCTTGGACCTTGTTGCTGGCCGTTCAAATTTTCCTTGTATCTTTTCCTCCGCCGGTGGTGGTCCTTCCGCAATTCGGCGACATTTGCTGCGTAGAGTCCTGTCCGATGAGTAGATCTTCCGTTTGGGAGCCGGGTTATAGTTGCCGTTATTTCTCCTGGCTCTCTTTGCATTCGTCGTACTTCTCCCTTCTTCATTCTGGGGGTGGTTGTGCGCTCTCTTTTGTGGTCGGTGGAACGGCTTCTTTTTCTTGTTACCTTCAATTTTCTAACGGGGAAACTTTCTTTTCAATTGCTCCTTCCTCCTAATGGCTTGCCCTTGTGATTGTCGTTGTTCCACCTCTGGAGCTTGTGCCTGCAGTGCCTGCCATGCCGGATCCTGTAAAATATCTTTAAATATTGGTATTTTATTACGATTATAGAATGGTTTTATCTGGTCAATGTTTGCGGAGTATGTTTCACCATTCCTGGCTTTTAACACCACTACAGCGTGAGTTATTTTTTCTATGACATATGGTCCTTCAAATCGTGGAAAAAATTTGGCAGTTTTATCTTCTGGTGCTGAAGAAAGTGAATGCTTAATTTTTAACACTTCATCTCCTACTTTATAAGTTACTCCCCGTCGTTTCATATCATAATAAAGTTTCTGTTTTCTCTGTGCTACTTCAGTGTTCTTTTTTGCTTCTTTAATTAATTTTTCTATATCGCCCATTTTAAATTCTGGGGCTCTTTATTGAACATAAAATAATTTATCTAACGGCGTTATAATCTTTCTGCCTAAAAATAACTCAGCAGGAGTTTTGCCCGTTGTATCATGTTTTGCGGTCCTAAGGGCGAAAGCTAATTCATTGACATAGTTATCCCAGCTTTTATGAAAATTTTTAACATAACTACGGATAATTTTCACTATATTTCTATTGACCCGTTCCGATATATTTGATTGCGGCCGATACGGGACCATTTTTAAATGACGTATGCCCAGTTTTTGGCACATGTCTTCAAATATATTACTTACAAATTGAGGACCATTATCCGATATAACTTTTAGGGGCGCCCCGTATTTTAAAATTTATTTATTTAAAAGAGAATCAGTAACTAATTTCGCGGAGGCTCATTTTAAGGGAACAATTTCGGTCCACTTCCTAAAATGATGAACCATAACAAGGAGATACCGACTTTTATTTAACTGACTTTTTGGGAAAGGGCCCAATAAATCGATGCCAATTATTTCATTTGGAAATTTGGATTTAATGGTATTTAGAAACCCAGCCGGGCGGAAATTAATATAATTAACTGCTTGACATGTTGGGCAGGACTGGACATTCGCCCTTGTTAACTTTTGCAGTTCAGGAAAATAAACTGCTTCGCGTAAGCGTTGGATGGTTTTTCGAATACCAGCATGAGAAGCTAATGGGCAGTCGTGTAACTCCTGCAGTATATTTAATCTAAGACTAGCTGGGATAACAGGTCGAAATTCGTTGTTGGAATTCGTAGTTTTTGTATAAAATAATAGACCATCTATTAGTTCGTAATGGGCTGCCCTATTTCTTATCGCCACAATATCTTGGTGGCTAAAATTTTCAGGATCCTTTAAATACTCATAAATGTTTTTAAATTCAGGATCCTTACCCAGTTCGGTTATTACAGTTTCTCGGGAATTTATCGTACATGCTGTGAGCATTGCCACCTTTACAGTATTACCTTCTTCATCTATTTTTATTCTGGATAGGCATCTGCTACGATATTTTCCTTTCCGGGGGTGTGCTTGATTACCAGATTATACTCTTGTAACTTGAGTGCCCATCTTATTAACCTTGGGGATAAGTTTTTCCCTGAGTACAATCTAGTTACCGCCGCATGATCAGAGTACACTGTTATTGGCGCCTTTCCAAAATAGACTCGGAACTTTTGCACTGCTAACAGAACTGCAAGTGCCTCTCTCTCGGTCGCGGAATAGTTTCTTTGTGTTTGATTTAAAGTTCGGCTAAAAAATGCCACGGGCAGCTGATTTTGCGAATGTACCGCTCCTACCGTATAATCCGAAGCATCCGCTGAAATTTCTAAATTCTCATCCTTTTCAGGAAATTTCAACACAGGGGCTTGCGTTAATGCTTGTTTTAATTTTTCGAAAGCACTATTGGCTTCGGACGTCCACGAGAATCTTGCCTTTTTCCTTTTTAATTTTAACAATGGCTCAGCGATAGCCGCAAAATCTTTTATAAAGGACCTATAATATGAACAAAGTCCTAGAAAAGAAGAGAGCTTCTTTGCCGTGTTTGGAGTCGGATACTTTTGTACAGCGATTATTTTTGATTCATCTGTCTCGATCCCTTTTTGAGATATTTTGTAACCTAAATATTTTAATTCAGGGGCTGCAAATTTGCACTTTTCGACATTAACTTTTAGACCGGCCTCATTTAATAAAGAAAACACCTGTCTTAAATCCTGTACATGTTGGTCGAGATTATCACTAGTAATAATGACATCGTCTAAATAGATAAATGTGGACTTTCCAAGAACAGGTCTTAACACAATGTCCATGCATCGCTGAAATGTTGCCGGTGCCCCTGAAAGGCCAAACGGCATACGCAGGAATGCATAAGTGCCAGACTTGGTTATAAAAGCAGTCTTAGGCACATCTCCCGGTCTAAGCCCTATTTGAAAATAACCAGTCGTTAAGTCTAAAGTAGTCTTGTATTTGGTAGAAGTTATGTTCCTTAGAATTTCTTCGATAATAGGTTATGGATATACCGGATATTTAGTCATGGAGTTTAATTTACGATAGTCAATTGCAAAACGCCACCTTTTTGGATGTGTTACCGGATAGTTATTATTTTTCTTACATAACACAACCGGGCTAGCATAACTACTTGAGATGGGCGTTATGACCTTTTTACGTAACATATCTCGAATGTGCCACTCTATAATTTTTTCTTTATTCTTATCATATCGGTATGGTTTGTGGTGAACTGGCAGTGAATCTCCGGTGTCGATACTATGGTTAGTAACTTGAGTAAATCCGGGAATATCACTAAATAACGAAGCAAATTCACTTACCACTTGTCGAATTTTTTGTTGCTCTTCCTTAGGCAGGTGGTCGAGGTTTAACGTTGGTGGTTCTGATTTTTCTTCTCGAACTGGTTTCATCGTCAGCTTAAGGGACGCTTCGTTAAAATCTAGCGTTGCTTCTGCCTCTGAAAGAAAATCTATCCCTAAGATGACATGTGCTTGCAAATTCTTTACGATAAAAACATAATATAATAATGTATAACGGTAATTTACCTATGCACTTGCATTTTTCTCCCTGCGCAGCTAACACTGTCGTATTATCCGAATTATATATGTGGTATTTACGGAAATATTTCCTAAAAAAATCATCTGCCACACAGGAACACTGCGCGCCTGTATCCAGGAGTGCGGTGGCTGGGATGTTATTCACCAACACTTCAATCTTTGTAAGAGTCAAATTTTTCACCATCACTGTATTTAACTTGAAGGAAGAGGGGTTTTCTTGGCCTTCGGATTTCCGCACCCTCCCGTCAGCAGAAATCCGTTTTAGTTTAAATCTTGTTTCTTCCTTTCCATGCCTTCCTTCTTTTTCCACTGGCCTTCAGACTTTTTTTGTGGCTTACTACTGAACTGTCGACGTTCGCCGGTTGTTTTTGGATACTCGGGTTTCCTTGCCCACTGATTCGCTTTGCTTCCGTAGACGTGTTCTTGACTTTGCTGTGGTCTTGGCGCACCAAATTGGCTTCGTTGCTCATACTGGCGTCTTCTTTCAATGTCCGCCGTTCTTCTACTTTCAAACTGGATTGCAAACAGAAATCCGGTTTAGTTTAAATTATTTTTCCTTTCCGTGCTTTCCTTCTTTTTCCACTGCCTTGAGACTTTTTTCCTGGGTTGCTATTGAACTGTCGACGTTCGCCGGCTGTTTTTGAATGCTCGGGTTTCCTTGCCCACTGATTCGCTTTTTCTCCGTAGCCGTGTGCTTGAGTTTGCTGTAGTCTTGGCGTACCAAATTGGTTTCGCTGTTGATATTGGTGTCTTCTTTCGACGTCCGCCGTTCTTCTACTTTCAAACTGGATTGCTAGCTCAAATAACTTTTCCAGTGTAGTCGGATTTCTTAATTCAATAAAGTCTTGCACTTGGGGCAGTAACCTCGGCAAAATCACTTGAATTATCTCCGGATCCGGATGGTTTCCATACAAGAGTTTGAAGACGTGAATTTTTCTTAAAATAAAGCTTGAGAGATTTTCAATTCGTTTCTGGTATATGCTAAAGAGTTCCGTTTCTAATCTTGCACGATCTCTTACGGCAGGGAAGGCTTTTACTAAGGCAGTCTTAAAATTTTCGTACGTATAGGTGGGACTTCCCGCTTGACCCAAGAGGCTTCTGCCTATACATTTGAACCAATTAAGCGCTTGGCCCTTCAAAGCGCTGGTAGCTAAGGTGACTTTTTGGAACTCATGCGCTGGATACAGCATGAAGTGGTCATCCAATTTTTCCAAAAAACTGGTTACCGGTGAGTTTCAATTGAATGTTGCTTCTGGTTTCATCGATGCGCGCATGGTCTGGACGATGTAACCAAATCCTTCCAGGGCGGCAGCTGGCATTTCTGGATTCTGAGCCGCTTCTGCAGGCAGCACAGGTTCTTCTTGAAACTCGGCCATGGTTATTCTTCTTCGTCGGGCGCCACTTTCAGGTTCCATGTTCCTCCTTACTTGCTTTGGGAACATTAACTGTCCTGACTCGGAACAGGGAGCTTACTAAAGCTATGTTCAATAAATTTGGGAAGTAGACAATACACACAGGAAGGGTATACGAAACCTTTTATTTTTCTCTCTTTACAATGATTTCCGGACTTCGGAATACAGAGACCAACCACTTGTGGTCTGAACGTAAGAATATAAAAATATTAACTAAACTGTAACTAAACTAACTTTGGATTAATCAAACAAGTGCTTACTCCAAGATTGGCCGTATATTAACAAGAAGCCGTATGTAGTACAGAGAACTGCTAACACTACGATACGTTTAAAATTATCAAGAGGATTAAACCTCTGGCCTTGAAGGCAACCAGCAACCGAGTAAAACTACTATGGCAAGCGGCCTGCTTCTAGTAACTCCTTCCTCTCTCTTGCTTGGCAAAAAGCCACAACTTAAGTACTTGGCGTTCGCAAGACAAATTTGCATAAATAAGTTAAAGCTTTTAATTCTGGCCGGAAGTAGAAAATAAGAAGTGATAGTAAAGGTTTAACATAAAATAAACGTTAGTAAAACTTAATATCCTTACAACAGAGACGCCATGCGTGCGTATAAATTTTCCTAATTACTGCACATATAGGCGCCATCGTTTGAGTCACCGGGGAGGGGGAACCGCAATTTCTGTGCGCAACTCGCTCCAGTCCTGCTTGATAAGCCAAGACAGAAAGGACGGACATGAGATGGTCACAGTCTCAGTGCACTTACCACAATATGGTAATTTGAATTTCATTTCATTTTATAATCCGCCCAAGACGTTACTAGCAGAAAGTACTCTTTCCAAAGTTCTTTCTGACACGAATAAATATATCCTAACGGGTGATCTTAACGCAAAGCACTCCGAATGGGGATGCCGTAAGACAAACAAAAATGGAAAGGTGCTCTATGAATTTATTAATAATCACCCAGTTGCTCTGCATGTTACTGAGGAGTATACGTACAGACCCCAGAACCCAAGAAAGGCAGACATTCTTGATATTTTTCTGACAAATACTTCGATCCCTATATACACCGAAGTAAAGCATGAATTGAACTCTGACCATATACCGGTCATTGCTATTTTAGGTACTACTAAAGAGGCTGAAAATGAAATGATCCGTACGACTGACTGGAATAAATTCCAGGAGATTTTCAGTCAGAATCCGCCCATCTTTGATGCTCTGAGTTCGCAGAAGGATATAGATAATGCGGTTGATACCCTCACTGGTTCGATCAACAATGCTATTGACAATGCGTCTAGGCAAGTGAGGAGAAATAATAACACTGACATTTTGCCAAAGGATATTAGAGAAATGATTAAGGACTGGAATAGGATGAGAAAAACTTGGCACCTTACATGGAGCCCACATGTAAAAAGAGATATGCACAAATTAAGTAAATTAATTAAAAAGAAAATTGATGCGCATAAGAAAGAAGTATGGGAGGATAAAATTGGCACACACCAAATGATGGCACACTCTGGACTTTCATGCGAAACTTGAAAAGAGAGCGTACATGCAATAAGCCGATTTACACGGAGAATTCTGTTGATCTCAATAATAAAGACAAATCGGCGGTCCTTGCAAACCACCTAAAAGATCAATTTAGACCTAACATGACGCCCAGGGACATGAATTTCGTCTACGAGGCTTGCTATTTTGTTAGAGATTGGCTTAACGCCCACACTACAAGGAGATACATGGCCATTGTTACGCCCAGTGAGATAAAAGAGATTACAAAGAAGCTTAAAGTCAAAAAGGCCCCAGGCATTGATGGAATTAATAACAACGCTCTTAGAAATCTGCACTGCAATGTTGTGATAAAATTCACGAGCATTATTATTGCGTGCCTCAGTCAAAGCTATTTTCCCTCAAAGTGGAAAATCGCAAAGGTCATTTTATTGCCTAAGCCCGGGAAGGATAACACTAGGCCAGATGGGTACAGACCCATTAGCTTGCTTCCAGGCCTAGGAAAGATTTTTGAAAGGGTAATCTACTGCAGATTGAAGAACTATAGTTTTGAAACAATTTTGATTTCGGAGAAAGCTACTAAACAGCTGGTTCGGCTCGTCGAGTTTTGTGGGGATGCACTCCATAAGAAGCAAAATGTCGCCTTACTAGTGCTAGACGTGGCGAAGGGATTCGACCGCGCCTGGCATGAGGGGATTATTTATAAGCTTATAAATCTCCCTATGGATAGAGAGCTAATTGAGTTGATCATGTCATTTATCACAAATAGAAAGTTTACTGTTGCTATTGGAAATGACTTCTCTAGCTTGCGCACCATGATTGCAGGCGTCCCTCAGGGGTCCATTTTATAACCCGTACTGTATTTATTTTATGTTTATGATTTTTCCAGGGCTCACATTGATAGAAATCACTTTCTTGGGTGCTATACGGACGATATGGGGTTAGCCGTAAAGTCCGCAAACGCACACCATGCAATCAAAAAGTTACAGGAACTTCTGCCAGAGGTTAAAAATTGGTGTAAGCAGTGGCGAATTGCCATAAATGCAAGCAAGTCGCAGTTTTTAATTGTAAGGAGGAAGAATACCCGTTCGAGAATTAATAGTAATCTTTACCTATTTTCTGAAGTCTTTTACCTATTTCCTAGAGTCAGTAAGGCAAAATATTTAGGAGTAATGTTTAATGAAAGATTAAAATGGGGAGACCATATTACAGAGGTCAGACCAAAAGTTTTCACTGTTGTCAACAGTCTCACCCCTATTTGGGGCAAATACTCCAGCTTAGACCTCCGGTAGAAGAGACTTGTTTATATCACGGCAATTAAGCGGTTGATGACTTACGTGTCGCCGGCCTGGAGCACGGCTACTAAGGAGGATATGAAAACGCTTCAGATTATGCAAAACAAAGTCTTAAGGCTAATGACTCATGCTCACTACTTTATGAGCAATGCTACGCTGCATAGAGACTTGAAACTGGACTCTCTTGAAGAGCACCTGAATAAAACTAATAGGAAGTTCTTCACGAAAGCGTTGAACTGTGTGAGTAATAATGACATCTTTACCTATGAAATCTTGGATGAGGACTTTAATTTGCGTCCTCTTGTGGCTCACCTTATCAGGGACTCGAATTTTCCCTAGTGCCCACTTTGTAAATAGTGTACATAGTGTGTATATATTTCTTATCTTAAATATTGCAATTTTCTTCCTTTAATTTACATGTGTATGTATTTCATTCATTCACTGTTTTTCTGCACAATTGTTACTCACATATTATGACTCCCACTTAGTCACGCCTTAACTGGGCCTGTTACTTATTACTGAGCTCTTGCGTTGCTAGTCTTCCTATCCTTTATCCGTCTTTGCTCCTCCGTACGGCGGATATTATATGAAGATAGTCTTATGTTATGGCGTCCATCTGGCATAAATTTGATTGAGCCAGATAAACTACTGATCTCAGTGGTATTCTGGCGATATGTTATCAGTCAGTCAGAGTAAGAGAAGAGGCCCTGACTGGTTTTCCCCATGCACTGCTTTGAAGCAGGGCGATCGCCTTGTCGAGACCAAAACATTCAATGACTTACAATTAAGGGGGGGGGAATCAATGGGTTTTGACATGATCGGTAGTAAACATTTTGCAATTACGTCGTAAATATGAGTATACTTCTGTATATTTTCTTTTTCTATGATATTTCAGAGTCCTAAGTATGTGAAAAGAATGCATATTTAAACAATAATTCATTCTGAACGGAATTAAATGCTATACTTTTTCCAGACCAGTTTAATTTGAATGAAATATGTTCACAAGTTTTCGTTAATTACATTAGAAAAAAATTTTGAAGGTAATTCGATTTTATTCGGTTAAGGATTACAAAAATTAAAATCAAAGTTTACTGTATTATTAAAATTATTTTTATTTCTTGCATTATTTCTTTTCTATTTACAGGGCTTCTTCGTAAAATACCTTCTCAAATATGAGATGAATTTTTTGCTTCTGAGGCATCTTTTAAATCGAAAATCTGAGCCAATTTATAATTTAAGCTCTGTTCGGTTCATTTCAAATTATTTTGAGTCCTTTTTATTTTATGGTGAAATTTATTTTAATAATGAAATTAAACATTGGTGCTGATTTCCATGTATTTAATTTTCTATGAATATTTATGAAAGCGAATAAAAAAAGGTTTTTTTTTTTAAGTCCAAAGGTTTTTTAAGTCCTTTCGTTTTGCGATTTTGCGTCGAATCACTATAAACAGCATATCACTTTTCAAATTATTGATACCAGATGTTAGAGTCCTGCATTATATTTGAAGAAATTAAATAATGAAGAATCTGCATACGTTTCTCGCATTGTGATAAAACAATGGTACCTAGAGCCATCCAGTTTTGAATGGCGTAATCCTACTGTGAATATGGGCATCTGAAAGCCCAAAATTTGAAATTTGGAATTTGTCTTATTATCGATTTCATATTTTGTAAAACTTAACGAATTTTTGATTAACAAACTCAACGATTTAAAGCGAGCAATGGCAACACTCTACGGGAAGGAAAAAAAAAAAAAAGTTTATATCTCCAGCGCCCCGGAACAGTGTATCGGATATTCTAAAGATACGCTCATTTTAAATTTATTTTGCGACACTACTGTTGAACTGAATTTTATATGCTTTAAATGCAAAGAACGTGATATTTAATAAATAAAGGTAACACACAAAACGTTGAAAAACGTCCCTTTGGGTGTAATATAAAATCGGAAACATCTTCAGATGTTTATATTAAATATTTAAAATTTGTAAATGAGTTATTAGAAAATATAAGGAAAAAATTCTTTTAATACTTAACATTTTTTTTAACCCTTAATTTCAACAATACATATTCTAAAAAATCTTTACCACATCTTTAAGTACGCATGTCGTAAAACTTACTTTACAATACAATACCTTTTAACAGATTGCTTTCGAGCACGAAGAATTCTTCCTTAAGTATTTGTCACGAATAGTGCTTAAATAAACGTATTTGTCAAAATTTCACTTTAATGTTTACAATTAAATGTTAAGGTTATTAGAGATTTAAATAATATTTATATTCATTATAAATTTAGATGTATTTAATAACTAGATATGTTTATAGTTTCGCAGGAGTTTATGAATGAATAAGTCCTTCATTTCCAAACACATTTATGAATAATTTATTAAGTATTTTGTTAAATGCAAATATATGATTTATTTTTCATTTTCGGCGTGTGCACGTCTTTAATTTCTTTGAATTCACTATACTTAAGTGAAGTAATTTGCAATAATTTACCATAGACCAGAAATTTTTACATAAGAAATATGTATCAACATAATTTGAATGAAAATTACATGCATAATTTTTAATACCCACTCAAAGATCAGTTTTCCTTTGAAATTCCTCCAGGATGGCATCTCTCCCTTAAAGCAGACAGCCCTTGTGTGCCATACCCTATTTTACAAAACCTAACCTGACCTATGTGCCTAATTACAAATATTTTAACATGCATAACTTTATATTTACATCTAACCATCAAGTTTCAAACTTTTGAATAAAAACACGTTTTAGGATACATTCTTTATCAAATTCAAATTTTCATGTAAATATATTTTGACAGAGCACTCAGTACCTCTTTTAACCGTTTTACCTAGTTTAATAGTTGTCTGATAATATAATAAATATTAACTATCCCTTTAACATTTAAACATTAACCTCACTGTCATCAGATCGCAATCTTCACTGCTTTACTCTGTATAATTTTGCTTCATTTTTTAAAACAGTTAAAACAATTTATCTAAAAATTGCAAATACCTGAAATTTGCATACTGTCAGGTAATCCAGAAGGTAGCAATATTCAAAGTATATTGATAAACCGATTATTGACATTGATGATGATTCATGTTATAATAATATGTGGATGACAAATGTATTTTATTTAAGAATTTTTGTTGTCTGGAACATAAAATAAAAGTAGCGATTACTCTATCAAGGGACCGACTTTCATGCGGAAAGACGTATACAATTTTAAAGGTGACGTAAGGTATTTTTCATTCTTTTCGCATAACATTTTTGTAAAAGTCTATGTTTTTGTAGTCCAACAGCTTAGAATTTTATAAGAGAATTCATACTCAAAATCTCTCGAAAAAAGTTATTGAAAAATAACCAGGATGTGATTTTTACGTAAACGTCCGTAAACTCTATTATTCATCCAACAATGAATGTTCCTTTCTTGCGGAAGTGTCCCGCTTTTCTATTTGTACGGAACTGTCGTGTGTGGAAATAGTATGAAAACGCTGTCAAGAAAGCTCTACATGTAAACAAAAAACACCCAATCTGGAGACCAAAACCTTGGATGACTGCTTCAGTCGTTGTGCGGGATTAGCCCCTCCTCTTATTCTTACCTCCATGGCTGAATGTTCGCTGCGGAGGAGCGAGGTGTTCTCTTTTTCTGTGCTATAGGAGCGATGTCCTTCTCCTAGTTAAATTATATGACTTAAATGATATTTTAATAAATATTCTGTTTCGTCTTGTCAAATGGTGTCTTCTTAACCACGAAGCCATTACACCTTTTCACATGTGATACTCCGAAGGCCACTTTGTGATTCAAGCCGAAAAAGCTGAGACAATTTAGAGAATATAATAATAATAATAATAATAATAAAATCTGGTCTTTCAAATTTTATATTACGCTCGAAAGGTAGGGTTTTTTTTCCCCTCATTTTGTGTGTGTTAAATTTATTTATTAATTACCATGTTCTTCGCACTTAAATATATCAAATTCAATTCAGCAGCAATATCACGAAATATTTAAAAACAGCATATCTTTAGAATTTTCGATACACGGTGGAGATAAAAATGTTTTTTTCCGTACAGCGTTGCCATTGCTCGCTTTCAAATCGTTGAGTTGTAGTGACATTAGGTATTTTTTTTGGACGCAGGCAAGATGAAAAATGAGCAATCGCCTTTGCCGGGAATCGAACCACGGACCTCTGGAAAAGCGGCCCAGCGTGCAGAACCATTACACCACGAAGGCACGCTAGGAAGAAATACTTTATAGAGTTTGTTAATCAAAAATTCGTTTAAGTTTTACAAAATTTAAAATAGTAATAAAACAAATTCGAAATTCAAAATCCGGGCTTCCAGGTGCCCATTTTCGGTTGGAGGGCTACATTATTCAAAATTCGATGGTTCTATGTACCGTTGTTTCTTCACAATACGAGACACGTTCATGCAGATTCTTCGTTATTTAGTTTCTTTAAATATAATACACGGCGATAATATTTGGTGGCAACAGTTTGAAAAGTGAATCGACGTAAACTTCCGTTTTGAATTTAATAGCCCTTCTGGGCTAACGCCCTTTGAGCTAAAAATTTTTATTGTTGCATGTATAATTTGCCCTTCATATAAATCGTTTTGATATTAAAACTTAGCCAATAATGTGAGTATAACATTTGCTAGTCATCTTTGATTTTAACATAACCATACATTGAATTATCAAGTTTAATTTTTTTCTTTTCGGGAAGCTTTAAAAAATTGCAGAAATAGCTGAAGTACATTTCAGGCAATTGAATATTTGTATTTATACACTGGTGTGCAAAAATTAAGGACGAAGTCGAAAAATTAGCATATCAGCTGAACGAAGAGGCAGAGCGGACAGAAAGACCAATCATTAGATTAAGTAAGGTGATGTACGGTAGCACATGCGCAGATATGCAGGTAGACGTAATGGGGGAGTGTCTGAGTAGTATAAAGAATGTTGTCGGTGAAAGATCAGTATTTCTGGCAAAGAGATTGCACGCCGTATAGCAGTTAAAATCACACCGAGTTGCTGCCTCAGCGAGAAATGGCAAATAATCAATCTGTTAGACGACATGTGGATGCTTTTACCCGAGGTCGAATCATTGGGAAGTTGGAGAAAGGCCGCAGTGTGACAAGTGTGGCTGCAGAGTTCGGAATTGCTCACAGCATCGTTTCACGACTTTGGAGACAATTTCAAACTACAGGAACAGCTATCCGGGGGTTTAGTAGTGGTCGTCCACGAGGAACCACACCCGCAGATGACCGGTATATTGCCTTACAGACCAGAAGAAACAGGCGGCAGACAGCGGGAGAAATCGATAGACACACGACACAGGCGAATGGACGACCGATATCGCGTTTTACCGTGGCCAGAAGACTGCACGGTGGTGGTCTGTTTGCACGACGCCCTGTACGGTGTGTACCTTAAACGCCTGCCCATCGGAGAAGGCGTTCTCTGTGGTGCCGGCAACACCGGAATTGGAGAGACAATGAATGGGGACGAGTACTCTTTACAGATGAGAGCAGATTCAGTCTGAGTAGCGATTCTCATCGCATACTCATCTGGAGAGAGCGGGGAAGTCGCAATCATCCCTCGAACATCATTGAAAGGGACAGGTATGGAGGTGGCGGTGTTCTCGTTTCGGGAGGCATCATGCTTGGTAGTCGTACAGACCTTCACATCAGGTTCAGTCAACGGGACCCGTTATTGTAACGAGATTCTTCTTCCATATGTGCGTCTTTTTAGAGGCGCTATGGGTCCGCAGTTCCTTTTCATGGACGACAATGCACCATGTCATCGCACAGTAGCTGCCGAACAGCTCTTAGAGAGTGAGGATATTGAACGTATGGATTGGCCGGCACGATCTCCGGATCTCAATCCCATCGAGCATGTATGGGATTTTCTAGGCAGACGCTTGGCAGCTCGTACCTTACCACCAGTAACGATTCCGGAGCTTCGATTGGCGCTGCAAGACGAATGGGCAGCAATGCCTCAACAACTCATTGACACCCTCATTCTCAGCATGGGCAGACGCTGTGAAACCTGCCTAGCAGTCAGGGGAGATCATATCCCCTATTAAAGACCGGATGTTTCTTGCTGGACACCCATCACAGGGATGTTTCGGCCTTCAGTCGCATTGCGCTCCATGCTACTTTTTCAATAAGGCTTCTTTTTATCCCTCTGATTTCTCTTTTAGTAAGTGTTGCTTACATTACTCATGTCCTTACGTATTGGGGACCTTACGGTATTAAATGTGTTGATTTGGAAAGCTTTTGTACAAAGTTATATTGAAAAAACAGTCCTTAATTTTTGCACACCAGTGTATATATACATACATACTGCCCCAATAATTAAGAAACAGCATGTTTTTGAAGGCTGACCGTTAAAATAATGTTAGTAACATTTAAATTCACAGTTTGTATGCATGATAGTAATGAAGATTATGAAAATTATATGTAAAAACAACAGCTACCACTTTTATTTTATAGAAGAGGAATACTTATGTAGGATTTGGAGGAAACATTTCTTATTTATTTTGAACCATAGGCACTCCGTAAATTATAATCATTGGCATTGGCATCGACATTTCTCATTTACGCAAGGATTATTTACCTGTTATTTAATTGTTTTTACTTCATTTATTCAAGAAATTGTGCATTTTAATTAATTACTTGTGAAATTTCAATACCGTTGCTTCCACGTGACCTGTTTTGACCTATCCTACACGAGCACTTTGGACTTGTAGCGATTGGGCGCCGCGTATCACGTGAGCACTCTCGTAATCGTTATCATTAAGCATAAAGTATCTGAAAAGGAAGCGTGATATCTATACGTAAGGACAGAATAAAGGACCCTTCCCCCCCCAAAAAAAAATTATAAAACTGAAAGCGGATTCTAAAGGCATTTTTTGTGGCGTCTGTACGTACTTATCTACCTACCTACGTATGTATGTATGTATATATCTCGCATAACTCAAAAACGGTCGGTTTCAGAAAGTTGAAATTTTGTATATAGGACTGTTATAATATGTAAATCGGCCTCTTATATGTTTGTAAACTGTGCATTTTTTGCTTTAAAAATAATTGAATTATGTTGTTCTTATCTTTCGGTTAAGGTTTTTATACTTTTGTTATAGCTGTAAAATTACCAACAATTTAAAAGTTGTTTAAGTGCGGCTGAGCCTAATATTTTTTTGCCATAGCAGCCATATTTGTTTACATTTGAAACTTAGCAGAATAGTGGATTTGTTGCCACTCTAAAGAATCTAAGCTTCGCAACAACAATGGAACGCCTTCTTTTATTACTGCAAATTAAAGTATGCTTAATCCAATCTAGAATTATTATTTAAATTATTAAATTATCTTATACATTGACTCAGCATATCGTCCACGACAAATTCAGTTTTTATGTCTTCACTGTCTTTTTACCGACTGAGACCAAAAGCAAACTTTCAGTTTTGTGCACCGAAAAATAGGTCTTCTTGCCCTCTGGCCGAATTGCTTGTTTTTGCTTAGAAATTGTTTTTAAAATTTTGTGAACTGTATTTGGTGTTTTATGTTTTTTTTTTTCTATATCTTTAAATTCTTAATGAAGATATTTTGTGTTCTTATTATTTTTGCTTTGCCGCGAAGGGAGAAATGAATTAATTGAATGAGAAATACAAATTCGAGGAAATAAGTGTTTCATATTAGGAGAAAATACTGTCGCCAGTCTGTTTCGGACAGAGGAGAATGTTTTTGAGGACAGCATGCGAATTAGGTAAGCAGCGCTGAATCGTGTGTGAAAAACTGTTAATTTTTTATTTGTTTAATTTCTTTCATACATGGTTTTAGATTTATTATAGTATTTGAAGAGAACATGTGGAAACGATTAGATAATTTTTCAAATGATATAACTTTTTGCATTCTATGTTATAAAATGAATGAGATGTAACGCTGTTAATTGAACCCAACGCCAGAGTACCACTTTGGTGAACAAATATAGTGAATTTTAAAAAGCACATTTATTGTATTGTGGCTTATGAGCTATCAAGAAAGTGGATTTAATTCAATTCAATAAGTTTTAATGAAATGCAGTAAAAAATGCGTATAATTGAATATTTCGTACAAGGAAGTCATGTTATGTACACATCAGATTTTTTTTAAACACAGCAGCCATTTTCATATGTTTGAAACTTAGCAGAGTGGTAGATTTGTTGCCAATCTATAGGAAAAAGCACGGTAACAACAAAGTAACGTATTCTTTTATTATTACGAATTAAATTATGTTTAATCCATTGTGGAATTATCATTTAAATTACTAAATTATCCCATATATTGACTCAGCATAGCGTTCACAAATTCACACAAATTCAGTTTTTACGTCTTCAGTGTCTTTTTGTCGAGTGAGACCAAAAGTAAACATTCAATTGTGTGCACCGAAAAATCTGCCTTCTTGCCGATGACCAAATTGCTTGTTTTTGCGTGGAAACTGTAATTTTAATTGTAAAAATTGTTTTTAATTGTTTTAATTGTATATGGTGTTTTATGTTTTTCTATATCTTTCAGTTTTTAATAATAGGTAAAAATATTGCAGCGAGCTTGCTAAAAAGTTACCAGGAGCTGTAGCTCCACGAAATAGTTCAACGCAGTATTACTAAAATATTAACATAGAAGACATTTTTAAAAAAAATTATTAACATGGAAAGAAGAACCTTTGTCCGTTCACTAAATAAAGAAGAACATAAATTTTACCAAAACATCTATCGTTACATTGATGATATCATTGCCTTTAACAACCATAACAAAATAGAAGCTACTAATATCTACCCAACTTGCTTAAAACTAAATAATACAAATACGGTGGAAAATAATGTAGTCTACCTTAAATATTATTGATTACGATTCTATTAAAGTTTACGGCAAGAGGAGAGAATGCACTTTTTCTACACTAAAGTTAACCAACTGGAATTCTAATATTTCCAAAAGAATCATCATTAACACAATTTTTTCACAGCTACTTAGAATAAAAAGAATATGTAATTCTACAGAACACTTACAAGAAGAAATACTTTACTTCGTCACAATTTTGAAAAATAACCAAATTCCTCATAAAATAATTTAAAATACTTTAAAAAAAGCTGGCATTAGCCTTACCAATTTTTAGATAATTTGTTTTGGATAATGAAATTTTATACTTAAAGCCCAATGGGACGGTATAAAGTGGATGGCTGATTCAGATAATCTAATGTAAAAATTGTAAAAATGTACAGATTATTCTCGTCACTACATTTTCTTTCCTCCAAAAATTTTAACACTATACCTTAATACTATTGTTTTAATAGTTTTGAATTACTTAGATGGCCAAATTCTACTATTATTAACAAATCGGGCCTTTTCATTTTTCATAGTAGCTTGACCGCCCTCTAGCTTGAAGAATGACGTCTTTTATTAACAATTGACTTTTTTCCATTTTACTCTTTCTTTTGTTGCCAAAATAAGTAATCTTAGCTGAATTAGCCATTTTCACTTATTTGAAGCAGTTTTGTTCTTCTAACAACTTGACTGACGCCATTTTGAGTTCTTTCCATCTCATTTCGCGTCTCTCAAACCCTCTTTAGCAAAGGGGGGTAAGAGTTCCCGCCAAAATTACAATCTCAGCGCATTGGCCTATACGGAATAACATTGTTTCACCCACTTACGTCACACGACGAGAGGGATGGTTGGTAGGACACGGAGGGGATTTGCACTCTTTTCAAATCTGTTATGCGCTCCAGAGGTCGGCACAACCCAAGTCTGTTTTTTTTAGTTTCTTTTGTTTTATGTGTTTCTCAAAATTTTTTGGTCCTAGTAAGACCCAACGGCGTTTGTTTTCATACATGTTTAATAGCATATTAATTTGATATCAGTACCATAATCTTTATAAAAGTTTTTTTCTTCTTTAAGCTAGCAGAACCAGCTTGTACGTTATTGTAATTTTGACTAATAGCAAACAGCTATTTTTTTATTTTAATTTAGTATTGCTCGGAGTTGCATTTACCTTTTTTACACCTTAATGGTTTTTTTTTTTTTTTTTTTTTTTTTTTTTTCGGACGCGTCGGGAAAAAGGAACAGAGAATTGAGGCTCCAAAAAGATTTTTTCGGGACAATTCATATTTATTTAAAAAATTTTTTTCATCAAACAAGAGCTTCAATGGTCTGTTTCGGCGAAACGCGTAATGATATTTGGCCTAGTTCGACATTCAACCATTTTTCCCTTAAAAAGCCTGGTTGAGGGTCCGATTGGGTTAATTTACCATTTTCCGCTTTGTAATTATTGTAATTTTTGTAATTTTGCAATTTATGTTTTCATTATAATTTTTGCAATTTATGTTTTTTTTTTTTTTTTTTTTTTTTTTTATGTATTAACTTTTTGCGTATCACAACGGTCAAATTAGTTGTTTCGTGCATTCACATGTTTTCCAACATTGATTTTAAACAGTTTTATTTCGCGTGTAAGCAGTTTTTTCTTTTTTCCATGTTAATAATTTTTTAAAAAATTTCTTCTATGTTAATATTTTAGTAATACTGCGTTGAACTATTTCGTGGAGCTACAGCTCCTGGTAACTTTTTAGCAAGCTCGCTGGAATATTTCTACCTATTATTTCATATTTTTGCAGCATTTTGCGCAAAACATTTTTAAGACCAAATAGGTCTTACGTCTCATTACTTGTTAGCTTTTCAATTTCTGTTTCGATTCTATTTCAGTTTTTAATATAGATATTTGGAGTTTTTATGTTGCCTTGTCGCGAAGTGACAGCTGAATAAATTAAATCAGAAATATATCTGTAATGAAAATTCGAAGAAGTAAGTTTAAATGAAATGCCGGAAAAAATGTTTGTAATTTAATATTCCGTTCAAGGAAGTCATGTAGTGTACACATCAGAATTTTTTGTTTTCCTGTAGCAGCAATATTTGCTTATATTTGAAACTTAGCAGAATAGTGAATTCAGGTTCTGCACCTTCAGTGTCTTTTTTGCTGAGTGGGGCCAAAATTAAACTCATTTTTGTGCACCGAAAAATCTGGCTTGTTTCCAGCTGTCCGAATTGCTTGTTTTTGCTAAGAATCTGTAATTTTAATAGTAAAAATTGTTTTCTTGATTGTTTTAACTGTATTTGATGTTTTGTTTTTTTCTATAATTTTCAGTTTTTAATGAAGACATTTAGAGGTTTTATCTATTTTGCCTTACCGCGAACTGAGAATAAGAAAGAAATAAGAAATAAGAATTTCTTAATAAGAAATATATCTCTAATGAAATTCGAGGAAATACTTTTAAATGAAATGCAGCAAAACGTGCGTATAATTTAATATTCCGTACGAGGAAATCATGTGGTGTAGACACCAGATTTGTTACTTCCTTGTACGAAGTAAAGGAAGTATTGTAACAGCGAAAAAATTTCAGGTACAATATTCCAACGAAAATATCCATTTTGAATGCTATCGAATGCAATTTAACGATGTTTTTGCGTGAGATCTGTACGTAAGGACAGAATAAAGGACTCTTTTCCTCCAAACAAATTGTAAAACGGATTTAAAATGGATTCAGAGGAGAGTTTTTCGTGATGTACGTACAGAAGTGGCTAACCGCAGTGGCTAATCGCACAGACGGTGCGAGTAGCCTCTAAGGGGCTATGCACACCACCTACGTTAGCGCATGCGCACAATCAGCCCAGGTACACTCATTTTAAGCCAAAAATTGTTAATAACCAGTATTATATGATTAATTGTTCAGTTAATAGTTCATTTTATCGTTTTAACTTATTTCATGCTAAATGTTCTACACAGAAATACTTTGTCTAATTTTTACTATCTTTTCTCAGACAAAAAATTTCAAAGAGAAATTAATTAAAATCTTGATTGTGAAAAACACATCTTTAAATCTAAATGTATTCTAAAAAGTACAAAAAATATAAACGAGATTTTAGTCACACGGCAAATCAGTCATTTTAACTATTCCACCCGTTCAGGAAACGATAAACATTGCGAACATAAAAATATGTTTATATATATATATATATATATATATATATATATCAAATGTTATATGATCTTAAATTCACTTAGTTCGAAAATAAGTTATTCTAATACTTGCGCAATAGCTACAAAGTAAGATAATAATAATTTATTGACTAAAGAAATGTTGATTATATTATCTCCTAATATTAATTTTAGTAGAAATATCTAAAAAGAGTGAACCCATAGGTTTAATTCCAAAAATTGTTTTAAAGTGACTTAAATGTAAATTGTTAAAAATGTTTTAGGGGGACATGAATTAAATCATGAATAACAAATTTTCAATTGGAAAAGGATATTAAATTAAAAGCTAGTAATTATTGCTATTGATCAGAAATTAGTTGACTTTTCAAGGGGAACAAACCAACTCCCGTTCAATGAACAATAATTAATAAATAAATAAATACGAAGGTGTTTCGTCTTTTACTCAAGTAATAATTAATGGTGATGCCAAACTGGGAAATTAAGTTAGGCCAAATATTTCCGTGGATTAAAGGTATTTAGAACCAAAATAGAGTACCAAAGAACTCACTTTTATGAAGCATTTTCGCTAATACAATTTTGAGTGAAAAGTAATTTATATTTCATAATTCCAATTACCAATGTTTAAGTTTTTTACAAATAGTTTTGAATTAAAATGCATAAAAACGAGGGTGTCGGGGGACAATTACTCAAGTATTTTATCAAATTTACTACATAAATTGCTTTTCACTCAAAATTGTACTAGCGATATAAAATGCTTCATAAGAATGAGTTCTTTGGAACTCTACTTTGATTCTAAATATGTTCACTCCACGGAAATATTTGGCCTAACTTAATTTGCCAGTTTGGCATCACCGTTATTACTTGAGTAAAAGACGAAACACTTTCGTATTTATTTATTAATTATTGCTCATTGAAAGGGAGTTGGTTTGTTCCCCTTGAAATGTCAACTAATTTCCGATCAATAGCAATAATTACTTGCTTTTAATTTAATTTCTTTTTTCAATTGAAATTTTGTTATTCACGATTTAATTCAAGTCCCCATAAAACATCTTTAACAATTTACATTCAAGTTGCTTTGAAACAATTTTCGGAATTAAACTTCCTACCTATGGGTTCACTCTTTTTAGATACTTCTGTAAGAATCTTAAGTTTTACTAACGTTTATTTTATTTTAAATCTTTACTATCACTTCTTATTTTCTACTTCCGGCCAGAATTATAAGCGTTAAGGTTTTTATGCAAAGTTGTCTGGCGAACGCCAAGTATTTAAGTTGTGGCTTTTTGCCAAGCGAGAGAGAGGAAGCAGTGAGTCAAAGCAGGCCGCTTACCTTAGAAGTTACGCAGTTGCTGTTTGCCTTCCAGGCCAGAGGTTTTAATCCTCTTGATAAATTTTAAAACGTATTGTAGTGTTCACAGTTCTCTGTACTACATACGCTTCCTGTTAATATAAGGCCAATCTTCCACGTTTATTAGTTTAAAGTTAAATTAGAGTTTAGTTTTATTTTTATACTTTTACGTTATACCCCAAGTAGCGGGTCAGTGTATTCCGAAGAACGGAAGTTATTGTATATAGAGAAAAATAAAGGGTTTTGTATACCCTTCATGTGTATCCTGTCTACTTACCACAATTAGTGAACATAGCTTTAGTAAGCTCTCTGTTCCGAGTCAGGTCCTTGTATGTTCCCGAAGAAGGTAAGAAGGAATATTGAACCTGATAGTGGCGCCCAACGAAGAAGAATAACGATGGCCGAGTTTCAAGAAGAACCTGTGCTGCCTGCAGAAACGGCTCAGAATCCAGAAATGCCAGCTGCCGCCCTGGAAGGATTTGGTTACATCGTCCAGACCATGCGCGCTTCGATGAAACCAGAAGCAACATTTAATGGAAACTCACCGGTAACCAGTTTTTTGGAAACATTGGATGACCACTTCATGCTCTACCCCGTGCACGAGTTTCAAAAAGTTACCTTAGCTACCAGCGCTTTGAGGGGCCGAGCGCTTAACTGGTTCAAATGTATAGGCAGAAGTCTCTTGGGTCAAGCAGGAAGTCCCACCTATACTTACGAAAATTTCAAGACTGCCCTACTAAAAGCCTTCCCTGTTGTAAGGGATCGTGCGAAATTAGAAACGGAACTTTTCAGTATATATCAACAAAGAATCGAAAGCCTCTCGAGCTTTATTTTAAGAAAAATTCACGTTTTCAAGCTCTTGTATGGAAACCGTCCGGATCCTGAAATAATTCAAGTGATTTTGCCGAGGTTACTGCCCCAAGTGCAAGACTTTATTGAATTAAGAAATCCGACTACACTGGAAAAGTTATTTGAGCTAGCAATCCAGTTTGAAAGTAGAAGAACGGCGGACGTCGAAAGAAGACGCCAATATCAACAGCGAAACCAATTTGGTACGCCAAGACTACAGCAAACTCAAGCACACGGCTACGGAGAAAAAGCGGATCAGTGGGCAAGGAAACCCGAGCATTCAAAAACAGCCGGCGAACGTCGACAGTTCAATAGCAACCCAGGAAAAAAGTCTCAAGGCAGTGGAAAAAAAGGAAAGCACGGAAAGGAAAAATAATTTAAACTAAAACGGATTTCTGCTGACGAGAGGGTGCGGAAATCCGAAGGCCACGAAAACCCCTCTTCCTACAAGTTAAATACAGTAATGGTGAAAAATTTGACTCTTCCGAAGATTGAAGTCTTGGTGAATAATATCCCAGCCACCGCACTCCTGGATACCGGCGCGCAGTGTTCCTGTGTGGCAGAAGATTTTTTTAGGAAGTATTTTCGCAAATACCGCATATATAATGCGGATAATACGACAGTGTTAGCGGCGCAAGGAGAAAAATGTTAGTGCGTAGGTAAAGTACCTTTGTGTATCCGTATCAAGGACGAACAAGTAAAGGTGATGTTTTTTATAGTAAAGAATCTGCAAGCACATTTAATTTTAGGAATAGATTTTCTTTCAGAAGCACAAGCTACGCTGGATTTTAATGAAGCGTCCCTTAAGCTGACAATGAAACCAGTTCGTACAGAAAACGCTGAACCGCCGATGTTAAAACTTGACCACCTCTCTAATGACGAGCAAGGAAGAATCCGACAAGTGGTAAGTGAATTTGCTTCGTTATTTAGTGATATTCCAGGATTTACTCAGGTTACTAACCATAGTATTGACACCGGAGATGCAATGCCAGTTCGTCAAAAACCATACTGGTATGATAAGAATAAGGAAAAAATTATAGAATGGCATATTACCGATATGCTACGTAAAAAGATCATAACGCCCATCTCAAGTAGTTATGCTAGCCCGGTGGTTTTATGTAAGAAAAATAATGACTATCCTTTGACGCATCCAAAAAGATGGAGATTCGCTATTGAATACCGTAAATTAAACTCCATAACTAAATATCCGGTATATCCGTTACCGATCATAGAAGAAATTTTAAGCAACATAAAATCAACCAAATTTATGACGACTTTAGACTTAACGACTGGTTATTTTCAAATAGGGGTTAGGCCTGAGGACGTGCCTAAGACTGCTTTTATAACCAAGTCTGGCACTTATGCATTTTTGCGTATGCCGTTTGGCCTTTCAGGGGCCCCGGCAACATTTCAGCGATGCATGGACATTGTGTTAAGACCTGTTCTTGGAAAGTCCACATTTATCTATTTAGACGATATCATTATTACTAGTGATAATCTCGACCAACATGTACAGGATTTAAGACAGGTGTTTTCTTTATTAAATGAGGCCGGTCTAAAAGTTAATGTCGAAAAGTGCAAATTTGCAGCCCCTGAATTAAAATATTTAGGTTACAAAATATCTCAAAAAGGGATCGAGACAGATGAATCAAAAATAATCGCTGCACTACAAAAGTATCCGACTCCAAACACGGCAAAGAAGCTCTCTTCTTTTCTAGGACTTTGTTCATATTATAGGTCCTTTATAAAAGATTTTGCGGCTATCGCTGAGCCATTGTTAAAATTAAAAAGGAAAAAGGCAAGATTCTCGTGGACGTCCGAAGCCAATAGTGCTTTCGAAAAATTAAAACAAGCATTAACGCAAGCCCCTGTGTTGAAATTTCCTGAAAAGGATGAGAATTTAGAAATTTCAGCGGATGCTTCGGATTATGCGGTAGGAGCGGTACTTTCGCAAAATCAGCTGCCCGTGGCATTTTTTAGCCGAACTTTAAATCAAACACAAAGAAACTATTCCGCGACCGAGAGAGAGGCACTTGCAGTTCTGTTAGCAGTGCAAAAGTTCCGAGTCTATTTTGGAAAGGCGCCAATAACAGTGTACTCTGATCATGCGGCGGTAACTAGATTGTACTCAGGGAAAAACTTATCCCCAAGGTTAATAAGATGGGCACTCAAGTTACAAGAGTATAATCTGGTAATCAAGCACACCCCCGGAAAGGAAAATATCGTAGCAGATGCCTATCCAGAATAAAAATAGATGAAGAAGGTAATACTGTAAAGGTGGCAATGCTCACAGCATGTACGATAAATTCCCGAGAAACTGTAATAACCGAACTGGGTAAGGATCCTGAATTTAAAAACATTTATGAGTATTTAAAGGATCCTGAAAATTTTAGCCACCAAGATATTGTGGCGATAAGAAATAGGGCAGCCCATTACGAACTAATAGATGGTCTATTATTTTATACAAAAACTACGAATTCCAACAACGAATTTCGACCTGTTATCCCAGCTAGTCTTAGATTAAATATACTGCAGGAGTTACACGACTGCCCATTAGCTTCTCATGCTGGTATTCGAAAAACCATCCAACGCTTACGCGAAGCAGTTTATTTTCCTGAACTGCAAAAGTTAACAAGGGCGAATGTCCAGTCCTGCCCAACATGTCAAGCAGTTAATTATATTAATTTCCGCCCGGCTGGGTTTCTAAATACCATTAAATCCAAATTTCCAAATGAAATAATTGGCATCGATTTATTGGGCCCTTTCCCAAAAAGTCAGTTAAATAAAAGTCGGTATCTCCTTGTTATGGTTCATCATTTTAGTAAGTGGACCGAAATTGTTCCCTTAAAACGAGCCTCCGGGAAATTAGTTACTGATTCTCTTTTAAATAAATATATTTTAAAATACGGGGCGCCCCTAAAAGTTATATCGGATAATGGTCCTCAATTTGTAAGTAATATATTTGAAGACATGTGCCAAAAACTGGGCATACGTCATTTAAAAATGGTCCCGTATCGGCCGCAATCAAATATATCGGAACGGGTCAATAGAAATATAGTGAAAATTATCCGTAGTTATGTTAAAAATTTTCATAAAAGCTGGGATAACTATGTCAATGAATAAGCTTTCGCCCTTAGGACCGCAAAACATGGTACAACGGGCAAAACTCCTGCTGAGTTATTTTTAGGCAGAAAGATTATAACGCCGTTAGATAAATTATTTTATGTTCAACAAAGAGCCCCAGAATTTAAAATGGGCGATAAAGAAAAATTAATTAAAGAAGCAAAAAAGAACACTGAAGTAGCACAGAGAAAACAGAAACTTTATTATGATATGAAACGACGGGGAGTAACTTATAAAGTAGGAGATGAAGTGTTAAAAATTAAGCATTCACTTTCTTCAGCACCAGAAGATAAAACTGCCAAATTTTTTCCACGATTTGAAGGACCATATGTCATAGAAAAAATAACTCACGCTGTAGTGGTGTTAAAAGCCAGGAATGGTGAAACATGCTCCGCAAACATTGACCAGATAAAACCATTCTATAATCGTAATAAAATACCAATATTTAAAGATCTTTTACAGGATCCGGCATGGCAGGCACTGCAGGCGCAAGCTCCAGAGGTGGAACAACGACAATCACAAGGGCAAGCCATTAGGAGGAAGGAGCAATTGAAAAGAAAGTTTCCCCGTTAGAAAATTGAAGGTAACACGAAAAAGAAGCCGTTCCACCGACCACAAAAGAGAGCGCACGACCACCCCCAGAATGAAGAAGGGAGAAGTACGACGAATGCAAAGAGAGCCAGGAGAAATAACGGCAACTATAACCCGGCTCCCAAACGGAAGATCTACTCATCGGACAGGACTCTACGCAGCAAATGTCGCCGAATTGCGGAAGGACCACCACCGGCGGAGGAAAAGATACAAGGAAAATTTGAACGGCCAGCAACAAGGTCCAAGCAGGAACGAGAGAAAAATGTCCCGGTTCCGCCAAGACCAGCGGCCATCAAACGGCCAAGACCACAGGCAGAGGCGAAAAAGAAGGTATTCAAGGGTGACCGAACTGGAGGGAAAAGGAAGCTTCCAGAGGAAAGCACTGAAGGGCGAGCCCGTACAAGAAGGAGGATAAATCAGACTACTATCTGCAATACCTTTAAAGACTGGGCCCAGAAAAGGATGTCCGAATATCACAGAGATAAGTAAAATTTTATGTTACTTTGCAAACTTAAGTTAATCTTTCATTCTTACTGCAAGTGGCAGATTTCAAGAAGTTTTACCTCATGTGAGGTCTACCTTTATCGCCAAAAAGGCGAGAAATGAGTTGTTACCGATTTTCGTATTATGTTTTTAAATTACTCGCGCGTAAAACTAAAGTTGATGTATAATAGCGTTGTGTAAAGACTTAAATATTGAAAAAAGTTATTGTATAAATTTTATTTAAAACATTCTAGCAAAAGAGAAGTTTTAGTCTGAAAGACTTTTTGAAATGTATTATTTCAATGTAGAAAGAATTGGCACTTGCTTTGAAAAGAATAGAAGTTAACAATGTACTACTAATGTATGTTTTCAAATGTGTAAAATTAACGGCATGTTGATATGTTCTTATATACAATGTGAACTGTTATTTTAAATGTTAAGAAATACTGTGATATGGTAAAAGTGAAAGTAATGCCAAAAATTTTAAACTTATTTGTGTGACTGTAAAAAGACTAAAGCATGGCGAATATGTGTTAAAGGTTGAATGATGTAGTTAGGCTCTCTGACGCTACACTTTAGAGTTAGACACTTTCAGAATAGTACCTCAGGGTTTAGAGTTGAAATTAGGGTGTGTTAAGAGGTCTTGTTATGTTGAATTTTAACACGTTAGTGTTTTGATTGTAGGAGGAAGTGTGGAACACGTATACATAAACACATTCGTGTTTGGTGTTCTTTTACAACACATGTCAGAGAGCACGGGGAGAGATAATTAAAATAGTCATGAATGAAATAAGAATGTTAAGAGAAGTATAATTGTATATGTTACTTGCCATTTCATTGTGTAACATTTCATTAAACTAGTTTTCCTTCCAGATCTCTGGAAGGAACCAGAATTGAATAAAAGCTCTTGTTTAGATGCAGTACAGATGAAAAAAAAAATTGTTGTATATCCTGGGAGCTGCTATTGTAAAAAAAAAAACAAATTTCTTTCTTTTAAATTTCTAGTTTCTAGCGAAGTATGTTTGTAAAAGATTGGCTTCGCGTTAGATTCTAGAGCTAAAAGTTTTCAACAAGGTCGTTTTAGACCTCAGTTTTTATTTTTATACTTTTACGTTAGACCCCATGTAGCGGGTCAGTGTATTCCGAAGTACGGAAGTTATTGTATATAGAGAAAAATAAAGGGTTTTGTATACCCTTCATGTGTATCCTGTCTACTTACCACAATTAGTGAACATAGCTTTAGTAAGCTCTCTGTTCCGAGTCAGGTCCTTGTATGTTCCCGAAGAAGGTAAGAAGGAACATTGAACCTGATACTTCTACTAAAATTAATATTAGATTATATAATCAATATTTCTTTAGTAAATAAATTAAATTTTAACAAATTTTCTAAAATGCATTGGTTTCTAAATTAATTTTCCTGAATAATTATTTTTTTAATTTAATTTTTTTTAAAGTTTAATACTTGACTTTACATTGCTTAGTTCTCAAAAATCTTCATTGGTATTTTCCTTTTAGAACTTTAATTTTTAATTGCTAATTTCTAAAGGTACCACTTTATTGGTATTCCTTTTTGGACATTCTTCACTCTTTACTTTTGGTTTTGACTTTTACCCTTGCCTGCATGAATGACGAAACACGAAATGAATGATTGGAGAGTTAGGTTTGGAGGCAACTTCCCCATGATAAGTCTGTCTCCTGCCTGCTCAACAGTCATTCACTTATGCATTTTTAAAAAAAATATTTAGATTAATTTTAATTTTCTAAATTGGTGAATTTATTTTCATGGTTTGGTTTTTCTCTTGATTTACTTATACTATGTGAATTTAAATGATATTGTAGATTAGTTCGAAAATTAAATCTTTTATATGTTTGCAGATTTTGTAATTATTTTAACTTTAAATTTGCTTTTTTACGTATATAAATGTTTGTTAAAATTTAAATTTGTTTAAATTTAAATTTCATTCCTTGCATCAATGGCGCAAAGAATTAATTAAATTTGTATTTTAATTCAATTTATTCTTATATATATATATATATATATATATATATATATATATATGTGATGTATCAGCTTTTCTCCGGAATAAATAGATTGGTGAAGAATCATAGATGTAGTCGTAGCTTAAATTATCAGACGATAAGTTTAAAAAACAGGATCCATTTATTATTGTTTAGGAGAAATAGCAGTTACAAAAATCAGATATCCGGAGTAAATAAAAAGAATTACTAATAACTTTTTGTATGAAGTTTACTGCATCGTGACATTTAAGAAAAAGCTCCGATATTCCTTTTGCGAGTCCTTTTATAGCCTCTGGAAAGGCGGAGCTTCCAAGAAATGACGTCAGCCTCGTCAGCCAATCCAGTTCGCTTTAAATATTTCGAGAATATTCTAAAACTGTACGTGTAGAAAAGGCGGCAAAAACAACTTGACTACGGGGCTGTGGATTTAATTCCACGTAGTTTCAAATAAGAGAACGTCACCATTAAAAATGAAAAGAACATAAGTTAGAATTTTAAGTGTATTCTTGACTATGGAATTTTATTATTACAAATATTCCCCCCATCTGAAAAGGCTTGAAGCCGGGCGCCTCGACCAGAAGGCATTCCAAATAGAAAAAATATTTTAAATAATTGCTTAAATTGTTTGAAGAACTCGCATCCAGAATTCGAGTTACAATAATATTAATCTTAAATAGACACTCTCACTATAACACAGTCCATAATAATATCAAAATATAAAATTGTAAATAATATACCTTAATATATTGACATTTATAGAAAATAAAGAAAAATAACATTATGCATGCATTATTGGGAAAACATTTCTCGAGAACAGTTTCAGTTCTGGATCCAGGTCTTTAGAAATTGCTGCAAAACATTAGAGCAGTTCATATTTTACAAATCTTTCATTTCCAGTTCGCTGTGGCTTTAATATTAAAAATTTCTATTTGAGGCGAGGTATTCCTCTATTTTTTTCTTCATATCATTGACAATTGCAATACTTGACTAATTTCTTAACATTTCCTTTTGACTTTTAGTTTGTTTACAGTATTTCATTTTGACTACTTATTCATATAAAACACTTATTTTGATAATAATCATTTTACACAATACTTTTACTCGTATTTTACCTTTTACTATCGACAATGACAATTATGTCATATACTGCATTGTCGTTCAACACAACTTTCAACTTCAATAGTATTTTATAATTACCATTAATGTCGTTGCCAGAAAATTGACACATAAATACAAAATAAATACAAAGATACAAAACAACACACCAAAAACTTACAACACAGAAAATTAGACATTAAATAATTAGAGGTGCTCTAATTACCTTTAGTAGCAACCCCAGATGAGCGTTTACCAAAAGGTGTGTCTACCTATTGGTGATGTAGTTTAAAATTTTCTGGGTCTTGGTAGTGTCGTAGTCTGGAAACATGGACAATATCAGTAGGTTTCTTTGTGTGGTAATTCTTTTTATCAATTTCACATAATTAACTTCAGATAATTTTTTGACAATTTGGTATGGTCCAGAATAGGGAGCTGTCAATTTACGTGTATTCGGAAATTCAAATTCATCAAATAAAACTAGATCACCAGGTTGAAAATCTACATCTGCAAATTTTGTGTCATAACGACTTTTATTCCTTTTATGATATTCAATAGTTCTCTCTTTAGCTAATTTTCTCGCTATGTCAACCGGAGGGTAAATATTTTGATCTAGGGGAGAATCGAAAGGAAGTTTTCCGAATAAAAGATATGCAGGGGTGAATTTAGTTACCGAATGAGGAGAATTATCATATTCACTAATAACTTGATCCAAAATTTTCGTCCATGGAATTTTCGATGATGTAGAATTTACTTTACATCTTAAACGAGTTACTAGGGTTTGGTTCACACGCTCTACTTTACCATTTGTCTGAGGGTGATGGGCAGTAGTTAGAAGTTGTTTTACATTATAATTTCTAAGAAATTTCTTGAATCTATTGCAGGTGAATGCGGCATTGCGGTCACTAAGGATTTTTTCAGGGACTTGAATTTGGAAAATTTGTTTCAAAATATTAGCATAAGTTTCTGTAGCTGCACTTTTAGATGGAAAAGCCCAGACATATCTCGTGGCTTGATCGATCACAATATGTAAATATTTTTTTGTAGAATTATAATAATTAAAACCGCCGACTGTATCAATAGAAAGACATTCAAAAGGTTTATCAGTTGGAGGTACTTCTTGCATAAGTTCAAATTTTTTGGGTTTTTTCTTTTTATTAATTTGACAAACATGGCAGTGTTTCACGAAATTTCCAATATCTTTACTAATGTAGGGCCAATAATATTGTGGAGTGATTAAATTTAACATAGCATAAATACCTGGGTGTCCGAATTTTTCATGAGTTTCAGTTAATAGTTTTAATCTTAACGATTTTGGTACCACAATTTTATAACCTTTTTTCTTCTTAATTACCATCAAATCATCTAGTTCTACATATTTTTTATCACACACATTGTCACTCTTTTGCTGTTGTATAATTTCATCACGATTAAGTAAATACACAGAATGTTGGAGTTGGTGAGAAACAGGTTGTCTAGAAAGCATATCAGCTTCAACGTTTGTAGAGCTTTTTGATACTTAACTTCGTAATCAAACATACTGAGTCGGAGTGACCAACGGAATAATCTGCCTCTTAAATTCTTAACACTTTTAAGCCAAACAAGGGCTGCATGATCGGTATGGATTGTAAATTTTTGACCTTGAAGATAGTAATAAAATTTATCTAATGCATCATCAATAGCTAAACATTCAAGTTCTGTAATTGCATAATCTTTTTCGTAATCTTTTAAAGCTCTAGAATGGTAGGAAACTGGGTGTAATACATTACTTTCATCTGGCTGCTTCAAAACAGCTCCCACAGCAATCTGTGATGCATCAACAAATACATGACAAGATTTATTTGGATCATACAATTGTAAGACTGGTTTTGAAATAAGTATATTTTTCAGTTCGTCAAAAGCAGTTTGACATTGGTCATCCCAATGCCATGGTACATCTTTTTTCAATAATTTATTTAGAGGAGATCTTAATTTAGCATAATTAGGTATGAATCTATGATAAACATTTACACTGCCTAACACTCTTTGTAGTTCTTTTACATTACTTGGATATTTCAAATTTTTAATACTTTCAATATTTTGGTTATCTGGGATAACTTTACCCTTTCTAATTTCATAACCTAGAAAATTGATTTTATCTTTGGCAAAGACACATTTACTCTGGTTCAATTTAATACCTTCTTGAATAAATATTTCAAATAATTCACTCAAATCCTTTAGATGTTGTTCTTTGGAAGAAGAGTAAACAATTATGTCATCAAAATAACTACAAGCAAATTGGATTTTATTTTTAGTGAGGATGCGTTTAATAACTCTGTTAAAGATAGCCGGTGCATTTTTGAAGCCAAAAGGGAGTCTTAGCCATTCATACAGTCCAAAATTTGTAATAAAAGCCAATTTTTCGGTGTCATCAGGGTGAATAGGAATGTGTCAAAATCCTGATCTTAGATCTATTGTAGAAAAAACATTTGCATTACTTAATTTGTCTAATAAAAAGTCTATCCGGGGCAGGGGATGAGCATCAGTCTTTGCTAAAGCATTCAACTTGCGATAATCAATACACATTCTGGTTTTTTTGCCCTCATCGCGTTTTAATACTAAAGTTACTGGGGATGCATAAGGACTACTACTTTCTTTAATAATTCCATTTTTTAATAATTGATCAATTTGTCGTCTAATTTCTTCTTCTTCCTTAGGAGAAGTTCGATAAGGTCTTAAAGTGACAGGCAAATCAGAAGTCAAGTTAATTCGTTGTGGTTCAATGTTAATTTTACCTACATCATATTTATTTTTGGAAAACACATTCTTATATTTATTTAACAATTTAATTAATTCAGGGTTTTCTTCCTCCATACTCTCTGAATCTGTTGTTATTTCACTACTTTGTTTTTTCCCATCACTTTGTTGACTTTTTAGTTTTACATTACTTTCATTATTTACATTAACTCTTGTTACCTTAGACATCTTATCATCATTAAACTTCATAATATTATACTTATTACCTTCATTAACTATTATACCTTTAGACACATTATTTTCATTAGATATATTATTTTCATCAACACTTATTACCTCAGAGATATTACTTCTAGGTTTTGTCTTAACTGATGGCATTACATTACTGTTTTCTTCAAGTACTTGATCAAGTTGTACATGCAAAGAAACTCTGTTATTTACATTCACAGAATTTGAAATGTTTTCATTTCTTTGAGTTACCACTAAATTACTACAATCAATTTTTAATTCAAATAATTTACATTTATTTAAACCCAAAAGAACATAATCTAAATTAGTATCTAACACTAACAAGTTAATTAGTTTAATAATATTTCCAATTTTCATTTGTAATCTACACATTTTATCAATAGAAAAATTTCCTTTAGTTTGTCTAATTTTAATACCTTTTACCTTTTGAACTTTTAACTGTAAATTGTTTGCAGATTTTTCTGAGATGATAGACAATGTCGCGCCAGTGTCCACGACACAGTCGACTGATCTGCCATGGGATAAAAATCCCTTAATTCTTAGTTGTCAAATTCCCGAAGAATCAGACCCCGAATTTTTGTTTTCCACATTAGAATTAGTTTCAGTTTAGTTGTTCTCATTTCGGAACGGGCAGATTTGAGCCCAGTGATAACAATTTGGTATCCCTTTTTTGGTACATATTCTACAAGGTGATGGGGATATACCGTCAAATTTACTATTAGTATGGTGACTTACAACTTTCTTTCCGTGGTTGATATTGCTGTTAGATTTATTTCCAATTTGTTGAAAACTATGAGGTTTGTAATTAGATGGATTGGGTCGATTATCAACAAACTGACGATTATTATTTAGGAAATTAGCTTGTCTGAATTGTTGACTATTCCTATCTCTGTTATAATTTGCGAATTTTCATCTTTAAATTCATGAATTTGTTGAAGTTTGTGGGCTTGTTCTAGCCAAGTTATCGCATCAGCGGGACTTTGAACAATCATCAAAGACTTTAAGTTCGTTGTCAAACCTTCTAAAATCATTGATTTATCCAAATTAAGCCGTTTACCCACTTCCATTTTCTTTCGAAAGTAATTTGTGATGCCTTCTCTGGCGTTATATTTTAAATTAGCGAAGTCGCCGAAAGTAGTTAAGGTGGGATCGATAAAGTTTTCTTTTAATATTTGTTGAAATTCTGAGTAAGTTTTTAGCTCATGGCAATTTTAATATACAGCCAGAGGGCTTTTCTCTTAATGTAACGAGAAATATTTTGAAGTTTGCAATTTTCGTCCTTATTTTGGCAGACTTTGTTAAAATAACCTAACCAAGAAATTATGTCACTGTCCTTAGAATCTTCAAATGGAACAATATTTAAATCTATTGTATCTTGGTTCACGTTCAGTGAATCGTCAAGATTAACGGGTTCCTGATTTGTCGACATTGTAACTGAAACTTTAAAACTTTCTTGAGAATAAAAATGTGCACTTTTCTCAAAATATTTTTACAATAGTTAGAAATATTTTTTTAAAACCAAAAACTCTTCAGAGTATTATCAACACTTTATAGAATAATAGACTTAAATTTTGTATTCTCAAATTTTATGATTATCACTACACATTTCAGGATAATATCAAATCTTACTTAGAATACTATTAATTAGAATAAGACTTGAAATTTAAATAAACTCGTAATTACTTTAACATAATATATTTAAACCGAACTATTGTTGTCAAGTTAGTTCACTCACTGAGAAAAAATAATTTCTTAAAATCTGTTCTTACTTGGCTCTTGAGTACACTATTTAATACTGCTCGTTTGTGTGCTGTTAAAAAAAACACAGCATATATGATTGAAATTCTTCACTTCCTTCCAGCAGACGATATCCAAATCATGCGGTTCTAACTATGAGACGCGCTCAAAATTCGAAGACAAAGCTGTATCACAATTCACAGTTCTTCAGTTGTAAAAAACAGACACAACTTGCACTTAAAAAGTTCTTTCTCTTTCATTGGAATTGTTTTCCTTTTGGGTACACCCATCCTGCCGACTCCTTGTGATGTATCAGCTTTTCTCCGGAATAAATAGATTGGTGAAGAATCATAGATGTAGTCGTAGCTTAAATTATCAGACGATAAGTTTAAAAAACAGGATCCATTTATTATTGTTTAGGAGAAATAGCAGTTACAAAAATCAAATATCCGGAGTAAATAAAAAGAATTTCTAATAACTTTTTGTATGAAGTTTACTGCATCGTGACATTTAAGAAAAAGCTCCGATATTCCTTTTGCGAGTCCTTTTATAGCCTCTGGAAAGGCGGAGCTTCCAAGAAATGACGTCAGCCTCGTTAGCCAATCCAGTTCGCTTTAAATATTTCGAGAATACTCTAAAACTGTATGTGTAGAAAAGGCGGCAAAAACAACTTGACTACGGGGCTGTGGATTTAATTCCACGTAGTTTCAAATAAGAGAACGTCACCATTAAAAATGAAAAGAACATAAGTTAGAATTTTAAGTGTATTCTTGACTATGGAATTTTATTATTACATATAGGTATATATATACATATACATAAATAAAGGAAATGTGTTCCTTCTTTCTTTATATATATATACAGGGTATATCTGAAATGCTTCAACGAACTTGAAGGGATGGTAGTACTCATCAAGACGAACAAAAAATGCAACTGAACATGGGATCACAAATACGTTTAAAGGATAAAAATCTAGAAAATGCGTCTGGAAATGGACAAACTGAAACAAGAAAGAAACACTCTAGAAAATTATTTATTGCACAGAATAGGTACAACACAGCTCGTGATGCCCAGAGAAAACAAAAATTTTACAACAATTGTTCAAAGTGTCGACCGCGAATATTATTACACAGAGTACATCGACAGAAGAACGACTGGTGGACACGCTCGAAGATTACGGGAGTTTCCTGGATTTCTGCTGCAGCAATCACAATACGCTCTACTACTTCTTCTGGCTTCTCATAAATGAGGGATTTCATCTGTCCCCAGAAGAAGAAATCCAAAGGTTCAGTGTTAGAACCCAGCCTCATTTGTTATTTTCTTTTCATAGTTTGTCACTGCAAGAGTGGTAACCATCTGATCTTTGTTGTAGTTTGTTGCAGTTCTATGGATTTTGAAAATAAATATGACGCTGTAGAATTTTATATGTAAAGTGATTTTATTTTAAGTTTATTAGGAGAAAGGAGAACGGTTAAGTTCTTGCAAATCTCGAACAATTTTGGTGACGAAGGAAGTGATCGGTAAAACAAGTCAAGGTAATTTTGTTGGTTTTATCGAATTTAATTCTATTTGACTTTATTGAATTTATTTTTATTGAAATGGAATCGTTAATTGAGAAACGGAAACCTGTCAGAGCGTCTTTTACGAGAACAATTAATGCAATTTTGCAAGAATTAGAAAAGGAAATTCCTGATGCAAAATCTGTAAAAACGAAACTTGTTACTTTAGAACGTTTATCTGTTGAACTTAATGCATTTGATACTCAAATATTAAACTCGGAATTTTCTTCAAATGATCAGTTTGAAAGTGAATGGGCGAAAATTGAAGAATACAAAGAAAAATTAGATTTAATACGAGTAGAATATTCTTCAATCGCCAAATGACACTATCCATAGACAGTGTTCTGCCGAATTCGAACAAACGGAAACTGAAATTACCTAAAATTGAGTTAAAACAATTCGGTGGCGAAATTAAAGATTGGTTACCGTTTTGGGGGCAATTTCGGCGAATACATGAAGATAAAGAAATTCAAAACGAGGATAAGATGCATTATCTCGTTCAAGCGACCGTACCCGGTACGAGACCACGGGATATTGTAAACAGCTTCCCTGCAACTGCCGAAAATTATGAAAAAGTTATAGAAAGCTTAAAAATTAGGTTCGGCAGGGAAGAATTGTTGGTAGAATTCTATATTCGGGAATTATTAGGTTTGATTATTAAAAATGTCACTGATCAAAAGGGAAAATACAGTATCAGAATTGTATGACAAGTTAGAGTCGTATTTGCGTTCGTTGGAGTCAATAGGAATGACAAGCGATAAATACGCTGCAATGCTGTTTCCGCTCGTGGAATCTTGCATTCCCGAGGAAATTTTACGAGTTTGGATTACAAATTATGCATCAATAATTACAGCAGAAAATTCTCACTCTGATAAATTGAAACAATTATTATTGTTTTTAAAGAATGAAGTGGATGGAGAGCAGAGAATTTCTTTGGCAAAAGCTGGATTTAAATTAATTGATTCGGGTGCCAAGAGAGAAAGTAGAAAAGATAAAAGGTACCAGAGTGAACATTTCGTGCCTACAGCAAATGATTTATTCTCAGGCCATAATAAAGCAACCAATTATAGTGAGAAGAATTCTTGCATATTTTGCGAAAAACTTCATGAAAGTCGAGATTGCTTTGTTGCTCAGAAGATGCCTCTGAGTAAAAAGAATGATGAAATTAAGAAAAAGAAGGGGTGCTTCTTCTGCCTCAAAATCAGTCACAGGGCCAAGCAATGCAAGACAAATGTACGATGTTTGATATGCTCGAAAAGACATTGGGGTGTCATGTGTCCGGATTTGCCCACCAATCAAAAGAGCAATGATGTTGAAAAGAATAAAGAAGAAGAAACACAAATGTATCACTTGCGAGCACTAATTAATAGTGTTTGAAGTGTTTCTTCAAACACTATTAATTAATATAGACTCAAACAAAAAGCAGAAGACAGTAAGGGCACTTATCGATACAGGATCGCAACGTTCATACATATTAAAGAAGACTGCTGTAGACATAGGGTGCCACGCAATTGGATCTGAATCTTTAATCCATGCACTTTTTGGAGGAGTAACAACAAAAAGAGAAATTCACAAACGCTATGAAGTGAACGTTAGAAGCCTAAGAGGTGATTTTTCTAGACGACTAATCTTGTTGGAACAGTCGAAGATTTGTGGACCAGTAGTCAGTTTACAGCCTGGACCATGGATAGAAGAACTAAGACAGAAGAATATCCATGCATCTGATGTAGGAAAAAAGGATTTGAAAATAGAAGTTCTTATTGGAGCTGACGTCGCAGGTGTTCTGTTAACCGGAAGAATTCAGAAATTAGAAAATGGGCTGACTGATGTGGAATCACTACTTGGATGGACAATCATAGGAAAGATAAAAGATAACGTTTCAGAAAGAAACTCCTTGTCCATGTCTTCAACCATAACGTCAATGTTGACTCACAGCAGTGACATAGAAAACTTGTGGAAGCTAGAAGCACTGGGAATTACAGATGCCAAAGAAAGTAAAACTGACTCAGAGTTAGAAGAAGCAGTGTGGGATCACTTTCACAAGACTCTGAAGAGGGTGGATGATCGCTATGAAGTCAGTTTACCTTGGATCAACGATAAAGAAGCTTTACCAAGTAACAGAGAAGTTGCTGAAAAGCGATTGATCTCCACGACAAAGAAGCTCATGTTGAAAGATAAATTTGAAACATACAATGCAGTGTTCGAAGAATGGCTCGAATCTGGAGTAATAGAAGAAGTAATAGAAGAAGAGGAACGAGTTAACAATCATTATCTTCCCCACAGACCGGTCTTCAAAGATAACTGTACAGCAGCAGTAAGGCCTGTATTTGACGCTTCGTGCAAGCAAAAAGATTTCCTGTCGCTTAATGACTGTTTAGCAAAAGGTCAAAATTTAATTGAATTAATACCTAGCTTGCTTCTTGAATTTAGGCAAGGAAAAATAGGGATTATCTCAGATATTAAAAGAGCTGTTCCTCAAATATCTGTTCAAAGATCTGATCGTAATTTCCTAAGATTTCTATGGTGGAAAAACTCGGAACAAAAGGAAATAAGAAAATTTCGCCATTGCAGAGTAGTGTTCGGACTAAAATGCAGTCCTTTTCTTTTAGGAGCAGTGATCAACTCTCATTTAGACCAATGTGAACCTTCTTTGAAGGAAGTGGCTACAAAATTGAAAAATTCCTTCTATGTTGACAACTGTGTCACTTCAGTGAATTCGAATGAAGAAGCAGAATACCTTATTGCAAAATCAACTCAGTTAAAGGCAAGTGCTAACTTTGACTTAAGAGGGTGGGAGCAAACAGAACTGAACAGTGGAAAATCTACAATGAGTGAACCATTGAAAGTACTTGGTCTTCTGTGGGATAAATATGAAGATTCTTTGTTTTGTGACATCCCTAATATCAACTTGATTGATCTCTCAGTGACAAGACGAAACGTTCTATCGATTGTACAGAGAGTTTTTGACCCAATAGGTTTCACATGCCCTTTTACACTCCTTCCAAAGTTATACTTGCAAAAGAGCTGGGAAACTAAATTGAGCTGGGATGCAGAGCTACCTGAAGATATTAAAAGAAAATTCTTGAAGTGGGTCAAAGAATTGCCCTTTTTACCCTCTGTGAAGATTCCCAGACTACTTTCATTGACAGAAGGACAATCTTTTAGTTTGCATACGTTTGCCGATGCTTCACAGGCATTTTATGCAAGTGCAGTATATTTGAGAAGTCAAAATAAAGAAGTGACCCTAGTACAAGCCAAAGCACGAGTGGCTCCCTTGAAAAAAATAAGTATACCACGACTTGAATTGCTTGCTTGTCTTATTGGGGTGCGATTAGCATCATTTGTCAAGAAGAACCTTAAGGTCGAAATTTCAAAGGAATATTACTGGACCGATTTGTCAACAGCACTGTTCTAGATAAAGAACGTAGAAGTTTGGAGCACTTTTGTGAATAACAGAGTTTTAGAAATTAGAATCCTATCGGATCGTGAAAATTGGCATCATGTACCAGGTGCGGAAAACCCAGCCGATATGCCATCAAGAGGATGTTCTGTGAAGAAACTCATTGAATCAAGATGGTGGGAGGGCCCACCTTGGTTGGCACTGCCGGAAGAAGAATGGCCTCGTTCTATCCCAATCGATAATAAAGAAGAGGTTAATACTGAAAAACGTAAAGCAGTTATAGTTTCATTAAGCAATGTTAGCGATATGTCTTCACAATTCTTTGCCTATTTTTCAAAGTATAAGAAAATACTTAGAATGATTGGGTGGATACACAGATTCATAGGAAATACCCGAAAGAGGAAAGAAGAAAGAGAATCAGGAGAGTTAAAAGTTTATGAATTGATAAGGGCTGAGAAATCTATCGTGAAGATTATTCAACATGATTCTTTTTCATCTGATGATATTAAGAAGCTGAAGTCAATAAGTGTGTTCAAAGATGACGAAGGCATTTTACGTGTCAGGTCTAGGTTGACTGAAAGGAAAGACCATGAAAATTTTATTTATCCGATGTTACTTCCGAAGAATCATAAGATTGTGGAGAAATTGATAATTGATAAACATCTCTCTATGTCTCGTGCAGGAATTCACGTACTGATGTCAACACTTAGAGAGACGTTTTGGATCCTGAAAAGTAGAGCTACGATTCGAAAAGCTTTTTATATGCATGTATCAGGTGCAGGAGACATGGAGGTAAACGACTACAGACTGTGCCTGCTACTCTACCAGAAAACATAGTTAGAGAGGCTCGTGTTTTCGAAATCGTCGGCGTTGATTTAGCTGGCCCATTAATTTTGAAGGATAAAAGAAAAGCTTGGATTTTACTTTTCACATGTGCTGTTTTCAGGGCGGTCCATTTGGAACTGATTTTGTCCCTTTCAACTCAAGGATTTTTACTTGTTCTTAGAAGATGTATTGCCCGTAGAGGGAGGCTATCGATAATTTATAGCGATAAGGGAAGAAATTTTGTTGGATCCAATAATCTCTTGAGATCGATTAATTGGAATACCATTGAGATAGAAGCCGCCACAAACAAGATCGACTGGAAGTTCAGTCCACCCGCAGCACCATGGTGGGGTGGCTTTTTGGAACGACTTGTTCAAATGATTAAGAAGCTTTTGCATCGAGTCCTAGGCCAGTCATGTCTGAATTATGAAGAATTGATGAGTGTGCTGTGCGACTGCGAAGCAACTGTGAATGCCAGACCACTCACTTATGTGTCACTGATGATCTCATCCCTTTGACACCGTCCTTGTTTTTAGTTGAAATTACAGTCTTTGGAGTTCCTGACTTGGATCATCAAGTTGATTTCAACAAGAGACTGAGACATTTACAGAATTTACGAGAGCTCTTGAGAAAGAGATTTAGAAATGAATATTTCGGCCTGCTAGTGCAACGTCCATCTACAGTGCCGATTTCTCAACAGATAAAAATCGGTGATATAGTTCTTATCGAATGTGATGACAAACGCAAGGTGTTGTGGCCTCTAGCAAAAGTAATTGAACTATATCCCGGAAAAGACGGCAACATTCGAGTAGTTCGTGTCAAAACCATGTCTGGAGAATTAGTTCCACCAATCCAGAGAATATTCTCTCTCGAAATACCTTCATCCTTGGAGTCAGATGAGGCAAATGAAACTGAGACGCAGGGTGAAGATAGTTTAGTCTCAAAATTACCAAAGAATAATTCAGCTGCAGATTTATCAAAGGACATTAAGACTGTCGTGACTAGAAGTGGACGACAAATTAAAATTCCATCTAGATTTCTAACTTGAACACTACTTGAGTTATTTTAGAGTAGAAATTTAAGAACTTAATTTTTTCTTTTGTTTATTATTTAGCCTTAATATTTGTATGGACAGTATTTTTTATTATACTTTGTTTTGATTGATTAAGTATATGTCATCAATCAAAAGTTGGGAGTATTGTTAGAACCGAGCCTCATTTGTTATTTTCTTTTCATAGTTTGTCACTGCAAGAGTGGCAACCATCTGATCTTTGTTGTAGTTTGCTTCAGTTCTATGGATTTTGAAAATAAATATGACGCTGTAGAATTTTATATGTAAAGTTATTTTATTTTAAGTTTATTAGGAGAAAAGAGAACGGTTAGTTCTTGCAAATCTCGAACATTCAGGTCTGGCGAGCGTGAAGGCCAAGCAACAGGGCCAAGACTTCCAATCCATCTTGCCGGATACACTCCATCAATATGTCAGCTTCCAGTATTTTTTCACCATATTTAGGAAGACGCAACCATTTAGTTAGCCCGCGCGTCCACTACGCGGCCCTAAAACTGTTGAGTGTAATTACATCAATCTTTAGCTTCTCTTATTAAGACAAGTTATACTGTATATTATGTAGGGTAAAAGAACGAGAGCGTATAGAAAAAACTGTCAGGAACATACTATAGAAAAAGATCAAAAGATAGGACTGAACAGAGAAAACAAATTGCAGCTAAAATGAGAAAATGAATTCACGAAAAAGTCGAACCATCAGACCCTGCCGCAAATTCCGATAGTGCCGAGATTCTAAAGGATACTGATATTTCTTGCAATCTGCACGGCCAAGATGAAGAATCTTCATCTATCATCCTCAAACAGACTACATTTCAGCAACTGAAAGAACAACCTTCTTCATTGACCTCAAACGAACATCTAGAAAACATGAAATTAGGATATAAAGTATTTTCTCATTTAGCAGCAGTTTGGGCAGCAGAAAGAAGACTTAAAATCTTTTGACTTATCAACGGTCTTTCTTAAGCAATCAAGCTGTATTATTAGTCGAAAAACTTCCAGGAAACGTAGACCTTAGGTCCACTGCTCGTGATGGAAGACATTTTGTCATCTTCTTTGTGGCACAGAACATGAGCAAATAATGAAAAGATTAAAAGATCTTGGTTTATATATCCTAAAACTAAAAATGCAGTTTCTGCACACACTGTGAGATTTACCAGAAACATGCCACTACATCAGCATCGTGTACTAAAGAATTCCTTAATTGGAAAAATGCTTCAGAAAGGTTAACTGAGCACGAAGCATCTGAAATTCACAGAGAGTGAATGGTTAAGTTGGTAATTCGATTACAAAAAATGAAATCGTGTCAAGGTATAGATCATGATATTAAGCGACTAATTCATACAGAGAACGAAAAAATGGAGAGAGATCCTACAGATAGTTATAGATGCTGTACTGTATCTTTCTTTCCGTGAGTCTGATGAAAACCCTAGCAGTCTGTTCACAAAGTGTCCTCGGCCTAGTCAAGGCAATATTTTGAATTTAATGATACTGCTTGCCAAACATAACTCAACTCTTAAGTACCAGTTAGAACACCTAAAAAGAGATACGTATGATATTTAACAAAGGTAATTCAAAATGAAAATACTGATATAATGACGAAAAGAGTTCGCAATAGCATTTTAAATTATATTAAAGAAGCCAAATATCATACAATAATGTTCGATTGCGTTCCAGATGTGTTGCATACAGAGCAAATGAGCCAGGTGGTTCGATACGTAAAACATATGTGGTGATGTGTGTGAATTAAGGGAAAGCTTTATTGATTTCATGTTGGTGGAAAAACAGGAGAATGTATTTCTCAACCGATTGTGGAAACTTTGACACTTGATAGTTTGGATATTTGATAATGTCGTGGTCAATCTGATGGTAACGGATCTAATATGGCCGGTACTTATAAAGGAGTACAAGCCAGGATTGTAGAAATGAATAAGCTGACCGAATATGTGCCAAGTTTGGCTCACTCTTTGAACTTTATCGGTGTGCATTCTGCCGCATCTTGTCCCGAAGCAGTTAACCTAATTAAAATTATCCAGAAGATATTTAGCTTTTTTGTCGGATCCACTGTTCGATGGGATATTGTGAAAAGATGTACAAAAACCAACTTAAAAGGAAGCAGCCAGACGAGACGGTCAGCAAAATATGTGGCTGTGAAAGACCTTCTAACAAATGTACCAGAAACAGTGAAATCCTTGAAAGAAATTAATTATCTTTCTCTTAGTGCAGAATCAAAGTACAAAGCAGGACATTTGCTACATGTTGTAAAAAATTTTGAATTTATTATCGAGCTGACAATTTGGGCTAACATTCTTCGAGAAATCAATCGAATATATATTGAAATTCAAAAGGAAGAGGTTATTCGTGCGCGTTACGTTGCATTAATGGAAGGTCTGACCCAAAACTTTGCAAAAAATGAGAGAAATTCTTTTGGGATATTGTATAGAAGAATCTAAAGCAGCAGCCGAAATTATTAATTTAATCTATTCTAACAAATAAATGAATTCTAAAGCGCAAAAAACAATTTGATGAATTGTGCGAGGACTAATCACGAACAATTCATCCAGTTCAGCTATTTTTCCAATGCAGTGAAAATTGTATTTGATCCAATCTTACAAAAAATTAAAACAAGGGTAAAACAGCGCTACTACACTAAATTCAATTTTCGCATTTCTCAATGGTCGTGAAATATTGAATATGTCAACTGAAGAATTGCAAAGGAATGGAGCAGATCTTGCTCGAAAATATGAACCAGATCTAAATGCATTTGAGTTAGTCAGGAACTTACCGTTTTTAAAGAACAAGCCCTGATGTCATTCGTCGACATCTCTTGCAACAGATCTACACCTATGATTTGCAAGATGCTTTTTACAATATTTATATTGCGCTGCGGATTTACTCTATGCTTCCAACTACTACCACAAGCTCTGAGCGAAGTTTTAGCAAATTTAAAATTATTAAAAACTATTTGCGATCATCGGTGAGCCAAGAGCGCTTATCAAGTCTCGCAATTCCAGCAATCGAAAATCAAACAGCAGATGAAATTTATTATGACGATGCCATACACTTATTTGGAGAACAAAAGGCTCGCAGAATAAAATTTTAATACCGTAATATTTTAAGAGCATCAGATAAGAACTTAAAACTATTAATGAAATAAGAATTATGAAAAGAAGTACAAATACTAACTTTTTCCTTTCAGCAGTAGCACGTATTGTTGAATAGCTAATGAAAGTTAGTTACGTAATTAATCAGCTCATCTGTTATCCCAACTTATGTAATCTATTGTTTGTAACTAAAGATTATTTTTATTACGAGTGCATATTTAATTAAACGTTAGGACTTACTTATTTAAGTATATAATTGAAAAAAAGGAATTTAATTATTCATTACATTAATGATTTGTAACTTGTATATATTCGTTTAAGCTATTATTATTAATGTGCTATTTCCATTTTTTGAACTATGCTGAACAGCTTTAGTATTTAGTACTCAATTACTTTTCATTAGTATGGCTAGTTATTGTTGCAAATATTGAAAAACTGCATATTTCAGAGAAAACGTAAATTTGATTATTACAGTGCAAAAATAGACTTTTGTGTGAATATGTAAATATTTATTACGTTATCGGGTTGTGAGAGGACGATAGTAGAGTTCTTGAGTAGCCTACACAAAGGCACTACAGTAATAGGGAATTTTAAAGTGCCAGATTAAACATGCTATTAATTTAAAGAAATTGGCGTGTTAATTATTGAATCCACTTCATTCGTGATTTGTAACTTGTATATATTTAAGATATTAATTAGTAGTGTGCCATTTCTATTTTTTTTTACTACGCTGAACTGCTTTAGTATTTAGTATTGAATCATTTTCCATCGGTCTTGCTAGTTATATTTTAAATAGTGCAAAACTGCGTATTTCTGAGAAAATGTAAATTTGGTTATTACAGTACAAAAATAGTCTTTTGTGTGAAAATGTAAATATACATTATGTTATCGGGCTTTATGAGGACGATAGCAGGCTACGTGAAGGCGTCATTGTGAAATAAGTTTTTAACGTGCTAGGTTACTGTCACTATCGAGAAATTGATATAAAATTATTCAATCCATTGCATTAGTGATTTGTAATTTGTTTTTATTTGTTTAAATTACATTTTTTATTATTTAGTAATGGGGGATTCGCATTTCTGTACTGTGTTAAACTATTTTAGTATTTAGTACTGAATCATTTTCTATTAGTATCATTTATTAGTATGACTAGGTATTGTTGCAAATATTGAAAAAAAGTCCCTATTTCAAGGAAAATGTAAATTTTATTACTTCAGTCCACCGTAGAAGCAACTGCATTGGGAGGGTTCGGACTGATTTTTAATTATGTAACTTTTGGTATTTTTATCGGCCACCAACGGCTGAGCGGTAAAGTCTGAACACTGGTAGTTCGGTCGGAGTTAGAATCCTGTGAATTAGCTGGCTGCATGGGTTTTTCCGTTGTTTCTCTCATGCGTAACTTGCATATGATCCAATTATTCTTAGAAAGTCCTCAGCGAAGACATCTCTCGTCTTGGGCAGATAGCTCTCTTATGCTTTGCCATAAGTAAAGAAACCATTTGTTATGTATATTTCTTTTATAACACAAATGGCACATAAAGAATTTCTTACTATAAAATGGATTTTACATTTTTACCCTAAACCCTACCTATTTCTATGTTTATTTAAAAAATTAAAATTTGTTAGAGAAACTTAAAGGAAGCTGGGTGAGAGTAGCAGTTTTAATTTTTTTGCCCCGCATCTCTAGGAGCTCTATCATTGGTCACTTCGAAAACAAAAAGTAACTTCCGACAATGTGATAAACGGAATCCCGCATCAAGTAATGTCTTGAAACCCCTACCAGTTTGACTGGTTGAAAAATGCTTTTTCATCATCATAAATCATCGTCATCAGGAGACGGTTCGTTTTTTCATGAGCTCTTCTCCTTATGTAAGTATGTCTTGACTTATGCGACTTGCCAGTAATGAATGTCGTAAAATTGGGCAGATAGGAAAGACGATTCAGGTAACTGCTCAAATAATCCGAAAGATTATCAATACGATGCGGATCAATGGATTATATTTTACGACGAATCGGTGAATTACGTGATGGAATTAAGAAAATTCAAAAGAGACCAGAATCTCCGCAAAACTTTCATATATTATCATCGCTTCAAGGAAAACTCGAAACTAAAGAAGCTAAACTTATTTCTATAATGCCTAAAGCTGATATTGACAAGATTCTCGTGATACACCACAGCCCTTCACTAGTAATGCTAAGTCCGAAGAATGAACTAGCGTGAAGCGAAGTAAACATCCACGCAGAGATAGCGGTTTAAAAGTCGATTCTGAACTTTTAAGCACTAGCTCACGATACGAAGCATAAATAACGATAAATACCTAGTCGAAAAAATGGATGAAGATAATACAAAGCCGAGAACGAGAATAAGAAAACCTCAGTGAGAATAAGAAATCCCCAGATTCTAAGAAATACGAACGCGATCCTACACGTAAAATTTCGCCACTTGTAATTACACAGAAAGATATTAACTGGTATGAACTCCGTAGGTATATTAAAGAAAACCTTAAAGTTCTAAGCTAGAAAGCAAAATCGAAGGTCGAAACCCTAGGATTCAGCTCTATAGCATGGAAGATTTCCGACTCGTTCAAAATCATTTCAAAAGTCAGAAAATTCCTTTTCACACGTTCCTACTTATTAGTGAGAAAAACTTAACAGCCGTTATTAAAAGATTAATCGTGGATACTCATGTAGAATAAATTAAAGAACTAGAAAGTCAAAACATTACTGTACTTAAATTGCATCAGCCTCAAAGAATGAGAGACGGAATACCAACGCTTCTTCCAGTATTTTATTTAGACACACCCAGAACGGTAAAAAGGGAAAGAAGTTTTTCACGTTACTGATATATTTGACAGGAGAGTTAGAATAGTTGGATACAGGAGCAGACCGGAATCTGTCCGGTGTTTCCGGTCTCAAAGATACGGACACAGGAAAAAAGGCCTATTTTAACATTCCTAGATGCGTCCGATGCTCAGAAAATCATCACTCCAATTAAAAGAAATGTCCGATTAAAAGAAAGGCTGAAATTACAGCAAGATGATTCCTATGTAACGGATTTCACGCAGCCACAAATCCTGATTGCAAAACATTCCAACAGAATAAGCAAAAACCACCCACTCAATAAGATATTCCTCAATTTATTGAAAATGTACCTGAAGCTCCTAAGAATAATTCTAAAACTTTTGCTGACACTATCACTAACAGGAAAGAAGATCCTAATGTGGAAAATATCTAAAATTTCAAGTATTAAAAGCTTAAATGAATTTAAATTCTTCATTTTTAAACTTAAAGATTTGTATCATAAATTTATCAGCGGCAAAAGCGAGAAAGATAAGCTCGAATTCGCCCTCCAAACGCTCTAGCTCTTTGTTGCAAATTTTTACTAAGAACTTCTTAGCCGAGCTGTATGGACTTATGGACTCTGGACTCTTTTTGAGTCAGGCGACATTGAGAGTTCAATCACAGCCGAACTAAAACAAAATTCAAAATGGTTCTTGTGTATATATATATATATATATATATATATATATATTAGTTATTTCATTGTATTAATCGGAGTTTTCTCTTTATTTTGATATTTACTGTGTATTTTTATGTTTTTTCATTTTTATTCCCAGAAATGTTTCAAGTTTATAAGGAACTTTGTACGAATTTCCTCCTCCAGATCAGATGACGTCCATGACGCTGCTTATTGCACAAAATGCCTATTGCTTACTATAGATTATGCCACAGGAATTTCTCCAAAAGAAATAAGTGAGAAATAGAAGCAAAGGTCTATAGTTATTTCCTATATGTTTTTACCACCAATCCTCGAATTCCATATCACAGATTATGTTCTTACTGCATTAATATAAATATTAACAAGACAGAGTGCACAATAAAAATTATGCTTTATTTCGGAACTTCGCGCACACTGTCCGACAGCCTGCCTGTTTCGCTCTGCTCGCTACTCGTAAGAAACCTCTCCTCTTGGGTTGCCACACTTATCGGAGGGCGCAAGGCGCGCTCCTTATCGCCATGACCACAGAGTTCCCCCCCAGTTCCTTTAATGGCTATTCAAAGGAACGACATAGGTTATGAAATTATCTCAGAGGATCCGTACTGTCGGGTATTTTTTACATGATTACAAAATTAGAATATAAAATTAGAAAAGATCAAAATGCAATTCAATATATAACAAGGTATTGACACATATAATAAACATGAAATAACAAGAAATATGTTTTAAGATATGAATTTTAAAAAATGTTTTAAATTGTTATGTAAGAAGCAAGTTTCTTACGGAAGTGAACATGTCTTCCCGATCTGGTGACAGTTTGTGTCTTAGAGAGTTCGTTTGCAGATTTATTCTGCTGAACTGTCTTTAAGTCTTTATTTGTTTTCAGTTCAGGCAATTTAGAGTCCGAAAGTAAATAGGCTGGTTTCACACGGTCTATAGACACAGTAGATTTCAGACCGTTAACATCAATTGTGAAAGTTTTGTTCGTTCTAGAAAGGACTTTATGCGGACCTGTATATGGTTGGCACAGAGGTGGCTTTACTCGATCGACACGTAAGTATACATGCGTACACGACTTTAAGTTAGCACTTACGTAACATTTTTCTTGGCAATGTGCAGATGTTGCTATTGGATTCAATTGTTGCATTCTATGCCGAAGATTCGTGATAAATTGTGTGTCATACGGAGATATCTTAGATGACGTTATCATATCACTAGGCAGCTTGAGAGTTGTGCCGTACACCAATTCAGCACAAGATGACTGTAGATCTTCCTTTACGGCTGTCCGAATACCAAGCATAACAACTGGCAGTGTTCCAGTCCAGTTATTGGTCTCGTGAGCCTTGAGAGAAGATTTTAAATGTCGATGAAATCGTTCAACAATGCCGTTGGACATTGGATGATAGGCTGTTGTTGTGATTCTGTTCGTACCCAAAATGCGCGTAAATTCTGCAAAAAGTGCGGATTTCATTTGAGAACCTTGGTCTGTTGTTATGATCGATGGGCAGCCAAAACGAGATATCCAACAGTTGAAGATGGCTCTGCAAATGGTTTCCGTTTTCATATCCGGGATGGGAATGGCTTCAGGCCATCTGGAGAATCTATCTATGAGAGTTAAAAGGTACACATTGCCTTCTGATGGAGGTAACGGTCCGACGATATCCATATGGATTTCTGAAAAACGTGCATCAGGAAGAGAGAATGTGCCCAGTGGTGCTTTAGTATGCCTAATAATTTTCGATTTTTGGCAAGATTCACAGGATTTCACCCAATTTTTGATATGACGTTTCATATCGGGCCATACATAACGAGAACAAATAAGCTTCGTAGTAGCTGCAATTCCTGGATGTGACAGATTATGCAGATGATTAAAGATAAGTCTGCGAAAGGAATTCGGAACAAATGAACGAGGAATGTCCATTGATATGTCACAAAGAATATTACCATCAGAATATTGGCACGGTTTAAATTCCAGTTTCAAAGATGATGTGTTGTTTTTGAGAAGGTCTTGTACCTCCGGATCATGCCGTTGAGCTTCCGAAAATTTTTTTTAAATCCAAAAATGGAGATTTTGTTATGGAATCAATTTCGATTCTTGAAAGAGCGTCAGCAACGACGTTTTTGAACCTTGCACATGCCTAATATCAGTAGAGTACTGAGAAATAAAATCTAAATGTCGCAATTGTCGAGTTGAACATTTATGAGGGTTCTGTTTAAAAGCGTATATTAACGGTTTTTGATCCGTATAAATTATAAAATTTCTGCCCTCTAACATGTGTCGGAATTTCTTAATTGCAGAATAAATTGAAAATAATTCCCTATCGTACGCGGACCATTTCTGTTGACTTTTATTGAGTTTCATAGAAAAAAATGCTATAGGTTCCCATGTTTGTTGAGACAACTGCATAAGTCTGCCGCCTATTGCGACGTCTGAGGCATCTACCCAGATGCTTAGCTGGGCTCCGGGAATAGGGTGTCTCAAAAGGGTAGCCTGAGCAATGGCATTTTTGGCAGCAATAAAGGCTTGTTCAGCATTCTCGTTCCAATTTAATTGTGGGGATGAATCCTGAACACACGAACGAGATTTCTTTTTATTCATATAGCCTTCTAACAATTTTATTAAAGGAGAAAGAATATGTGCTGCTTTAAGTATGAAACATCTGTAAAAGTTAAACATGCCTAAAAATCGGCGAAGCTGAGTGAGAGTGGTAGGTTGAGGAAAATCTAAAATACATTTGACTGTCAGGAAGGGGTTCAATTCTGTTTTCACTAAGGTGAAAACCTAAGAAATTAATAGACGTTTGACCAAACGTGCATTTTGAAACATTTATGCAAAGTCCATATTCCTGAAGTTTGGAAAATAAAGCTTTCAAATGCCTGCAATGTTCCTCAGAATCTTTAGAAGCTATGAGCAAGTCATCGACGAAAGCGTAAACACCTTCTAAGTCCCGCGTGACTTCATCTATAAAACGTTGAAAAGTCGCGGATGCATTGCATAAGCCGAATTGCATACGGGTACTTTCGAATAAACCGAATGGTGTGCATATGGCGGTTTTGTGGATGTCGGCTGGGTTAATTGGTATTTGATGGTATGCCTTAATCAGGTCGACATGACTAAAAATTTTAGTACCGTGCAATGCAGCAGTAAAATCGGCTAAGCATGGAATAGGATATTTGTCTTTTATTGTTTGAGCGTTCAATGCTCGATAATCTCCTACAGGTCTCCATTCCAGACTTCCCTTTTTTGGAACCACGTGAAGTGGGGATGCATAATTGCTGCTCGAAGGTCTCAAATGCCCCAATTGCATCCTAGTTTGAAATTCTTGTTTTGCTATTTTTAAGCGATTTGGGGCTAACCGACGAGGTTTTGCAACCACAGGTGGGCCTTTAGTTATGATATAATGAACGGTGTTGTGTTTAACAGGTTGGTTAGGATCTGGTAATCTAGTAACTGAAGGAAATTCTTTTAAAATTTTGTGATATGGTGTATCACTAAATACAGATTTTACTGAATAAATGCTTGCATTTTTCACGCAACCGACGGTTTTAAAATGCGTTTTTAAATCTTTGAGACATTTGTTTCTGAGATCAGGCACCAATTCAAAGAAATGGAGAAAATCTGCTCCAAGAATGGGTGTACTAACATTTGCTATAAGAAAAGTCCATGTAAACTGTCGTCTTAATTTGAAATCCAAAGAAAGGTTTTTTTTTTTTTTAACCATAAACATGAATAGTAGAAGAATTAGCAGCGAAAAGTGTTTGTTGGGACGAATTCCGTTTTTGAGAATTATTTGCTGGAAGTAAGGACACGTCAGAGCCAGTATCGACCAAGAATGAAAGGTTTGTTCTACGGTCACGAACGAACAGGCGACGTGAAACTTGAGGCAAAGAATAAGTCGCCTCTATTCTTTGCTGGTTTCGTTTCCCTGCCATGAACAAGGTTTTGTACATTTGTCTTCTCTACACTTTTTCCCAAAACGTCTATGATACCAGCAAACAGAATAATCTCTCCTTTTGGAATTGCTTCTTTCCTTATTGCGATCTCCGCGATTTGGCGAGCGACCACGAGAAAGAGAAATGCGATCAATACGTTTGTTTAATTTTTCTATTTGTTTAAATAATTTATCTTCAAGAGACTAATCGACTGTGTGAGAAACGGCACAAGTCCCTGGGGTTGGATTTACTTCTAAAATTCTGTCGGCAATTTCTGCAGCTTTATCTACAGTTAAATTGGAAACCACTGCCAAAATAGACTGAACAGTCGAAGGCAAACGTTGAAGGAATAATTCTAACATTAAGTTATCAGGAACATTTAAAGATTCTACTCGACGTTTCATATTTCTAAGCAAATCGGAAGGTTTTCGAGAACCTAATTCCTCTCCAGATAATAATTGGCGAATTTCTTGCTGAGAAGATTCTCCCGAACGATTTATTAACTCAGTTTTAAGCTTTGCATATGGATCAATAGGGTCTGGTTTCATAAGTAAATCCCGTACTATTGATGCAATATCTGGAGGAAGATGAGCAACTACATAATTATATTTAGTAATGGATTCTGTGATAGGTTTTGGGGTGGCAAGAGCAAAGGTACTTTCACACATAATAAACCATAAAGATGGGTCTGATCGGTTATAAACCGGAATTTGGACGGCATGAACATCAGACATTGTGCAAGGATTTTAAGCCAAAATAAAAGCAAAAATTTAACTAAAGAAAATGAAATTAAATGATAAGTAGAAAACAGAATTATAAAACGATCTATAATTACTACTCATCTGTGATCCGGAGGATGAAAAACCGATGTAATCCATTACTTCTGGTTTGGAGATCTTGAGTGATGGCTTGTAGTCAAAACCGAAAGTGCTTGAGAACTGTTCATACGATTTAACACAGTCCGGGTTACCATTATGGTTATTTCCTATATGTTTTTACCACCAATCCTCGAATTCCATATCACAGATTATGTTCTTACTGCATTAATATAAATATTAACAAGACATAGTGCACAATAAAAATTATGCTTTATTTCGGAACTTCGCGCACACTGCCCGACAGCCTGCCTGTTTCGCTCTGCTCGCTACTCGTAACAAACCTCTCCTCTAGGGTTTCCACACTTATCGCAGGGCGCAAGGCGCACTCCTTATCGCCATCACCACAGGTCTAGCCACCGTAGGCTTCTTATATGCCTGATGATCCGTGGTGGAAAATGTTTCAATTAAATACGAAAAATCACTCGTTTTCAAAAGTGATCGCTAATATTGGATGAAACTAGAGCTACTAGAGATACTAGCTAGAGCTAGAGGAACCCTTTATAGTAGCCTTATTAGATGAAACGCTCATGAAGTCGAGAGTGATCATCAGTTTCAATCGAATGAGGCCTTTATTGATTTGAGAGAGATTTTAGACTGCTAAAATCTGGCAACACTTATGGCATGAAGTGAAATGGTGTATTTGTATTTTTCTGTTATTTGTGTTGTCTACTACTCTTTAATGTGAATGCGATTCATTACATGGTGATTTTTATCATTTTTTTTTTTCGTAGAATTCTTCATTTCTAGAGTTAGAGTATGGGTTCTTCTAAAAAACACAAGGAAAAAAAAGAACGGAAAAAGCATAAGAGAGGACGTTCTCGTTCTCGTGAAAGGGATACACATAAGAAAAGCCACAAGTCTAGCCATAGGAAAGAAAAACGTCGTAGCCCTGAAAATTTATGTCCTGAACTCGAATCTCAGGCTTCGAATGAGAGAAAACGTTATTTTTCAGGGGATGAAGAACATTCTCATCGGGACTATATGCACACTGAGAAAATTGAAGAGGAAAGAAGTCGAAATGCATCCCCTGATGATGAATTTGATATTGATAAACTGCTAGATTCAAAACTTTTGGAAAATTCAGAATTCGCTACAATTTCGAAGCGCTCATCAAAGAAACGCCGTCGTGATATAGATATTGGGGAACTGAAAAAACGTTTGAAAATAAGTAATGAAAATGAAGACTCTTTGGAAAAATTTGCTAACGAACAGTTTATGGAAGAACATGGGTTAGTAGCAGGAAGTGCGGAAAAGCATATTCGATCTCCTCAATATGATTCCTTATCTCGAGATAAATCGGAAAAAATTCCTTTCATTAGTGACACAAAAATTAAAGAAGAACCTCCTGACGAAGACAATGTTGATCCAGCATATGAAGGTAAGTTTTTTTTTTTTTCGTATGTTGCTTACATTAGATGGTAAATGTTTTTATATATATGTACATAACGGGGTGAAGTGCAGAATTGCCCGGTTATATTTTCAGATATTTTAACTTTTAAATAACTTAGCATTTTTCAAAACATAGGAATTACACAGGGATTATATTTCGCCTTAAAGGTTACCATAATTTTTTGCTGTTAGACATCAAGAGTTTTAAAATTATCTAATGGCATAAATTATTATTGTCATTAATTGTTTATAGAATGTACATAATAAAGTGTAACTGTATGGACTATCATAATCCTAATTTATTTCATTAATGTGTGCTGAAAAAGTAGCTGTAGCTGTTGATTACCATGTAGTTTCAGTCCTGAGGATGGCTGTAATGTCTTCTGATGCATAATTTGCCTTGACTATGGTTCACTGCAAATGTAGACCTATTTATATACCTCTGCTTATAGCTGTTCATTTCAAATGCTCGCACATGGCATACAAATACTCTAATGTAAGTTTGGAACTACTCTGATATGCGCCGTCAAGTCGCCGAATTTCTCACATTTTTGGCGAGAAATTCCACGCTGCCATATTGCTATCTAAATTTTTTGTCTACATTTCGAACTTTAAGTCTAAAATGTTTCCAAAAACACGGTTTTCGCGAATGCAAAAACCACGTTTTGAACACACAATTTAAGCTAAAAATCTGAAACAAAAACAAAAAAATTTACATAGCAAAACCGTAAAATTTCTAACCAAAATTATTTGATAAGAGTCCAGGTACACAGCGATATGTTTTAACTTAAAAAAACATCTATGAATGGCACAATATAGGCAATGAACGAATCTACGAACTACGCACACCTCGCTTTAATAAATTAACATAACAACAATAAATTTCAAAGAATACCATGTACACAGCATCCTGTTTAAACTTAAAAAAACATCTACGAATTGCACAATTTAGGCAACAAACGAATCTACAAACTACGCACACCTCACTTTAATAAATTAACATAACAATAAATTTCAAAGAATACCATGTATACAGCGTTCTGTTTCAACTTTAAAAAAGCATCTACGAATTGCACAATTTAGATGGTACGCACTAATAAACAAAATAACTAAAATAAATTTCAAACAATTCAAAAAAACAACAATAATGACAAATTCATTCTAAGAAAGACAATGAACATAACAGTCTACAAAATAAGAACAAGAATAAAATAAAATGCACTTACCATGAATCGGTGCTTTTTCGAACAGCAGAAATACCAATTTCATACCGCCTTTAACATGCCGCCACGTAATCACTATCATATTTATATGACAGCTAGACACATTATCAGAAAATTCATACTATGGTTCACAAATAAATAAAATAACAAATAATCACAAATCCCTACTTCTATAATGCACAGCCACTAAAAATAATCTCCCAGATCCTCTTTCCACACCTCCAAATACCCACTGCCCCTCAACAGGATGGCCACGACGATATTTCCTTTTGCCGAACTTCAACAACTTTCACCATTTTAGCTTCTCAGACACAGAGCATGACGTGAACCAACAAACTCCAGCGAAAGATTTTTCAACGTCAACAGGGTTGCCATACAACACGCAATCGTGCCAAAAACCAGCACAGAACACATATCGCCACATTTGGTGAGATTAGGGCGTATATCAGAGTTGTACCGTAAGTTTTGATAGCTGAAAATGTATTGCATGATCAGACAAATCTACTTATCTTGTGATTCTACGTGGATAGATAAGTTCATGCAGCACTTACATTATGTTTCCAAAAATAAAACATTTTCATGTTGGAAATAGCGTCCTTTCTAGTACTATTGATTACATCCCTACCTGGACATTAATACTGTAAAAATTTGATACTTTTCTGTTATGCATCTGCAATTCATTTTGGTATGTTTGTGTGTCTGTATAACGGAAAAGTACCGTATATGTTTATACACACACACGCACGCATATGTGTCAAAATGCATGGCAGTTGCATGAAACCAAACAGAAATATACCAAAATTTAAATTAATTTTATAATAAATATATATAAATATATAATTTTTCCAAAATAAATATTACAAACTAAACAAAAGTTAGCTTCATTTTATTCCTTTGTTTTCCGTGCTCTTCAAGTTTGCTCCTCCAAACTATCCCTTGATGAAGAACTAAATTATTTAAAAGCAATAGCTGTTGACAGGGGTTTTCACCCAACATTATTAATCAAGCAGTTAAAAAATTCTCATCCCAACACACTAAAAGGCACACTCTTGTTTTAGGAGATTATAAAAATTCTATTGTCATTCCCTTCTTTTCATCAGTTAGCTATAAAGTTGCACATATTTTGCAGAAATTTAACTTTTGTGTCGTTTATTCTCCCATCAATAAAATTCCGAGTTCCATACTCAAAGACCCCTTTCCGGATATGAATTCCTGGGGTATTTATAGGATTTCTTGCCAGTGTGGTTTAATTTACATTGGCTAAACTAAGAGAGCCTTAAAATTTCGTGTCAAGGAACATGAGGCATATGTTAGAAAAAAGGAAACACAGAAGTCTTCTGTTGCTCAACATTGTTGGTCCGAAAATCACACTTTCAATTTTTCTGCTGCCAAAAGTATTCAAAAAATGAAGTAAAGAATGAGCAATGAGATCAGAAAAATAGACTCGATCAAAATTCTAATTTCATGAAACTGATTTCTTTGAACCATAGTGTTGAGACCTCGTAACACCTCTTAGAACTAACAGTAAAATTTCCGAATAAAATAATGTAAAATGAATAGGGAAACAAAAATTAAACTTGCTGTTAAGTTGGAAGGATAAGCATTCGTTTTTCCTAAAACAGGTATTGAACTTTGTGGGATACTTCCAACTCATAGTAGAAAAACTCTTAAAAGAGTTACTGCTCTTTTTAACGAATCAGTGTTTGCTTGTTCAGAAAAATGAAATGTTTTTTAAAATCAGTTGACACACGAATAGCACATCTCTAGTGTACAATGATAGTGATAGCTTTTTCAGAGTTCAATTTTGAACAGCAGATTCTGACCAGTGATTATAAATGTGATAGATGGTATTATAACCACAGTCTTACTGTAATTATGTCTGTTATAATTTTTCTGTAAAGCAGAAGTTTTGATTCTTCTTTAAATAAAGTTTTGCGATTATTAAAAAGAATATTTACTTAAATATTTATATAACTGTTAATCTTTTTTAATTGAGTTATTATATCTTATAAATAATTTAGTTTATTAGTCTAAAAATCTGTTTTATTGTGTCAGTTTTTTATGTTAAAAGAAGTGAAAAAAACTCAGGAATGTTTTTTAATCTTTTCTTGAAATGTTTCTTGATTAAATTTTATGTACTGTTTAAGAATACTGATGTTTTTATAATTTTGTCTACAGTTATCAGTGTGTGACAGTTTTGTCATGAGCACTATTAAAAAAAATATTACCTGTAAAAGGTGGCAGTATGTGAAATTATGTTATATGTATTCAGCTATTTTGAAACAGTTTAACATAAAGAAATTGCAGACTTAATCTAATGATTTGAGTAAACTTTTATTTGTTATGAATAAATGTTTTTAGATAATAAATTTGAAAAAATGATGTAATTACTACTTTCAAAACAATATCCTACACAATTGCTGCTAAGATTGGCATAAAATAATTATTTAATTAATTTTTAACTAAACAGAATAAAATTTCAGCTTTTTAATTCATTCTTTGCCTGCTTAGTCATAATTAATTTAATTAAGTAACTATTTTCTAGGTACTAGGTGTATGACATATTTTTAGCACTCTGGCAAGTTAATTATTGTACTTTTCACATGAGAAATGCACGTTGGCATTTGTATTAAGGGAATAAACACGTATTATGGTGTTTTTAAATTTTGATATGGTATGCATGTGAGTTTCATTTCTAGTTCAATTTCAAAATTTTTCCACATGTATAAATCACTAGCTCTGATGTAAGTATTCATGCTCCTTATTACCTTAAGTGTCCATATTTCACTTTGTACTAATTCAGTGATTTCCATAATTTATTAAGTATTAAAACTATAAGTATAATATCATGTATAGTTATTTTTTAACTTCAGAATTTTCATATATGTCATATAAATAACCTCTGTGGTTGCACTATTGCAATTGTCTAATTTATAATTTTTTTCGTGTCTTGTATGGAAACTTAATTTAGTCATGCTCACGAAAATTTCTTTCTTTTAGAACACACTGAACCTCAATTATCTTTAAGCATTGCAGAAACAAAGTAAGTTTTGTTATTGGTTTTAATTCAATTACATAAAAATTGATTTCATAAATATTATTTTTGTTTTGTATATTATTTTTGTTTATTTATTTTAGTATTTCAATTCAGCCAGATGTAGGAATTTTTTTAATGACATGTATTGCGTGCTTCTTTATGACAAGTATTGCATGGTTATATAAGATTTGCTTTATAAGTATCCTATCACCAGTTTTTAAGTCTTTTTTTTTCTTTTAAATAATAGTAAGATTTTGTGTCCATATAATTCATAAAATTCATCCTTTAGTTAGATTGCATTCTTTAACTTGTAATCTGAAATCAATGTGTGAGCTGAAATGATGCTATCTCCCATAATTTGTGAAATTTCGTGTCCCTTTATAAGAATTTCAGAGCATAGAAATAGTGCCTGTTATTTGACAAGATTTATGAAGCTTTCTTCAAACTGTCAAGCATAAAAAAACTTTTCTCTTTTATAGTTTGCAAAATCTTGTTCTGTGTGTCTTTCGTAAACTCAAGAAAGAGTTGTATAACTGTAATCTCTTATAATTTTCTTTATATTTATTTTTATTAAACATTTCGGTTAATCTTTGGATTATGGTAACTTGGCGATTTTTTGGCGACCAACCCTGCTACAGCAATCTCCTAACTTTTGTTTGGACGCCATTTTGTTTTCACGAAGTAAAGGCATTTTTTTTTTTTACTCAAAATTTTTTTCCCAACAATCTGCTAGCCGAATTACGCTTATGCTAGAACTTTTATGGAACAAAAGGGCTTAATCATGGCGAAGATTAGGTGCGAAATTGGGAGAAAGTGCAGAATCGCAAACTGCTTGCCGCGTTTTTAAGAATTGTACATACACGGTATTCATGTACACGTCGACCTATTTTCACTTAAAAAAACATCCCAGAATTGCACAAAAATGCACACTCTTGCGCACACTTTGCGCACACTCTTGACTTTATCCATGTACACTGCTAAAGTCCTAGCTAGTAACCTTTATCGCCTTACCAAAATGTCGCCAAACTACCTGTTACCATATTCCAAAGATTAGCCAACATTTCTTTCGAAGCGCACATGCATAAAGCATACATTGTGCATAGTCGAAATTAGAAAATTGCAACCAGAAAGCTATTTGATGTGTATTCATGATATTTATAATGACGAGGAATTTGATATCAAAGACGGAGTACATTAAGATGAAATAATACATTTAGTAAGGAATTATGAGCCGAATAAAAATAAAAACATCTGCCCTGAAGATGAGGATAGTGCTGACAGATCAACTTCCAGTTCACTGCGAGCTGCGACTTCCGCAGCCCCCCCCCCCCCCCCCGCAGAGCAGCGTGAAATTGATAAACAGATTTCCGAATGGTTAGAGAAACAAAAGATATGCCTTTATCCATTTTTTGCAGCAATTCCACTTTTTGTTTAATGGACATCGAAACATGCTTTCACTTTGTAGATTTTTTGGCAGCTCCAGAATCGGAAATTCTTTTTGGCATAATCGAAAGTTCAAGCTTACTTCTATAAAATTGCTCTAACAGTCTGCAAAAAATAATAAGCTGGATTCAATTAGAAGATTAAGGAACAACGCAATCTGCAACATTATCTGAAATAGATAATTACATAATTTTAGCTTAGTTTATGCCGTCCGTTATACATTAAATGCACATGCGTAAAGGTATTATGCGCATGCGCAGAAAGTTTGTAGTTTTGAGGTCCGGATAATAGATCATTCCTGATTATGGACATCCTGATTAAAGACTTTTGACTGTATTAAATTTAATATAGCTATTTAGACACAAAATCAAACTTTTTCTGAAATGGCATGCGAAATTTTTTCCATATTTTGATTCTAAGACCAAATTATGCCTAAATATTAAATTTTGTAAAATTTGGTGTGAAATTTATGGAGAAATTCGAAAATTTATCTTAATGCGGGTTTTTTTTTTTTTTTTTTTTTTTTTTTTCAGTTTGTGCTGAGAATAATTCACTTCTTAATTTACAGCAACCTATTTTTGTTCCCTTTTCACTGAACACGAGCTGAAAAAAAGTCATCATTCATACTTTTAAATAATTTTAACAAAGTGACATGCCAATTTTTTCCACATTTCAATTCTACAACTCAAATTATGCCAAACTGCCAAGTTTTGTAAAAATCACTCGAGTAGTTTTTAAAAAGTTATCTCTTAAAGTTTTAGTTCCTCAATGTTAATTGAATTTGATATATATTCATTAATATCTCTCTTTATTTAAAAATTTAAACTTACTTGATTCTTTCTTCCAGAATTAGAAATATAGGTTTAATCCAAATATAATTCATACATTTTTTTTTTATTATTTAATTCAAAAATTTGTATTTTTAAATATTTTTTATAAATTTTTTGAGAATATTTTTTTTATTATAACGTATGAAAATTTTAGCATCATCTTAAACTAGATGTATTTCTAAGCATATCAGCAAAAAATTAGAGTTTTTTATTCAAAATTTCCTACGTGAATTTACATTTTGGTGCATTTTGAAATTTGGCATTTTTAACATAAGTGATAATAATGAAGATGTGTTTTATGCACTTCATTAAAAATGACTTGAAAGAATGAACAATGGACTCCCCCCCCTCGTGTATCAGTGAAAAAAGAGTAGGTTCCTATAAATTAAGGATTTCATCAAAATAAATTTTTAAATTTCACCAGAAATTGCAAAATTTAGTATCTAGGCATAATTTGAGTCGTAGAATCGATATGGAAAAAATTTATATATTATTTCAGAAAAAGTCTGATTTTGTGTGAAAATACCTATGTTAGAATGATGCTATATTATATATAAATCTAATACAGTACAAAGTCTTTAATCCGGACGTCCATAATCCGGAATGATCTAAAATCCCGACCTCAAAGCTACAAACTTACTGCGCATGCATAAATGCATAATACACATGTACATAATACTTTCACGCATGCGTGTTCAATGTATAACGGACGGTATAAGCTAGGCTAAAATTATCTAATTATCTATTTCAGTTAATGTTGCACATTTAGTTGTTCTTTAATCTTCTAATTGGATCCGGCTTATTATTTTTTGCAGACTGTTTTATAAAAAGTAAGCTCGAACTTTCGATTATGTCAAATAGAGTTTCAGTTTCTGGAGCTGTCAAAGGATCTACAAAGCGAAAGCATGTTTCGATGTACCCCTTCCGATAGTGAAAAAAGTGACAGAGGCGTTATTGAAAACGAAAAAATTTCGATTGACAAGTTAGTCAGTATTCTCGACACAGCAATTACAGGACTTGAACAGTGGAATTGAACAAGAAATTATGTCTCTTTATAGAATTAAAGAGAAAGTATTAGCACAAAAAAATTAAGCAACTTAAACAACTTACATTGAAAGAAATGTTTAATAAAGTATTAAGTTTTTTTTTTTTTTTTTTTTTTTGTAAATTTCTATACCCTTTAGATCATAATTGCTCTTTATTTCATAAATTACGGTTTCATATTTTTAATTTTATGATTTCTGCATGCCATCTTACCTGATTTAAATTGATGATTTATAATCCAGAAAAAACCCTAATCCGGAATCGCCGAAGTCCTGATGAGTCCGGATTAAAGACTTTGTACTGCATATGTCCTAAGTCGCGCTTTCGAGACATGAAAAACACAGTTTGAATTTCGTTTCAGAAAAGGTCTGATTTTGTGTCAGTATACCTATATTAGAATGATGCTATATATAAACCTAATATATGTCCTAAGTCGCACTTTCGAGACATGAAAAACACAGTTTAAATTTTGTCAATCAAAACGGAAAATACAGAACTGTTTCGTTTTTTTTTTTTTTTTCCCCCATAGGGAACATAAACTTTCTGCCACCACGGATTCTCCCTAGTTTCTATGGAAATTCTTTAAAAACTATGAGCTACAGAAAATACCAAAAGAACTGAAAGGGTAAGGTGAAAAAGAATGAGACTGCAACTTTCAGTTAAAAAATGATTTTATTTTTCGACATAATCTCCCTTGACTTCAACACACTTGGTCCAGCGTTTCTCCAACATCAGTATTCCTTCCCGGAAGCAAGAGTCTGGAAGGTTGTGAAAATATTCATCTACGACTCTCTCAACTTCTTCATTGGATGTAAAGTGCTTCTTAGAAACAAATTTCTTCAAGTTTGAGAACAGCTGGAAGTCTGAGGGTGCCAAATCAGAAGAATAGGGGGGAATAGCCAAACAAATCATACCCTAAATGCTGCATTCTTCCCACTGCCAGCGTACCCTTGTGCACAGGTGCATTGTCCTGGTGAAAGAAGATTTTTTTCATTTTCAAGCCAGGCCTTTTCTTGCAAAATTTGGCATCCAGCTGGTCAAGAAGGTTGGAGTAATATTCTCCTGTAATTGTTTTCCCTTTTGCAAGGTAATCAATTAACAGGATCCCTTTTGCATCCCAAAATACACTGGCCATGATCATTTTAGCAGATGCGATTGACTTTGCGTTCTTTGACGCTGAACCACCAGCTTCCACCCACTGCTTGGACTGTTTCATTTTTGGTGTGTAGTGATGGCCCCATGTCTCATCCATGGTAACAAATCACCACACACAATATCGGTACAATTCCTGTTGAATCGATCCAAAGATTGCTGTGAAAATGAGCAAACATGCTCATTTGCATTCAGCAAATGCGGCACCCATCTTGCACAGAGTTTTCGCATCCCTCATTCTTTATGCAAGATGTGTCGCACCCTTTCTTCCGATATCCCCACAGCTTCAGCTACCTCACACACTTTAACTCACAGTATTATTTGGCATTATTCACCTATTGTCCAACACAATATAATGTTTTTCGGTGGTTTTTGGCATGGTTGACAGTTTTCGTCCGTCTTTCGCATGGGTCATCGAGAGATGTGGGACTACGTTTAAATTCGGCTGCCCACTTTTTAACGGTTGACATGGGAGGAGCAGAGTCCCCCGTAAACTTTTGTCGACTTTGGACGAATTTCCTTAGGGCTTAATACGTCCAAAACAAAGAATTTTATGATTGCACGATATTCAAGTTTATCCATTTTAATGAATAACACACAAGGCATCTACTGCGAAAATTCATATAAACAAACTACTTGAGAGAACAAGTTGAAACGAACTAATGACACTTGCACTTAGGCAGGTGTCATTAGTTTGTCTCTTAGTCAGGCCGAGAACTTTTCATCTTACTCTCGTACGGATTTTACTGAAAGGGAGCAAGGGAAAGGGTATGTAAAAAAGAATCAGCTTGTTCAGCTGATGATTGGCAAAAAAGTGAAAATAATATGCCAAATAATAATATTAGAGAGTTCGAACAACAGAAATTGCCAGTAATTTTTATAAATATTATAAATATGCAGTGCTAATATCAAAGAACTCAGTACATAATTTCTTCTTTAGCTGCAAGAATAAAAAAGCTTACCAGTTTCTATTGTTTGAATTCTCTAACATATTGGCAGAATGCTCGTAATATCGCATATCATGTATTGAGTTGATGCTGTTCCTGCTTTTGAAGAATAACCAGTTGTAGATCAGTAAATTCTGACCTTTATCTTTGTAATCAAACTCTCTGCAGTGAAGGGCTTGTTTGCCTGCATGCCCTGTTCAATTATATTATGGCAAGGAAAAGGGCCACTGCATCTCCTAAGCTGTGATTAAACTGGAAGTTTTTCAAATTTGGAAATTATGCCACTTCAGAATAAGAGGCGAAAATTATTAAGCCAGAAATTTAAAAACTTGAAACAAATTTCAACAAACAAAATTTCCTTTCATTAAAGCATCTAAAATTTCAGTAAATCATGTACTTTGCTTTAGCAACAAAGACTCTTCAGTTGTGCATAGTGTAAAAGGTAACTGTAAACAAACAGCTTGTATTTTCTCAAAGGCATGCAAAGAAATTAGTGCTATGAAGTATGAAATTTCTTAATAAATGACGATGAAAAGGATGTTATAAAAGCTGAATGCTGTTTAATTCTGCCTTTAATTAAATACAACTATCTAATTTTGGTTTGGGACAATTCGAAATGGCTTCAAATTCGAAACGACTTCAAGCAAAATTTTTCCGAATTCTGCCATAGAATTTTGTACACTTGCATATTATTCTGTTGACCGTGAAAATTGCAAAGATCCTGCCAAAATTACACCAATCATTCCACTGAAATTCTTAGGGAACAGATGCCTCTTTATTTATTAAACAATTAGTATTTGACCCACTTCATACAAAAGCTTTCGGCAGTTTTATTAGGACCTCTGATTTTAAAAAAAGGTAGTTTAGAACATTATCAGTAAGATAATTGTTCAAATTTATTACTGTTTTGTCATAATCAGCTGATTATATTGTGTCCATAAGTTTGAAAATAATATGTTGCTTTCTGTTTTTCCTTGTTTCTAAAAACCAAATGTGTTTATCGAGAATCAGTCAGGGCTACATCAAACAAAAGCATAGATTTTATGAGTGTGTTGGTATGTCATGCTTATTCATAACTGGCATTAAATTGTGCTGCTTGACAACAGTTTCAGAGTCAGCGAGATAATATGCAAGTACCAAATGTTTCTATTGTTTTTTAAAAAAGAAACTGGTTGGATTTTGAGCAAATCTGGTGCAAAAATTCTAGAAGCCATTCTTACTGGAAAACTGAACTTGCAAGTAAATGAACTGTGTTATAGAAAAAGATTATTTGATTCAGAGCTTAAGCTGGCAAAGCATACTTCTTATAAATCTTTACATTCTTAATTTTTAAATGGATTATTAATTAAAAGTACCTTTTTTGTGATTATAGATTTTTTTTTTTTTTTAATTCCGTGTGAAAACATAATTTAAAAATCTCAAAGATACATGGTTGGATTCTAATTTCTTCTACAATTATTTGAGATTTAAAATATTTACTTCAATATTATGTTGGTAGATTTAGTAATAATTCTCTTTGAGTAATAAAATAAAAATTTTTAAGTAAACGTGCATGTAATTTACCAGAAATATTTTTAATTATTTGTTTTTTATATTTATGGATTTTAAGTTAAAAATATGCTGTAATGCACATAGCAATCATGCTTTGACTACTGATAGGTTTTCCTGTAGCATCTTAAGCTTTTAAATGTATATTTTTTCTTTTTTTCTCTCTTTTTTAAATAGGTTGGCTTTATTTAAACAATAAACAGTATATTTTTTTACTTAACTGGCATAATAATTAAATATTTAGATTTGATAAATTTTATTCATTCATTTCATCAAAGTCACCATTTTGGTATATGTTCTTTTTGTTGTGTTCTAAGTTTTAATGCTTTTTATAAACAAATCTTGGTATTTTTTGCCTTAAACTCAATTTTAAAATATGAACTTGTGGAGTTTGCTTGTAATAGAACATCTTGGAGTAAAATTTCTGCAGGAGCATAGTATTTCGCCACAAAATTTGGTCAATAGCCAGTGTGCAATGTCAAGTTTGTCCATTTCTCTGATTTTTTTTTTTTTTTAACAAAAAATTGCTATGTACGTGGAAAGAAGACAGCGCAAAAAACTTTTGGAAGGATTTCAAGAAAAATGTATTTTATTTTTTAATGTATTATTTAATTTTTATTTCATAATTAAAATTTGTATTTTATATTATTAACTACTTTGTTAAAATGTTTTCTTTTGAGGTTTGCAGACTCATGATAAATATTGATAGTTTGCAAATAGTTTTTTAAGTCACGAAAATCACAAACTTACACCCAGTAAGTAATACTATAACTTTTTCAACTGGGGTGGGGGAGGGAATTGTCAAATTGCAGTAAGATGGTTGCATTAAGTGCCAGTTATTTTCATTATTATTTTTAATGTACAAGAATTTTTATGCAGTACATTTATAGTGTAGTGTATTTTTTCCAATAAAAAATAATACTGACTCATGTTTTTTTTTTTTTTTTTTTTTTTTTTTTTTTTTTTTTCTTACATTTTAGCAAGTTACGTGCAAAACTAGGTTTAAAGCCATTGGATGTAGGAAATGAGATTCCAGGTAAATTCTACTTTGGTTTTCCTTTAATTACTTTTATACTGCATGCTTTTAGATTATGAAATGTAACAGATCTGTGTTTCTTACCTAAAAAATTACTGCCAGCAGTTTCTGTAGTTTGCCATATGTTTTAAAGATTATTTGTTTTACTACTGACTTATTCTGAAAGCTACTGATACTTTGGCACCATCAAGGATGACCACTGAGCTGAACGTTTCCTAGAAAAGTCTTTCAGTGTTTAGTCATCCGGGCAGGTACTAGCTAGACTCTTCCAAGGAAAGCTTTAGCAGATTAGATAGTATTTATTTCAATTTCTAAATATTTATAGTCACATTAGATATTACACATGTAATATAATTTACATCATACATACATAAGTACATACGAGGGCCATCCAGGAAGTAGATTACGTTTCCGTCTGTGTCCGCTAGGGGCGGGGCTAGCGCGGCCATCTTGGGGTCAGAGCGTTGCGCAGCTCAGTCTGCATCTAGCCGTGCTAGTGAGAGGTTCGTGCTGTGCTCCGTTCAGATACTGTGACGGTTTGAAATGTCTGCGTTAATTGAAAATCCCGCGAGCTGCGAGGTGCGCTCAGTAATAAGGTTTCTGACTGCAAAAAACTGTAAACCGATAGAAATCTATCGGCAGCTTCGTGAAGTGTATGGGGACAACATTATCACTGAAGGTGGAGTGCGTCAGTGGGTCATAAGATTTCAAAATGGCCGAACCAATGTTCACGACGAAGATCGAAGTGGGAGACCCAGCATAGTGACCGCCGAACTTCTCGAAAAAGTCGATGCTAAAGTCCGTGAAAATCGAAATTTCACAATAACGGAACTTTCTTTGAGTTTTCCACAAATTTCGCAAAGTTTGTTGCACGAAATCATCAGCGAAAAGCTTGGTTACCACAAGTTTTGTGCAAGATGGATTCCAAAAATCTTGACAGAGGACCACAAAAATCAGCGAATGGCTGCAGCGTTGAACTTTTTGGACGCTTACCATAAGGATGGTGACTCTTTACTCGATCGCATCGTTACTGGTGACGAAACATGGGTGAAACATGTGAACTGTGAAACGAAATTGCAATCAATGCAGTGGGGGCACACAAGTTCTCCCCAAAAACCCAAGAAATGCATGCAAACAATGTCAGCAAGGAAGATGATGGCGACTGTTTTTTGGGACAGAAAAGGTGTAATTTTGGTGGACTTCCTGGAAAGAGGCACTACAATAAACTCTCAAAGGTATTGCCAAACTCTCCAAAAACTCAGAAGAGCAATTCAAAACAAGCGCAGAGGAATGTTGAGCTCTAAGATCTTGTTGATTCACGACAACGCCCGGCCCCACACGGCAAATGTCACTCGTAAAGTTCTTGAATCTTTTAAGTGGGAGTTGTTTCCTCATCCGCCGTACAGTCCCGACCTGGCACCGAGCGACTTCCACCTATTCCCAGCAATGAAGAAGTGGCTGGCTATGCAGCGTTTTGATGACGACGCACAGCTGCAAGAAGAGGTAACGAAGTGGTTGAAGGCGCAGGCGGCCGAATTTTTCGACGAAGGAATTTCCAAGCTCGTACATCGCTACGATAAATGCCTTAATTTGTATGGTGACTATGTAGAAAAGTAGTATTTGAGTGTGGCTTTCATCTGTATATAATAAAATTTGTTTCCTATACTTTGTTTATTTTTTTATTCCAAAACGTAATCTACTTTCTGGATAGCCCTCGTAGTATATGTCATGTAGGACGACAGTTATTGAGTTATTTGAAATAAAAAAAAAAAAAAAATGTTCAGAAACTGTCGAGTTAAAAATTTTATTGAAATCTGCAAAGTAACTAGATATTCGGGTTTAGTTTATGGCATGTTCAATATGCTTGCCATCAATAGGTATGATGTGGCACAGACAAAGAGCTAAATTCTGCAAAACTCGTTGAAGTATCAAAACATGGATGCTTTCGATGACCTTTGGAATGCCTGTTGAGCTCAGCAATGGGTTTGGGGTTATTTTCATTAACTTTGTTTTTTATACTGCCTTACAAAATTAAGTCACGAGGGTTGAGATCAGGAGAATATGATGGCCAAGCATTTCCCATTCAGAGACCTCTGGGTACTTCATAAGCAAAATACACTCTTAAAAGTGCTCTTTAAGGACTTCAAACACTCTCTCGATCCAGTGGGGTCATGCCCCATTCTGCATGAACCATGTCTTTTTGAAATCTGTGTCACCTTGGCTAAGAGAATGACATTTCGTTTAGCAGTCACTGTACACCTTGTGAATATCTCACTGATTATTCTGTGATGTGACATTGTACACCAAATATTTCAGTCCCCCAAATACAACATTTGTGTTTGTGTATATTTTGTGACTTATCTCACTTGTCTGACAGCAACATCAAAACAAGCTCACAAAATTCATCGTTGCAAGAAGTGCAACATTGCATTCATTGTTGGCAAGAGCCTTGAGCACCATACAGGTGATGGTACAACTTTCCTTAGTTGTACCCCCAATTTTGATGGAGAACAAAAATACTAGGGGGAGGGGTCTGAGGATCTTCCACCCCTCTTCTCCTACCACCAGCCTTGTCAAGAGGATTTTCGTCCCGCTGCATATGTAGAGTTCCTTGCTGCACAGATACTATACATTTAAAACATCCATGCCTTTTCCGGGATTTAAACCCAGCCCCATCGGTACGGCAATCAGAGTTGGTAACCACTATCCCAGTTGGGTGGCATAGTTCTGTTTATTGATGTACCCATCCAAATGGAAGTGGGCTTTGTCGCTAAACCAAATCATATTCACACCAAATTCTTGCTTGTCAACAGCATTTGTATTCTGCCAACACTATTGTCGATATCGGAGCAATAGTTTTGCTAAAACACAAATGTTGTTCGATATCTGATGAATTTGAATTTTTTATGGTTGCTGCAGCTATTGAACAACAACTTGTCACAATTTCTGGTTGGTTGATTCCGACCTGTCGTGAAGCTTGACTGATCGATATCCTTGGGCTATTATGAAACACAGTTTATATTTTCTTGATATATCAGGCATTTTCACTTTTGCTGGATAACCAACATTGCCAACACTGTCATCACAAATACTACCAGTTTTCTCAACTTTTTAATCAGACTTTTGATTGTCATAACACATGACCAAGTTGTCTTCAGCTTGTATTTGGTTGCAAATTTTCCTTGAGCCACAATCAGGCTGTTATTGTTCGAATGCAGTCAGGCCTTGATGATGAATATATGCTAAGAAACACTGTATTTTAACATTTTCAGTGAAAAATGCGCAACAACAATATGAGTGTGCATGCTCGAATAAATTCCCAACATGCCCGCATTCAGCCGCGAAGTTTCAACTGAATCTCGCGAATGACTCAAAAGTTATCAGTTGTTTTCTTCATATGGTTGAAAAATTGTCACATGCTGGTTAAGTTTTATGCGGTGATGAGGAGCGATAATTCATGATGTTCTCCTTCACAGAGTTAATATTCTCCAGATTTTTTTTTCCCCAAAATATTTCTATCCTCAGAGGGCTGCCAATTCTGAAATCTTCATGACTGTATTTGTTTGATTACTCAAAGAACCATCTGTGGATATTCCCTGAGAACTTATGGAATTAGTATCGGACTCTACAATTGAATTCAAAATAGTTGTATTGTATAGGTTGTGTGTTACTGTGTTAGTGAGTATTTTAGATTGATTGTCCAATGAACTACTGATGTTTTTTGGGGTTTCTTTGTTTCATATTTTGTGAACTTTATTGAAAAAATATGAAATGTGTGAAACTATTACAAAAATGATTTAGTATAAGAAAAATAAAATTTAAGAAAAATTAATATTTGTGCGTGTTAGTAATATAAGAGTAAAAATGTTCTGTTGATATTTATTTATCATAAAAAAATAAGTGCTAAATAAAGCTGATGTTTCTTATTAAATTATGCTTTTTATAGTTAAAAAATTTTAACAATTGTTATAAAATAAAAATTAAGAATAATTATTGTTAAGCTATTATGGAGGAAAAGAATGAGGTTACTGGATGTGCTGCTGCTATGATATCATTACTATAATGCTGTAAAATAATTTCAATTAAAAATTAATGGTGGGTGATAAAATTAAATTAGAAAATTAAGAAATAAATGTTTATCTGTAGATATTAAATTATTGAATTAGAGAAAGAATTAAGTTATTATCAAATAAGTTACATAGAAAAAAATCAATGAAGAAACATTTTGAGATAGGGAAACAACAAATCACATTGAACAAATTTTACTGAAACAGAACTGCAAGGAGTCTCAAGAAGAGTTGAATGGCATTTAGAGGCAAAGAAAAGATAAAAAAGATGCCTCCTAAAGGTATTTTTGTAGAAGGGAATTCCAAATTCAAAGAATAACATTTTAATCATTTTCCACTTATGTCGTCCACTTTTCTTAGTACATTTGCAGTAAAATTAAATTAAGTTTTTGTGTATTTTACCTGTTAATATTGGGTTTATCATTCTTATTTAATATTACTGATACTATTTGTTCCTGGACTGTAGATGACTGCTTACCTAACAACAGTACATTGTGTATAAGTTCATAGCTCAAAACCTACAGAAATCAGTGATATATTTACTGATTTCTGTAGGTTTTGAGCTATTAACTTATACACAATATACTGTTGTTAGGTAAGCAGTCATCTACAGTCCAGGAACAAATTAATTCATTTTTACATTAATTCGTATGGAGAAAGCTGCTTCAGTTTATAAACATTTCAGTTGATGAACAGCCTTCAGGAATGAATTAAATTCTTGAATTGAGGCATCACTGTATTTCCAAAATTGTTTCAATAATTCAGTAATAAATGTTCTTTCTGAAGTGTTTGCTCCACATGATATATTTGTTATTATTATATATACAGTGGTGGCCAAAATTGCGGACTCTTTTGGAAATTTTTATGTTTTTGAACTTTGTATGCTTATACAAAACGTTACGTTTCACAAAATGCAAACTTTTATATATCATTTTAAAGAGAATTTATTACTGAATTCAATACAAAATTCAATTATTTGCAATAAAAAAAAAGTTAAACGATAATAGTTATCGATATACATTAGATAGTGATGATTTCAGTGAGTTAACAGTACTTAGTAGGGTACCCTTTATTTTTCGTTACAGCTTCACATCGACATTTCATTGAGCTGACAAGAGTTTTAAGCTCTTCTTTCGTTATTACATGATGCCAGGAAACAATTATAGCCTCAATTAGTTCCCTTTTATTTGATGGGCGCCTCATTCGGACAAGAGTTTTCGATAGGATTGAGGTCAGGACTGTTTCCTGACCATGACAACAATTTAATGCTCTTTGTATGAAACTACTCTTTTGATATTTTGGCGGTGTGGCAAGGAGCAGAGTCCTGCTGAAAAATAAATGAAGCATTGTTGGGAACGAGATCTCTGATGGAAGGTAGAAGTTTTGATTCTAGAATAGTGTCAATGTATTTTCTGGCATTCAGTGTCCCATCAATGACATGAAGGCGACCAATATCATCTGCTGACATGCATGACGAAATTATAACACTAACTGGGTTCTTCACAGTTGCTTGAATGCAGTCAGGATGTAGCTCTTCTCCTATTCTACGTCTTACATATTTTCGCCCATCACTACCGAATAATGATATCTTAGTTTCATCACTCCATATAACTTGTGACCACTGATCATCTGTCCAATTAATGTGTTCCTTTGCCTACTGTAGTCTTTTTTTTCGTTGCTGAAAATTAAGATAAGGCTTTTTTCGTGGAATTCTATCTCTCAGTCCAACATCTGTTAATCTTCTGCTAATTGTTCTTGCACTGACAGAAACACCAACATCATTCAGATTACTTCTGATGGCCGCTGATGACATTTTTCTATCTTGGAGACATAGTCTTTTTATTCTTCTGTCATCAATAGATGTGGTGCACCTTTTTCGGCCTTTTCCTTCTTTGTTTTTTATTGAATTTGTCTCCTGATATCGTAAACAAAACTTTCGGACTCCAGATGTAGTCACTGAACCACCCACCTGTCTTGCAATTTCAGCATAGGAAAGACCACTTTCTCGTAAGACAATAATATTACATCTCTTTCTAGGTGTCCAGTCTACTCTTTTATTTGTTGTCATTGCTTCTTGACTAAATATTAAAAATTTTTACAAATATTCCTACTTGTAAATTGTAGTGTATAAGAAACAGGTCCTTCTTCTACAGAACAAAGCAAAACAATGAACTATTTCAAGTGTAAACATGATGTCAGCTTCTACTGGCAGTTACTAACATTTGATTGGTTCTCAGAACAAACCACTTCATAACTGTGTTTTTTATTTATATTAAAGTACATATAACTTTTTTTGTATTGCAAATAATTGAATTTTGTGTTTTGTATTGAATTCAGTAATAAATTCTCTTTAATATGATATGTACAAGTTTGCATTTTGCAAAACGTAACATTTTCTATAAGCATACAAAGTTCAAAAACATAAAAATTTCCAAAAGTGTCCACAATTTTGGCCACCACTGTATATTCTCCATTTTTCTTCAGCGTGTGATCTGAAGTGATGTTGAGCCATGTCTTATCGTTTTTTATTATGCAACTTTGCAGTTATTTTATTTATTTATTTATTTTTTTGAATCAGACGTTCTATTTTCACACATTTTAAAAGTTCATTTTAGATGCATTATTTGATTGACTTCATCCCCTCAAGTACATAAAACTTAAAAACAGTTATGTATAATATTTTGGAGTGGCTGAACCATTTCCAACCCAGAGACTGCTCTTTTGGCAACATTTTTAAATTGCTGCTCGAAAGGGTTTCATGCCATAGCCATTTTCCAAACTTGTTTGTTAGATTTAAAAAAAAAAAAAAATCTCATTCTTAAAAAGGGGGGGCATCTGTTTCGTTATTTGGAAAACTAAAGACTGTTTAATATCACATTAAAAAAAAGTGTGATTTAAAAAAATGAACATGAAGTGGGGAACATTGACAAAAAAGCAATATGATGGTGAATGAACGTATGCTGTTTCTTTAGGATGCAAATGCTTGATAATGTTTTACCATTTATCTTTTGTGACAGATCTTAGTCTTTCAGCAATTCATCTTTGGGATTAACTATAGTAAAGAAGTGTTAAGGGTCCTTGTAGTAAGGAAGTGTTAGTTTAAATGATATTTGTTTTATTTTTAATTTCTACATCTTGTATTATAAATTTTATTTATCATATGCTCCTTTGTGAAATTGACAGCAACGCACCTTTTGAAAAATGTTCTTGCCCGTAGTGGCTTGGAAAAAATCTTTGACTGTTGCCAGTGGATACCCTGTTCTGAAAAGAATCTGATTTGGCTATAAATCCTTTCCTTTGAAGTTTTTTTTTTTTAATGCTTAATTTTGTATTTTTATCTCAATTTATATGGATGAGCAAAAGCCTTGTTAGGTAAGGTCACCGTGGGATGTTATCAAACGAAAAATTCTCTGTGGAAATACATGTTAGCTAGAAACATCTGTGTGGAACAGAAACATTAATAACCTAACAAGGTAAGCAACATCTGTAATTAAGGAAGAAAAAAGTCTTGCAGTATCTTTAGATAAAGTTTTTTGATGATAATTATGACCAAAGCTTTGTTTTCAGTGCAGTGCCTTTCATAGAGGCTATATTCAAGCACTACCTGATAAAAGATATTCCTGTAACTACTAACTGATAAGCAGAATAATAAAGTGCATTGTTTACTTATAGTATGATCTTGTTGCTGCAGTGAATTTTGCTGCACTGTATGTTATAAATGCAAACTAGTTCTGCATAGAAAATTATGTATGAAAAACAGATATATCCTATATGAATTCTCATTTCATCCTTAAAAAGATGACCCTTCTCTCTCCTCTGAAATAAATAAATAAATAAAAATAAAATCTGAAAGTTTTCAGATTTTAAATTATGTCCAAAGGGGCTTTTTTTAACGTTTTGTGTGTTACCTTTATTTATTAAATATCATGTTCTATGTACTCAAACTATAAAATTCAGTTCAACAGCAATATCACAAATTAATTTTAAAAATGAGCATATCTTTAGGATTTCTGATACAGAGTCTCGTGCGCTGGAGATAAAAGGGTTTTTTATTTTCCCATACGTGTTGCCATTGCTCACTTTGAAATCATTTAGTTTTGTAATCAAAAATTCGTTGAAGTGTTACAAAATCTGAAATTGATAATAAAACAAATTTCAAATTTAAATTACGGCTTCAGCATGCCCATATTCTATGGAAGATTACGTTACTCAAATTTTGATGGCTCTTGGTACTGTTGTTTTATAACAATGCGAGAAACATGCATATATTTATGCAGATTCTTCATTATTTAATTTCTTTATATGTAAGACGGCGATAATGTATGGTGGCAACGATTTGAAAAGTGCTACTGCCTTTTAAAGTTTTCGATGCAAAATGCCAAAACGAAATTAATAGTCCTCCAGGGCAAATTGGTGCTTTGGACTAAAAAATTATCAGAAAACTTTTTCTATAAAGCTTCAAGAAAAGGTGGTTTGACAGAATCCATATGTTGATTACATGAAAACTTGCATGATTTTCTGTATATACAGTCAAAAGTCGTTAATTCGGACACCCATAATTCAGAATGATCTATAATCCGGACCTCAAAACTAAAAACTTTCTGCGCATGCGCCCCGTTGACACATGCGCATAGGCGTTTACTCGTGCGCTTAAGACCTTTTACGACTGCGCATATGAGTGTGCGCAAGTGCAGAATACGTTTTCGCGTGCGCGTTTTATGTATAATGGACGTATAAGCTAAAATTATCTAATTATCTATTTCAGTTAATGTTGATGATTGCGTTGTTCCTCTATTTTCGAATTGGATCCGGTTTATTATTTTTTGCAGACTGTAAGAGCAATTTTATAAAAGTAAGCTTAAACTTTCGATTATATCAAATAGAATTTCCGATATATATTTGTTAATATGTAAAGGATCTAAAGCGAAAGTATGTTTTGAAATCCGAAATCTGTTTATCAATTTCATGCTGCTCGCCGGGAGGAACGCCCGCGGCGGGCACATAATGAATAGGAAGTTGATCTGTCAGCACTATCCTTATCTTCAGCGCAGATGTTTTTATTTTATTTGGCTTATAATTCCTTACCAAATGTAGTATTTCATTTCGATATGCTCCGTCTTTGATATGATTTAAAACAAGTTCCTCGTCATTATAATTCGCTTCCGATAGCAAAGAAAAGTGACAGAGGTTATTGAAAACGAAAAAATTTCGATTGACAAATTAGTCGGTGTTCTTGACACAGCAATTATAGGACTTGAACAGCGGAACTTTGTAACTGAACAAGAAAATTATGTCTGTTTAATAGAATTAAAGAGAAAGTATTATCACATGAAACGAAGCAAAACTTAAACAACTTACATTGAAAGAAATGTTTAATAAAGTAAACAAATAAACATTAAGCTTTTTCTTTTTGCAAATTTTGATACCCTTTAGATCATAATTGTTCTTTATTTCATAAATTACGGTTTCATATTTTTAATTTTAGAATTTCTGCATGCCATCTTACGAGATTTAAACTTATGATCTATAATCCGGAATTGCCGAAGTCCCGACGAGTCCGGATTAACGACTTTTGACTGTAGTAATATCAAATAAAAAAAAAAATTGTTTGGCACAAAATTCAGTTTAGTACAGAGACTGCTTGTCATGGTATAAAAGGGTGAGTTATGGAAATACAAGTTACTATACAATCTTATAGGATTTGGCACTTCTCTTAATGTCTCTCTCTTAGTTGCTTTTTTGTGCAAAATTCGTTATTTTGTTAATAAAATGATTCTGTTTCAGGTCTGGATCAGGACAATGCCGATAAGGAAATTAGTAAGCCTGCAGAAGTTTTTGTTAAAACTGAAAACATCAGTGAAGTTAAGAAATCAGAAGCTCTCCGGGAAAAACTAAAAGTCGTAAAAGAGAAGAGACTGATAGAAGAAAAACTAAGGTAATTTTTTTGCTTTTTTTTACCATTAAGAAAATATTTTTACTTTGCTTCAAATATAGTTTAGGCACCTGTAATATACATAAGTAGAATAATAAATCAAAATATTAATGAAGATGTGCATTTGACTTCTTTGTATAGCTGTATATGTGTCTGAGCTTTTTAAAAAAACTAATGTGAGAGATACTTTCTGATTATCTACACCCCACCAAAAAGTAATGAAAAGGTGCCATGAGGCAAAGCAGAGTGTCGCCAAAATTGAGAGTCAATTATGTCATTGTTAAATCTTTCAGCTAGTATTTATTTATAAAACTTTAAAAACTCTAATTGCTGCACCTTGGGAAATTAACAATAGCTGAACTTTTAAAATTGTTGCCACCTTCTAAGCATCTAATGTATTAAATTAATTTTGTAATCTACATTTTATTACAATGTAATCTACATTTTAATCTACCTTAATTTAATCTACATTACCTTAATCTAATCTTACCTTAATCTAATCTAATCTTAATTTAATCTACATTTGTAATCTACATTTTATTATAAAATTAATTTGTAATCTACAGATAAAAATTTCATTTTTTCTGCTTAGTCCTTTTCTTTTCATAGAATGAGCAAATGGAGTTAATTTCTATATTTTTAACAGAAAAACAAAAGGGGTCGCTGATTCTGATTCTGAGGAGGAATCAGCAGCTGCCTGGGTTATTAAACATCAGAAGATGTTGCAAGAAAAAGAAAGAGCTGAAAAGAGAGTAAGTTTTAATTTTTTTCCAAATAATTATTCAAAATATCAGAAGTTTTATATATTTTTCACAACACACCATGTGCAATGTATTTCATTTATTAATTGAAGGCTGATGTTATTATTTTAAAAAGAAGTTAATATTTAAAAATTGCATTAAATGTCTTCAAATTCTAATTGTAACATTAAATATTTAAGCAGATTCTTGTTTTAACTACTTACATTGAATCTTTACGTAGTCATTTTTTAGCATAGAACTTTCAAGGTAGTTGTATGCTAAAAATGCTACCAGTAAAGAACTTTTGAGACAGTAGAACAGTAGAACATAGTCTGAAATTAAATACGGAGACAAATTTGTAAAATGAAAAATATATGAAAGGCCTGGCTATTACTTTTTTTATATTAAAAAAAAAAAAATCCCTTTTTCATGAATTCACTGAGTGGTACTTTCTAACAAAGCCTGGAATGGCTTGTACAAATCTTATGATATTGCTTGAAGATCTGATGGTGCAGCTTTCTGGATATTTTAAGGGATGCAATCTTTCACTGGTAACATTTGTTTGTAAAAAAGAAAATAATTTTAGGGGAAGTCAGTTTGAAAAGTATGGTCGAGGGTTGAAACTAAACCTAAAAACGTAATTCAGCAGCACAACAACTTCACAGTCAACAGGATAATGCTTTACGTACACAAATTGTTGGCAAAGGTTTTACCATAATGACAAACATCATGAGCTAGATAATTAAAAAGAAGAAGAAGAAGAAAAGAAATAGAAAGATAAAAAAGAAAAGGAATTTTTTTTCTTACAGTACAGTTTCTTGCATCGTATAACATGATGCTTTTGTTTCACATTTATCTCAAAAACTATGAATCATACAGTTATAGTTCATTGCCCATTTCAATGTTGCTAACTCAGAAATGGAAGTCTCCTGATTTCTGGCTATACTCCACCCAACTCGATTTGAAACATATTTCTTCCGACTTGCTATTTTAAAAAAATTGTCACAATTTTTATATAGCTCGGCTGAATACTCAGTTATTTGTACCCAAAAAAGTGATTTTTGGCATCTGAAAGCACTTATTTTTTTTATTTCCCCCCCCCCCCCGATACATATAAAAGAAATTCAAAGTAGTTTCATCAGTAAGATATGGTGCGTTTCTGCTTTGTGTGTAAGAGTCCGAAACCTGTGTCCAAAAATGTCGTATTCCAATTCTTTAATGAGAATCAAGCACCAGTGCAAGTCATTTGACATATATTAGCCAGTGAGCACAAAGCAAAATCGAGGTTGTTAATTTCATTCATCTCTCCAGTAAGCAATGTATTTCATATGCTTCTCGAAAACAGTTTAAGAAACTGCAATTTTTTGTCTTAGTTATGTTTGTGAAAAATGTAAAATACTCATGTACTTTTCAAAAACTGCACACAGACAATTTTCCTTTTATTATTTTGTCAAGGAAATGTATTATTGCAATATGTATCATTTGTCACTGCAATTTTTTTGGATTTTGCATGGTGCAAGGGCCAATGCTCTTAAACATTTGCGTACACAAGACAGGGTGAGTTGCATTTTGGGGGGGGGGGGAATTAAAATTTTCTGTGGAAACAAAGGACCAAAAAAGTTATTAATACAGAATACCTGTTCTGTACCTTTTTACTGGAACACAACCTGCCACTGAATGCATCGGATCATGCTGCAGCTGTTTTAGAAAAATGTATCCCGGTAGTAAAATCACTAAGAACTCATGTAAAAGGACAAAAAGGGCTGCAACTGTAGAAGAAATGGCTTCAAGAAATTGGTATGAAAAATAAATATTCAGTTTATGATTGCATTAAAACAGTTCCATTTTGCCTCTCTACTGATGGATACCAATGCAAAACTGTATCGAGTTGTTTCTTTTTTTCTTTTTTTTTTTTTTTTAATCGAGAGTTTTCAGAAATTGAATGTAGTTTACTTTCTGTCCGTACTTTAGAAGGATATTCGACAGGTTTTAATATATGGCATGGGAAAGTACAGTTCTTCAGGATAATTATTCAAATGCACCAGGAATGGCAGGCTTTAAAGACTGATGTTGCAAAGCATCTTAAAAAAAAATCATATTTGCAAATTATGAATTGTGTACCCGTCACCTCTTAAATTTAGCAGTTGAAGAAAGGTCAACTTCTTTGCCAGTAAGTCAGGGTTCGTACGGTCCTTAAGAGTCCTTAAATTTTTTGGAATCGATTTTTGGTCCTTAAAAGTCCATAATTTTGGCCAAAATCAGCAGAAGGTCCTTAATTTTAATCATCTGAAATTTCTGTCTCTTTTTATGACTGCAATTTTGAGTGTGAATTAGCATTTTGGAGGAATATTTTTGGCGATTCACTGACACATATGGTTATCTTTTGAATGGGTTATAATTTGTTTCTATTTCTAATATAAATAATGGGATACTCGAGTTTCTAAGCAAGAAGTGAAACATAAGCATTTCAAAATTCATTTTTTCTAATAAAGAAATCTTAAACAACTTTTCGCTTTTGGGGATGTGAATTCTTTTATTAAATGTTTTCTAAATTTGGCAACTTGTCAACATTTTGGCGATTTTAAGATCAGTGTCTATAGAAAAATTTTAATTCCGAGATCTGAGAATTTTTCGACGATTTTTTTTAAAACATCATAACATTGATAATTTTCATTAAATAATGGTAATATATTGAAATTATATTTAAAAAATGGCATTAAAATAAAGCATCTCTATTTTTCGCTGTCATATTTTAAAGTTTCATTTTTGGCAACTTATACAATAGTATGAATCTGAAAAATAAGGCATAATGCTATAAAGCGTAATTTATGAAACATCTCTTAACAAGAGCAAAATTAGCTATGTAATTAATTAAAAATGTCTTCTTTTTAATTTTTTCATAGTAAGCATTTTTCCTGTCTCAGAATATTCAAAATTCTCAGAATATGCATCAGTTTTCTCTATAAAATTAATTTTACACTTTTTCTCTCCCCCTTTTTCCCCCAAAAAAGTATTTCTTCCTTTTTGCTGTTACAGAATTGGTAGGTATAATTTTTCTCTAGTATTTTAGACATTGCAGCTTGGAAAGTTTAGAAGGATTTGAAGGCAAGATTTATAGACTCACGATTCTAGAAGATTCGAGAAATATGTGACAAAATGAAAAATGTCTCCATGCTATCAACACGTAATGGATGTATTTTACAGAAAGTTTGCTATGAATTTCTTGCCTTTTGGAGAACGTCAGGAAGAACAATGAAAACATAATATTTGAATGTTTTACTTCTGATACTAGAATCTTTTTCATAACATGTTTATCTTCCCTTTATTTTCTCTACTTCTCAATAGACACAAGTATGGAAAATATCAAAACAGCTTCTAATCTTATCACATGGCCAGACATTATAGAAAGAGATTTTTTTTATTATTAAAGAAATCGAAAATTTACAATTTAAAAGATTCATCTAATATGTCTTAATTCATCAACACATAGCTGGCACTAGACATTTTCCACCTGATGCAATCTCTGTGGATCCTAAATTCTGCTGCTTAGAGCCTTTCTAAATTCTGCTTTCAATGCCTGCTCTAAATTCTAAAAGTTTTGCTATTTCTAGATTTTGTTGTTCAGTGTGTCACTAAGTTCTAAAAATTCTGCCACATCAGCTTTGTATCTATGGTAAAGCCCGGTTTTACAAAATATCTAAACAAATAAAATTAGTCACTTCTTCTATACATTCTAAATGCATTTGGTGTTTTTTAGAATAACAGAAATCCTTAGTTAGACCCAAAAATTCTAAAATGAAAAGGAAACGTGTTGAAGAAAGAAACTGAGTACATTAAAAAAAATTACTCTTCAAAGATATGTGCAGTTGTTATTATGTAACTTACCTATTGTTTATGATTTCAGCCCTTCAGCTTATGATTCAGTCGAGGGTTTGGGACTATTTGACTTTTTCCAGATAAAGTAAGGGCCCACCAGCGGCCGAGCTGTAGTTCGGTCCGAGGTTCGAATTCCGCGAACGGGCTGGCATCATGTGCATTTTCGAGGTTTCCCTATGTGTAATGTGTATACAAGCCACTTTCCCTTAGAAAGTCCTCCACGAAGGCATCCCTCCCCTTAGGCGGGTAGCCCTAGTGTGCTTTGCCGTATTCTCAATACACACACACACACACACACACCAGATAAAGTAAACCCTCATAGGTACCTTGTGGAGAGGTTGACAAGTTAGAAGATAAGCATGCAGAAACTAGCGAGAGCATTGGTTTGCATATTGAGACAAATCTCTAATTGTTAGAAAAGATGCTTAAAGAGAAGGAAATCGATATAAACTAGCCAAAATGTGTGGGAAGGCTTCAAATTAAAATGAAGGATAAATATTTCGTTGAGTGTTGCTGTTACAAAACATAATTGTTTTGTAGCTTTTAATGTATATCCTAATATCCTTTAAAAATCAATGTCATAAATTATATATATTTTAAACTGTAAAAATTTATTGGTTTTATATTTTAATAGGCTTTTTTACCAAATATTGTTAAAAAATAAAATTTAATAGTGGCCTTGTAAATCCATTATGACTAAGGTTATCTAATTATCTAATTTAATTATTTATAACTAACTGCTTACCCTTAAAAATTATGTCTACATATTAAAGTGAGTTACCGCCTTTCATTAACACTCACTGTGGTCACAAGATAAAACACAAAAATGTAAAAATTCAGATAAAACTTATTCTTTGCATCTAGTGAAACTTAAAAATAATACAAAACAACTTATCATCTCTGGTACTTTAATCGCTTATTGGAACATTAAACTATATTAACTGGGATACAACCTGTTGGAACTCTACACAAAGCTATGACACTAACTGCATCAAACAGAGTCTGACTAACTTTCAACACTTCCCAACTGTGTCTATATCAGGCCTTTCAGGTTTGTTCTAATGAGCAGGTCTCTCTCTAGACAAGCAACAGCGGTGACAACCTTCAGTTCTTCATACTGATTATGATCTTACTTCTCATTTGAACCTATACCTTTTGACAGAAAATCTACCTGCTATTTACTATACCTCTAACTAAGTATGTGACAAAATGAGACATAAAAAAAATCACATACTATACTAAGTCACATACTAAGTATGTGTGTCTTATAGTACTTAGTAATTTGTCACATACTAAGTATTTTGTCACATACTATACTAAGTATGTGACAAAATGAGACATTAAAAAAATCAGCATAAAGCTAACTGTTAGTAAAACACAAATGTCACTTATCTTCTTTCAAATATGTCCAATTATTATAAGTGTAAAATAGTTAATGCTAGTTGATAAATTTCATGCAGTTTATTTTATTCTCAAAAAACTTATTAATAATTATGTTAATTAACTCATGTTTAGTAATAATGCATACTAGTCATGGATCTATTTTATTTTTAGAATAGTATTACAAAAGTGAAAATGAGGCATAGAATAATATTTTTAATTGAATTTATTCAGTTCCCATTTGCTCATAGGTCCTTAATTTTTGCATTAATTGTCCTTAAAAGTCCTTAATTTCCATGTGCAGAAATGTGCACGAACCCTGTAAGTGTGGATGAACATATTGTTAATATTTATTATTATCTTGGAATGATTTGCTAAAAGGAAGGAAAAATTGAAACAATTCCAACAGCTGCATAATGCTGAAATAAGAAAAAATCTGGAATATGTATGTACCACCTGTTATCTTTAGTGAAATATTTATCCAGAATACTTGACCAATGGAACCCACTTCTTACATTTTTTTAAGGAAAAAGCAAATACTTCTAGAATTAAGGTAAAAAGCTTTGTTGAAAGTTATAAAATGACTTAAGTAAATGGAGATGTAATTATTACTTCTGCTGTTAAAAATAGACGAGAAATATAAGTAATTTATGCACCTGCGAGCAATTTAATTGGCAGTCCTCAAAATAATACTACAAAATATAAGCGTAAAACTCTTCCAAAATAAAATAAAAAATTGCTTGACAAGGGACAAATTTTCCGATTAGTGTAAGTTTATCTTGTGAAGAATGAATGTGTTTTAGTCTTTGGACCTTAACAAAGCTTTTGTTTTTTGTACATTCTATTTTGCCATCATTCGATATTCCTAACACAATTCTACAGTGCAGAATTACATTAACTCATGTTTTGCAATCAATAATTAGTGATCTCGTTAAAGTATGATTTAATGATTAGGGAAACAGATTAGAGTATTTTTCTATTTTTAGAAAGTATAAGTAATAAAGCTACATTAGGTATAAGTAACAAGCCTTTTGTTTCACATGTAAGTATTTTTTAATATATTTGCATTTAAGAAATAGTAACTGAACTTTCAGATATTAATTAGCTACTATTTAAAGTTAATTCATTATTAAAAATATATTTTCTGTCTATATATTTTTATTATTTAAAAAATCTTTGTTGCTGAGAAAATTTTCCTGACTTTTTATTGTCATAGGTTGGCAAGTATGCCATTTTTAATGTATTTCAGGTAATTTTCAGGCTGATTTTTATTCCTTTCAGGTAAAATATGCTTGAATTGTTAAATATTCTGAATAGTGGATAATTTTACAAGGAAATTCTGAATTCTACCCAATTTAAATTCCTTATAATTTCCAGAAATTTGTTAAAGCAGTCGAAATTTTACTGCTTATCAGTCTTATGTGAGATGTAAAAGGCCAAATAGAATTTTAAATCCTTAATTTACTGTTAGAGAACGTATGCTAAATATGCTTTTGAGGCCTTTCCACATTCCACACATTCCTTATCTGCCACAGTTTTTCTACAAACACATCTAAAACCACCTGACTTTCATTTTTTAGTCATAATTTTATTTCAGAATTACATTTCTTACATGAAAATTTCCTTTTAGTTAACTCTGCTTCTTTAAAAAAGCCCCGAAACAACTTCTGATCCTGAAGGTCAGTTTACACCTGTCAGAGCGGCTCAGAGCAAGTCGCTCCTTACGATTACTTTGACAATGTAAACGCTCACTTCGACGGAGTACAAACATAGGGAAGATGAGTCAACGCTTCCGTTTCTACTTTGAACCTGTTGAAAAATCTCTCTGGGCAGTTACTCCAAGCAGCGTTCGCAGGGATGTCGTGAAAGTGAGTTCTATAATCCGAGATTAAGCGACAGCCGAACCATGGCATTTTTTTAATGCATACGCATCTTATGAAGTGTTTTACTTCTATAATTATGTGAGCTTATATTCATTTTTCTACAAGCATCCCTACATGAGGATGCAATAAATATATGATAAACTATAAAAATAAAAAATAAGAAAAATTATGAAAAAGATATGTAGATCTGTTTTATTGGGGATATTTAAATTTCTTGCTTTGTATAAAAACATTCTGGGCTATAATTCGTTACCATTCAGCTTGGATGTGAAACATGTTCAGCTTGGATGTGTGAGTGCAAGTACTGAAGGTGTATTAAGGTTTATACAAATTATGCTAGATGAATTCTAATCTCCTTAAACTATCCGTTTTAGCATTTTAAAAGTAAAGTATAATCACTATATTTACCCATTATTAATTTTGTTGATATCACTTTGTGTGTTGTCCAGAAACACAATTTCAGTAGGATCTAAAAGTAACAATTTGCGATAAATATCTTCCTTTTGGAACTATGTCATAATATATATATTCTTTTACCTGTGGGAATATATGTAATGCTCCCAAGTTTTTTGCTACTTCTTATTTATTTAAGATTTTCTGAATAATTAGGTAGATATCATACAGTTTACTTCTGTCGTGTTAATGGTAGCTGTGAATAAATATTCCATGTGTTAATTTTGCATTCTTCTCTAGAAATAACACAGTTCCAGTCAGAACTCTGCATAATTAATTCATGCACAGAGAGCTACTGATTCTGTGGATTCTGGATGAATACATATATTCTTTCTATTAATAAATAATAAAACACACTTTTACATTATTTTGTAAATAAACAGTTGTATATAGTAGAAAAACTTTGTTAATTTGACTTTCAGTAACCACAGTTGACTAAATAACTTCTCTCAAACTGAGTTTCTTTTAAATTCTTGTATCTGATATGCAGTAACGTTTTTGTAACTTTGGACATTCTCGTCCGAAATTCATTTAATAGTTCATTTGATACTCCTAATTCATCGCGGCAAGCTACCCAATAACGTACCCATTTTTTTTTCCTTCTTTTTTTTTTTTTCCTCCCAAGACCAGAAATTAATTTGTTTGAAACTGCTTCGCAGACTTCAAGCACTGCAGCCTAAGAATATCTATGTATGTTCAATGCATATTCTTTCATGCAGCTGCGACATCGGTATCCATTTTGTAAACAAACAGAGGCGAGTTGTCAGTCCACTCTGATTGGTGTAAACAATCTATCAGAGTACAGGTCCGTTCACTCGGTTCGAAAAGCCCGGACGAGCGGCTCGCTACAAGCACCTTTGACAGATGTAAACTGGCCTTGATACAAATCTGAAATAAACGACCTGTTGACAATCCCATGTTTTCCAAAGCTATCATTCCTTTCAATAGCTTTAATTTTTCCTCTAGCACTCCCTGAAACTTCTCTACTATGTTTAAAACAAAAAATATGGTAAAATACAATGTATGTAATCCAAAATAATCAATAAAAAATGTAATAAAAGAAAGCTATATAACCGTGTTACATCCAGGGAAGAAAATGGCATCCTTAAGTTTAAAACACATGGGACTGCAGTAGGGTTGCTGTAATGGAATATTCTAGAATTTGCTGAGTTACCAGAAGCAACTGTGTGAAAAGTGTGCTAACTGTGAAAGTCACTAATGGAGTCCTCTATTCAAGCTGTATGTATTGATACAAATATTGCATTTCTTCATAAAGACAGAATTTTGTCCAATGGTAGGTAACCTAGGCAGTGTCCTCCAGCTGTGAAAATGTAAATATCATCTGGTTTTTTGCTTTTTCATGTGAATATTTTTGTTTTGAGGTGTTTCTTTTAATGATTATTATTAGCAGTAGTAATTATGAAATGATGGATTTGGAAAGCTTTTATTTATCGTCAGTGTTACATGATTACAGTAGCAATGTAACTTGAAAGTAGTATATCAGCTGTTTTCATGTGATTGTGGTAATGGCTTTAGCTGAATTTGTGCAGTTATCTTATTTTTTAAATGAAAAAAGGTCGATCAGTACATGAGACATGCATGCTGTTTTATGTAATTCTTAGTTTGGCACATTTTGAAAACGACTGTGATTTTTTGCACATTATGTGGTAAAAAATTAGGAGCCAAGATTGATGATTTTTCAGGAGGGTTGGGCACATAATCAGATCTGATAACATTTACATCACATAGTGTTGGACGATTCCAGTATCTTACTTTAGGTTAACGGGACTAATAGCACATGCACTGTAACAATGGAACTTGGATTCAGTCATTTGCAATCTTAGATGGACTGTATGTGTTTCTTCTCTTTGCAGTGAAATGAACTCCCTTTTTCTCAACATTTGATTGAGGTCAAGTATCTTCTCTTAGTGGACAAATTATACCAAAATTTTATACTGTATTTTTATTCTGAAAATTCTTCAGATGTCTAAGTTTGGCAGGTTGTTATATAAGCATTTTTTGAACAGACTGCATTAAATTTGCTTTTATGCAAAAATTTTGTATATCCTGGTTACAGTTTCTCCATTGTATTCAAAAGAATCTAGTATCTGGGACAAAAAATCTTGCAAATGTATTTCATAATACTATTAGTTTCTGCAGTGGGGGAATTTCATGAGTCATATGTTCTTTTTTCATCAAATTATTATTATGTTCTTATAGTGAAATATTGTACAATTATAAAGTTTGAGTTTTATATGTTATGTATATCTTTTTAGGCTAAAATGTTAGAAGAAATGGATGAAGAATTTGGAATTGGTGCTTTAGTAGAAGAAGAATTTGATAAGAAGAAGGTAAAGTTTTATTAAGCTTTACTTAAAAAAAAAAAAAAAAAAAAAAAATGTGGTGTTTATTTGTGTTTCTTTCATCTTAGGCATATACATCTCAAGATTTGAAAGGACTAACTATAGGTCATGATGCCGATGCTTTTAAAGAAGGTCATCAAGTCATCTTAACACTAAAAGATAAAGGTATTTTAATGTTTACTTCCTTATCATTTAAATAAATATTCTAATTTTAAAATTAAATATTTATATCTGCAATTTAAGTTATGCAAATAGACTTAATTTGAAGCAGTTCTTGATGCATGCTGCAAACGTCTGTTCTTTTTCTCAAAGGTGTTCTTGAAGAGGATGAAGATGTTTTAGAGAATGTGAATATTGTTGACAGTGAGCGATATGCTAAAAATGTCGAAAATAAGAAGAAGAAACCAGATTATAGGCCATATGAAGAGCCTGAATATGATGAATTTGGAATTGTAAGTGACATTTTAATATTTTATCTTCTTTTTTGTGTATAAATGTTCAAAAGCAAAATTTTGCTTTTTTGAACACATAAAATGTACGCATATATAAATATGCATAAAATATACATATGTATATTTTATGCATATTTAAGTCTAAAGTTATAAAGAGTCTTCTTACACTAATAATATTTTGTAGTGTATGTGCGATTGGGGATAAAAATTATTTTCCCCATTACTATAACATGTTTATTTGTTCAGTTTAGTAGTAAAATTTATCCTTGTAAGGAAAGTTAAAGTTATGATATTTGGAAAAATATATGCTTGTGTAATAGATTATGTTTGTTTTACAAAATGTGTTGTTGAATATATATTAACTTCAGTAATATATTGTTTTATATGAATAATTATTCCATCTTTATAACACAGGCTTAATCATATTATATTTGGATTATGTAATAAAAGTGCAGTGTTTGTAAGAGATATACTATTATTATCAAGTGCACTTAACATCAATGTAGACTAATTTTCCAAAGATTAAATGCTTCAAACTATACATTTCTTGAAATCAATGAAAAGTATGCTTTTAAGCTTACAAAGCACATCGTATGTGTTCTTCCTCTAGAAGAGAATTTTGAACTCTGTAAATCATTTGAATGCAATGGCTTGAGATGGAACTTTATTTTCATGTGCTAATTATAGATGTTAAATGCATCCTTCTTGATTTAGCTCCTCCCCTTTTAAATCATAGAAAATCATAGCATGATAATATTCTTGCATCAGCTCCATTTTTCGTTTTATTCAAAATTTATTCTATGATAGATAAATATCAGTTATTGCCAGAAATTATCTTTTGTGGACTTACAGAGTCCACAAACGTTTGTATCATTAGTGGATTAACATTCTAATGAATGTTTTTAGCACATATTTTCTGCCTCTGTCTAAAAAAATTCAGAGCTCTCTTTTGTATTCCATTTCATGAATAGCCACGGATTTATTCCATTTCAAGGAAGTGAAACAAAAGGATATTAATCTTGTAACTTTCCCTTTTAAAAGGGGGGAACCCCTTTCCTTTTAAGTTTATTTTGAGGCCAGGAAAATTAGTAAGGATTACATGATTAGGCATTTGTTGAATGATAAGCAGTTCCAGTTATATTCTTCCATAATGAAGATATTTATACAGAAAGCCATTGTTTTATTTTATAATCTTATTATATATATTTTTATGTGTATGAATCCCATTAACCAACAAGTGCTGCAAATTTAAATAAAACTTTGCATACCTTATTTAAAGCAATTTCTACAGTTTATTGGGAAAATGCTATTAGTAAGAATAGAAGGAATGCTAGAAACAAGAATATAAACACATATAGAAAAAGATGTAGTTTGAATCTAGAAACTAGGAATCAAATTTTCTGGCTGCTGATACCTGATTTCTTATCCCATATTTATCACTATTTGTTAAGGATGTGAGCTCAGTTGAAGGATTTCCTGTAGCCTAAGACTGCATTGTAACAGCTTTAAATATTAAAATCTTGTAGTTTAAATAATTTAAATAGATGAACATTAAGGTATTTGTGAATGGCAATGTTTGAAACCAGGCTCGAGTGCCATGTGCGGGTTTCGCACGAAAAATGTAATTTATTTTTAAATGTTAAAATTCGTTTAATTCTTCTGGTTTGTATGTCGCCATTTTGTGTATTAAATAAAGATTGCTGTGTTCCATCATTGGAGTTTGTTTCAAATTGTTAAAGAAGTAAAGTCTTAAGTATTTTTGAGGCACCGACCGAGATCGAATAATCTTGCATATTTTTATTTTATTAGTTCATCACTGAATGTAATATTAGTGATACCAGATTATTACTTCCTGTTAATTTTGAATTGCCTTATGTTATTAGTTCATCACTGAACGTAATATTAATGATACCAGATTATTACTTCCTGATAATATTGAATTGCTTTAATTTATTGGTTCATTACTGAATTAGAGATTACCTCCTGTTAATATTGAATTGTCTTATTTTATTATCGTATTGGATATTATTTTTAATATACATTTTAGTTGTCCAATAGTAGACATATACATTGCTCTATATTGTTATTTTTATTTTAATCACAATTAATGGGATAGAGAGTGTAAATTTCATATTTAAATATTTCATTTTTGAGGTTTGCATATTTAACAGAGTGCATTTAATTCCGTGATTCCTGACTGCATTAATTAAAAGTAATTGATTTGAGCTATTTTGAGGAAGTATAAAGAACACAGTGTTCGTTAATTTTAAATATAGAAACAATGTCTTACTTAGAAAGAGCTCGTAAGGAAGAGTTGCAAAATCTCGCAGCTGAACTGGGAGTTCATGTGAGTGCAGATTTGAAAATAGTCAATTTAAAACAAAACAAAACAAAACAAAAAAAACTGTTGAAAGTAGAGATTATGATGAAGTACCGGGTGGCCATAATTAAACTGACAGTGCTCACAGTGTTCTGTAGCACGATCTATTTGCGAGAATGATGCCACATTTTGTAAGAAGACGGACTTGTTTAAACAAGACGGAAGACGAAGGATTCCGCGAAAAAACAAATTAGTTCCAAAAGTCACCGCTAGGGGAATATTTGGCGCTGTATAATAGAAAATAGAGTGTTAACAAAATTCCTTTTATTATGCACATTTTCTGATTTAGTTCAAGTGAAATATGGCAACACTTTTAAAAAAGCGTAAAATCTACATAAACACCGATAAAGTCTCGTGATCTGCAATATCACGTACGCTGAGCAGAAGAAGTTCTTTATTCAAATTTCACGTTACATCCATTCGCACAGTGCCAGTTGCTTGGGTTTTAAAAGGCAATGTGTTACATTTCGAATCAATCGGATTGAAAGTTTATGTGCAATGTCTCCTTCTTTAGTTGAGTGTGCGTTACTGGTCAAATTCTTTTACCCCAACCAGTGCAGTGCGTCAGCCGCTCTTCATGCTTTTAGAACGCACAAAAAAATGCATAAAGGTAACGGTCCTGTGTCAGTTAATGGGCTAAAAGCAATGGTTGCGACGTTTGAGAAAACAGGTTCTCTGAAGGTTCAGTCAGGCAGAGGACGAAAACCTGTTGCCACAGGATACAATTGAAGCAGTTGCTATGGCGATTGTCGACAGAGGACCAGACAATATTGCTGCCACCTCTAGTGCTCATGGAGTAGCTCGGAATATGGATATTCCTTACAGTACGGTATGGAAAATCTTACAAAAGATTATCAACTTCTATCCATACAAGATCAACCGTGTACAGAAGTTACTGTAACCCGACCTTGATAACCGATTGATTTTTGCTCTTACCTTTCTTGCCAGAATGGAGGTGGATGATGCTTGGCCGTGGGAAATCTTATGGGGAGACGAGGCCCACTTTTACCTCAATGGAACCCAGAACTGCCGAATTTGGGATGACAAATCGCCACATGCAGTCACAGCAATTCCCTTACATTCACCAAAGGTAACTGTTTGGTGTGGGTTCACAGCGGAATATATCGTAGGTCCATTCTTCTATGAGAACATTACCCCGACAGGACTGAAAACCTGTTCTGTTACCTTAGAGAACTATTCCCACATGTTGAACAGCTTTGTCATTCTGGCACTTCAGGAAAGACAATGCCTGGGGAAATCATTTTCATGCAAGATGGAGCCCCTCCACACTTTGCTGTACGGGTGCAACAGATGCTACAACAGAAAGAGTCATTAGCCGCTACTCGGACTGTACAGGAGATTCCTGCAGACATGTTACTTTCTGCTGTTGTGTATACTGTGCACAGAATGCAATATGTGGTCCACAACAACGGCAGCCACATTGAACCTCATTTGAATGCAAAATAAAAGGTAAAGGGGACTTTTTGAACTAATTTGTTTTTTCGCGTAATCCTTCGTCCCCCGTCTTGTTTAATCTTTCTACAAAATGTGGCGTCATTCTTGCAAATAGATGGCACTACAGAACATTGTGAGCACTGTCAGTTTAATTATGGCCACCCGGTACTTGTCAAAGGAGTCTTAGACACAATAATAGAAGAACGGAAAGAAAGGGAGGAAAGAGAAGAACGTAGAAGACAGGAAAAAGCAGAAGAGCGGAGAAGGAAAGAACAGTATGAATCTAAGAGATTAAGACTTGAAGCAGAGACAAAGTCTCAAAATACTGGACAGATCCGGCCAAAAAAGGAGCTGCATCACCTTATGCAGAAATTCGATGACAAGAAAGGAGATATCAGTCTATATTTGCTATTGTTTGAAAGGCAAGCAGAATGGGCTCAAATAGATAAAGAAGAATTTGTATCTTATTTACTAGGACTTCTTCCTTAGAAGTAACCCAGTTACTATTAACTAGAGAACCCTCCGATAAAGCTAAAGACTATGAACACGTGAAGAATTTATTGTTAAGACGGTTTAAACTAAGCTCGAAAAAGTTTAGGCAGAAATTTATGAAACATCAAAAGAGTACCGAATCCGCATGAGTGGATTTTAAGAATGAAATAGAAAATTATTGCAAAGAATAGTTGACTGGTCTAGGAGTTCAGACTTTTGATCAGGTGCTAGATTTGATGGTTATTGACCAACTTAAACGTTGAGTTTCACCTGAAATTCGAGATAATTTTCTTGATGAGTGGGTAGAAATGATTTCATCTAAAAAATTAGCTGAAAAACTTGATGCCTGTGAAAACGTTTGCGGAAACTTTCAAAAACGCCTGTAGTGGATCGGCAGAAAGAAAGACACAATGCACTAACTCAAGGTAAATTGAATTCAGTTAATAAAAATAAAATTGAAAAAAAAATGTCCTCGGGATTTAATTCGCAAAGCTGGTTTCATAGACTTAGAAGTCCACGTCCAGATGATACGCCACAATTTATCAGTGTGAATCCTGTCAACATTTAAGGCCCCAATGTCCAAAACTTAAGAATAATACTGAATCTCCTGCTAATCTTAACAGAATTAGTGCAAAACCAGAGCATCAATTTCTGTTACCTTGTACTAGTATGGGTTACGTAAAAGTAAAATTCCTATATTAAGGGATTCAGGTGCTAGTATTTGCTATAGTTTGTCGCAAATACATCACACCGGAAATACTGACAGGTGAAAATGTGTTGGTGCAACAATCATTAGATTTGAATCCAACCTGTTTACCATTGGCTGATATTGAACTAAATTGCGATCTTGGGCGTGTAATAACTAAGGCTGCGATTATTAGAAATGAACTCAACAAAGGAAGGTATTTATTAGGCAATCGAACTTTTGCTCTGTTGAATATACAAAGAAAGGAACCTGATAGTCATCCTCGCCAGGTTAATGCCATCTCTACTACAGCTGAAAGGAAAAGAAAAATAGCTGAAGAGAAGATCTTGGAACTGATGAAGGAAGAAAATAAAGCATCCAGAGATGTCTTTGAAGAAGAAGTTAAATCACTGGAATTAAACGTGGAAGATGTTCACGAAAATTTGAAAAACTGTAAAGAAATTAATATTGAGAATCATTTTGCAATGCAGTGTTGTTATCATCTTTTGGCTTTCTATTTAATATCAAAGCCGCTACTAATAGACGAAGAAAACAATTGTCGAAAGCAAATGACAATTGAATATTATCCGAAAGGCACAGATGAACTGGAGTTTGCTTCAAATTGTTAAAGAAGTATTGCAGCATATAAAGTTCCTTCAGAATTATATGCTTTCTCTGTACTTAAGTGCATCTGGCCTGAAATTGGAGAGGGCCTGAAGTGACCATGCATAAGAACACAGTATTGACTATGTTTACACTACTGTATTTCAGTTGATTTTATTTGAATCACAAAACTTAATTTTTTTCTTTAGGTCTCTTTAAATTTTGAATGCCGAATGAGCAGATAGAGGGACACAACTGTATCATTGGGTTGTGTCTAAAATAATATTTACTAGAAAAACTCCTGGTATTTTGCATTAAAATCCAATAATCATCATCTGCTCGGAATGCAAGTTCAGTTGAAGGGTTTCCTGTAACCTAATACTGCATATAAAGTTCCTCAAGTATTATATGCATTCTCCATCATATATGACATATAACGATGCATTATATGCATATATCCTTGCAGTAAGACCAAAGAGCATCTGGGATGGGGAATAGCCGGTGGTCTTGTGCATAGCACTGCAATAAGCCAGTAAAAGCAGTTACTTTGTTAAAAATAACTTCACAATAAAAAGTCTTATTTCTTTCTTTTCTCTTAGTGCTACAATTTCTATACATACTTTTCATTAATGTAAATAAGTCATAACACATGATTGTTTAAAATGTAAGCTTTTTTAAACCCTCTGAGTTTTGTGACGGGCTTTATCCGATCATGAGATTTTTTGTCACTTGGTCTATATTAGCTCATAATTTAAGATATTTTTCTTTCTTAGTTTCTTTAATAATGTAAATATCATCTTAAAAATGAAAGTTTATGAAGATAGTAAAGCAAGTAATTATACAAATTTAGCTAATAAATGCTGTTTAAATATAGGTTTTTCTTGACAGATACAAAAGCGTGCCACTCAGAGGGTTATTTTAATGTAATCTTTTATGGGTTTATATATATATGTATACATACACACATATTAATATAGATATATTTGGTCTATATAGCTGAAGAAAAAGAATTTGCTTTCTAAATATGATGAAGAAATAGAAGGGGAGAAAAAGAAGGCTTTCAAAATTGGTAAGTCATTGAAGTTCTTTCAGGAGTTTGCATTGAAAGATATTTATAGAAGCAGAAAATTGAGTAATATGCCTTTTTTGCTCTTGGGAGAGTAGAGTTTCCAATCTGTAATTATAACTATGTATTGTTCAACTTGAAACTAAAGTAGGCTCGCTAACTTTTTGAGTTAATCAAAAATGTATTAACAGTGAAGTTTGAAACCTGAAAGTTATAATTGATACTGCAGAACTGCCAACCATGTTAGTAAAACCAGATTCTCTTTGGGTCTTGATTCCTTGGGAAAAATTTAAAATCTTTTAGTTGTTAATTTATGTACATAAGTAAAAGTAATAATTGATACTGCAGAACTGCCACCCATGCTAATAAAACCAGATTCCCTTTGGGTCTTAATCCCTTATAAAAGTTTTAAATCTTTTAGTTGTTAATTTATATACATAAGTATCAAACAAAAAGAATATTCATCAGTAAATGAAATGGAAAGAAAATTTTGATACTTAAGAAAATCTGAAGTAATAACACTATTATCTTGCAACAAAGCTTAAGACTGTGCAAGTTCCATTTTTCTTAAATGATTTTCAGTGTAGTTTTTCTGATTAAATTTTATTTTTTCTGATTAGTCCTATTAATGTTTTGTTTAAATATGCTAAATCTCTTTCCCCCCCTTGAATTCTAATAAAAATGTACATTTAATTTGTATTATATTAATACTTATAACTAAAAGTTTTTCATCAAAAGTCTGTTGACTTCTTAAAAAAAAACTTTTTTAACATTTCAGAATTTAGCAGGTGGTGTAACATTACTGAGGTGGTTGTTTGACAATTATATATTATTTAATAGAATAGATATAACTAGCCTTTTCAAATATAAATAAAGCTGTCATTCATGACATAATTTTATCACAGTTAATTGGGGAGGAAATCCATTGTTTCATACATTGCATTGAAAAGTGAACGAATTTCATTTCTGATTTTGTTTATTACTTCAGAGTTGCCAGCTCTCCCGATTTAGGCGGGAGACTCCCGACTTTCGACCGATCTCCCGCCAACCCGATTTACAATATATTTCTCCCGACTTTTTCTTATTCTTAAAATTTCTCACGATTTTTATGGAACTTGGCTTAATACTTTGTTATATGAAAAAAAGTGATTTTGGACGTCTGAAAGCAATTGAATTTTCTCTAGATTATATCTAAAACAAAACCTTACGAATCAGATAACTTATGCTTTGTGAGTGAGAGCATTATACGTATCCCAGAAACGTCATTCTCCAGTTCTCCAATGGGCATCGAACTCCACTGCGTGTCAGCTGGCATATATTAGCCAATGAGGACAAGGCAAGCTGTTATTTGGATGTTCTTTAGTTATTTCGTTCAATTTGTGCTGAGTTGTGAGTGCACGTGCCTTCGGGAAATAGTTTTAGAAATTATCATCTTTTGTTATGTCTGCGAGAATGAAATACTCGTGTACGTTTCAAAAATCGTACACAGTTGACTTTCCTTCCATTATTTCCTCAAGGAAATGTAATAAATTTGCGATGTGCACCGCCTGTCGTAGTGATTTTTCGAATTCGCAATGTGGAAGGATGGATGTTCTCAAACGTGTGCAAACACAAGGATAACATGAGTTGTTTTTTAAAAAACGAAAAATTAAATTTTTCTTCGGAAACAAAGGACCAAAAAGTTATTAATGCAGAATGTCTGTTCTCTGCCTTTTTACTGGAGCACAACCTGCCACTGAATGCATCGGATCACGCTGCAGCTTTATTTAGAAAAATGTTTCCCGATAGTGAAATTACTAAGAAATACTCAAGTGCAAGAACCAAAACAGGTGCAATTGTTAAAGAAATGAGTTTGAAAAATAAATCTTCAGTTATTGATTGCACAAAACAGCTCCGTTCTGCCTCTCTACGGATAGAAGCAATAATACCGATTCAAAACTGTATCCAATTGTTGTTTCTTTTTTTAATCCAGATTCTTAAGAAATTGAGTGCAGTTTACTTTCTGTCCCCATTTTAGAAGGACATTTGACAGGCTTTAATTTACCACAGCTAATTATTAAACTTTAAAAGAAAATGCAGGCCCTCTGGATAATTGCTTAGCACTTGGTGCCGATAATGCACCAGTATTGGTAGGCTTGAAGACTGGTGTTGCAGGCATCTTAAGAAAGGAAAATTCAGATTTGCAGATTATGAGGTGCACCTGTCACCTCTTAAATTTAGCAGCTGAAAAAGGGGCAGCTTCTTTACCAATAAATGTGGATGAACACATTGTTGATATTTATTATTATTTTGAAAGGAGTTCTAAAAGGAAGGAAAAATTGAAACAGTTCCAACAGCTGCATAACAGCAGTTTACAATTAGAAAACTTGAATGAAGTTATAAAATCAGCTAGGATTGACACCCAGTGGAGTTTAATTGGAAAACTGAAAGGTGCTGATGGAATTTTAAAATATAGCCAACTGTCTAGAATTGTGTTGGCCATCTTGACAGTTCCCCATAGTAGTACAGAGTGTGAGAGGATTTTCAATGTTGTTGCGTAAACGAGGACTAAATTTAGATCTAATATTAGTGATGACACATTAGAAAAACTTTTCTTAGCGAAAGCAGGCCTACGTGTCAATTGCAGTGAACAAAATTAGTTCTTTAAGAAAGAAACTTCCTAATTTTCTAAACTAAAATTCCCTCCTTTTTTTTTTTATTTCCATAAACGATGCAAGTAATAAAAATGTTTTTTTATGTGTAAGGTATTTTTGTGTTGCTTGCATTTAAGAATTAGTTACTATTAAAGTTAATTCATTATTAAAAACCATATTTTTATCATTTAAAAAGTCTTTTTAACATTGTGAAAAATCTCCTGATTTTTGAGTGTCATAGGTTGGCAAGTATGTTACTTAGATGGAATGCATTGTAAGTAAATGAAATTCGTTTGTAAATGAAAGTTATTGAGGAGAACAACTCAGTCATAACAGTAATTCTTTGTGGAATATATATAAGTCATATGTAATTGGCAAATTTTTGTGTTTTTATATGATGCCATAATTAATATAGGTTTAACAAACAGACAGTATGCGGATAGACTGGAATTTTCTTAAAAAATTAATTTATTAAATTTTTGGTTACCTGAATATGGCTGATGAAATGTAATAGATAAGAACAATTACCTGCTGTAAGTCTGTGCTCATATGTTCTGAGCAGAGCTTCCAGTAAAATCGAAGGGTCTAACAAAATATTAGAAATTAACGAAATGTGGATTGAGTACTGATTGTTTATTAATAAAAGAGCATATATTCCTTCAGAATTCCATAGGAACAATTGGTGCAACTTTGGCAGGATATTTACCTGCTTCAATAGTTCAATGATAGCCAACTTTCACGTCTGGATTGGATAATACTTAAGTACCATCATATTTTTATCTGGCATTTTATTACATTTAAGAATAGTTTTGTAGTGACACTATATAAGAAATAACTGACTAAAAGTGGTAGATCTCATACTTCATGATTATCGGATGTTGTTAAAGAGGAAAATACAACTTTATATTTGATATAATGAGTATGAAACAGTTAACATGCCTCAATTCATTATTGAAAATTGTAAACTCTATTCAACTCTATAGTAATAAACTTTAATGTATAATTTACAGTTGTCAGAATTTCTTATTTCTAGTAGTACATTAATGGAGAAATTATTTTGTTTTAAAAGTAAATATATATGTAATAAATTTATTCATAACTGTTTTCAGGTACGGTTAATAGTACACCATATATTAGCAAAGAACAGGAATTGGAACTAATAAGGATGAAATTAAAGCAACAACATGAGGTACAATTTCTATTTTAGTTATATTTTTATCCTTGTTTCATTGCACAGTAAAATCTTGCTGAACTAAAATCCGGCTTAACGAAAACAGTTAAAAAAATTAAGTCTGCGCTCCAAAACTGGTTATTTCCTATAATTTGAAATCAATTATTTTTACTGTTTTATTTTAATTAGTTAATAGTTGTTTTATAATGAAAACAAATTACCTTCATTGTACTCTGTGCAAAAATAATAAACTTGAAATCTTTGTTTTAGGAGATGATAATTTATAAATTGAGTTTTTGTATCCCTTAATCCTGTGGTCTTGGACTCGGATTGCATGTGGGCTGAATCCATGATTTGAAAGTAGCTGATGGGCCAAAATTTTTTAAGTTTCACTTTCTAAATATTTATCAAAGCATACATAAATGCCATTAATAGTATCATAAAGGAAGAAAATTCAAATCTGAAATCTAAAATTTGGTACCTGCAACACATTTTTATTTACAACACTTTATAATTCAAACATATTGACTACTAAATATTAATATTTCAGACTAGTATTTCAAATAATTCTGGTATTCACTCACACACATACACATATATAAATTAATAATTAAATAACTAAATTTAAAATAAGCAAATTAAGAAAACTTTCCAAGTGGAAGTAAATAATAACAATGTAATCTCTTCCTCTTATTTTATTTAATTTGTGTTTAACTTATAAATTAAAATATATGTGTTTATATGTAATGTTGCGATACGTGATGTTTTCACCTTTGAATTCAGTTTTTCGCATGCATACATGCATGTAATGGAGTGAACTGACGTAGGTTTTCATGTCACGCTTGAGGAGTTATGATGTAATGTATGTTCTTTTTGTTGGCTTTAAAAATTTTGAAAGAAAAAGATGTTCAGTTTTGATATTTGTTATAACGTTTTTGTAAAACCTGTGTGCAGATTAAATACAATAGAAAAAGCTGAACCTGAACTCTTGGTGTTTTACGCTGTATAAACAGTTTCCTCAAACACTTAAGCCGGAATTAAACAACTGATATATCCCAATGATTCAGGTAAACACTGTTTTACTTACCTTGTATCTGAATACTTTCACCACAGAGAAAGTATGCTAATATTGCTTTGGGACACAATATTACATCCCTTCTGGAAAATGAGTTGTTTTGAAGCGAAATCTTGTATATTATATTTATTACTAGAATTACAATTTAAGTGTTATGGATCAGTTAAAAAGGTTAAGAAAACCTCTTAAAAGCCCATTTACGTGCATAGCTAATGGATTTGATGTTGATGGGGAAAATAAAAGTATTGAAGAGATTGGAATTTCATTTGCCCAGAAGAAAAAGGAAGCGAACTTAATCTTAAGGAAAAGAAATTACAAGATTTTCTTCTAAAAAATGAAAATTGTTCTCAAGCAGATTTTAATAAGTTTGTATGAAGAGCGATTTGTCAGATTAAGAACAAAAGTGCACAAAGTTTTAAAAAATGTTAAAAATGAAAATGATTCTCAAATGATTCATTGAAACGGAAGTTTAAGCTTCCTAAAATAGAATTTAAGTGGTTTGGCGGTGATATCAAAAGAATTGTTGTCATTTTGGGCATAATTTGAGCAGAAACATAATGATCATGAAATCGTTAATGAGAGTAAATATCAGTATTTATTACAAATGACTTTGAAGGGTTCAAGGGCACGAGAACTTGTTGAATCATTTCCGGCCAGAGCTGATAGTTATGAAAGCGTAATACAATGTTTAAAGGCAAGATTTGGCCGAACTGACATGTTAATTGAAGTGTATTTTAGAGAAGTTCTTTCGTTAATGATGAATAACGCAATCCATAAAGGTCCTAAAATGCCTCTTTTTAAATTGTACGATAAGATTGAAACTTATTTGAGGTCTTGAAATATGTTAGGTGTTTCCAGCGCAAATTATTCTTCAATTTTATATCCGTTGATTGAATCTCATCTGCCTGTCGACACATTGAGAGTTTAGGAAAGCAATTTGCACTCTATATCCCAAACATCTAAAGAAGTAACCATTGATAAGTTAAATAATCTAATGAAATTTTTATGTCACGAGATTGAAAGCGAAGAGAAAGTGCTTCTAGCAGGTACCGGATTTAACCGTAAAACCAAAATCTTAAGCAAAACTATTTCACCTGTGTCAGCATGACAGGAAAGATTTACTCCGACAGCTGCAGAGTTGTGTAACCTTTTGGAAATTAAAAGAGAAACTTGTGTATTTTGTAACAAGGCACTTAAGTAGCCAGTGTAGGTATGCTGATAATTCGCTTTATGAAGAGAAAGAGCAAACATTATTAAAAAAAGGGTGAATGTTTTAGATGAGTGGCTATAAGAAAACGAATTTCTCGTTTTTGTAAAATGAAAGTACCACCTTGTGAGATTTGCGGTAAGGGTCATTCATTTTAAATGAATCTGTACTTAAAAATGTAATCTCGAAAATTTGAACCAATCACTGAAGCTGATAACATAACATTAGTCGCGCTTCCTTCTTATGAAAAGAAGGAAAAGAGCTTAGACAATGTTGCCCATTGCTCTTCCGCCATTTGATCATTTAAATCAAAGGTTTTAAATGGTAACTCCCTTGAAAGGTAAATAATAAATAAATAGATAAGATCCCCAACTGACACCAAATATATAGTATCAGCAAAAGATCCCATCTCTAAAATCAGGGTGTCGGTTAAATCGTTAAAAACCTCCCAACTGGATGAAGAGCCGACTGAATCCCTCCCAACCCACCAAACGCAAACTCTTGACCAAACAAGGGTGCAATGGTGAGTCTAAAATAAAAATTAAATAAATAAGTAAAAATAAATAAATTAATTAATTAAATAAGGAGGGCAGAGGTACTTTCTTAAGCTAAATGGCGAGGTGGTGTATAAAGATTTGATATCTATTTCCAAATTATATTCTAAAATACAGCTATGAGAGGGATATCCCTGCATAGTTTCTTTTACAAAAAAAAAAAAAAATAATAACTTACAAGGCGTCTCAATGCTTGTTACTTGTGGTTTCAAATTCACCATACCTGTAGATGTTTAGTATACATCAGAAACCCTATTAATGCCAGAGAGCCCTTTGTATAGAAGGGCTTGATCAAAGCTAATATAGGAAAACCCAAGGAATTTGTTTCTAGGGACAAAAAACACTGGACATTGTCCCAGGAAGTGAAAAGTTGTTTTCTCTTATTCTCCACAAGTTGGGCAGAGAGGAGATTCGACAAGACCACATTTTTGGAGATGCTTGGCCAGATAAGCATGTCTGGTAACAATCTGAATTACCTGGAGTAAGTTTAGTTCTACTGAGGTGTATGAGTTTACCTGATAAGTTAAGTGTACTACTGAGCACCAATTTAGAATGAGCACAGTCTGGTAGTTTAGACCATATATCATCATGTTTTTTCTTTATCTAGCTTCTTACTTCTTTTTTAACAGTATGATATGAAACTGGGTAAAATGGTTCTGGGTCAGGCATGGGTAGTTGCGAAGCATCTTTAGCTACTCTATCAGCTAGTTCATTTCCAACAAAATCACAATGACCTGGGGCCCAGACTAAACTAATGGTGTTATGGGCCTGAGCCAGAGAATTGAGATTCCTTTTTGGTATATAAGTTGAGAATACTTTATCTGGAACTATTATTTTAGTAATTGCATCTTTGGGCATATAGATTATAGGGAACTCATTGCCCAAGTCCAGGCATATGTCAATGTGGCTTTTCACAAGGCTTTTATGTCCGAAACTTGTCCTTTGGTACTATGTGCCATTTTTATTCAACATATACATGGCTTTAATTGCTTCTCCGCTCAAAAATAATTTCAAGGGTGGAATTTGCAATAAAAATTCTAATGCAGCAGTAGGGGTACTGTTTAAAGCCCCACTAATGCATAGGCAAGCAAGTCTTTGCACCTTTTGTAAAATGTTTAAATATGTGCTTTTGTTAATAGCATTGATCCAGACCACACATCTGTAAGAAAGCATTGGCCGGACTATGGCAATATAAATCCATAGAGTCGATTTTGGGTTAAGGCCCCATTGTTTACCAATGATTCGCCTGCAAAGCTTGTACATTTGTGGCTGTTTGTGCCGTTTCTTTTATATGGGTGATCCATGTGAGTTTACTGTCCAGGTAACATCCTAGGTATTTAACGCATTCCTTATGTCTGATAATCTGGTTACCCAGATATAAATCTGCTAATTTCCATTACCCTTTCAACATGAAAACTATGACCTCTGATTTTTCAGCAGAGAAAGTTAGGCCATGTGTTTCACCCCAGTGCGATACTTTATTCAAGATTTGCTGAGCTTGATTGTGTAGGGTTTCAATATCGAAACCCTGTAGTAACACAATAAGGTCATCTGCATAAGCCTGTGACATGCCAGGTTCCTCCCGTAGAAGTACTAAGAGTGAGTTGAATACCAGGTTCCACAGGAACGGAGAAAGAATACCACCCTGTGGACGCCCTTTAGTAATATCTCTCTTTACTTCACAGTCAGGGAGACTAACGCAGATATTCCTGTTTTTAATCATAAAGATGACCCATCTAGTTATCATAGGGTGAATATGACTTCCAACAAGCGCCTTATGTATTTTCTCAAAACCGATGTTATCAAAGGCTCCTACAATATCCAGTAGAATCCCAATGGCAAAGTGTTCGTCTATAATTGTTTTCTGTATTCTCCACACCAGTTGGTGTAAGGCCGACACAGTGGAGAAGCCAGGCCTAAAACCGTGTTAGTCTAAGCCAAAAGTATGTTTCAGATTATTATCTGACTGAAGGTTCCAGAAAATCAATTGCTCCAACAGCTTCAGCTGGAAGGATGTTAGCGTATGGTTTCTCATATATATATTTTCCTGGTTTGGGAAGAAACACACCTCGTGAAGTATTCCGCACCTTAGGAACATATCCTAAAACCAAACTGGATTCGAATATGTCCACGAAAATGTGGCCAAAAATATCCCAGCCTTTCTGAAGCAGAATTGGGTAAATGCCATCGTTATTAGCAAAATCCAAATCTAATGGATTATGAAGTAGTTCCAATGGATTTTCCTGGGGGTCAGAGGTGACACTTGTATCCCCCAGATAAAAATTCAACATGGTCGAAAGTGTATCCAAAGGGTTTATAGTATAACTGCCATCTGGCGCATAACCGATGAGAGTTGAGACTCATGAGATCTCTTAAGAATCTTATGTACTGTGGCAGTCTCATGGTAGGACAGAATATCTGTGTAGAAGGATCTCCATGAGTTGTATTTAGTTTTCCTGATTTCACTTTTAAATTTCCTTTGTAGAATTTTGAAGTTAGACCAATTAACTTCAGATTTATTTCTGACTGCTTTCCTGTGAGCTCTCCGAACCTCTAGGCAGAGGCTTTCAAGCTCCTTGGTCCACCAGACTCTCTTGCTAGAAGAATACTTCCTTCGTTTGAGAGGGCATGATAAAATTCAATAATGATTATTTGACAGGTTGTTTGCTTGAGTATCAAGCTCCTCGACTGAACAATTATTGTCTAAAAGAACTCACCTTCTATCAACGATTGTCTGAGGGAGTCCTTATAAAGGTCCCAATTTGTGTTTTTAACGTTTCTGAAATATTCAGCTGGAATTTCATCTCTAATACAAAATTATCTCAATTTACATCAGAGGACTTGGTGGCGATGGTCTGAAAGTTGTCACTTACATGCCAATTCTCAATAAGGTTATAACTATCAGAAGAAGTTAGTGTGAGGTCAATGACTTCTTCTCTTCTTCTGTTGACAAAGGTGGGGCGATTTTCCCTGTTTACCCAAGTTAGGTTGGTATTCATTATAAGTTCCATGAGTTTTTCTCCTCTAGGATTGGTATCAGAACTGCCCCATGATAGGTGGTGAGCATTAACATCACCACCAATAACCATAGGAATATTGATTATTTCAAGAAACTCACAAGATCTATAAATTCTTGCGGAATGTTAAGGTCATAAGCCATGTAAACCTAGCAAAAACAAATGTTTCCTCTCAGCGAACTGTTTATGTCCTTAGTTAAAATAGCAGTTAAGTCCTCTGATGTAAATTGAGATAATTTCATAGCCTTTATATTTTTAGAAATGTAAATGCTAGTTCTAGATCTTTTATTAGGTCTCTCTGACCAAAAGAAGTGTGCGTTCATGGGCCTACCAAGGATTTTACCCTTGTACACCAAGGTTCTTGAATTAAGGTAACAAAAGTGCCTTGCTTACCTAATTGAGCAGCTAAATTGTATGAAGCTGCTCTGCTGTGTTGCAGGTTTAGCTGACTAACCATAACCATTAAAACAGGTTAAATAAGAGATAAGAACTTACTTTGAAGGATTTTAGGAGAGACTTAGTCAAAAGCCGCATCCGTAACCCACGACTTTAAAGGAAGTCGTGACAGGAGAAAACTATTCAGAGGTCTTCCCCAGAGCCTCCAAAGAAAATTCTGGTTCCGACTCCTTTTCGGTCTCCCCTTCTTCCATCAACTGTTTCCTCGGAGGATCCTTGGGCAGAGGAATTGATTTCTCCTGTGTCTTGGTTCCTTCAGCTGTACAGAGCCACGAGCACCACAAAAAAGTTTGAAATTCTGGGCCTCCAGGTAATCCATGAGCTCAGGTTCCACTCCCAGCACCAGAGTGTTACCTCCGTCTCCAGGTATGACTGCCTTGATGGCGATCTTCTTAACATTCAGGCCCTTGTTACAGGCATGAAGGAGACTGAAGCTGATAGTAAGGACTCAGCTCTATCCAACAAAACAGCTACTTGTAAAGTTCTTTTGAAAACACTTAATATTCGTCTTAGGAATAAAAATGTAACAAAATACATAAGGGTACTAATTGACTCAGAAAGGAGTAAATCATACTTATCAAATTTTGTAATAACAGATATGAATGTATTGGGGAAGAAATTTTGACATATAGTTTATTCCACGGTATAGAAACTACAGAAACATGTAAGAGATATTTGATTTGTCTTAGTGACTTTTCGGATAACTATCGATGTAATTTCGAGGTGTTAAATCAAGAAAAAATTTGTTCTGCAATCCTGAAAATACCATGTGGGAAATTTATCTTTGAAATTAAGAAATGCAAAATTCTCCTGTCTGATTTGAATGATAAAGGAGATCTGTTGTATCAATTCTCTCCTGATGAGATTCATGGACTGGAGAGAATGGAAGTCGACAAGAGCTTGATATAGCAGCTGAAAAACATTTTAACAGAAGTGTGAAATTAGATGTTGATGGAAAGTACATTGTAAGCCTCCCGTGGATACAAGGCCATCCTTCTTTCCTCACTTGCAGAAATGTTGGCTGAACGAAGGCTAAAGGGCTGCATTGATTCATTGAAGAGGGATGGAAACTTAAAAGCATACAAAGAAGTGGCTTCAAGAAGCTTAAAAGGCTTATTGAAGAAGTTAAAAACTCCAGTAATGAAGAAAGTGAACACTACCAGCATCACAGGCTGTAGTGAAAAAAGATTGCACTAAAAGAGTGTGGCCTGTTTTTGATGGATCGGCCAGAGAAAAGACCTCACCTTCTATCAACGATTGTCTGGAAAAGGACCCCAACACCGTTGAACCATTCCAGCCATCATGGAACAATTTAGATTAAAGAAAATAGGTGTTGTTGCAGATGTTCGTAGAGCCTTCCTACAAATTGGACTGAATGAGAGTGATAGACCATATCTAAAGTTTTTATGGTCGGTAGGTGGTGATTCTGCCAAGCCTAAAGTTTACCAGCATAGACGGGTTATGTTCAGACTTTCTTGTTCCCCTTGTCTTTTGGAAGCAACCATTCAATTTCATTTACAGAATGCTCATCACCAAATTGAAAAACAGCCACTAAGCTGTTGAAATCCTTTTACGTGGATAACTGTGTTACCAGTGTGGAAAATCCCGAAGAATTTTAAAAAAATTATTAAGGAATCCAAACTGGTTCTTAGTATTGCCAAATGTGAACTCCGAGGGTGAGAGCACCGTTATTATAATCAAGAATCTGAAGACCCTTCGCCAAAAAATGAAAAGAATATTCCAGTTCTAGGACATAAGTGGAATTTAAAGAATGATGCTTTGATGGTAGATTTACGAGGAAATGTTGAAGACTACACAGCTGTGACCAAGAGAAAAATCCTGTCACCCATACATAAAATCTTTGACCCCCTTGGCTTCACCTGTCCTGTTAATTTGGGACCAAAAATTTTCCTACAAGAGTGCTGGAAATTGAAAATATCATGGTATACTGAACATCCTACCACCATTGCAAAAAAGTTTGAGAAGTGGAGAGAAGAACTTTCTAAGCTGAAAGAAATAGAAATTCCTTGATGTCTTATTCCCAGTTGTGAAGTACCAAGAAGTCTAAAATTGCATGTGCTCTGTGATGCAAATAAGATAGCTTATGCTACCTGTGTTTTCTTACTAAGTAAGACGGAAACTTCAATGTTATTTCAACTTGTTCAGGCACGATGTAGAGTTGCACCAATGCTTTCCTGGAACATTGGAGTTGGATTAGCTCAGAGTGTGACTAATGCCCTTAAAATGGAAAATGTGCTGAAGTTGTCCTGGGCTGACTCAGCAAACGCTTTGTATTGGATCAAGGGAAATGAAAATTGGGCTCCCTTTCTTTTTAACTGTGTGCAAGAAATTCATTCTATGACAAATCCCTTGTCCCCCTTGTCTTTAAACCTTTGTTTTAAAAAGTTTCCAGCATAGACGGGTTATGTTTGGACTTTCTTCTTCCCCTTGTCTTTTGGGAGCAACCATTCAATTTCATTTACAGAATGCTCCTCACCAAGTTGAAAAACAGCCATCAAGCTGTTGGAATCCTTTTACGTGGATAACTGTGTTACCAGTGTGGAAAATCCCAAAGAGTTTAAAAAGCTAATGGTGCTCTCACCATCGAAGTTCAAATTTGGCAGTACTAAGAACCAGTTTGGATACCTTAATAAAATTTTTTAATTCCCCTTCTTGGCTGGCATCACGTTCCAAGGTCCATTAAATCCAGTAGATCTTCTATCACTTGGGTGAGATGCCAAAGCATTACAAAAATTTCGTTGGTGGGAAGGACCATCATGGCTGAAAAAACCAATAGAAGAAATGGCAAAATTCTAGTATGGTTCCTGATTTCGATATAATAAATTTAGAAAAAAGAAAAATCATTGCTAGCAAAGTTAATCATGAAGAGAAATCCCAGGAAAAGTATTATCACTGTTTTCTCTTTGTACAACCAACTTCTTAGAGTCACTGTGTAGATGTATCAGTTTTTTACCAATTGTAAGGTTGAAAAGTCTAATCGAATTTCAGGAATCTTGGTGCTAGAAGAAAAAAATAAGGCTGAGATTGCATTGTTGAAAGTTGTACAGAAGGAATCATTTTTAGGACCAGATGATAAATGCTTGAAAATGATTCAGTGTTACATTGATTCTAATGGTAAGTTAAGACTCGAATCTTAATGTGAAAAGATACAAGAAATTTCCGATATCCGACAATACTACCCTGTAATCATCCAGTTAGAAGATTTTTGGATTCTTCAATGCAGGATGACAGTACGAAATGTAATTAGGATCTGCATAAGATGCAAATGATTTAATTTGTGGCCTAAACCGATCATCGAAGCTCATTTCCCAGAAGATTGGGTAAAGTCTCAGGAATTGATTACGCTGGTCCATTAATCCTAAGAAATGGCCAGAAAGCTTGGATTGTTATATTTACCTGTGCCATCTACCGAGCTGTATTTCTGGAGTTTACGTCTTTATCGACAGACCATTTTTTGAAAACTTTCACACGTTTCATCACTCAAAGGCGTTGACCTTCCATCTTTTACTTTGACAGTGGTTCTAATTTTTCAGGAGCTGAGAATTTGCTGAAGAAAATTGATTGGGACGTATTTCCCAATACAGTGGATCTCGAAACATCATTTGGAAATTTAATCCCCATTTCCCATCTGCCCCATGGTGGGGTGGGTTTTGGAAATGTTTGATACGTATAATATAAGGAATTCTACGAAAGGTTCTAGGAAGAGGTTCACTAAACTTAGAAGAAAGGAACACCGTTATTTGTGGCATTGAAGGTGTGATTAATCAGTGACCTTTAACCTATATTTCAGAAGATGTTGATGATTTTTAACTCCTTACCGCTTCTATGTTTTTGAATGACCTTAAGGAATCAGGAATCGCAGATCTTGATGTTTGTGATTCGTCATCTCTAAATAAAAGACATGTTTACTTACAACATGTCAAACAAGATTTATGAAAATGATTTCGTACTGAGTATTTGGGCAATTTAGGTCAATCTTCAAAATCTCCTAAAAATCAGAAACCCATCCTAATTGGTGATATTGTCCTGGTTTCTAGTGACTATGTCAAGAAAACTGAATGGGCCTCTGGCCAGGGTGATCGAACTTTATGCTTCTATAGATGGACAAGTTCGTCTGGTAAAAATAAAAAGTGGAGAATTTCTTTGCCCTATGCTCAGGTTTAATACCTCTTGAAGTGACTGATAAAAGTGGCCCTGTTATACCTGTAGCCAAACAGGCTTCCATTCCCAATGAACCAAGACTGTTGAAGATCGTCTTTCAGAGACTGCTTCTGGCAAGCCAGTAATAGCTCATAAGATAATTCCTTCTAAGCAAAAAAACTGTTAATGACTTTTTTCCAGAGAGACTGTTCCTGGGAAAAGAACCAGATATTAAATGTAGAATTAGGGTTTGAGATTTGAATTCGGTTTTTTGCATGCACACACATAACGGAGTAAACTGAAAGGAAAAGATTATGCAAGTTTCACCGTGTGCTCAAGGAGTTACGATGTAATGTATGTTCTTTTTGTTGGTTTTAAAAATTTTGAAAGAAAAATATGTCCAGTTTTGCTGTTTGTTATAACATTTCTGTGAAATTTGTGTGTAGATTAAATATAATAGAAAAGCTGATCCTGAACTCTTGGTGTTTTGCATTGTATAAACTGTTTCCTCGAACACTTTAGATAATCCGGAAATACACAACTGATGTTTCCCAATGATTCAGGTAACCACTGTTTTACTTACCTCTTATCTGAATACTTTCACCACAGAGAAAGTACATTAATATTGCCTAATAAGTATGAATTTTGTTTGTATAATGTCCAAGCACTGGAGAAAAATTTCTAGAAATTATCTTCTTCGCTGGCAGTAAATGCTCATTGGTCAAACAGGTCAAATTCAAATATAATTTTTTTCTGATTTTCAACTGTGGAAAACGTTTTTCACATAAAAATGTATTTCCAAACTAAGCAATTAATCTTAGTGCGGAAATTTATATGAGCTTATTTATTTTTTTGACAGAAGTAGGAATGAAAATTAATCTTTGAATAAGATTTATATAACATTGTAAATTAATTAGATTCATTTATAGATTTTCTGGTGCTTTATTTATGTTAATTTTAAATGGTAATGAAAATAATGTAAACTCGGACTAATAACTAAAATCTTGGAAATCTTTCAAATAAATACATAATTGAAATGCATTCACAAAATGTTCAGCTATAAATGTATTCCCAAATAGAGCACTTAGTGCAAAAATTCATAATTGAGCATACATATGCTATTTTGGCAAATATGAGTGAAATTAATCAAATCTGTATCTTCAAATTTTTGAATAAGATTTATATTCTATTATAAATTAATTACCTCAAATTATATATATTAAGGCATGTTATACATGTAAGATTTAATGGTGATGAAAATAATATAAATTCGAATTGCAAATAATTAAAATTGTGAAATCTTTGCAACAAGTACATAATTGAAATGTATTTACAAGTTTCATAAAATTGCTGCAAATGCCGGATGCAGCATGCGGTCCACCAGTTTGAGACTACTGCTTTAACCTATTCTAATTAAATTTTATTTCCGATTACTAAAATTAGGCTTGTTGCCCCCTTTTTTGTTTTGTTTCCAAATTATACATTTTCCTCTGTGTAGAAACTTGTGCTTTATAACAATTACATAACTTTCATTACAAATTATTAGTTACTTTCTCAAATTTTAGGTAATTTACATATAAAATTTTTTCTAATTACATTATCTCATCCATCATTATATTTAAATTCAATTACTTTTGTTTTTTTAACCATTTCCATCTTATAAAAACATGTTTAGTTCTCCTGTATTATTATTATTTTTTGCGAAAGGTGGTTTTTTCCATCCAATTTTTAAAAAAATTAATTCAGAATTTTAGTTTTATAATTTTCTTCTTCAAAGGTTAATGTACTATTAATTTTGAGCTACGTCGGGGAGATTCTATCTTAAATTCAAATTTTTGTAAAATTTTAATTACTTATTGGCTTTTTAATAATTTTGTTAAATTTAATTAATATTAATTTCTTTAAATTCCTTCCTTTGTTTTCATTCTGATTTATTTTTTAATGAATTAGTTTCAATACTTATGCAGGTATAATTCAGAAACGTGTCTCTGTTGAAGAATTTTTGGCTGCTTTTTGAAAAAGACCAAAGAATTTTTAACTATTAATTACTTAATTGTGTATTTATTTTGTTATAACATTTTATTGTTAATGGAAATGACAATTCTGTTTGCTGACTAGAAAGTAAGGTATTATACAAATTTTTTATCTGTGTATTCAAGCATGAGTGATATAATATTAAAATTAAAGCAAAACATTGTAATAATGATTTGTGAGACCATAGAAACCAGTTGATGTATGCCTTTTAATGCACCATCTACCAGCCCTGAAAATTCTCTTTGAAGGGTGCAATGTTCTTTGTATTTTCAAGCATCCATGAATTCAGCCGTTACCTTTGCTATAACCCGTCAAAATTTGTTCGTTACAGTACTTGCAAGGGAAATGAAAAATTACAATATCATGGTTCATTTAAGGTTTCATGATGTAAAATATATATATATATATATGGGGCAGTGATAGGTATTTATTTTTTTTTAATTATATTTTCATTGTGATTTGCAAATGCTTGATAATGTTTTATATCAGCAAGTTATGTTACTCATGTGTAATTTTCTTTTCTAGGTATCTTTAGAGATGCCAGAAATGAAAAAAGCCAATGAATATTACACAACTGAAGAATTGGTCAGTATCTAATTTATAGGAATATACTGATTTTAGTGTTTCCATAATAATTCTTGAATGTATATGAAACGAAAGTATAAAATATTTGTTTTTCCACACTGTGAATTAAAATAATTTCTATTTCTATAAAAGATATTTTGTTTTTCTGATTTCTGATTAAGATAATCCTTTAAAACTGTGCATAATTATAATTTAATATGCATATTTTTTAAAGTACACAATTATGGATAAAAATAAAATGTAATTTTAAATCGCACATGTTTGCTATTGAAAGATTTCCAAAAATTTATTTATACGTACTTAATATAAATCAACAGAAATGATGCGTATTATTGTAATTTAACAGGGTTGTCACGCTACCTGGAAAACCGAAAAAAGTCAGGGAAATCCAGGGAAAAGTCAAGGAATTTAAATATATTGGTCAAAATCTGGAGTTGATGAATTTCATACAGTGATCTCCAGAAAGCGAGTCCTGCACCGATGTTGGAAGCGATCATTTTCTCAGTGAATGATGTATAGCGTGAGCGTAATTCGGTTATAGCTGGCCTAGGGCCAATTTTTGCAGCTCCAATTAAATTGTCTTTTAGAAAGGCAAAGTAAATTTCCAGTAACTTCAAGAATCAATAGACTCTCATGCGCATGTGCAGTACATGTTGAAGTAAAGAAAATGCGTATTCTGGTATAAAACAAAATTGGTTTAATCCTAGCACATGGTACCGTGGAAAGTTAGAATAGCCTCCATGTATTCTGTTATAACCTCCACATTATGGATTTAGTACACACAGAATTTGGTACACATTGCAGATTGGTACACATGGGATTTGGTGACACTGTGATGAGCAGTAAACAGGCCATTTTGGTGTTGACAACAATTTTCAAAATCGTGCCAAGGCCGTAGCGTATACTAGAATTTTATCGCAAAATCTTTTAAACCTTTTCTTTTTAATAAATGCCTTATTTGTCATTTTGCAGTAAAATAAAAACATAGTAATTAGTCGCCTAGGCTAACTATTTTATATTCACCAAAATATCGTTGATTATTCCAATTCAATTTTTAAGTAATTATCTTTAATGTTATTCATATCACTTAATGTTGCTTCTTCCCCTCCCCAAATTTCTTTATTATTAGTAGTAAATAATACTTTCAAATTTCAGGAAATTTTCTCTGCCGTAATCCTGAAACTAATTCTAGCAGTATGATGACATACCATCACTGAATTTAATGCACATATTTTTTGCTTATGTATGCTGCTAAATAAATATAAAGTACCTGAATTTATTTAAAAATATCATTAAATAGATTTCTTTCATTCATTTAGCTGCAAAATGTCAGAAAAAAAAAACACATTTTTTAATCCAGATTGGGCAGATTCTAATCTCAATCTTCTGTGGAGAAAACAACTCTTATTATAATTATAATAGTAACGCTTTAGAGATTATATATAGTGTATATGTATATGAGACATATGTAATTGGCAAATGTTTTTGTTTTGAAGTGATACCATAATCAATTTACCTTTTAGCACAGTCAACATGCATTACGCGGATAGACTGGAATTTTCTTAAAACACTCCTGGAAAACCTGGAAAAGTCAGGGAATTTCATTCTCTTGTTTGAGTGGCAACCCTGATTTAATTTAGAGCTGTTAGAATCACCTAGGTAGAATGAAAAATACTGAATCTTTAAATTATGTTAGTGTAAATTAAAAGTTATCCATAAAAATTGTACAGTATGTTAATTTATAACTCAAAAATCGGTTTCACATAAAATTTTGACTGCAATGAGATTTCTAGAACATATACAGTATATCGGTTTAATTTACTATCCTTTTCCTCTTAAAAGCATTGAAATCCTTAACTTGTAAACTTATCTGCTAAGTATGTTTATATAAAGTAATAAATTGAATATATATTTAATTTGACAGATGTCTGATCTGTGAAGTTATTTCAAATGTGTTTAGTAGTGCTTATTGCAAACATTTAATTAAGCATTTATAGTAGAATTCAGAAAATAAATTGAAACAAAATGCTAGGACTGCTTTTATATTTTGTAATGATTAATTTTTATCAGTTATTTTTTCTGCTACTCTTAAAATGTTACCAATTTATTTATAAATTGATAACATTTACAAATATAACAACAACAGGAACAAATATTCAAGACAATAATAGCTGCTGCAGATAATTATTATTTAATCATCTACATAATTAATATACCTATTCTTAAAACCTTACACCACTTTGTCATGTGATATTGCAAAAATGTTTTTCTTATATTTTCTAAGGATCTAGAAATTGCCAGATCATTTGAGGTTATTAGCATAAATAATAATAAAGTATTATGTAAAGTAGGTAAAAGCTATATAATAATAAAAAAAAAAAGTTAGGAGGGTTACAATGGGGCCTGCCGACTCGAATTAAAACTCCTGAAAAAGGTTACATAAATCCATGCATAATAGGCATAATCGTATTAGCCAGTACTGCTAATACAGTGGTTCTCAACCAAGGGGAATTCCCCTCTTAAAATGAATTTCAGGAGGAGAATGAGGTCAGCCGTTTATTTTTACCTGCTAAACATTTGGTTTTAGCTTATGAATCAAAAAAATTCTTTTGTTCAAGTTTTGATATTTATCAATATTTTCTTTTCCTTGTTTAATTTATAAAACACATTAAAAGTAATTTAAATTTAAATAAATGTATATGCATTTTTCATATTTTGGAAAGGAAAAGGGAATGATTGTCTAGCCTGGATAATTGATGTATGGGACAAAAAAGGTTGAGAACCACTGCGCTAATGCATCATCAATAATGGTTGCTCTGGGTTCATCTAGAAAGGTGTAATTATTTATTTATTGAATAAGGGTAGCACCACTAAAACACAATTTAAAATCTGAATGTACAATAAAATGGCAAAGAAATGAAAACATTTGAAAATAAATAAATAAAAAATCTGAAGGCTTTCAAATTTAATATCATGCCCAAAGGGGTGTTTTTTTAACGTTTTTGTGATACCTTTATTTATTAAATATCATGTTATTTGCACTTAAATCATAAAATTCAATTCAACAGCAATATCACAAAATATTTAAAAGAGCATATCTTCAGAATTTCCAATACACAGTATCGTGCGCTGGGGATAAAAATGTTTTTCCCCCATACAGTGTTGCCATTGCTCGCTTTGAAATCGCTGAGTTTCATAACCAAAAACTCACATGCTTTAGAAAATATTAATAAGAAAATAATAAAATTCCAAATTGGGGTTTCCAAATGCCCATATTCGGGTGGAGATGTACATTATTCAAAATTTGGTGGCTCTAGGTACCGTTGTTTTATCACAATGCGAGAAACATATATACGTTTATGCAGATTCTTCATTATTTAATTTTTTAAGTATAATACAGGGCTCTAATATTTGATGGCAACAATTTAAAAAAATGATTCTCCGTTTATAGTGAATTAATGCAAAATGCCAAAACAAAATTAATAGTCCTTCTGGGCAAATTGCCCCTTTGGGATAAAAGAATTATTGCTACCATCTAAAAAATAAATAAATGACTAAATATAGATTACATCATTACCAAACAATCTTATTTCAACATTAGCTTGAAACTTAAAAGTGCACATATTTGGATAGCAACACTGTTTGTTAACTCTTCTTTATGTAAAATTCATAAGGTGTTTGTTTGTCTCATGTTAATTTTTACTGCATTTTGCATCATCTTTGCTATATTTACTGAAGACTGAAACAGAAGCAATTCAGATGTGTTATATTTTCCCAAAGAATTGTGAGTGTTCCATTTCTCATACAGTAAATTTATATGTAACAGAAATGTATGCTAGCAAGGTAGTGTCAACTAAACTTCCAACAAAGTGTTAAAATAAGAACTGGGACTTGGTTGATAGAGAGATTATTTGAGATTGCATGTTTTGTTCTCAAAGTCAATCCAGTCAAAATCCTGTTTTTCTTCGGACAAATAACAGATAAACAAGAGCTATATTTTGAAATATTTGAAATAAAATAAGCCTTAGCCACTTCTTTTGTCCTTATCAATTCTTAAAAAGCCACATAATTGATGTTGTTATTGTAGTGAGCATATAATCAGGGAGCAGAGCACAAAAATTATGATAAACAATTCTTATTGGAAGAAATAATTTGGAATAATATAAGTGCTCTATTATTTTTAAATGTACATGCATTGCTATCATCTATATCAAATGTTTAAAAATTACTTCCCATTGGGCATATGTTATTTTGTCCTTGTTTCCTTTTATCTTTTGCTTTGGTGATACAATAGGTGCTTCCTGAATCTCCAGGTGCAGTTCAAAAAGCCAAAGAAGAAGAAAAAACTGCGCAAGCCCTCCATATTGAAAGCAGACGATCTTCTAGGAGATGTGATGGATGATGGAGAAAGTGATTTGGGTTCAAGGTCAGTTGAAATTTTTTATTTTCAGAAATGACTCTTATTCTGCGATTCTAAAATAAATGTTATATGTTTGTGTGTTTGAAACATATAATGAAGAGTATTATATAATTTAACAATGAGAAGCAGTTTTCAAATGCAGTCATCTCTCAATTAACTGGGATAATCCACAATTAACTCAAAATTACTGTTGATCCAAGAGCAATTTGATAAAATGGGGGGGAATAAGAGAGGAAGAATAAACTCATTTATTTATGCACATTAAAGTAATATTCAAAAAGATGGAAGAAACAACGTCATAAAATGATGCTATAAATGGCACGTTCTGCTTTTGCTTTTCAGCATAGTATAAGATTAGCCTGAATAATCCCATTAAGTTCAAATTTACTTTAAAAAAAAAAAAAAAAAAAAAAAAAAAAAAAAAAAAAAAGCTTCTGGCAGACATTGTCTGCTTTTACTATTGCTTTCTCAATATTTTTCTTTTTGTATTTTTAGTTCATTTTGTTTAACACATTGATTTGTGATGACAATTTTTCCATTGTTTTGCAATATATAAATTTTTTTAAGAGAGCCCAGCTAACCTTGTAATGGTCATCAACAAGCTCAGCTTGCATTCCAGTTATGCATGGTAGTGGGCATAAATGAACATTGTTTGCATTACAAGTTTCTACTTAAACGGTAATGAACGAGTCTTACTAGCAAATCTCGCAATCGTCAAAGGGTTAATCTGTTATAGCCTGTATTAATTCTATATAAATTTTAGATGTTACTCTTACTCTTATGATATTATATAGTAAATAACTTGTTATGTTACATCATAGGAATAATGCCAATACATGTTGATCAGTGACATTATTGAATCATGCATCTTGATCTCCCTGACCAATATTTCCCATAATATTTCAGCTTTGTAACCCACAAGCATATAGATTCTCTAATAAAAGGAAAGAAGATATTTTATTTAGAAGAAAATAATCAGATAATAATATGATCTATAATTTAATAAATATGTATGACCATATAGCAAAACAAAAGATCTTTATAACCTGCCAAAATTATCTCACAATTTACACTTGGAGAGCATCTATTAAATAATGAAATTATGTATGTTGCACATCAGCAGCTTAGCTTCGATTTTTTTTAAAGTAAGAAGGTTTTTGTAAGCATGTTTATTATTATTTTTTAATTTATTTATTTACTTATTTATTTTTTATTTTTAATAAAGCAGTTCAATACATTTGGAGTTACTGTGGTATTAACTGTTCTCAATTTTGTCACTGTGGGTTAGAAAATGGTTTTCTTTCTTCATATTTAATGCAAAAGTATTCAAAACAAAAGAATTCATGTTTCTTTCATGTAACTGATAAATATTTTTTTATATTGCTTAAAACTTTTTATTTTTAAGTATATTTTGTTCAATCCAGGGATTACCATATCCATATTTTACAAACTGATTTTCCCCCTCCCTTTTTGTCATGCCTTCTAGTCATGTCTTTTTAAAATTATGTTGCTTAAGTATCTCTTCTGTAGGAAAATGAGAAGACAAAGGATTTCTGAACCAGAAGAGACAGTTCAAGAAACAAGAACTGAAATACCATTCCTTGAAGGTAAGAATGTTGTAATATTCATATTGTTGTATGTACAATGCTTAGAATAGAACTGCATTTGAATAAATATTTTTTCTTATCTTAAAATGTGGCGCATAAGTGGCAGATAGCCTTAAAAAATGACGATTCGTATTTTTTGACTACAGTTAAAAAAAATTGTTATATTTTAGCATTATTTTTAAATCTATGTTTTAGTTATATTGAATCTATTATTTATTTGGTAATTCTGTTTTTTGACCAAGCATTTTAAATATGTTTTTCTACAATTGTTGTGCTTTTATGTATAGTGAAACATTGATTCATGAAGACTTCATCAGCCCAACTGTTCATAAACCAAAAAAATTTTACCCCTAGAAATTAATGTAAAATATATTAATTCATTCCTGGAGCACTGATGATCATTTATATGAACTTAATAATGGTACTTTGTATGCAGCTTCATTACTTAAAACCATTGAAATCATTAAATATAAAACAAAAAAACTGAATGCATTATTAGATAGATAAAACAGATAAAAACTTAATTTAATTATGCTGTATCCGTATGAAGGAGAGTGGATGGCATAAGTGGGAAATGACAAGATAAGATGCTATTGTTTAGATGAGATGTTTACTTTCATAAAATGTAAGGTAACTGTACTTGGTGGTTTCTTCTTTTATCTTTTCTTTTTCTCTGCTTGAGACTCAGTGTACTTCTTTCTAATGTGATTTGTTGTTATTTTTGTTTTAAAATTTTTCTGAACTGAAATATGGCATTATTATTAAAAATGTTCATGCTGTAGCCTGCACTTGCTTTACTGGGATGATATTATTTTGTGAAAAATTACACCAATCTTCGATAAAGTGTGTTATCGAATCCTGAAAGTAAGAAAAGGCATCAAAAACTCCAAATTTTAAGGTTTAAATGCACACAAACACATTTTTTGGCTCTTGAGTCCAGCTCACACTGTTCACAGATTCTTTTGACTAAGGGTTTTCTTGTGCAAACATTTTCTGAGGAGCTCAGGGTTTGCTAAATGTTGGCTTGATGACTTCCATTATTGGAAGAGGAACAAGCATATGTTTCACCTTTGCCTGGGCACGATGAAACTCTCCTTCCAGATTCCAACTATACTGGGTCTATGATTTGGATTTTCATTGCTCAACTGCAGATGAAAATATTCAGCATGTTTCTTCTAATGGCTAAACCATAAAATGTCTGGATCTGCATAATATTGTCAGTTAGCCTGTTTTTCTACCTTAATGACTTTCCATCACTAAGGTTTTTTTTTTTTTTTTTTTTTTTTTTTTACATTAGCGTTTTGAACACTTTTGAGTCACTATCACCAAGATATTTGACATAGCAAGCATCATACAATGTTTGAGATCGGTTGAAAATGTCTTTGATATCATTGACCTCCATTCCGCCACTTGCTCCACTGTAATTAGCCACACATGCAAACAAGTGAAGTGACTTTTAGGGAGGGGGCAAATACAAAATTTAAGCATAATTTATATGTCTATCACTTTACCTGTATGAACACTTGTCGCTGTAGCAACACTATTATGTGATAGATGGCCACGCTTCTGCATTTGCCATCAAAGGTAACACACAGATCTCTGTTATTATCATTATTTGATATGCATTCTTCATTTGTTGTGTGCATACAATTTCTGATGCAACAGTCAAAACATAAATGTACTGGGAAAATTTTCTAGGTGGAGGTGGTAAATTCATCACTCCATGCAAAATTCTGCCAGCTGTTTGACCTTTCCCAGTACTATGAAGAGCATCACAATCTCATGTTTAAATCAAGCACATTTACTTTTGATTTGGTGATTTCTAATTTATCAATATTGAAAAATTTGAAAGAGTTTCAGTATTGAAAAATTCTAAAGGCTTTCTATAATTTGTGCAAAATAGTGTTCAACTTGTCACTTTCAGTAACCACAGTTTCACCTGTCTCAGCACTAGTCTCAGTGTCACTAACAACTGGTTTTCCAACATTTTAATGCTTTTTGAACAAGTGCTTACTTTTTTTCATTCTAAATTAACTGTATAAAAGCAATAAAATATCACTTAACTAGCAGCAGTCTAAGTGTATGAGCCAAGATATGAGTGAAATTCAGCAAAAAGAATGCACAAGCAGCAGTAAAAACTGCTAAAATTCATAAAAAGAGTTGCAGTTAACTGTTGCCAATTTTTCAAGCATAAAGAAGTAGAAAATTTTCAGCTACGTTAATAATCTATGTACAGCATTAACTGAGCAGCTATTTGGAAAGAGAGGTTTGTTAACATTAGCCAGATGTTTAAATGGTGTATAAGCTGTGAACTGCTTTGAGAAAGAATGATAAATTCCAGTACTTCTACCATTTTGATAAATAAGTGTGGCACATCTTGGGAAAGATAAAAGTTTAAGCTATTAGTTAACATTAGCCAGCTATTTAAATGGTGTATAAGCTCTGAAGTGCTTTAAAAAAGAATGACAAATTCCAATATTTCTACTCTTTTGATGAATAAGTGTGACACATCTTTGAAGAGATAAAAATTTAATCTTTTAAAAACAAAAAATTTGTACTTTTACCCAAATTTGTGGGCTAATTCGAAATGGACTGCTTGGTGTAAAGTGGAAGTAAATAAAATGATCCAAGTTTTGCCTTTCGATTTTAGGTAGAGATGACTAACATAATCTATACCAGATACATAGAAAACTTGATTTTTCTCAAGTTGAGTCCAGCTGTAGTGGAGCCTAGAACGTCTGTCTCGTGTCTGAGTAACATAAAATGCAACTTAAATTGCTGATAATTAGATTTGTACTAAAACATGCATTATAACTACATAAAGAAAATAAAATAGATCACTTAATAAATAGCATATAATATAACTTCTTATTTTTAGTAATTATTCTGAATAAAAAATATCACATCTTTAAGTAGGACAGTTTTGAGATTAAGCTAGCCATACTAATACCAGAGAATTTTTAAAGAATTGTTGTTCCCCGTAGAAATTCTTAAGGATAAGGCTAAAATATCAGTTACTGTATGAAAAAAGTATGTCCAAATGCAGAGAAAGGTTAAATTAAGTGTTTGTTATTTGTCAGACCTTTTAGAAAATAAGAAACTAGCACTAGAAAAGCTGTTATATTTTAAAGTCTTTTCTGTAACTATATTCTTATTTTCTTGTAGATTTATTTAATGATATGAGGTAAAAATACATCACTCAAAAGTTTAAAATTCTTATTTCAGTACATCAGTTAAAGAAATCAATCAGTAATTATGCTGTTAAAAAATCTTGCATCATAAATCAAGTTTATTAGAATAATAAAAAAGGCAACAAACAATTCATAACATGTATTATTCAGTATGCAAGTTATGGCAATTATGTATTAGTATAAGCCACCAATTACAGTAGAATAAACTTTAACATTCCTGCAGAATTACATTACTCTGCTGCAAAATTGCTAAAGGTATTGATTGTTTTGAATGTGTCCTTAAAGTGAACAGTGTAAAATTTCTTCAAGAGTGAAAGAAACAAAAACCTACTTGTTACCAAGTTTCTCAATATATATATAGTAGGAGCTTCCATTATTTCTGATTAAAGACTCAAAAATGTTATTTAATTAACTACTAGTGGGCTAAGTTCCTGGTAGTTTGTTCAATGGCATGCTTATGGTCATTCCACTGATACCAGCATACTGATTGTCCAGTTATGTTCCTTAACAAATTTTCCTGTGCAGACTGGCCTGTCAGGGCTGGTTCAACAAATGTTGGGAGAGAGCTGTTATAAAACATTGCCTAGTGTAGGTAGACAGACATAGCTTAAGATTAATTTCTATTTTTATTAACTAATAAAAATTTCTAATTTACTACATTCAGTTTTGATAAATGTATTTTAGTGTTTTCATAATTTAGCTACCTTTTTTTTTAATAGAAGAAAAAATGGATGATGCTTCAGATGTAGTTATAGATGAAGATTTAGCTGAAAAAGAGTTGAGCAATGCCTTGAATAAAGCTAGAAAACTTAAGGAAAGAAAGGTTATGTCAACTGCACCTGAAAAGGTATTGCTTTGTATTTTCTTAAAGTTTTTCATGAAATTTAAGTATTACTTTTTTGCAAAATTGTTTTATGAATTAAGTGTATTTTAAGGTTAGTTTTAAATGCGCAAGATGAGAATTTATATAAACCACTAAAGTCCTTATGCAATCTTTATTTTTTCCAGCTGTTGATTGTAAACTCATACTTTCAGTTTCAAAAAATGCTATAATAATGCAGAGAATTTTTTTTTTCCAAGTTTGTAAAAGCTGTGAAGTATAATTTTTTAATACCATTCCTCAGTCCCTGTTAGACATTTAGAATTTTTTTTTCCCCCTCAATATAAGAAATAAAATGCAGAAGTCTTGTGTGACAAAAATTGAATGAGATATTTAATTTTTAAATTTGAGATCACTCAGAGGCTGTACACAAATTGAAGAGCAAAATGTTGGCACTTGTGTGTAATTAAAAAGAAAATATCAATTTAGAAAAAAGGTTACTGGTGTTAGTAAGTTAAATGCAAGCATTTCTCTGCTGACTGTCATAAGAATATTGATCGATATGAATGTTTTCAAGAAACGAGATTATATTCACAATCTTGTAGCATTTCTGTTATAAAAAACACTCTTTAGTTTTGATACACAGACAACTGTTAACATTGTTTGCATGAATTTAAAATTAAAAAAAAAAAAAAAAAAATTCTATTTTAGGAAAGTTTTGTTCTATATTAAGTATAGAAGACTATAACATAAGATATTACAATGGGTACTACCAAATATCAATACAGTCAAAAGTCATTAATCCGGACTCGTCGGGACTTCGGCGATTCCGGATTATCGATTTTTCCGGATTATAGATCATCATTTTAAATCTGGTAAGATGGCATGCAGAAATTGTAAAATTAAAAATATGAAACCGTAATTTATGAAATAAAGAACAATTATGATCTAAAGGGTATCAAAATTTACAAAAAGAGCTTAATATTTATTTGTTTACTTTATTAAACATTTCTTTCAATGTAAGTTGTTTAAGTTGCTTCGTTTTTTATGTGATAATACATTCTCTTTAATTCTATAAACAGACATAATTTCTTGTTCAGTTACAAAGCTCTGCTGTTCAAGTCCTATAATTGCTGTGTCTACCGACTAATTTGTCAATTGAAATTTTTTCGTGTTCAATAACCTCTGTTACTGTCTTCGCTATCGGAAGCAAATTATAATGACGAGGAATTTGATTTAAATCATATCAAAGACGGAGAACATCGAGATGAAATACTACATTTAGTAAGGAATTATAAGCCAAATAAAATAAAAACATCTGCCCTGAAGATAAGGATAGTGCTGACAGATCAACTTCCAATTCATTGCATGCTGCGGCGTTAAAGATAAACAAAGTTTAGAGTTTAGATAAACAAAGGATATGCCTTTATCCTATTTTTGCAGCAATTCCACTTTTTGTTTAATGAACTTCGAAATATATTTTCGCTTTGTAGATCCTTTACATATTAATAAATATATATCAGAAATTCTATTTGACATAATTGAAAGTTCAAGCTTACTTTTATAAAATTGCTGTAACAGTCTGCAAAAAATAATAAGCCGGATCCAATTCGAAGATTAAGGAACAACGCAATCTGCAACATTAACTGAAATAGATAATTAGATAATTTTAGCTTAGCTTGTACCATCCGTTATACATTAAACGCGCACTCGTAAACGTATTTTGCGCACGTGCGCAAGCATATTCGCAGCTGTAAAGATCTTACGCACATGCGTCAAAGTGACGCATGCGCAGAAAGTTTGTAGCTTTGAGGTTCGGATTATGGGTGTCCGAATTAATGACTTTTGACTGTACTGTGTATTTGAAAATTTTCTTGTTAATACCTCTATATTGGTAGGTAATGCGTGAATATGTGCAAACATAAGTAAACATTTTTTCAACCAATACTGTATCAATCACATTAAATAACAATACACGTAATTATCAGAATGAAACATAAACAATTCTAAATTACAAAAAAAGGTTTGCGTTGTGTCCATTAAAAAACCCATTCTAAGACAGGGTAAAATTAATTGCAATTAATTACAAGACAAGGTAAGTAAAATCAAACGAACGTTTATTTGTGGTGATACGATTAAGAATACAAGTTACATTTTTAAAATTGATGGTTACTGGTCATCTAATTATCTGAAGAAACAACAGAAAAGTGAAACATACCTTCTTTAACATATATAATATTTCACAGTTCCCGGATGGGATCCATCATGCAAAAATTTGGATACTTGATATGGTTGCAAAACTAAGACAGGATAACTGTCATGAGGCAGGAAATAATAACTATACGTCTGAAGATACATCTGTAAGAAGAAAAGAAAATATGGGAAAAGTTAATCAAGGACAACTCTTTCGGAGGCAGGCTTTCTCCCCACAGCCGCTTCCAACCAGTAGGACTCGGGTCCTTCCCAAAACACCAGCCATACTTAAGTCAGGAATTCTGGATTCAGTACACCTTTCTTCTGTGTAGGTTGTTTGTGTAGGTTGTTTAATCGTTTGTCACACCTGTGACTCCGAACTGCTGGTCTCCACTCTGTACCTTAGAAGTCATCTTTTGTTTTTTCTTCGAACGTCTGTATGAAATTTCTTTTCTCCGTCTCCTCCTCGTCATCCACAGCGCAGCCACTTTAATACATGGCGCGCTTTTGAAAAAATTGGCTAAGTAAGATGATCGGAAGAACCCCAAGCACAGCAACCCAAACAGAGAAATCTTCATGGGAAGGGGTTTCTTGACTACTAGAAGACGTCAACTAGTGCGATTAAACCATTCAGCCTCCAAGTCCATTCCACTGGGTCAACATCCTCTCTGCTGATGGAAAAGGGGGTTAAGTTAGCCTCGTCTCAAGGTGCAGATCCGACATTGTGAGCTTCTTATCCAATGACTTTTCACTCTCATAAATTAACTCTGTGTAGAACATTTCCCTGCTAGAGATGTCACAGCAACCGGGGTCCTGGTTATGCAAAATACTGCATGTGGCGCCGTCATCAGAACATGTGGTGAAAACATCATACGTGTGTTCAAACGTTTGGACGAAAGAATTTCGGGGTGCAGTAATCCCCAGATAAGGGATTCTGAGAATGAATTCCAAGCCGACGGTTTGGATGAGAAAATTTTTCAGAACCAGTGGATAGTTATTCAACACAATGAAAGAATTTAGGACATTAAAATTTAAACTATTACTTAGCAATTAAATTCATTAAAAATGTCAGCACAATATAAATTGATTCTTCAGCAAAAATTAAGTATACACACTTATTATCCAGAGAGTTTCAATTATTATTGATTTACCTTACCACCATTCAGAAAATATAAATTCGATAACTCTAATAGAAAGAGGGGTAAAAAGTTAAGTTACCTTGAGTTAAAAAAAAAATGAACACACCAAAAGTGCAGCAAGAAGGCTTTAAAATAATTAAAGTTAAAAGTTAAACAACCTTAAGGGTCAAAAACAAAAGTACAAAAACCAAGTAAACTTAAGTCCCTAAACTCAAATTAAAAATTAAACAACTTCAATATGAGAAAACTTTAAAACAACGAAACCTAAATTTAAAGTTTACAAAAATTACAGTTTAAACTTACAACCAACTTTAAACAACATTCGATAACTCTAATAGAAAGAGGGGTAAAAAGTTAAGTTACCTTAAGTTAAAAAAAAATGAACACACCAAAAGTGCAGCAAGAAGGCTTTAAAATAATTAAAGTTAAAAGTTAAACAACCTTAAGGGTCAAAAACAAAAGTACAAAAACCAAGTAAACTTAAGTCCCTAAACTCAAATTAAAAATTAAACAACTTCAATATGAGAAAACTTTAAAACAACGAAACCTAAATTTAAAGTTTACAAAAATTACAGTTTAAACTTACAACCAACTTTAAACAACAAAAGCAAAAATTAATAACTTTAATTACTGATCAAAACTGAATTAAGTAAGCAAAATTTAAAGCTTGAAAATAATAACAATTAATACATAACAGTTTTTTGTGTGATTAATAGATTATGATTCTAAACTAATAAAACATTGAGACTATTAATAATGTATTTTTAGCATTTGAAAACTTATAAACTTCTAAAAATTTAAATTATAAATAAAAGAAAGTTATACATTAGTAAATGACCAAAAAAAAAATTACTCATTGGTCTTTGGAAAGTGGCTAGCATGTTGTGCAGCTGCACCACAGGTCCAGGATTTAATCCCGGGCTGGGCTAGGTTGACTCAGCCTTTCATTCCTTGAGTGGGTCAATAAAATGAATACCGAGTTCGCTTAGAGACTAAACACTGGGGGGGCCTGTGACAAGCGGTTCACTTGCCTAGGGCATATGCTGATGCACCCCGGGGCCCAGGGTCAAGAAAGCAGTTTTCAGGATACTGCCATGGTCCACTAGGGCTATTGTGTCACTGAGTTTATTTTAGTCATTGGCATTTGAAAGGGGACAAAAATTAACCTTGCATTTTTATTTATTTATTAACTGAACCTTTGAGGCAAGTTGAAAATGTTATCAAAAATCCCAAATTTTGAAATGAGGTATCTTGATTAATTTTTGTAATATGTGAATCAAAATTTTTGTATTTTTGTATGACTAGCTGCTTGCATGATCGGCTGTCTAAAATAGTTGTTATCTAAAAGAAAAATATATCATAATTTTGATCAGCTAATATAATCTCATGATTTCAATTAGTAATTAATAACAGAAATTTTAAATTGTTTATTAATCAATAACAAAAGGATTAAGTTGGAAAGGCAAAATCAATATCTTATGCTTTTCTAAATGGCAACATAATGCATATGAAAGATAATGTTTTGACAAGTGACAACTCTTTTCTTTTAAATTGCTGAGTTTTCTGATTAAATTTGAAATGCAAATAGTGGTGACCGGAAAAATGCTCACAGGTATAAAAGCTCACAGGAAAAAAGGCCCACAAGGAAATATGCTCACATAGAAGAAAGCTCATATGGAAAAATGCTCACTTAGAAATATGGTCACACGGAAAAAAGGTCACATGAAATATGTTCACGTGGACAAATGCTCACATTAACCTCTTCAGGGGCGATAAATAAAAGCATGAAAACTGTAGTAAAATTTTGCATGTACTGTAATATTTTATTTCACTGCTCCTGTACGACATTTTTTTTCCTGTAACTGCTAATAATTAATTTTTGTTTCTTTACTCTATTTTTGCATACTTTTGATGTGTATCTATAGAAATTGATATTTGAAGGTAGTTATTTAAGTTTTGAGCCAAAAAAGTTGTAAAATTTCTGCAGAAATTTAAAATTTTAGAAATAAAATTAACATTTTTAGGCACTTTGATGATGCCTTTCAGTTGAACATTATGAAGCAGCCTTCAAAAAATCTAAAACGACAAATTGTTGCGAAGGCTCTCATAACGCACTAAATTCATTATTTGATTGTAGCCATTCCAGTATGTGGCTTTTATTTGACGGACTGAAAAAAGATTTACCTTCTCAACATTTGTTATTAGCTAATGTAAATACAGGAAGTACTGAAGTTAAAAAAAACAAAAAAACCATTAACATGAAAAACTTACATTTGGTAATCGTGAATCATGTAAGAAACTATGATGAAATCGATGATAAAATGAAATATTTAAAGTAATTTAAATAAAATAGTCATTCTAAATTCTCATTCATTATTCTTCTAAATGTTTATATTAAAAAATGTGTATCTTATATTAATTATTTTTTAATTTTTTTAACAATTAAAATTATAATAATTTTTTACTGTATAATTCTGTTTCATGTTTACTTTCTTTCTCATCTCCTTTTAATTCAAAACAGCCCATTTGTTAATCTTATGTTAACTGAATCTACACATAAGTTACAAAGTTTTTGAAATATATACTATAGATGTTTTGGTAATTTAAATAATTTTTCTTTAGAAAATTCAAGTAGGTGTACGATGTTCAGATCGATTAATTATTGATTTATTAATGTGGGGATATTTCTATGTGAATTATTTATCAGTGGACATACTTCTGTGTGAGCATATTTCTAAGTGAGCATTTTTCCACATGAGCTTTTTTCTATGTGGGCTTTTTTCCTGTGAGCATTATTCCTGTGGGCTTTTTTCCTGTGTTCTTTTTTCCTAGAACCCAAATAGCATATGCTTTGCCAAATGAAAACACATTGCTTTTATCACACATTGTTTGTTAATCAAAAATTTATTAATTCACATAAAATATGAAAAAATAGAAAATATATTCAAAATTCAGGTTTTGAAGTGCACACATTTGGATGGAAGATTATATGTGTAGTTCAAAAATCTTCTTAAAGTGTCACGGTTTTTTCACAGTGCAAGGAATGTACATACAGATTCTTCATTGTTTAATAACATGCATATAAAATATTCCCAAATGGAATCATAAGGACCAATAAAAAGGTAGATTTCAATACTTTACAAAATTAATTTTTTAATGGTTAAAAATGCCAAAATATGAATATTTGTATCATTTAAAACATTTTCATAAGGACTTTTGTGGACACAATGTTTAATTTTTAATTTGTATAATTTTTCTGTGTATTGCATTTTTCATAGCTTATTTATGTTTATATCTTTTTTGTTTACCTTTTAACTCACTGCTGGTATGATTCTTAAAAATACTTAGGTTTTCAAAAGTCCTTCATTTTAGCCAGAATTTGCATAAGGTCCTTAACTTGATTTATCTGGTATTTCTTTTCCATTTCTATAACTACCATTCTCAGTGTTAATTAACATTTTAGATGAATACAAAATTCAAACCATGTAGCTGTGTCCTAGTGTTGTGAACACGAAGAACAGTTAGCCACCCCAAAAAAGAAAGTTTCAGTGTGCTTGATTGCTCGCTCACCTAACCTTTGAAAACAGATATTACCAAAAAGAATGCTGTGTGTCATAATTGGGAAAAACGTTTCTTGGACTTGATCTTAACCTTGCAATCATTCTACAGTTTAGAGTAAAAAAAAAAAAAAAAAAATTGTGGAATTTCATGAAAGCCACCTTTTGATTTTTTTATTATTAATGTATATGAAAATTTTTCAATGGGCTTTGAACAAAAAAACATGAATAGGACACTTGAAAATAAAAAGGAAAATGTTTTTAAAATATTTTAAAATCTAGAGAGTGCTGTATATTTAAGTGGAAATATCAATTGTTTTCTACTCCAGGGCCATTAAAAGCAATTGGGATAATCTAGACCTGCATATCCCAATCTTTCTGAGTTGGAAAATCCTTTCCTGATTCATTTGCTATGGTGGAGTTACTTCCAGTCGCTCACAAAAAAAATCGAACGCTTTGCATTTTTTAATTCTTTAATGAACATAAAAACTAAAATAAAAAGAAAGACTTTTATTTTGATTATATATAAATTCAACATTTTTTTTATAGTAAATGCACTTTCAAAAAGATGAAAATTACATTCAAAAATCAATATTGTTTGTTTAATGAAGAAAAAATGAAAAATATTCTCACAAAAATACTCGGACCCTTTTAGTAGCAGCCAAAAATGACAAAAACTTACATGGTTTTTACATTTTAATATCTTGTAGGATTACCTTTATACTTGATCACTTCATTCAGTCTCTTTTGACTCCCCAAGTTTTTTTTTTTTTTTTTTTTTTACTTATTTTATGCCACTCCTCTTGAATCACTGCCTTTAGTTGCTGCTGCAAAAATATGCTCTGTTTTCGAATTTTCGATTCTAGTTCGTGCCAAATATATTCAGAATTAAGATCTGGCAAATGAGATGGTGCCTTAATTACTCTGGACATTTACATATCAACCAGAGTCTAACATTGTGTGCAGTATGCTTTTAATCATTATCCTGGTAGAATTTAAAACTATTTTGTATGTTACATTTTTGTGTTGATGATGCCAAATTTCTCTTTAAGAAGTCAAGGCATTTATCCATATTACCATCTCCCTATGCCATCGTTCCTCCTCCGCCATGTTTAATACCTGGTCCTTTTGTTTCTGAAATTCCTTTTTTGAGTTTTCTCCTCACCAACACTCGTCCATCAGAGCTGAAAGATGCTAATTTTGCTTTCATTAGCAAACAACACTTTTTTCCAGTAGCCGGGTGTCTTTTGTTTCATCAAATTTTGTGAAAGCGAGTCGAAGATTTCGGTTTCATTTACTGACATAAAATTTTCTTCTTGCTACTCGCCCATGCTATCCTGCAGATCACATTACTTTTCTGGATTTACACATATTCCATATAATTCATGAAGTTCCGCAACAAGTTTAGGAGCACTCGGTCTTGGATTTATTTTAATATTCCTTAGAGTAAATAAAGCCTTTCATTCCATCAGATAACTTAGATGATTCTGTTTATAATATCAAATTATTTAAATAGAATTACTGTAGAATTACTTAAACTAAATGTACTGGATAATTACTTAAGTAAATAAGCAATTTTTCTAATAAATTTGCCTTTCTTTTGCTGCAAATCAACAACTAATCTGGAAATTTTTAACGATGTTTCCTTTCGTAACCAAGTCATTGCAAGAAAACATTCAAATGGCAAATAGTCTCATAAAAGAAAATTCAAATTATAGAAACAAATGATTTTTAGATTTTTGCCTAGCTTCTTTATAAACTAATTCCATAAAATTTTGCTTTTTATTTATTGTAGATGATTTTAATTAGAAATTATCAAAATATCCGATTAATTTTGGGGAATCTTCCCCCCCCCCATTTCAGCTTAAAACATAATTTTTTTAATTTACTATTTAATTTTTTCGAATTTATTTAATACAAAGAGAGAGAGCTATGAAAATACGTATTCAAAGGTAAAGTATTCTTTATTATTTTATTTCAAAGCTTTTCTCCTCTTACTTAAAAAAAAATTTTAATTAAAGTAACTGATCATTTTTGTGAGACATTGTAGGTCTACCTTATGTCTACAGGTTAATGGTATTTATCAGTAATGTTACATGAAGAAGTTAAAGAAAGAGATGGTAATGAAATTCAAAGTAAAGAGTTACTTAAACAACTGTTTAATAATCATGCAATGAAATTACGTTTTTTAAATTCCGAAAACAACTGTAATATCTCAGTTTATTCTCAACTACCACCAATATACAAGGTATTATCAAAACTTGGCCATACATAAAAGTTCTGAAATTCAAACCATTTGCATTGCAGTTGATTTTATATGAGAGGCAACAAAAAATAAGATGCATATAATAAATTATGTTTGCCTTCATTTTAATCATTACATTAAATTCAGTTCAAATACATACGTACTTACTGTTTATTATTCAAAATTTTAATTATACATTACAGGAAAAAAAAGTCAATTAATTTTGAGAGCATTGTAGTGAAACACTGGGCAAAAGTTAAAAAAATGCCATAAAGTGCTTAATGAGGTTAGTTACCTATGATTGCATTCTTTTGCTCAGTTTCGTGCTCATAGGTTTTGTTGTTGATATCATAATCACAGGCAAATGTCTACTTCTTCATTTAAGTGGCTTTGTCTTTTGTTTTGGTACCTATATAAGCAGAGAATGCACTTCACAGATATATGTAGTTAAATAAAGCAGCAATACTAATTTTGCATTTTCAGACAAGATTCAGGATTTGTCTTTTAACTCTTTCGCATCGAGAGAGAGCAAAATCTCAATTCCCCAAACATCGAAAACGCCCGTATCTAAGAATTTCTCCTGGAATGCTTTTCCTTCCCCCATGACAAGTTGAATACTACAGCGCTAACAATAGCCTTACTTAAGTAAAACGAGAACTTCTTTCTTCGACGCTTTGACACTGCGTGAAGTTCCCCCTTGGGACAGGATTGCAACTTCGGGCATCAAAAGCTAAACACTGACAGTAAACAAAGGAAAGGAAGGAACAAAGGAAACAAGGAAGCTACTTTTAGTAGCTTCAAAAGAATGATTGACATGTGATTTTACAACACCTGTAAGCAATGAGTAATGCAGTAACGTGATGGGGGAAAGCATTGGGTAGGAAATTATTCAGGCGTTTTGGGCGTCCAGCCGATGTCTGAATGCTCGGGCGCTTAGGGCGACTTCGATGCAAAAGAGTTAAATGCAGCTAAAGCTGCTGCGGACTTTGTACTGAAATACAATTTTTAATTTGCTGCAAGATGATAACAAATTAATGAGGATTTCAGGCCTTTCGCAGGAGCAATCTTAATTAGCATCTGTGAATCCCATATTCCAGTAACTTTCTTCATATTTTCTCTCTCCTTCACTATCCACTTCTGTTTGTTGTGGTAACAATGATTGAGGTGGCACCAGAAATTAAAAAGTGGTTTCTTTTCTGAAAACTTTTCTGACCAAAAAAAAGGGGGAAGTGCGCTGCTTAGTTATCATCCTTCCTGTTTGTATCTCTCTCTCTCTCTCTCTTTTTTTTTTTTTTTTTTGTTTGCAGTTTGTTGTGTCATCTGGTGAAATAATAAAATGAGCACCTGTTACCTGAAGCTAGTGATTCATGTCTGAAGATCACACTTAATAAAATTAAAAGTCTTACCAACTTAAAAACTATTAAAAGTACTTTAAGTCAATCAATAATGTGATGTTTTTTTATCAAATGTATATTGTAATAGTTTGGGGTTTGAATATACAAGAACAAAGTACACTACTTAAGTAATGTTACCATCTGCCCTATACTCTTCCTGTTTTGTCTTCACTAGAATATGTAAATGAAAGGTGTTTAAGTAGATTTTAAAGTCTAAGAGAGTGAGGACTGACAACTCCAGCATGATGTAAAGAGATTTATTTTCTTTCTGTCAAAAATTAGTGATGCTTCGATCTTTTGGAGAGTTTCCCATTGCTTTCAGTATTAAGTAATGATTAATAAAATTAATCAAGCTAAGTACTAGGATATATAATTTTAATGTATGAATTGTAAATAATTGAATTCCGTGTTGGCTTTCATTCCACCTGCTGTAGATGTAAATTTGCATTTATTAATAATTTAATTCTGTACTTCAAACTTTAAGTGCAGTAAAATTTTGGTTGATTTCTATTTCTATTTCTATTTTCATTTATTGTTCTAATATTGTTGGCTAAAGCTGACAAAAATTTGTTTCCAGGCTAGAGGGTTAAACTAGTATTTAGAATTAAACTAAAGTGAGCTCAACTTTATGCATATATTAGCTACACAACTAAATCTCACAAAGTGCTTAAATGCATACAGAATTTGCAGAAGCATCTCAAAGAAATCTCCACATTATCAATATCAGCATTTGCTGTAAAATGACTCCAAATTGATTAGTCAATCTCTAGGCTGCGGAATTAAATTAATTAAACAATCAGTTCTGTGAAATGTGAAAAAGTATTGAAATGCAACACGTTACAGAATGTGTACAGCTGTCTGGAACGTAGTAGGATTAAGAGATCCTAAAACTCAGCCTTAATTCTCAGATTTTTCTCGTGAAAACTAAATTTTTATGTACATCTAGTACAGTACGAAAGTTTATCCAGCTGTTTTCATCATTTGATCATTAAATAGTAATATTCTGAATTTTTACATAATTAATTTAAATTAATTATATACATAATATGTACTTAGCATGACACATAAGTTCATTTAAGGAAAAAAATTTCTCATCATACCCATCACTACTTTTACTATACTCGAGGCTGTTGTTTTCTAGATATGGAAGTACCAACAAATTTAAAGTTTCTTTTTGAAAATTTTCAGTTACCTTTCACTTAGTTTCCTCTTGCTAGTTGTGAAGGGATCAGAGCTTGATAACAGCAAGTTAAAAATATTTTCATTGCTTTATTGTTGTCCATATTTTTCTTTGATTTTTTGTGATATATTCTTAAATTTGTATTGTGTGATTTATGGCACGCTGTGTTACTTATTTAACTGGAAACAAAGCAGAGGATGTTATTTGGTACAAAATACCTAGCTATCTAGCCATACTATGAGCATGCTTAAATTTGTAGATGGTAATTTTGTGACCACTTGATACAAATATTAAAATTATGTACATTTTTTAAATCAAATTTACGTCTATCTGTAGGATTGGGCGTGACGTCTTGCTATGTTTCCACCATTTGAACTGCCAAAATTCTGCTTATTTCTCTCCATGATTAATCCAAATTTATCTCTAAATAGTTTTTGATTTCCCCCCTCAAACTCTTTCTTTGATTGGCTTCCCTTGAACTTCCCATTTTCTTATGGAAAACTTGTTTGCAGGTATTTGAAAAATGTATCTATTTGTATAATGCTGATATTTCAAATTGTAAGCTTTTAATCTTTATTTTTCTGTTTATTATTTTGTTAACAGAGCTAAACTCTTGTATTTTTATACACAGATGTAGCATTGTTCTGTAGATAAAATATCAATGATCAATAATAATAACTTCACAGAGTCATTGAAAGTTATTGAAAAAATTTAATTTTGACAGATTGTAATTGATCTATTGTAATGCAAAACATTGTTATATAATTGTTTGATTTCTTTATGTAGTTTGTAACCCCCTTCTTCTTTCATAAAAATTTTTGATGATATTTTAATGAGTATTTTTAAAGGATTTTCAGTACATCATACCAAATTTATTTTAGAATTGCTGCTCTGAGAGAGATAAAATAAATTAAAGGATCCACAAAATATTGTGAACATAGCGGACTCATTGATTTCATATCTATGGAGTACTTTTTTTGTTAGAAAAAAGATAACCCATCAAATCTGTGCTTTGCAGTTAAAAGAATGTATTTTCAATTCTTGTGGATTAGGTGAAGTTAGCGCTTTCCTGCACAATAATAAAACATTCAGCAGTGTGATGAAAGTATTAAAGCATCTTATTTTTGTAATAAGAATAAATAGTAAAGTTAAACGTAATTCTCTTGTGCCATTGCTGCAAGGAATGAAATTTGAATTTAACAAACATTCTTTATTCGTAAAAAGCAAATGTAAAGATAAATTAAATTTTAATTGTAAACAAATAAATGATTAATTATTTCTGTGACTAATCTACAATATCATTTAAATTCTGAGAGCATATGTAAATAAGTGCAGGTATCAAAATTCATGAATAAAAATTCTCAACTCAATTTTAGGACAGGAAAATTTTAAAAAACTGGGAATTTAAATGGTATTGCTAATTTAATTCACTAAAATTTGAAAATTTAAAATGAACTATTTACACAGATAATGTAAAGTATATGTGTAAGTAAAAATATTATTCATTAAACTAAAGAAATTAAAGAAAATCAAACTATTAGAATTTGGGGGAAAAAAAAGAGAGAGAGAGAGAGAAACAAACTGGTAATTAGCGCTAAAAGCTGCTAAGTACAAACAAAATTGTTTCATAAGAATAAATAGTAAAGTTAAATTAAACTTAAATAATTCTTTTGTGCCATTGCTGCAAAGAATAAAATTTGAATTTAATAAGCATTCTTTATTCGTAAAAAGTAAATTTAAAAATAAATAAAAATTGAATTAAAATTATGAAATTTTAATTTTAAACAAATAAATGATTAATTATTGCTGTGAACTAATCTACAATATCATTTAAATTCTGAGAGCATATGTAAATAAGTGCAGGTATCAAAATCCATGAATAAAAATTCTCAACTCAATTTTTGGACAGGAAAATTTTAAAAAACTGGGAATTTAAATGGATTGCTAATTTAATTCACTAAAATTTGAAAATTTAAAATGAACTATTTAAACAGATACTGTAAGTAAAAATATTATTCATTAAAGTAAAGAAATTAAAGAAAACCAAACTATTAGAATTTGAAAGTAACATTTTGAAAAAAATGGAAATCAGAGAAACAAACTGGGAATTAGTGCTGAAAGCTGCTAGAGGAGGTGTAAAATTGAAATTCACAATTCTTATTCAGGATTTGGTATCTTTGTTTAAAAATAAATAAATAAGTTCTTCGATCTCATCCATCTATCTGTATTTATTTTATTTTTCTGGAGGGGAGCGCAGAGCTCCTGAAAAGTGCTTGTGGAGCCATTTTGGCACAGTTTGGGCTGCTTATTGAAAGTATATCTCTAAAAAAGAAATGTCTGGTCAAGTTAAAAAGGAAACAATATTCATGTGTTTGACGGTGGAAACAGTTTCTGTGTATGGTCTGTAGAGGAGTAGTCTCAGACTCAAACTGCATGTGGGCCGAATGCTCAGTCTGAAAGCCGCTGATGGGCCAGAACATTTTATTTAACAAAATTTAATAAATTTTGAATTTCACTTACTGATTATTTATCAAAGCATACATATATAATAATAATGTAAGGGGGAAATTGTAATTTCTATTTTCTATATGAAGTCTGAAGTTTGGTACCTGCAAGAAATTTCTTCTAGTTGCGTTTTGTAATTAAAATGTACTGACAGCTAAATATTAAATTTTAAACTTGCATTTACATATTTCAGATCATTCCAATATATTTAATGAACCACTATGTATATTAAATATTAAATTGAAATTTCATTATAGTGAAGTGCTACCAGCTGTTGGCTGGCGAACTAAATTTTTTACTAATTATCCCTTTTCCTTCAATAAGAATTGCACACATAGGCTGAGTCCATATCTTCTCTAAAACAATATCATTGTATATGCACTAAATATATAATTGAAATGCATTCGTTGGCCACGAGTTTGCTTCAATAGGGTATAATAGTCTTTGTATCATAAAAGGTTATAGCAGGATTCATAGACCCATAATTTATGGCTAAAATTTAGGGGGGGGAAGAAGGCATGTGACAAGATGAAAAATATGTTAAACACAAAATAAACCTGTTTTATGGGAAAATTGTCATTATTTTTTTATAATATTTATAAAATACTATGTTGAATTATCTGATTCTGATTCCAGAAGTTTTTTTCTTTTCTTCTTTATTTATTTCCATCTTTGCAGTTCAGAAGTGTGAAAAATTGTAAAAATAACTTAGTCTTGTCATACAGATAAGCATCTCTAGAAAAGGACTTCTCTATTAGTAACAAAATTGAAATTTTAAAAGGTTTATCTTCTATTTCACTTTGCACTGTGCTTAATTTCATTGAGTTTTTTCTAAGTATTCTCCATATTAAAATTACTGAAGAAATAAAGATCAGCAATTTTTTTCTGAGCATTTTAAAACTGTGTAGTATTTAGACTAACAAAAATCTTTAACTAAATCTGAAAAATCAAAGGGGTAAAAGTGTTGCAGAAAAAATTGATTAATAAGTATTAAAAAAATGGAGAAAATTAATACTGATCATATAAATCTTTAAAATATGTTTGACTATTATAAATGTAAAATATAAATGTTTCATCAAATTATATTTTCAGCTGATAGCCTTGCATGCTTTGCTGTAATCAAAAATAAACCTCAAAACTAACTTATATTTCAAAATTAATATTTTATTTAACTTTTAGAGAGCTGGTTTTTATTCTCGAATTTGTTTTATAGTTATCTTAAATATTAAATTGCATTTTACAATAATGCATAATTTTGTTTTAATTTTTGACAAGCATTAAAAGAGTAAGTTTTTTAATAGATGGTTGCTTTAATTTATTTAATTCCTATTTGCTGATGTGTCCTTAAATTTCATATAGGGAAATATACATATTCCCAGCCCACTTGAATTTTTATTGTTGTTAAAGACAGTTTATAATTTTATATGCAATAAAATGATGCATTAAATTTAGATAGCATGTTTTAAAAAGATTCATGTTATTAGAATTTATTTATGTATTGCTTTTTTATATGAATAATTACTATTTTATACAATAAACAGTGTAAAAATTTTTTCATGAATGGTTTTTTGGAGATCCACTATAAACCTTCTGGCAGGGGTTTTAAATAAAATTTTCATAAAAATATATAGAGTATTCAGCATATGAAAATAGTAATTCTCGACAAAAATTTGGAAAATATGTTAAGTTTAATATATTATAGAATAATAGTTTAATATACTATAGAAGTATCGACATCTAAATTGAGCTTTAAATTGTGTATAATGTTATGTAATATGTATTTTAAGATACTGAAAAATTTCTTATCTGTAAAAACTAATGATAAGCTGGATTCTTAATATTGTAAGGGTGTATTATCAAAATCGCAATAACAACCGGTTTCTTTCTAGTAATTTCTAGTAAAGTCCTGATGAGGAGAGACCTGTAGTTGCCCTCGAAATCAATTAGTATTTTAATAAATGTACACGAAATACAAGGTTGTTATTGCGATTTTGATTGTCACATTGGCGTGTTTCTCTTCTGTTTTAAGGTGTATTATTTTCAGTTAAATTATTCTTTTTTAACTTTTAGGATATTTTTTCCTTTCTTTCTCTCTCTCTTCCCCCTCCCCCGAATGTAAATGTTTCTATCACTTGTAATTTGAAGTTTTCAGATCGTATTTTTTTCACATGTTCCAGCAAAATCCTGGTTATGTGCTTTAGCTTCGTTGATAATATAACTTGTGTGATTATTATCTTGTGCATTTTTGTCTTGGTTTGTGGTTCGATATCAGTGTAATTGTTTTTCTTATAAATTTCATTATAAAAGTACTTTGATATGTTTTTATATGTTTCTTGTTATGGTTAAAATACATTGCTGTTCAAACAAATTATCATATCCAGAAAATGTTATCAAACTGACCTGAAATCTAGCATACAAGTTAGTTAGTTAACTGAAATTTAAATATAAAAAATATAAATATTTTAAATTTCAGTATGTGGATTATACGATGTACATGCATTTGAGGCTGAAATCTGATTCAGAGGATATAATACAGGGTGCTGTCAGTTTCATTCAAACTGTCTCTTTTTATAGATTACAGGTATTATGATTAATCAGTATTATATTCATGAGGTACTGGAATCTCAGAATTCTAGCATTTCTACAGAATCATTCTGGGGGGGGGGGGTACACTCCAAAAAGATGCTGCCAGCTACTGCCCACCTCGCATGCATTATTCAGTGTTTCTTACGTGACCATCAGTTGTCAACTCTTCCTTAGCCTGCATAGCTGGCTGATTTAGTTTCCATGAAATCTGAGAAGTATGCTTGCTTGAAGTTGACCCATATATCATCATGCACAGCAGTTGCTATAGAGTTGTGGATCTGTATTCCATTTGAATGGAGTAACATTCTACCAACAGCCGTTCAACATCCATATTAGTCATTACTATGTTATGCATGATTAGTTATATGTGCCAAAGAAAGGAAGAAATATAAGCATGTTTCTATTGACTTACAGTCTGTGTCGAAATTAATTTATGCCTTACATCATGTATATTCTTTGTAGGAAGTATCTTTATTGTAATTTATCTCTTTCCTGGTTTTGTAATTTCTCTGAATAATTGTGTATACATAGCCTTCATTTACTATGCCTATTTAAATGTTTTGTAGCTCTAAAACTATGTTTTTAATCCATATTGTCGTTAAAAAATAATTTTAAAATAAAATTGAATAATAAAATGAAATTTTGTTTTAGGTTATTGAAATTCTTAAGAGTGTTAATGGAAGTGGCATGGATTCACATGAAGATTCTAAAATTGGAAATATTGAATTAAATTCAGTAGCTGAATTTTGTAGAACACTTGGTGAAATTCCTACATATGGCATGTCTGGTAACAGAGATGAAGAAGCAGATGAAATGATGGTAAATTCATCATCAGTTTAGGAAATTATATTATTAAACTGATATAAATGTGAATTACATATTTTGTACATTTGAAATTGCTGATTAACAAGCTGCTAAATTAGCAACTTGTGCTAAAGATTTGTCAATGTTGAATTTTGGAAAACTAATTGGTTATATTAGTTTAGAAACAGATGAGGGGCAACATTTCATAGAATTGTTTTGGTTATGAAAAAAGTTCATATCAATTTCCAAAAGAAGAGTGATCTTTTGTTTTTTAATCGTCATTTAAAAGTTACATTTTTACAGAGTAAACCAACCACTGCAAAGAAAATTATGCTGTAATAAATTAATGCATATAATATACCTGTTATCAAATAATGTTATAATTTTTATTGTTCACATTGTCTAAAATTTTGTCCTTGGTGTATGCCTATTTCTGTGTATATCTAAGAAAGGGGATTAATGAACAATATGTGCTTCTAGAGACAGCTCAAACTTTTCCTTAGGGAGTTGCATTTTATAAAAATCCATTTTAGTGAATTACTGTACATTGTACGGTACAAAGTTTTTAATCCGGACTCGTTGGGACTTCGGTGATTCCAAATTATAGATCATCAATTTAAATCTGGTAAGATGGCATGCAGAAATTATAAAATTAAAAATATGAAACCGTAATTTATGAAATAAAGAGCAATTATGATTTAAAGGGTATCAAAATTTACAAAAAAAAAAGCTTAATATTTATTATTTGTTTACTTTATGAAACATTTCTTTCAATGTGCGCATGCGTAAAGCATACATTGTGCATAGTCGAAATTAGAAAATTGCAACCAGAAATCTATTTGATGTGTATTCATGATATTTATAATGACGAGGAATTTGATTTAAATCATATCAAAGACGGAGTACATCGAAATGAAGTACTGCATTTAGTAAGGAATTATAAGTCGAATAAAAACATCTGCCCTGAAGATAAGGATAGTGCTGACAGATCAACTTCCAGTTCATTGCGCACCGCGACGCCCGAAATTCCACTTTTTGTTTAAAGGACATCGAAACATGCTTTCACGTTGTAGATCCTTTCGCAGCTTCAGAATCGGAAACTCTTTTTGACATAATCGAGCTTCAGTTCGAGAGATCAAGCTTACTTTTTATAAAATTGCTCTAACAGTCTGCAAAAAATAATAAGCCGGATCCAATAGAAGATTAAGGAACAACGCAATCTGCAACATTAACTGAAGTAGATAATTAGATGATTTTAGCCTAGCTTATACCGTCTGTTATACATTAAATGTGCATGCGTAAATGTATTATGTGCATGCGTTAAGGTATTATGTGCATGCATAAACACATTATGCGTTTGCACATACGCAGAAAGTTTGTAGCTTTGAGGTCCGGATTATAGATCATTCTGAATTATGGACGTCCAGATTAAAGACTTTATACTGTATATCTGATAGGGGCTTTATATATTCCATTTGGTTCACAAGTAAATTTTGATGGCAATTGAGAACAGAGTAGCTAACATACTGAAATGCAATTATTGCTTTCTGAAATCTCTTCCCCCCCCCATTTGATAAAATAAGTCTATGCAGCATTTTTACTGTTTATATAAATTTTTTCAGACAAAATTCAGGAAAAAGTGAGCTGTTGGCTGCTCTGAGATATAATTTCATTTTAATATTGAATATTGTAATTTTTTTAAATACAACATATTAGTTAGTAAAGCTATTAAGTAAATAATTGTATCCACCATAAACAATTTAAACAGATCAGATTTTCAAATTAAGCTCAATATTTACTCACTTTTTTATTCATTTTGTGATAGTATAGGGCAGAGTGAATCAGTGCATTGGGTGAGCTGTAGGGTTAGCATTTCTCATCTAAATTTAGAATCTCTCATCTAGAATTCCACTGCATATGAAACTGAATTACATTGCATGATAGTTAGTAATTGGAAAGTCTCCTGAGTTCTCTCCTGAACAATGATTTGTGTTCTTTAATGTGTTGATGGTTTGGAAACACCAGAAACATAAATGTGCTTAAAAATCTTCAGATAAAGTAAACAGGGCTATGATTTCTGCATCTAGTCGGATGTCAGATTTACATCCCATCACAACCAGTCTCAATAACATAATTTTGCAGTGAGGTGCCACATTAGAGCTCCTTTTAGAGGTGTGCATTACATGTGTTTTCATTATATTTATCAATGATACCAGAAAAAGGTATGGATAGTGTTTTGCTATTACAGTGGATGCTGCTTAATGTGATCATAGCAAATGTTATCCTCTGAATACTATTGTCAAATTACTACCTAAACATGGGAAATAATTGGAACATTCAAAAACATGGAAAATACATCACTTATTCTGATTAACTATTCAGTTAGTGTTCAAATTATCATAAGATTAATTTTTCAAATCATGATTTTTTGAGGGGCTCTCTTCTAGTCAACCTTTTAAAATTAGGCAATAAAATGGCCTATTGTTTAGTCTGATGCAGATTTTGAATAACTCTGTTAATTTTGAGAATGATCAGGCTGAGGTCTCTCTCCTTCAGGCATGTTCCAGTGACTTTCTGAAACAAATTCAAACACCATTTCTAAAAATTGTAAATAGGAAATCAGGGAATTTCCTATAAATGCTGATATATAAAGGATGCCTTCTAAATATTAAGATTAGTGGATAGAGAAGTTAGCATCCATCAGATAATTTTTCAGAAATATTAGAAGCAGTTCGTATACAAACTTTTACATTACACTTGCAAATAATCCACTAGCAATGCCTTTTTCCTAGTTAAAATGCTATGAAAGTAAATATTTTTATGTTTTTACTTATATTAAAATTAGGTAATAATTTTAATTTAAGTATAAGTAAATATAACTTCTATTGTTAACTGAAAGCTATATCCCTTACCATTTACTGTTATCAAAATAGCTATGCACAAACATGATCACATTAAGCAGTGTCTACTGTATTTTTAAAATCAAGTCTGTGATATTTATAAATCATTCGGGACTAATTTCTTGTAATACTGGATGTATGAGGGGTGTTTGAAAATAAAAAAAACCAAACAAAAGAATATTTTCAGATTCTTATATGTATTTCTCTTTTTCCTACATAGTTGCCAAGTTTGTTTAAACACTTAACCATACCTTAGAACTAGATTTTGAATACCCTGTTAATAGAAGCTTGCTGCATGCTCCGTTAACCAAGAAGTCACGGTCGTTTTCACGTCTTAGACTAGACACTTCAGGAAATTCATTTGAAAGAGTGCTTATGGTGAAGTATATGTTCTCAAGAATTTTCACTTCAACTAAAGTCATATCGTCTGTGATCACAGATGAGCGACCAGAGCAGGAATCATCATGGACGTTGTCGCGGCCAACTTTAAAGTCTTTAACCGTTTTACGCACTTTTCTTTCACTCATGGCAGTTGCTCCATAAATTTCACAAATCTGCCAGTTAATGTCTGCAGTAAACAGGTTTCTTGCCGACAAAAAACGTATCACCGACCATACCTTGCACGGGCGGGCAATTTAGTAATCTTGAACATTTTAAAGACACAGAACAGCCCGTACAGGCCTATTCATCTGCAACTGAACAGCCTATTCATCTGCAACTGAGCACAGTTGTTTTCAAGGAATACTGGGGTATAACACAAGCGCTCGTTGCCATCCACACAACACATATTAGTGTATACAGCAAAATGAACCTTACTTTAAAAACATGCTATATATTTCTTCAGTTATCTCTACCATTGGAAATACTTAATTATAAGAATGAATTTCAAATGAGAAAGTGTTAATTGACACAGAATGTGATATTGCTAAAAATGCTAAAAGGATTGTTTATTTTATTCTATAATACTTTGCAACTACAGTGGACTCCCAGTTCATCCCCAGTTACCCAAAATCATGGTTAATCAGACAGCAGTTTTAAAAAATTACGCAGGAAAAAGGAATAACCCATAATGTAATTAATGAAAAAATGTTACTACTACAGTCAAAAGTCGTTAATCCGGACTCGTCGGGACTTCGGCGATTCCGGATTATCGATTTTTCCGGATTAGATCATCAGTTTAAATCTGGTAAGATGGCATGCAGAAATTATAAAATTAAAAATATGAAACCATAATTTATGAAATAAAGAACAATTATGATCTAAAGGGTATCAAAATTTACAAAAAAAAAAAAAAAGCTTAATATTTATTTGTTTACTTTATTAAACATTTCTTTCAATGTAAGTTGTTTAAGTTGCTTCGTTTTTTACGTGATAATACATTCTCTTTAATTCTATAAACAGACATAATTTCTTGTTCAGTTACAAAGTTTCGCTGTTCAAGTCCTATAATTGCTGTGTCTACCGACTAATTTGTCAATCGAAATTTTTTTGTTTTCAATAACCTCTGTCACTTTCTTCGCTGTCGGAAGCGAATTATAATGACGAGGAATTTGATTTAAATCATATCAAAGACGGAGTACATCGAGATGAAATACTACATTCAGTAAGGAATTATAAGCCAAATAAAATAAAAACATCTGCCCTGAAGATAAGGATAGTGCTGACAGATCAACTTCCAATTCATTGCGTGCCCGCCACGGTGTTAAAGATAAACAAAGTTTAGATAAACAAAGGATATGCCTTTATCCATTTTTTGCAGCAATTCCACTTTTTGTTTAATGAACTTCGAAATATAATTTCGCTTTGTAAATCCTTTACATATTAGTAAATATATATCAGAAATTCTATTTGACATAATCGAAAGTTCAAGCTTACTTTTATAAAATTGCTCTAACAGTTTGCAAAAAATAATAAGCTGGATCCAATTCGAAGATTAAGGAACAATGCAATCTGCAACATTAACTGAAATAGATAATTAGATAATTTTAGCTTACCTTATACTGTCCGTTATACATTAAACGCGCACTCATAAACGTATTTTGCGCACGTGCACAAGCACATTCGCAGCCGTAAAGGTCTTACCGTCAACGCGACGCATGCGCAGAAAGTTTGTAGCTTTGAGGTCCGGATTATGGGTGTCCGAATTAACGACTTTTGACTGTATTACTTATATTTTTATGCAATGGGCTGGCTTTCAAAATATCTGATCAAGACCACAACTGGAAACAAAAATAAATAATACTTTAAACAAAATTAGTATATCATATTTTACTTATTATTTCTTACAAATTTTGCAGCTTGAAGCCTGCGAGAAGGAAATATACACTGTACACTCTTCTGAGGAGAATAATTTCATTTGGTTACATAAATTAAATCAGCATCCATAACAAGAATAATTTATTTATATTACACTTAGTTTATTTTTGCAACATAGCCATTTGTTTTTGATGGATGGTTTAACAACATATATGTATTTCAAATTATGTATAATGAAATTACATATTCTTATGGATGAAATCAGTTTCTAAATACTGTGAAATCAGCAATTATCCTTGTCATTATCCCATGTATATTCTTTTCAGTTTCTCATACAAATTTTACTTTATTTTGTTGGTTTCTGAAGTTTCTTCAGTCATTCTGCAAGCTCCTGATCTATCCGATTTTGAATTGGATGCATATTTGAAGAAGAGGAGTCAAGGAATGAAATGAGAGGGATATTTTGGAATTATAATGAAGAAAATATTATTTATTCGTGACATTTTGGAGAACTTTGAAATTTCAAGCCCAAACCCATTATGTTTCGAGAGTTAATTTAGATCCTACCCCTTTTTTTTAATGCTAGGAAATATTAATTTTATTTCCTAACACTGTGTATTAAATTTTATATAATGGAATACTAATAGTTTTATTTATCAAACTACACTTTAAAATCTGCAGAGATCTTAAGAAAGTGTATCATAGAATGCTTTAAGAAAAGTTGAAAATATTACGTAATAAATAAACTGAAATCTGAAAAATAAAAATTTTGGATATTTTAATTATCATTTAAAAAAAATAGGTTCATATTTGTGGATTTCGTAGATAATTTTTTTTTTTTTTGTTTGTTTACATACATTTGTTACATGTATGATATATATTTTTGCATTGATTTGGTTTGACCTCTGGATTCTTATTGCTGATTCAGCTGCAAGATCTTGGCAGCTACATCTTCTATTTTTGTAATAATTATGAGAGAAATTGTGCCCACCAGAACATTAGTGCTAGGTTAGACATCATGTGAGAGGCTGTAGTAATTTGCAGCACAAATAATCTTTGAATAGCTCTTAGATAGAAATAGGTTCTTAGTTTTCTTGTATTCATTGAAAATGCCCATATGACTGCACCATACATTACCATTTTCGTTAGTTTTATTACATGGAGGTTAAGTTGCTTATCATTTATTACATATATATGTATTTACATTAAATATGTATTTACCATGCCCAACAGTGACTAAGTGAATAAGACTGCTGAATACTTGCTTCCCTCAGGTTCAATTCCCAACAAACAGGCTGGCTGCATGAAACATTGTGCGTGTGTCAGTATATACTTTAGAATGCATAATTTTTATTATTTTTCAGGACCTAGAACGGGAACTTATGGAAGAACGACAGAAACAAGAATTAGAAGCTCAAAATCGTGGTGCGTGGAATGAAGTAGATCTTGATGAAAAACCAGCTGAAATATCAGTTAGTTTGCTTTATTCTTACATTGTGCATGTCTGCAATTTGTGAATGAAATAATTTTGTAATTTTTATCTTAGCATATTGCTTTCTATAATTAAGTTTTATTTTAGGTAAGGGAAAATGAGCCAATTTTAGAAGAAGAACCCGATATAAGCTTAGGTGTGGCTGGAGCCCTGAAACTTGCAATGAAAAAAGGTGTGTATATCTTAAGATGTGTTTTTAGTTAAAATTTATCTCTTTTAGTTACTTTGTTGGTGCATTTTATTTTTCCGGAGAGTTATAATATAAAACTTGCTGAATAAGAATTAAATAATTTATTGGTGCATTTTATTTTTCCGAAGGGTTGTATTGTAACGAAATGTTCAGGTGCGGTAAGATAGCTTACCCGCAAAGCAGTTTTAGGGTTGCTACATTTGGCGAGAAATCGTCCATCTGGCGACAAAATTGGCGATATGCCATGGACTGATGGAGAACCTTCTGGAACGAATTCTTACCGGTTGAGCCCAGAATGTTCTCGAACACAAGCCGAAAGCTATATAAACCCTGCTGGTCCGCAGTCAGTTAGTGTGTGTCTCAGAGAGTGTGCCTCATCTAGCGAGCCCTGCGGAGTCGATCGAGTTGACAGCCGGGCAGCGAGTGCCGAGTGGGTCGTCGAGTTCACCAAAGGAGTCTCTTACTGTATCGCGGTTAGTGCATCATCAAGAGAGCGTGTTGAGCTCCAGGAATGACTAAACCAAAGAGTCGGGAGCCGTGCTCTGTGTGTCGTCGAGTGCATCGAGAATTGTAGCGTGGAGAGTCTCAAGAGTATGGGGAGTTCCGAGAACGACCGAGCAAAGTCGGGAGCTGTACTCTGGTGCTTTGCAGTGAAGCTGTCTCCACTGTGATAGCCTGATAACCTGAAGGCTGTGTCGCTGATCGTGTCAGCGTGTTTATAGTAATTCATCGACGACTGTAAAAGTGACTTGAAGCTGTCCTGATTAATATTGGCCAAATACAATACTTCATCAAGTGTCGTCGTTATTCACTCCAAATCCACATGAACTCCTTACGAATGTGAAGGAAGAAAATAACGTAACAACTGGTGTCAGAAGAAAAGAAAAATGCAACAATATAAAACTTGCTGAGTAAGAATTAAATAATTTATTTCAGAATAGAACTGTTTCCCATTTTATGAAACTAGAGCATTCATGTTAAATCTTTTATACATTGAAATGATATAAAATAAAGAATTTACATAAAATTTTTCTCGTGTCTCTAAAAAATATCTGTTAAATCATGATGAATTTAATTGTAAAGTAACATCAAAAGCAAAAATGATACAATAAATATACACAATCCAGTATAACAGTGATAGCATACATAATATAGATGTTAACTTTCAAGAGCAGGTAAAGACATTGAGCAGATTGGACAACTTAAAGATTTTGGCAGTGAGATAATACTCTAAACTGTATGTATTGTTAGAAATTCATTAATGGGGAATACGGGATATAATGGTGCCAGAGAAAGGTCATTTGTGCCTATTAGATTGCTATAGTATAGTTTCTTTGTTTACCTACATGAGTTTCAAACATGGTGTTTTTATTTATTCTGACTAATGTGACCTTAAAATATATTAAAATTCATAATTCTGACTCATTGTTTTGGCATATAACTCTTTTACAGACAATTTGAATATTCTGGAAAACTGTCTTAAACATATTTACATTTTCGAAATTAATCTCTTCAATGGCTATCACTGTTTGTTATACAAGCAATTAACGTCTAGCTGATTGGGCACATGAGATCAGAACAGCCTGCTTCCTCTCTTTTCCTCAAGGATGAATATATATAAGGGGTAATTGTTATAATTTCTGTGGAAGTTATTTGTTGATTTATTTCTCATGTAGATAGGATTAAGACTGCCTTTTTTATCCCAGATTTACTATTTTATGATTTTACTTTTAAATAAGTTTTATAAAAAGTATCATTTCGTCTAGTACCCGTAGGAGCTTGGAGAGGATTCTTTGTGAAAAGGTAGGGGTGATGCCATTTGAAAGCATCAAATCTGTGTATTAGCTTAATGGGAAAATGTAAACTATAGCAATCTCATTTGTAATAGTGTGGTATTTTGCCTAAAAACTTGTTAGATGATTTGGTATTTAAAGAGTCAAATATTGTCTAAAACAAACAGTTTTGTTATTCGTCTTCATGTACTGAAGTGAATTTTTATAAGCAAAGTGGAATAAAATGAACTTCAGATGGTGAGGTACAGAGGTTGGACAAAAATATGGAAACACCAAAATAAAAACATATTGCTGTGACTAATGCAGTGGGGAAAAACTGTAGGCTTTCAAAACAGCTTGCAGTCTTCGCGGAATAGATAAATGGATGTCTTTTATGCTTTGCCAGTAAATATTGTACCATTTTTCCTGTAAAATATTGCCAAGTTCAGTTAACGATGATAGTGAGAAATAGCACTCATGCTTATTCCTCTCCAAAATTACCCACAAAGGCTCAATAATATTGATATTTGGTGACTGTGGTGGCCATGGTAGATGTGAAAGTCCATTCTCATCCTCAGAAAACCAGTCCTGCACAATGTGACCTGAGTGAACAGGAGCTCTGTCGTCTTGGATTACAGCATCACCATTGGGGAACAAAATTTGTACCATGTGATGGTCATGATCAGCCATAATCCTTGTCAGTAATGGGCCTTTCACAGTACTGGTGGGTACCATGGAATAACCACGATATAATTGCCTAGACCATTACGAAACCCCTGCCATGTTTCACTATCGGCAGCAAATAGTCTGTATCATATGCTTGGAACGGCATGTGTCAGATATTTCAAACGGTTCTAAAGAAATCTACGCAGAAGTTGGCATTAGATATATGGAAATAAAAAAATTTTCCATGTGAACAAAAATTCTACAAACATCATGACACAAACAAAGCCATTTGACCATCAGGGTTTATTCTGAATCTCTGCTTTGGATTGATAACTCTAAAAAACTATACACAATAATGCTGTTGCCTTTAGGTTGTGTATGTCTTCCAAATTTCATTGCTAAAGCAAATGTTTGTCATTTTGGGATGCAATCCTCAAACTTTTGTTTTATACTACATATATGTCTATTAAATCATATCCACATATATGTAATTTAAATGTTATTTTTTGGACTAATTTGTTTTAAATTAATTTTTACGGATGCTACAATAAAAATAGATACATATATGTCACTGGTAATTATAATTTTTAGAGTGTGTTTTGTTAACTTAAATTAAAAACTTTCACATCTTTTGGCAACTTAATATTATTATATAGCTGCCAACTCTGGCCAGGTTTCATTGCATTTACAAATTTCCCAGATTTTATAATTTTAGCCTGTACTAGTGCAAATTCAACTCTCATACCCCTAATGATTTTCAGAAATTTTTTCTATTATTATTGTATTTGATTTAAATTACTGTATATATTTGTTGTACTTTTATCATGGTTCAGCCATGTTCAATCAGTTAATATTCATACACCAATAAATGGTATATTATTAAGTTTATCATTGCAGGGGTGTGCAGATAAATTTTATTTTCATCGTATTTAAAAGTACTTTCTTAGGTAAAAGCTTTTCTTACTGTGAAAGTGTAAGAAAATCAAAAATAAAATTAGAAAAAGAGCATAAAATTGTATGTGTTAAATATATTTTACAGAATCACATTGTAAATAGTTCATTATAAAGTGAATAAAGTTGTAGTTCTTTTAAAGCACCATTGCCATGCAAAACAAAAACCTCCCAGAAACTACTGTTTTTCATGTAAATCTCCTGGTGTTTCATATTTTAAAATTTAAAGCTGTAGTATTCTTTTTTTAGTTATTTTAGAATATATGCTAATTTTCTTTTTATTATGCAGGTTATTTAGACAAAGAAACCAAAAAAGTTAGCAGTGCACCTAGAACTAGTCAGTTGCAAGCTCAGTCATACACTATTGAAGAAAAATTTTAGTAAGTTAAACATTTATGAAGTGTTTTCTTGAAATTAAATCAATTTTATATATTTTAACAAATGCATAATAAAGTTTGAATAGGAATTTAAGAATATGCATGTTTGTATTCTAGTGAAGATGATAAGTTTGGCAAGAGAGATAGGTATACTGGGCCAGTGCAAGAATTTCGTGAGAAAACAAATTACAAACCAGATGTCAAACTTGAGTATATAGATGACAGTGGACGCTTGTTAACTGCAAAAGAAGCTTTTCGTTATCTCTCTCACAAGTTTCATGGTAAAGGTCCTGGCAAAAACAAAGTTGATAAGAGAATGAAAAAACTTGAACAGGACACTGTAAGTGCTTATATATATATTGGATTAGGTACAGGAATTTTTTATATAACACAGTTAATTCCTGCATTGTATTAAATGAAATCACATTAATCAAACAATGCAAATACATATAAAAACTGTAATTCATCTAAATATTTTTTACCATCTCCTTTTATATTTCTCTCTCTTTAGCTAGTTATACAAAATTAAAGGAAGTCAAATAAAAATTTCTTTATTTCACAAGCAAATTTTGTGTAGTTTAGTTTGTAATATTTTTCCTTATAGAAGCTCAGGACATGGTAAACCATATGTAAATTTGAATTTTTTTTTTTTTTTTTTTTTTTTTTTTTGAGTCCATAATTTATCATTTCAAATAAAAACGGAAACTACTGGTTTCATCCAGTAGTTTCTGTTTAATGTTCTATTGTCAATAATGTTTTGCACAACATTTTGTGCAAATTTTTATATACCCCCCCCCCCCCACACACACACACACAACATTTCTCAATTAGCAAAATATGGCCCATACATTAACGAGATTGTGTGCAAAATTTCAGCATAAAAGCCACAGAGATATGAAATTACACAAATGCTTACTTAAATCACTTTTCTGTGCCTGGATCTGATTTCAGGAAACATACTTTTGTAAATTTGTAAATAAAATTTAAAATAAGAGCCATATTTCATATTCTTATGATGCATTTTTGCAATCTAGCTGTAAGCGTTTACATTTTAATTTATGATACCCCTCACCAACTTTGTTTAAACATATATCTGCAAATTTTTATTATAAAATGCTGAAATTTTGCACCTAACCTTATCAGTGTATGGGGCACATTTTGCTAATTGCTAATTTTCTGTATGAGGGCCACTATTAAAATGTAAATTTTATATTTCTTTAAATTTAATTCCCTGAAAATTTTAATTAATTTCATAAAGTTCTGTACATTTTTTATTTGTAATTTAGATTATATATATATGATCGTATTTAAGGAATAAAAGCGAAGGTCAATGTTTAGGGGACACTGTATATATCAGTCAATTTGCCTTAATGAAATTCATGTGGTTGCTGTTTTGTCACTGTTGAGATTGCTGTTGCTTACTTCATTATAATGCGACTTCAGCAATTCTTACAAATTAGCTGAATTTACGTTATTGGAACCTAATTCATATCTAATGCCTTCAATTTCATCAACAAATGCTGCTGCCTTACATCCAACATAATTGCATAACTCAGCATTTCTCTGGAAGTACTTTTTGATATCTATGCTTAATTTTCCGTTGTTTTGTGTATGATTTGTTTAGTAAAGATGAACAAGTAGATCTTCAAATCAGGTATGTGAATCAGAATATACATTATTTATTGTTTATCCAAAGTTGTGGGTCATGACTTTTAGCCTGTACTAGTGCAAAATCAAAGACACCCGGTTCCTGTAATTTTGAAAATACTTTACTTCATGCAGTGCGAAATATTAATAACTTTTTCAAAATGCCAGGAAAAATAGAATATAACTTTCTTTACAAAAATTTAACTAAATTTATCAAGAAGTAATCAAATTTACATTAAACCAAAACAATCGTATGATAGTGTTGTGACATCATACTTATCCATTATTGGCACTGCACTGTTTGGCAATAAGGTGTAAATGTTAAGAGCATTACTAACTCTATAATGGCATTCAAAATATTTCATTTACTAAATTTTTCCAGGGAAAGTTTTCTAAAATATTTCGGTTAGTTGAATGCCAAATAGTCTGGCTTTTATTGTATATATAATTCTCGGATATTATTTTATTTCCTAAATATATTTTGTGAAAATAGTTTCTGAATATAAATACAAAATATAATATGCTAATTAAGGGGGGAAATCTTTTTTTAAATATATATAATATTACCAAAAATGTTTATTGAAAGTATGTAAATGATGCTAATTAAATTGCATAAAATGAAACAATTTTAATTAGTAATATATCAAAGCTACATATAGATAAAATACACAAATATAACATAAGCTCAAAACTTAAGTTTCTTCCACATTTTCTTCCAGCTATTTTTTTGGTTCTAAGTGTAAAAGAAACTTGCTAACTCTAGTTATAATATTAGGTCATCCAGAAAATGCTGCGGCATTTCAAATCGAAGTGCATTTTATTCTTATTATTTTGTTGCTGCTTATAAGAAGTGTGATTAAAGCAGATGTATAACTAATACAGTACAAAGTCTGTAATCCGGACATCCATTATCCGGAATGATCTATAATCCGGACCTCAAAGCCACAAACCTTTTTTTTTTGTATGCTTTATGCATGCGCATAATGCGTTTAGCACAAAAAACGAAGCAACTTAAACAACTTACATTGAAAGAAATGTTTAATAAAGTAAACAAATAAATATTAAGGCTTTTTTTTTTTTTTTTTTTTTTTTTTTGTAAATTTTGATACCCTTTAGATCATAATTACTCTTTATTTCATAAATTATGGTTTCATATTTTTAATTGTATAATTTCTGCATGCCATCTTACCAGATTTAAATTGATGATCTTATAATCCGGAAAAACCCTTAATCCGGAATCACCGAAGTCCCGACGAGTCCGGATTACAGACTTTGTACTGTAATCTTTTATTAACGTTGGGTAATTCTAGCATGTGTTGTGGCATAATGTTGTTTTCAGTGCAGCGCTAAGAATGGGGAACCCAAAAGCTCATTTCATTCACCCAAAAGCCATATGCTCTTCTATTTAAAAAGGGGAACCGCTAGTCAGACTGCTCACAAAATTTAGGCTATATATCAACCATGACCAAACTGTGGCTCTCGGGCCCCGTAACTGTGTCTCACAAGCTGCATGAGGCTCTTTGACCCCTTAGTGCAACTCGTTTGCAGGAAGCAATCATTTCATGTCTAAAATATATTTGCAGTTTGAAACAGAAATTGTGCAATGACAGGCATCTTTATCAGTCAGTTTTTTAATTCATTTATGTGCATAATAATTTATTTCAAGTTGTCCATCGTACACCAATCATCACGGTAGTAAATAAAGTAATAAATATTTGATTTGTGGAAATTACAATGACCATATTATTTTTAGATCAGCCAATGGCAATCAGGTTAGCTCAAAAGACAGAAGCGGAAGTTAGTTACAATATAATGCACTGCAGTTTTTCCCCTCAAATGTTATTTTATTTCAGGCTGTTTCTCCTTGTAATTCATGGAGTTCCTCTGCTTCTCAATAAGCAACTGAAAGGTCCATAGTTCGATTGTCCACAAAAACATGCATTAGATTTTTCATATTTCTTTCTTTGGAAGATTTAATAGTCTGTACATGGGTTTTTGTCCTTCAGGTAGGAAAATGCAAGGATTTATTGTATTCAGGCAGGTGTACCATTGTGGTGTCTTTAGCACATCCAGCTAGCAACTAATGCTTCATGGTTCAAATTCCATTGAGAACTCTGTAAATTTTTTGAATTTCTTGTTTCAAGTATCCTAATAATCTCTACAACTCATTGTGTTAAACATTGTTTTCAAATAAATCTGCCATTCATTATTATACATGTTATGTCCAATTTGAATGCAAAGAATATTTTGATTTGTCAGCCATTTATTTTTTACAGTATAATTTGTTATGTTTAAGTGCATGGTGAGTTTGTTTGTCTCTTTGTTTTTAAATTTGTTTACCTTCATGTTAGCTTTTTTTATTGTATGTAATTATTCTGTATTTTCCAGAGATTGAAGCAGATGAGTTCTACTGACACTCCTCTAAACACAGTAAAGTTATTACAGGCCAAACAGAAAGAAACTCAATCCCCATACATTGTTCTTAGTGGTGGAAACAAAACCTTAACACAGTATGTATTAAATTAACTTATTTTACCTACTTGTAGCTTACGTAAAACAGATTAAACTAACAAGTTCTAATTATGGCTGTTCATAATTTTTGACTCTCCAAATGGTCCGAACAATCCATCCATACAGTGATATAATTTCAAACATGGCACAAACAATGATTCCATATCCATGTAATTCCTCAAATTTGGAATTCTCAGATTTTATAAAGTAAAAAACCCAGAATGTCAGCTCTATCTGGACCACAATCACTCCCGCGTTATATCAGTCAGTGCAGTTGGAAAAAAAAGGGGGTTGTGCCTTGGAGTCAAAGAAATGTGGTATATTCCAAATTGTAGATTCTAAAACTAAAAGGTGTGTGGTTTACATAAACTCTAATACATCAATAATGCTTTGGATATAATCAAAATGCAATTACAACATAAATTAAATAAAATCATGTGTGCGAAAGCTAACATAATTACTACTTAAAAGCATTTATTAACAATAAGAACACCAATAACTATCTTAAACTGTAGACAAGGTTGCATACTAATGTTGTCTTGGGCTAAAAACTTTCAAAAATGTTTGTCATGATAAGTTTGCAGGCATGCATCTTGCAACATAATCAGACATTTAAAAGAATATCTATATCAGAAGAAAAGAGTCAAGGTACAAAGTATGAGAATCAGTTTGGAATTATAATTGAGAAAATATATCTCATTCATGGCCTTTTATGAGGATTTGTAGTCAAACCCAATTTCTGTTACACCAAAAAGCTTTATTAAATAGTAGTCACCTGTCGTATATAGAAATAGACCCAAAAAATTATTTTGTAATCTTGGGCTAAAATGTTCAGACTAAAAGGTAATGGAAAACAGAAATACCCAATATTGACAAATTTTCATGAAATTTGTTTTAGCTTCATTTCTTGGACCCACTGTTAAAAGTGCATTAACTTGCATTGGTGATATCATGAGAGAATGCAGAACAACTTGCAGTCTAGATGTTGTGAAAAAATAAAATCCTTTTTTCTTTTTAAATTAAATAAAAATACATACAAAAATTTTTAAGACATTATTGATAAAAATTTTAGGGATTGTTTATTGAGTAGCTGAACAGCTTGCTAAAGTTCTGTGCTTTTTTTCTCTCTAAACTTATCCCCCCCCCAATGAAAAGCAAGCTAAATGTATCAAGTTAAGCAATTAAGAAACCGGAAAAAAGTAGAAACACTGTGAAAGCCTTTATTAAAACATAAATAAGCAGATAATAAAATAAAAAGCATCATACTTTGTGGACAAAATTGAAAATTTATATGTGTGCATGTAATATGAATATACCATCACATTAATATTCTGTATTATTTGAAATTATACTGCATTTTTACGTCAAAGTAGTGTTCAGAAACTTTGAAATAGGGTCACAATCAGCCCCCTACTAATGCTTACTACTAGTTGGCAGCCCCTCCCTTTTGTTTTTTTTTTTTTTTTTTTTTTTTTTTTTTGGACACAAGTTTGAATCTTGGAGGAGACATAGGCATTTAAAAATTTACAGTGTCTCTGTGACATGGGGGCATTTAAAGTATTGTACCTGAAAGTCTCCTTAAGAAATGGATTGTGAGGGAATAGGGGTAGAAGATCCTTCGATCCATTCCCACAACATGGAACACAGTTGTGCTGTCTCTGAGGCCTTTTTCAGCAATGGGCATTCTTTTTCCTTTTGATAAAGTGAATTCAGGGAAAAAGTCTAGCTTGTGTTCCTATCTCTCCTGATACAAACACAATCTAAATTACAGAAACATTATTCTTCCTCTGCATGAGCATATGTATGAATGGTATGTGGACCCTAATGGCAAGGCGTATTACCAGATTCTACAGCAAATCTATCAGATCAAAACAGAAGAATCTGATCTAGCATTAGCAACTTTCAAACTGCATCAAAACAAATCAAAAGAATGTTCTGTTTTCACTGTTGCCACTTATTGTTTTCTAAATCAGTATGCATCTAGTGAAAAGTAACCAAAACAATATGCATTATAAAATTTTAGATTTTTGCAGAGTATTTATCATAGTAATTAGTTTTTAAAATATACTAATTTAAAATATATGTTATATTGTTAAATTGATCATTAAAAATGTTTTCTAGACATATTTGTTATAACCTTTATATATTATTTATTTTATGTGCTTAGAACTTTTTCTGTAGATGATACAAAAGGAAAAATTTTAAAAAATTAATATATTAAAATTGAGAAAATGTACTGTTTTCTGTGTTTTGTAGTGAAACTGCAAATTGTAGTTTGACTGTTAAATAAGTTACTACATTGTTATTTTTTAATGTAAAGCAAATACTTTTTCTAAATAATATGTTTTGTTCATTCAGGGGTTATTTATAAGTTTTTTACTTTTTTTTAGGACTATGATTTCCAAGAAATAAAGACAATGCCTTTTTATTGCATATATGATTCATGTATATTCATTTTCAATAAAGTGATTACATTTAAAAAAAATCTGTCTGATTTTTGCTAATTTTGACAAATTAAATATATTATATTAAAAAGAAAAACTGGGTTTTAATGAGAAAGATAAGATTTTAAATTATAACAGAACTTAAGTATAATTTTGATTTTTTATCTTGAGACTGAATTAGAATTAACAGGTTTTTAAATAAATATTTGCATATTTGATAGCAAAGTGATGCTGAATATTTTCATCATTGATGTTTGTATTTGTGTTTTTGGGTACAAAATTTAATTAAAAAGCATTTTAAAAGTATATTGAATTGATGAAAAGTAATGTAAAGTAATTGGAAAATATATTTTTTGCATAAATTTAATAATTTCCATAATTTTTCTCTGACTTTGGTTCATCTTTAAACTTTGAATTTTCTTTCATCTCTTTTAAACACTTTAAGTTTTGATACACAATGTTCGTTTCTTATATTAGGAATCCACTTAAGAGTCCAAGTAATAATCTGGCAGGACTCTTAGGTAGATGGGAAAGGATTGTCCATCTAAAAGCATTGTCTTGGTCAAATCTTTCTTGGTACATTAAGTTTAGCATTATCCTGCTAATGAGTCATACCATGTCTGTTGATGAAACCAGTTTCATATTATCTGATGACAATATATGTCCATACTAATGTTTTGTTTAATTTATATCTGTTCAAAATAATATACAAATGCAGACAAAAACCTTTGGATGCAACCCTAGTTTTGAGTCTTGGCATCTCATTTGAGCTGAATGATTTTCTTTTTATGTAACATTAATGCCCACATCCAGATTTGTCCTCATGATTAAAAATTCTACTGGGGTGATAATATTCACTCATAGCATCTAGATATACTGCATAAATCTTCTGAATTTTTTGTACAGCATTTCATGCGAGTAAAATTTATAAAGCATATCTTATATTAGAAAAAGCGAATGTATGTGTTGTGGATGCAATTAGGTAAGTATTCACATTTACAGAGTATTGCCGTACTCTTTATATATATATAAGTAGAAAGTAGTAAATTAAAAATTGAGAGACCTAGTTGGTCTAAAAAATGTGCATTGAGCTGCAAATTTTAAAATAAGATTGAAATGAAAAGGGTAGTTAAAATTTCTCTGTATTTAAAATGTTTAGGTTTCTTAACCTTTTAACTGTCATGCCCGAGATAATCTCGGGCACAGCACTAGTGTTCGAAAATGTCACGCCCGAGTATTACTCGGGGGTTTTTTTTTTTTTTTTTTTTTTTTTTTTTTTGAGTGCATCGTATTGTTATACCCGAATATATATCGGGAGACGTTTATTTCGACTTCATCTCTTTGTCAAACCCAACTGTATCTCGGGAAAAGTTAATGTGCGCTCAGTTCAATAGATGACAACACTTTACTGAAGATTTCAAAGGTTAGAGGTTATTTGGTTCAAAGTGCATGGGATCTTTTTGTTGTAAAATAGCGTCCAGTTCTTTGAAACGTTATATAGATGATTTAGATTCTTCAACCGAAGATGAAGGATGTGTGTTTGATGAGCAGTATTCATGATACTTCCATGGTCAGTCTCAAAAATAAAAAATGGAGATATACTCAAGCCGAAGATTGTTTCTAATTACAGTGTAACTATGGGTGGTGTAGATCGCTGTGATCAGGAAATATCCTTTCATCCAGCAATCCGAAAACGTCAGATTAAATATTATAAAAAGATACTTTTACATTTACTAGACAAGGTACTCTGGAACTCATATTTGCTCTATAAAAATGTAGTTGGGAAACGTATTACATTTTTAGAATTTCGAATCCAAGTTGTAGAAGAGCTTTTACATAAATATGATGATGCAGCTTCTGGACAAAAGAATGTTGGCAGACCACCTACAATAGATAACCCTGCCCGTCTTACTGAATGACATTTTATATCCCATTTTCCTCCTATTCCTGCGAAACGTGAGCCTACAAGACAGTGCAAAGTGTGTTGTTCGAAAAAGGATAAAAATGGGGAAAAGATAAGGAAGGAATCACGATTCTGGTGTAGTGATTGTGGAGTTGGTTTGTGCTTGGAAAAGTGTTTCCAGTTGTACCACACAAGACTGAATTACTGAACTACTAATAGGTATTCACTTATATTTATTTATGTTTTAGAAAATAGTTAATTTTTTCATTTTTGGAAAATAATGCTCCACTAGAAGCGAACTTTGCAACTGCCATGTTGAGTGACAGCTGCCTCAAAGAAAATATGCAGTGGCTACAAAACTTTAAAAATTTTACCCATGTACGTCAAAATATCAATTTTTAACTACTTAAGTATATTTTATTTTGTACTAAATATTTGGTTTTTGCAATAAAAAAATTTGACAATTTGTGTACCCAAATCATCAAAATAACTTGACAGTTAAAGGGTTAAACAAGCCAAATTTGATTTTGTTGTATAGGTTTTTTTAAATGAACTAAATTTGATTTTGTGGTATAGGTTTTAAAAGAAATTTTTTTTAGTATTTTCAAAGTTCTTTTTTGATTTTGTTGTATAGGTTTTATTCAACTCTGTAGTATTTTCAGTAGGTTATTTCACATAAAATTTAACTGCTTTCATTTAGTGTAATTGTTTTAACTTGGTGTTACATGTAAACTTTGGAATTAGCTGCATCAAATGTTTTTTAAAGCTTTAGCTAATTTTAACTATCCTTTTCATTTCAATCTTATATATATAGATATATATATTTAGGGTGTAAATTGATGAAAGTATCCGAATGATTTGCTCCAAATGTCTTTACCTGTAAATAATTTACTATTTGGAGTATTAAAAAAGGTTCTAAATTTTTGTTCAATTTTTTACTCTTCTGGCATGTTTATTCACAAAGTTAATTTGAACTGTTAACATACAAAAATAGTAAACTAGTATCTGAAAACATTAGAAAATATCAAAATGTTTATTTTAATTATTCTTTGTTCTAAAGCTGTGGATGAGAATGATTTGTAAAGCAATCTAAATGGAAGCTAAAGTTTTACAACTTTTATTTTGTAAAACAGGAAAAAAATGTCATTTTTATATATTTAAAATTGTGAATTTTAAGATTTGAATAATAAAATCCATACATTTGTTTGTCATAAGCTTTGTTAATTATGATCTAATTTTATGATTTGTATTCTGTGAACTGCTTTGATGTTATGAAATGCATAAGGTGCCTACTTTAATTATCATTTATTTTTAATATAGTTATTATTCTTAATGTTAGCAGTGACTTCAACAACTTGGTTCACACGATTCTAAAAGGCGAAGAGAAAAAAAAATGTGTTATGGGCACACAGCTGCAATTGGGAGTACTCCAAAATTAAAAATTACATACTTTCTTGCATAGTAAAAAGAAATGTGTGAAAAAAAAGAATTTTAATAACACGTTATTTTAAATATCTTGGTTCTTGAGCCGTTTACCATTCTGAACTACTAAAAAACTATTGTAACCTCAACACCCATAGAGATCACAAAAAATGTTACAAGCATAAAAAAAGAGTTCATATTTTAAAATATGCATATGTAAGTAAAAAAAAAGAATTGAAATTTCAATATTAAACAACTACAATGTTTACATTTACAAGTATATAAGTATTGCTTTTGAAAATGAGAATAATCAGAAACAGTGAGAGAGATCATTGACCAGGTAAAAAGTAATAGTTCTGTCTCTGCATTGGACGAGTTAACATAAACATATCAGAAATTTATTCCAGGCATATCATTGAGGATTGAAACAAGGATTGAACATTGTATAGGATGCAGGTACCACAGCTGGTCATTTTAATTTAAAGCATTATTCGATTTGTCAGATAATCAGGGTCTTACTCCGATTAATATATCATGCTTTATGAATCATGTGACATCATTAATGATTAAAATAACTATTGAAGTATCAGTTCAGTGAACTTGGGAAAGAAAATGCATGGTAGCAAGATCATTTAGGGTGGCATATATTATATCTACCAACTTTAAATAATGAAAGATATCTCGCATCCCTGGCACAGGGAAGGTGCATGACACACTGCATCACTGTCCAGGGTAATTTCGAACACCCACCTTTGATGACGATCATTATCTGTTTTTGTTCTTATTCCTTGGTTTCTGCTGTGCATAGACATGTTTTCTTACCCTATTTGTGTCCTTCCTTTCTTGTAATTTGTGTCATCACCACCATACCAGGAAAAGTGTTTCTGACCATGCATTGCTATCTGTGCATCATCTCCGTGTACTCTTATCTCTCCTGAAAGTTTGTAACTGTTGTTGAAACACCCTATATATGTATATATATCCCAACAACATTCTATCTATACTGTGTAGCATATCTTTTAAAATTCCATTGTTTTTATGTAAGAGATTTATCTATCTTTTTTTTTTTAGTTAATAAGGCTGTTAAATTTCAGTTAGTAAAAAGGTTATTTTAAATTTCACACAACTTTGTCCTTTTAATTTAGATTAGAGTGGTAACTGGCTTATCAGTCTAAATCAGTGTTCGTGAATAAATATTATATTTAAAATGCTTTCTGTTAATTATTTGACACACAGTTTGATTGTATGAATTATTATACATTTTCCTTAGTGTCTTCCACTGCAGTTGTCAATGAAAAACAAGATTTACAGATCTTCTTGAGACAGTTTCTACATCATCCATGCCTTGTGATTAGATTATAAAAAATTTAACCTTCCTCACTACAAGTTCTCATAATCTAACTGATAGCATGTCCGGTTACAAGTTGGAAGATCGTGGTTCAAATCCTGGCAAAGCTGTAGTTGATTTTTGACCCTAAAGCTCTTCAGAAGCCTCTAATTAAAAGTGATGACATATTTAAGGTAAATACTAGTTAGCTTCCTTTAGAAATATCCTCTACAAAGGCATATCCCTACTCTTAGGTTGATTGCCATTGTGTGCTTTGCCATATTCAATTAACCTAACCTAAAATGTGGTGTATGATAATTTGTCATTATCAGGATTTCGCTGACAGGAGAGAAGGAAGAGACCCAGTCACTTCTGGTTTCTCTCTCGCCACCTGCCTTTTCATTGGAAGGGAATACAAAGAATTATAATCTTTGGTAGTCCGTGCTATCACAGCGTTGTAACTAGTAGCATTTTCATTTAGTAATCAGAAGATCCATGATTTTAATCTTGATGAAGGACGTAACTGGTTTTACACGATTCTCATTCCAAAAAGGACTCTACAGTGGTACCCACGTAAAATGTTTTGGATGTTAATTCGTTACTATCTGGATTTGGTGGCTGGATTTCTCCTTTCCCAGTCGATCGTCAAGTGGTGGATATTATAAAGAATTTCTGTCTTTCTTGGTAGCACCAGAGCTGAAAAAAAAGGTGAGGCACATATGAACAACTAGAAGATGCACCAAATTAGTTACAAAAAGTTAAAAACTCACTACAAAAAAAGGAATTAGACCTAAATTAAGACAGCTTTCCACTTTGAAACACATAAAACACAACGTTTTAAAACGACAGAATTTCAGTAACAGGATTAAATAATTAAATTGAAAGGTGTTATATTCTTGATACTTTTTCCATTCTTTTTATTATATAGCTAATTGTCTGATTTCCATTAATCATCTTTTTAAAGTCATCTTCTCAATCAAGATGGCCTTTCTTGTGTTAAATTTCAGCACTGCATAATGTCAGCACTATACTGTGCTGCAAGTAATGTTACTGAACAATATAATCATATGATTTAAATATGAATTCCCCAATTTACTTTATTTTCCTTCTGCAATGGAGTTTTTTAATATATAGTGTTTCTTTTAAATAATTTGCATTAATTCCTTGAAAGGGGTAAGGAATTTCGTATTGTAAACAATCAATTTCCAGGGCTCAAATCCTGGCAAAGGGGAGTCTTTACAAGGGTGCTTTGTACTTTTCTTCTCATGCATAACATAAATATGGATCAGCAGCTAAACAGGTAAAGTAGCTGGACACTGGTAGTTGAACATAGGGTCGATTCGAAGCGAACGGTTTGGCTGCATGGGCATTTTCGTGCTTTTCCTCATGCATATTGCATTTTACTGGTAATGCTGAAAGAGGTAATTTTTTCCCAATAATTAATAGTGGGTTTTTTTTTTTTTTTTTTTTTTTTTTTTTTTCTTTTTTACATCATGAATAGTAGTGTGCCACTACCTCCTAGCAATAAGCCTTTAACACTAGAATTAGCAAAGTCAGTCATCTGTGACTCAAGACATGATCGAGAATTGTTTAGCTGCAAACTGGATCTCTGTCACAAGCCTTTGGTCAAAGACCTGAGGCCATGATTTTTCCCCTTCAAGAATGAGCCGGAACAGATTTTTAGAAATTATGCGATATATGCGTTTTTATTTAAAAATTTTATGATCAGATAGATTGAAAGATTATAAATTTGCACTAATATCAGATGTTTGGAATATTTTCATAGAAAACTGTTTTATGTGGTGTAAACCACGAGAAAATATTACTGTAGATGAGCAGCTTTTTCCGTCAAAGACTCGCTGTAGATTTTTGCAATATATGCCAAATAAACTGGATAAATAAAGCAGTGAATTTTGATTGGTTGTAGATGTGATCTCAAAGTACATAATCGACGCATTTCCATATTTCGGAACAGATGATTCCAAATCAGATGATGTAAGTGTTGGCGAAAATGCTGCTTTTCGGTTAGTAAAGCCTTACCTCAAGACAGGGCGAAATATAACAAGTGGTAGTTTTTTTACAACTCTAAAACTTGTTGAAAGCCTAAAAGAAGGGAATATATTCTAAAATTAGCGGAGAAGCCAAGAGAGAAATATAATGCAAAAGAGCCAGAAGTTATCCGTCCAAGTAATTATCCTAGAAGTTTCGAACAAACGAAAACGTTGCCAGATAAAGCAATGCAAAGACAATAAAACTAATACTGTTTGTGACAAATGTTCAAAATTTGTGTGTGAATTATGTACAGCAAAAAAAAAAAAAAGAAACAAAGACTAGTATTCTGTGTGAAATGTTTCCAGACAAAGTAGTATAAGTGTCATGCATATTTAATATTTATTGTGATTTAATATCTTATTAATTTGTAGGAACATTGTGAAATTTTAATTAATTAAAATGTATGTTATTTAAAAGAAATTTCTTGCATTTCATTTTATACGGCTGCTAAAATCTTAAAGTATCTATTCTGAAATTAAAAATTTAAATTTTCTTTGATGGTACTAACTAAATTTCATATGTAACATTCTAGAAGCTAAATTTTTTAAATAATTAATTAAAAATCATTGCATTCATCATGAAACACTTTATTTTCTCTATGTATCTCCCATGCAAATTAAAAATAATATCACTGAAGTCCATAAATCAGCTATGACCCACCCCGGTAGTTCTAGGAATACAAGAAATGCAGTAATTTTAGCGTTAAAAGCTGCTTTCGGCTTAGAAGGTTATTGAAGTGCAAAAAGGAAAATTAAATGCTACCAGGCAAATAAATTTTTTTTATTTCAAGTGTATGCGGCAAAAAGACATTGCTGCCAAGTATCATCATATCAATAAATTCGCTTCTTGGTTGTATGACGGCAGGGGTGTAGTAAGAGTTTGCCAGCGCCCGGGGACAACTGAAAAATTTGCTCCCCTTTCTGTGTGCCAAGAATGGGAAACATTTCATTATAGCTTGACCCACCCTAGCTACGCCACTGTATGACGATGTAAAATCTATAAATATTAAATACATTTTAATATCAAGACTGACCGAAGCCGTAAAAAAGCTGGTTTAGATTAAGATATCTGCGGCATTTTAATGACCATCCGTCTTCATCAGATGTAATAATTCATCTAACAGGTTGCTGTTGGCAAACAAATTACGTAAATTGCCATCAAAAACAAATGTTAACGACTGTGAAGATGAAAAGAAGTTTGAAGCATATTTGGCGGAAGAGCTGTTAGAAACTGCTTTTTCTTCAAAAGTGCACATTTTTCAGTTTTTTCACCCAAAGATGATTCAATCAGTTATGAAGATATCTATCATCAATATACGTCAGTCAGTGGCGTAACTAATAATCTTGGGTCCCTATGCAAAAAATTTTCCTGCCCTCCTGATAAACTAACTGTGCTTAAAAAAATGGAAAGTTGAAAAAAATCAAGTATTCCAGAACCCAATGTTTTCATGATGATTTTTTATCAGATCTGGAATAATTATAGAAAAATAAAAGTACGTTTTCAGGGAACCAGTTGAAAGATACGTAACATGAAGAAAGAATAATAAGGAAAATATTTTCCCTTCACCAACTGTAAAATGCAAATTTACTTTACTCTGGATGTAATATTTGACATCAGAATAATTTTAACCAGTTTATTTAAGATATTTTGTGAGTGTGAGAGACAGATTTTATAATGTAATTAATTTTTAATGAGAACTTTTACAATGTAAGCGATACATTTGTTAAATATAAAACATATTTATCATAAAACTCATAAAGAAAATTATTTGAACATACAATCTTTGTAGAAAATATGGTAAGTGGTAAAGTTTGGTAAAGTTTCCCCCCCCCTCTCTTTTTAAAATACTTTTTGGTACATTTAACTAGTTGAATACATGATTTTCATAAAAATACGTATGGTCAATTTTTCCCTGTTTTCTTTTAATTTTTCTCGGTCCATACTGGTCTTCTCTAATGTTTTTCATAATTAAGTAGAATTACAACACTGGTGGCCAAAATTCGTCATAAAGACAAAACTTCTTCTTTATTAAAATTTGCTGCTCCTAACCTCCATTTCCGCAAAATTATTTATCAATACCTGGACGTCAATTTTTTCAGACATCTCAGCTTTAACACTCTATAGTCGTAGGTCTGACAACCGATCTTGTGTCATAGCGTTTCTCAAATATGTTTTTTTTTAGGTACAGTTTTGAAAATAATCTGTCACTCGTGACTGTGGTTACAAGTAATGATTAACACAATACAAATAAATTGCACACTTCTGAATAACTGCTTGCCATGTCATAATATTTTACCACTGCTAATTTAACTAAATCCTTCATGTATTTCTGATCTGAAAGTATTTATAAATCACAGCAGTTTACTTCCAGTGCATTAGTAAAGTCTCCTTTATATATTTTCTGTATTTTTAAAATATTATTAATAATTTTCGCATTTGTTAATGATGACAGATATTTAGGTCCAAAAAAGGAAAACATAATTGTGATTTTTGTCATTCCAGTCATTCTGTATGTTAACTGAGTATTTAAAATAGCGACAGCAGCATAAAAACAGTTACTTTAAAAGATATTTCGGAATTTTCAAACCTGTTATCCTCACATTAAACCGTAATTTTTCCCCCTCAAAATTAGTTTTTGTGTTCCATTTATTTGCAAAAAACTCAGCTTCTTTCATAATATATTCAAACTTGTTTCTCATATTTTGCATACTGATCTTTTAGATGTTGATGAGATTGATTTTCTTTGTAATACTTGAGACGCATCATTAGTAAAAGATAAAACGTTTTCCATAAAAATTGTTAAGAGTAAAAATTTAATAGACTCCATTTTTTAAAGCCCATTTGCAATGTCTTTTCTTTGCGCTTTCTTTGACGTTAATATAACTCAATTTAATGTTTTTAAGATGTCAAAGTATCTTAGCTTAATTGCTATCAAAAATGATAATCGTCCAGCCCACCTTGTAGGATTAAAATTTTGAAAGTAGTATCAGAGTCTCCGGAAGAAAGTAAACTCCATCTTCTTAAACTTTCTCCGAAATGCACGTAAATATTTTGAAGAATTTCGAAATGTTTACGTAGCTCTCTTACACCTTGGACTGCATCTTGCACATGCCCGCCTCCAAGAAATTTAGAACTTGTTCTCACAATAGACGAGCGATAGCCTGGCCTTAATTATTACTAATAACTTGAAAGCTGTCCTCTAGAGGTGAATCAAAACGAAAGCATACAGTCTTTTTGTTTTCCTTCAGTTGAAATTTGGGTGTCTGTAACACTGAATTTAGCTCTTTCGTCTGCTTCCAAGGTCCCCCTATTTGCGTCGTATATTAGGGAGGGACCCTTAGAAACTTGAAAGAAGAATGATTCTATTATGTATATGTTGATAGATAATAGAATCCGTGTTTTAAGCATGTAAATGTAGTTCCGTAGGACATTCAAGCGCCCCGTAAACCTTTGGGCCCCTATACGACGGCATTCCTTGCATACCCTTATTTACGCCACTGACGTCACTTCCTTTGGAAATCGAAATGATTCAGCGAAAGATATATTGGTATATGAACACGAATCCCTCGCTTATGTGGCAGGTTATGTTGGATATCGTGAGAAAGATAAAGATCCTTCTTTGGGTGAAATACTAAAACAAAAAAAAGTCGCGAGTGATCCAAATGGATGTTTTTGTTACATAAAGGAAGACTATAACTGTACCAACACCGTTTTGGATGGAAACGATGAACAGAAAATGTTTCCTATTCTTTTCACGGCAGTAATTTTCGAAAAGGGTGGGGATATAATTCATAACCTTATTTCAGAACTTGAGAAACGTTTTCCTTCTGTCAATAAGAATGCAGTTCTTTTCTCTTACCATTTACGAACATTCATAAAGGTTTGACACTTGAAAAGGAATGCATTTCTTGTGTCGGCAAGAAAAGCTGGCCAGAGAACAAGTAAATGGCTGAAAATTAACAGCGGATTAGCGAATCAAACTATAATAGAAAACAAGTCATATGAGTTAATTCATTTTATATTCCTAATAGCATTTTGAATCATTATTTAGTTTATGTAATTTGTGACATGTTTGTAACACTGTTACGTGCGTTATTTGTGACATTATTTTATGCATTTTTTAAAATTACTTAGTTATTAAACTATCACCCGTGTGTGAAAGAATAGTCCCAGCGTAGCTCATGCATGCTCGTAAGAGGCGACTAAAACGGGTTCTCAGCATCCGGCGCTATACTTCACTACCAAGGAATGACATTTAAAATTTCCAGAAAACGCATATTGATGGATATGCGTTTAGGCTCTAGGACTGAAATTGTTCAAGGACTAAATCATGTTGTTCAAGTTGTCGTTTTCATTTGTCGAAGCTACAAGAATATCACCGAAATATGGCTCACAAAAATATAAATTATGAAGAACTTTGTTTATAAAACTTTGTGCGGCGTTACACAACCCAAAAGTCATAACAGGAAATTCAAACAATCCAAAAGGTATTATGACAGCAGTATTTGGTATTAATTACATTTTACTCCCCACTACTGCAACTTAATACAACTGTGGGTAACCTAGGTTCTCCGTATTGGGCGGGAGAACCGGTTTGAGCGGATTGGGCGCTATTGGCTAGTAAGTGATGTTTGAATCCACATGAACACTGTCACTTTTAGGTTGCGCTCCATATTAGGTAGGAGGCCACCGGTCTGGTTCTGCAAGTAGTAAGCGCAGTAATTGTGCCTAATCTTTCAGTCAGAGATTGAGGCAAAACAAAAGGACAGATAAGCCGAACGGCTAAATGATCTCTCATAGAATACAAACCATATGATCTCTCTGACTGAAAGATTTGTCTGCATTATGTTCTCGCCAACAAATTGCTTTATTTTGGGATCCCTATCAAGATCCTCTTAATTTTAATTTAACTCTTTTATTTAAATGAAATTAAAAAACAATGAAGATTTATGTACAATATTTACATATATACATGAGGAGATGCAAGACTTAGGTCTTACATTTACATGAGTCGAAACTTTTAAAATTCCTTTACAAATCTGGACTCCTCATTCACGACAATTTTTATTAGCTTTTTGATGCCTTGAACCCCTGCTGGGTATTTCTCTAGATTCTCTATTGATTTATCATTGAAATTTCCTTGTAGGTCCTGTCTTTCCTTGGAAAGCAACGGGCATCTTAAGATGTAATGAGATGCATCCGTTAATTGCCGCACATAACTTTCCGTCTGTGGAATCTAATTAAATAGCTTGGGAATTCGTTAACTCTTGAACCCATGATTTGTTAAAGCCTGGTTTTCGTAAAAGTCACTCTTTATTCACTTTGTGGAAAAGCAGTTTTTGGTATGTCAGGTAAAATGACTAGAATCCGATGATAAGCACGAGTCAAACCTAACTCAGGGGGTTTTTGGTATGTCAGGTGGAATGACTAGAATCCGATGATAAGCACGAGTCAAACCTAACGCAGGGGGGAAAATTTTTTTCCCAAGATGATCATTCAGTCTTGAATATGAGGAACCGAATAGCTTGTTAGGCGAAGTATCTGCGTTAAGATGTCGATAATGGCTACAAGGGCGCTAGTCGCCGTTTTTTCTTGGGAACCATGAGTACACTGGTGCATGAACTTTTTGAGGGCCGAAAAATTCCCTGTTCAAGCATGTATCGAAATTCTTTTGCAGCTTTTAATTTCTCTGGAGGAAACTGTCTTGCTTTGTCAAAGGTTAGTGGTCCAGTGCTCTCTTTATGATATACACTGCGTAAAAAAAATAAAAAATAAAAAAAAGACAGTTTTACTGGGCCGATTGGCAAAATTAAAATTGCATTTATCATGTCTCGAAAGCGCGACTTAGGATATACATTAGATTTATATATAGCATTGTCCTAACAGGTATTTTGACACAAAATCGGACTTTTTCTGAAATAACATACCGATTTTTTTCCATATTTCGATTCTATGACTCAAATTATGCCTAGATATTAAAGTTTGTAAAATTTAAATACTTATGAGGATCTGAAATGGCTGAGGAGTATGCCCGTTTGCTCTTGTGAAAATCAGATTACTGGAGAAAAGGGCATAAGAATGAAAAAATAAAATTCCCTTGCTTGGTATTGTTGTAAATATTTATTTGCTTGGATGAGCTAACTATTTAAATGACCAATTAGATATTCGATTTAATCCGATTATGGGAAGTTTTATTGGACAAACCAAAGGAAATGTATACCTTTAACTTCTGAACTCAGCAAAGTAATGTTAAACGAATTTCGATTGAGCTGTTTATTCATGACGGATGTTTCCCAGCCATGATTCATAGTTTGAGTAGTCTAGAAACCAGACATAAAGTTGTTCTTAGTCTAAACAATCTCCAAGTTAAAACGCAGTAGACTTCGTAATTACTTTCAGATGGGAAGAAAAAGACACGGAAGTTATTCTAAATCACCACATTCAGATTGCATCGGATGTGAGATTATCGGATTCAGCGAGTTAAAATTATGTAATGTCTTATGCAATGAATGACATTTGCATGTTTTAAACATTTTTAAGGCTTAGTTACCCGTGTATCAAAATCTAACCAGAATTAAGAGTAACTTTTAAAATTCTTAAGTTTGCTAGATTTCTGGAATAGGAAAAATAATCTTTTCCCTAAGAAGTATGAAGTTATCGTTTGCTGTCATTAATCACTTGCAATGTCATGCCAAAGAATTTTGTTGTTGTTGTTGTTGTAAATTCGAGAAACCGGGATGCACAGAAAGTCCTATCCTTCTCTTAGGTGGATAATATTCGCGAGCTTTTCCTTAATGAATTAACCTAACCTAATCTTAAACTTATTGATGATTTAAAGTTATTCAAAGGAAGACAGAAATAGCATAATCATATGCTTAATGTAATTTTCAACTGTTTATTTTTACTTTATATTTATCTAAATACACCAATTATTACATTATTATAATAGGTTGAAAGTAATTATCTATTTAAAAAAATAGATTGTAGATTTCATGTATGTTATTGTCGTGTAATTTAACACTGTAAAGCCATTTGTCCATGGACAATTTTCCATGAAGGCATCCTTTTAACAGATAGCTTTACCATACTAAATTACACAAACAATCGTAATAAGGGAATTATCTCTCTTTTTACAGAAAATGAGAATCTGATTTTTTAAGAAACAAGTCGTAACAGAATTAATTGTTCTAAAAATACTTTCTCACAAGAAGTAATACTTTCTTTAATCTCACAACTAAAACGGAACTGTGAAAATTAAAAGAAATTGCTTTACATTCCCAGTTTCTAAGCAGTGAAAAGTTAATAATTCAATTTAGGTATTTTAAAGGAATAGCTTACAACTTAGCTTTTAAATAAATACTGGTTTACTAAGCAATAATCTTGCTTTAGTAACCAGAATTTATTTAATGTTGCTTTAAAAAAATTCAAGAATACAGTTTAATTCAGTCATATCAGAATTCGTAAATTGCGTTAAGAATATTTTTAAAATTACTTATTATTGAAGTGAAAAAAGTTACATTAAACTTAAAATAATAACAAAATTATTCAAAATCACCTTAATATTAAAAAAAATTACAAATACGCCCATTCTCTCCATAAAACAGACATTAAAGAAGCAAGTACATTTTGAAAAAAAAAATTAATTATAAAAATAAAAAATTGGAATTTAGTGCAATTGTTTATTAATTGAATTACTACTTATATTGTGGTGTTGTCATGGGAACACCGTTCGGGTTCGAAGTTTTGTGAGTTCTGCGCATGCCCGCCTCTGATGAGCTGCAGATGGAGGAGAGAATGGCGTGCATGCAGCGGCAGTTCCTTTTTTTTTCTCATCGGAATGTTATTGATGTGTTAAATAAAGTTTATATATTTTATACTTGTGTCTTGCCTCACCATGGAACCTCGACAATATTATTCAATGTTATTTACTACTTGTATTTATAAGAAAGGCATTTTTTAACGCTTTCATTAAAAAAAATTATGAATCATTACATGTATTATACTTTTCCGAATATATAAAGCTATGATATAAATATTATAGCAGTTTATGGTATTATGATTTAATACAGTTACCTTTGTTGAATGTAAAAGTGTGCAGATACCAGTTGATTAGATTGTATACACAGGGGTGCGCATTTACCTCTTTGTTTCATGTGAAAAGTCTCTAGGCACGGCTCTGACTCAAAAAGACAAATTTTGATTTATCAATATACACGAGCAACTAAAAATTAAGCCTGACAGTGTTAAGACAACTGCTTTTAATTCATTACTATATAATTTATTCACTTCGATGAACTTGAACTCCTGACTAGCATCGCTGAATGTATTTTGATAGTCTTCAACTTGTGACTATAAAAAATGGAAAAAAAAAAAAAAAAGACTGCGCTGCAGCCAGTGGAAAAAATAATAATCTCACTAGAGAATTAAACGAGATTCTTGAATGAAGAACATGTTGTCCAGTTTTCTCTTATTTTTATTCATATAGCACACGAGAACATATTAGACTGAAAAATCCAAGCGTAATTAATCCGATAACAAGAAATTAAAAAATCTGATGTGTACACCACGACTTTCTTGTACGGAATATTAAATTATATGCATTTTTTCTTGCATTTCATTTAAACTTATTGAATTGAATTAAATCCACTTCGCCGACAGCGCATAAACCACAAGAGAATAAATGCATTCTTTAAAATTCACTCTAGTATATGTTTACCATAGCGGTACTCTGGCGCTAGATTCACTTAACGGTATTATATTTAGTTCATATTATAACTCATAATGCACAAAATTTTTATCATTTAAAGAAAAAATTATCTAATCGTTGCCACATGTTCTATTCAAATGTGGGAATCGTGCCTCAACGAAGCACCAGATGTCGCTCTCTACCTCTACCCTGTACGAACTCTCCAGGTTCCAGGATCTTCAGTTGGTTCGAGAAGTCCGAGAGAGGCGGTCTAACAGAACGCTCGCGAAGGAGCTACAACTAGACGCTTACTGGTCGCGCGTAGGCGATCGGACTTTTAACTTATCTAAAGTGACCGCACGTAGGTGGTCAGCTGTGACTTTTACATCTCCATAGTGGAACCAGTGTGATTACTCTCCTAAACATATTTAATCCATTTGTACATACTCATTCCGTTTATCTTTTCTTCTATAAAAAAGGAATAAAACCTGATGCTTTGTATCGTGAATGTGATCTTTGTTTGATGATAAGACGTCACCCTCACACAAATACTATAATAAAGCTAGAATGATGTATAAAAGAAATTAAGCAAACAAAACAAAAAAGAAACAGTTTTTCACAGATGATTGAGTATTTCTCATTCAATTAATTCAGTTCTCACTCCGTGAGAAGGCAAAAATACATAAAAACTCAAAATATCTATATTAAAAATTACGAAGTAAATCTTAAACACCTATTTCCTCGAAAAAATTCCAGAAAGGATTAAGTATGATTTAATTGGCAATAATAAATGAAGGCGTTATCTTTGTTGTTGCGAAGCTAAGTTTCTCTAGATTGGCAACAAATCCACTAGTCTGCTGTTTCAAATGTAAACAATGAATGGCCGCCGTAAAAAAAAAAAAAAAAAAAAAAAAAAGGGGGGGGGGCTTAGCGGCACTTAAACAACTTTAAAATTGTTGACAATTCTAAAAATATTGTACACAGAGTTACTAAAGGCATAAAAACCTTAACCGGAAGATAAAAACAACATAATTAAATCATTTTTAAAGCAAAAAATGTACAATTTACAAACATATAAGAGTAAAGAAACTCAGATCACTGAGCCGGGTAACAGAGTGGATATATATATAAATATATTTATATACGTTTGGTGCGGCTGATTGCAACCAAAATACGAGGTGAACATCTACATGTTTTAGTAGTCCTATGTACAAAATTTCAACGTTCTGAGGCTACTCGTTTTTGAATTATGCGAGATACGTAAGTACGTACGCACGTACGTACATACGTTTGTACAGACGCCACGAAAAATTCTCTTCAGAATTAATTTTAAAGCAGTTTTATAATTTTTTGGGAGGAAACGAGTCTTTTATTCTGTCCTTACGTACAGATATCACGCAAAAACATCGTTAAATTGCATTCGATAGCGGTCATAATGGATATTTTCGTTGAAATATGCTACCTGAAACTTTTCGCGATTACAATACTTCCTTTTTACTTCGTACAAGGAAGTAAAAAGGTAGCCTAGTAAGCCAAAAAATACGTTACATAGAATTCTAAAGATTTGTTTACATAAACATTCACCGCAAGGCAAAAAATACGCTACATAGAATTCTAAAGATTTGTTTACGTAAACATTTACCGCAAGGCCAGCCGGCAAAGAATTCAGACGACCCTAAATCACGTCATCTGATCACATGATCATTTTATTTTTAACATTTTGTCCCCCCCCCTCATGAATCACAGGGAATTCATCAAACTTGTGTATAAACAATATATATTCATACTACAAAGACTTTATCCATATGACTTGAGAAACACACCGTATTTTTCCTCACTGCTCCTAGGTTTGGTTTTTCTCGTATTCTGGCTGCTTCATCGGCTCTGTGATGCATAGTTACCCCCTCTTACCCACCTTAATGATTTTACCGACTCGTCATGTAATAGTTACGCCATGTACCCCTTGGGCTTTGCTTCATCAGCGGACACATCGCGCTTTACGCGATATACCGGTAATATTTGCACAGGTAAAGGATAAGGACTACAAAGACACTCGAGTTTCAGACACAAGAAATATATATATCATCTAAATAACTGAGAATTGAAATGGAACATTAGGCAATTTCAATATAACATTATACAAATTTAAAAAAAAAAAAAAAAATCACCTTTTTTAGAAGATTATTAAATGGCCCCGTAAGAGAGCATACCATAACTCTATGAACTTAAACACATTTTAAATTATTAAATTTGTGCATGGAAGTTACTAGAATTACAGATTTTAACAGAATAATTCAAAAAATAATAAACAGCCATAAAAAGATATACTCACAATACATATTTGTAAATTAACACTGAAGATAAAGCTTTAGTTCTGAAGTTCTAAATTGTGCAAATGTTGTAGAGGACGTCTGATAACCGATGACTCGGTTTTTGCCTTGCAAGCCCTCACCTTGCCATCTCTTCCAGGAAATAACTCAAGGATTCTCCCTAATCTCCAAATATTTCGGGGTAAATGATCCTCCTTAACTAAACTATATCATTAACTTTAAGTTCGGAAACATTATTCTTAATCAAGCTTCAATGGGCAGACCTTAACTTCAACAAATACTCTTTTTTTTCCACCTGAACCGAAAGGAATTTATTAATTTTTCGCGATAATTATAGGCCTTTATCAAAGACCTTCCTGTAAGAAAAATCAAGGTGAAGTCTCCCTGAAGGCAACGATGATATTCTTTTCTCTAACAGGAAGTGTGCTGGAGTTTAAGGATGTGGTTCATCTAAGTCACTTCCAACGTAGGAAATTGACCGAGATTTAATCATCCCTTCAATTTCGATAAGAACAGTTTGCAACTCCTCAGTAGTCAGACATGACTTTTCAAGGATTTTCCGTAGAGCGACTTTCACGGAACGCACCATGCGTTCATAAAAGCCTCTTATCCAGCGTAGCAGAATTGTTGAATCACTCTATACAATATTCTTTTCTAAATTTTTAAAAAGATTTCTATAATGTTTGGCTAATCTTGCTGCAATTACTGCACCCATTAATTCTACTCGGGGCAACGTCACCTTTTTAATTGACGCAACTCGTTATTTGGAAACTATTAAGCTAATTTTAAAAGTGCCATGCGATGTCTTGTACCTAAAGTATGAAACCGCTCCCAAAAGCTTTTAATGAAACATCAGAGAATACTATATGAATCTGTAAATCTTCTTCTCCCTTCAGATTTGTGACAGGAAAATAATGTCGAGGAATTTTTAAATTTTGAACTTCTTTGATTTCATTATACCATGCTTGCCATTTTTCTTTAATTTCTCAGGAAAACACCTTATCCCATTCTACACCTGACTGCTACAGCTCTTATAAAAAACACTTCACTCGAATTAGAAACGGAGGGGGTAAGTCCAGATGGATCAAATATTTTTGCGGCTGTGCGTAGTACGTTTCGTTCAGTACATTCATTAATATCCAACGTAGGTAACAATGACCTTAAGTCTAGACTTAATATGTTTTCAATATAATTCCAACTGAGTCCTAATACTTTTAAATGTGAATCAGAACATTCATTTGTATCGATTAATGAATTATAATTCTTCCATAAATCTTTCAGTTCTTTAGAGTTAGTGTCAAATTTTCTCATATTCATGTTTGCGTCCTTTAAGATGAAAACAGCATTACAAGATAACTCATAAGCTTCCTAAACAGTGGAACTTCCATGAAAAAGATCATCCACATAAATAGATTCAACATTTCATATGCGAGAGGGTGCGTATTCTTGTAAGCATTAATATGAGTTTTAATTGTTGCAGCCAAAGTGTAAGGAGAACAAGTGACGCCGAAACAATGTCTATTAAAATGATACATGGTTATGGGTTGGGTTTTGTCGCAGTTTTTGTAATACAGGAAGCATAAATAACTTCGGCTATCTCTCGTGGCTTGAATTTGAAGGAATGCCCGTGCAATATCTCCACACAATCCAATTTTATGTTCCCTAAATTTCAAAATAATGCCTAAAAGATTAGAATTTAAATGCTTTTCCGGGAAGGAGACATTCATTAAGACTATTACAACTTCCTTGTTTACTACTGGCATCATAAACTACCCTAGTTTTAGTACTAGGAGAATCTTCCCTGAAAACTTCTCTATGAGGCATTACATATCCAGTGAAACAACTATAGTTGCATGTTTCAATAATCCCGTTATTTAGTTGTTCCTTCTGTTTGAGTAATACCATCTACAACTCAACTCTGTTTAAGTTTTATGTTTTAAAAATAAGCTCTATCTTTTCTGTAAGAATAATTGCTTTGCAAATATCTGAAATTAAAGCGTTTTTTCATATTAAATCCATAGTTATTTTCGAATCCTTTAAAATACTGGCGTCCGTGCAGCAGGACTATGGATAATTTAAAACAGGAAAGAACACAATTACGGCGATATTTCACAACTTCTTTGAAAGAAGTGGACACTGTTCTAAAAGATGAAGCACTAAGAAAGATTGATTTGATATCTGTATTTAATATATTAAACGATAAAGCTTACAAATTATTTCAGTTAGATGAAAATGTTAAAGTAAAATGGCTAGAAAAGGAAAATTTTAATGAAGATGAATTTTCTAATGATATGGATTTAACGGAAAGCTATCGAAATCAGTGGGTTGCTATGAAAACGAAAGTTGATTTAATGTTATCAACCACGGAAAGAAAGGGCGATATTTCCAGTGTAGTAAATGAAACCAAGCGAAATTTCCGTCTTCCTAAGTTAGAATTGAAACGTTTTGATGGTAATATTAAAAACTGGATAGGATTCTGGGGACAATTTAAAAAGATTCATGATGATGATAGCATTGATGCAGATGATAAATTTCAGTATCTTTTACAAGCAACAGCAACTGAAAAGGGTTCATCGGATAGAGATTTAGTTGCAAGTTTTCCACCATTTGGCGAAAACTATTATAATGCTATTGAACAGCTGAAATCTCGTTTTGCTAAAGATGAACTATTAATTCAAATTTATGTTCTTGAACTTTTAAATCTAGTTCTAACGCAAGCGAAAAGTGGCGAAATTTTTACTTTGCGAATTCTTTATGATAAATTGGAGACTCGTCTCAGGTCCATTTGAAGACTGCCGAATAAGTCTACATTGTTTCTGTGATGCCAGTGAAGTTTCTTATGCTACTTGTATTTTCTTACGTTCTGAATTTAATGAGAAGATTTCAGTCAAGTTAGTAATGAGTAAGTCAAGAGTGGCACCTACCAAAGAGATTACATTTCCTAGATTAGAACTCTTTGGAGCTTTGATCTTATCAAGATTATATGGTCAAGTCGTAGACGGACAGTGTAGACAGTCGTAGACAGTGTATTTTTGGACTGATTCAACTGTTGCTTTAACTTGGATCAAAAGAGAGAGTTCTTGGAATACGTTTGTAGGAAACAGAGTCACAGAAATAAGAAAGAATACAAACCCGAATGACTGGCATTTTGTGCCAGGGCATAACCCAGCAGATTTGCCTTCAAGAGGTTGTGATGCTAAGAATTTATTGAAAAGCAAATGGTGGGAAGGTCCAGAATGGAAGTCACGAGAATTTTGGCCATTAAGTGAAAAACAAGTCATTGATGAAAATTTGGTTAGATCGGAAGAGAGAAAAATGTTAATGAGTAATGTGCAGCATGGATCAGTTAACTTCACTGACAATTTACTTTATTTCTAGAAATATACGGAGATTCTTAGAATGCTTGCCTGGATACTTCGTTTCATTAAAAACTGCCAACGAAAAGAAAAACTTAAGAAAAATGAGTTGACTTATGAAGAAGTTCAATCAGCGGAACACTGTTTGCTAAAATTAATTCAGCAGGAAAGTTTCGCCGGATGAAAAATGAAAATCTTAAAAAACATGCAAACATTCAGAGACGAAAATAATATTGTTCGACTCAGAACAAAGCTTCTCTTGGGAGATGAAGAGGGAAATTTCAAGTGTTCCATATTGTTGCCCGGAAGCCATGAGATTATTCATCGACTGGTAAGGCAAAAGCATTCTGAACTACAACATGCAGGACTTCGAACTCTGATTGCCAATTTAAGAGAAGATTACTGGATTATTTCGATGAATAGATTAGCGAAACAAGTTAGCTCTAGTTGTATTTCATGTGAAAGATTCAAAGTCAAACCTACAGAACCACCTTTTGCACCTCTTTCTAAGAACAGAATAACGTCTGCTGCAGTTTTTGAAGTTTCAGGAATTCCAGGCCCTTTGTATTTGCGTTCTGGCGAAAAGACATGGGTTGTACTTTTTACCTGTACCATTTATAGGGCTGTCCATCTTGAATTAGTCAATTCCCTGTCTACAGAAGTTTTTATTATGGCTTTAAGAAGATTATTCGCTCGAAGAGGTAGAGTAAATATAATTTATACTGACAACGGTACAAACTTCATTGGTTCAAGCAATGCTCTAAGAAATTTAGAGGTGCTACTTTGGTAGACGGTTGCACGGATTTTGGCGACTTTTTGGCGATTTGCCTTTTGGCGAGTAATACAACTTATGGTAAACCCATTGCTGGATAAGTTATTTATGGTAACCGATACTTTGTTATCATTTTATTAAAAAAATAATGCGTTTTATTATGCATAATTTCCGTGTTTTAAATATTATTTATGGCTTCTAAATATTAAAAATCAATTTAATTTTACATTTTTATTTGAAATAAAAATTTTGTTGTTTATAATATTTTATATAATTGTATGTTGTGGATGATGTAATCAATGACGTCACCTTACTTAAAAAGTAATTGGTTTTATTAATATCTATAAATTTAATCTAATGTTTTAAACATTATTTATGGCTGTTAAATATTAAAATAAAATTTAATTTTGCATTTGTTTTAAAAATGATTTTATTATGAATGATTATTTAAATAATTTTAATTCTATGCGTGATGTAATCAGCTCGTTACTGAATATTTGTGCATTACCGCGCCATTTTAAAATTTTATTCCTGTCTTTCCTAATCAAAGATTTATTTATAAATTGTTAATAGCGTCAGAGGAAACTTTGGAGGAAATCTCGCTAATTGCTTCTTCAATGAAGTGCGAGATATTTGGATAACAGATTTTTGTTAAAAAAAATTAATACACTATTTTCAAAAATTGCTGAGATAATTATTGTCACATATGTTTTAATGTTAATTATATTTTATATAACGTATTTTAAAGTATTTGAATTTAATAATATTCTAATTCTTTTAAATGTTGGTAGGATGGTTTTTAATTCGATATTCAATTTCAGTAATATTTTAATCTAATTAAACGTTGGCACAATGTTTTTATAGCGGTGTTTTTATTCTCTTTTTTGCTATATGAAAGTAATAATAGCCTTACTTTAGTTCTTTATACTCATAGTAAATGTACTTATTTACACTTGCCTGCCATCTTAAAAAAAGACATTTTCAACAAAAATTAATCCATTACTTTTAACGATATTTATTTATTTATTTATTTATTTATTTATTTAAGTTTCGAATACTTTACTATGCGTAAAAACAGCGTTTTTGAAGATGGCTGACGATTGTAAAAATCCCGCCAACAATTGCGCCAACGTAAATCGCCAAAAATCCGTGCAACCGTCTACCAAAGTAGCACCAATTTAGATTGGGAGACAATCATGTCGTTTTCCACTATCAAGAAAATCAAATGGAATTTTAACCCTCCAACACCCGCCTGGTGTAATATGTACCAATGTGTGTAATATGTATTATGCAAACTGTAAATAATAATTAATGCGTAAAGCCAACCTATGTGTTAACCTAATGTACCACTCAACAGCCGCCTGGTGGGGAGGATGGTGGGAGCGCATGGTTAGAACGTTGAAAGAAATGCTAAGAAGAATTTTGGGTAGGAAAAGTCTTGACTATGAAGAGTTGGAAACTATTCTATGTGACTATGAAGAGTTGGAAACTATTCTATGTGATAAACTCAACTATACATACTTATAGTAAGAATTGAACCAAACAGGTGTAAAGTACCTTAAACATAAATATTAAGTACCCTAAACAAAAGTATTAATCAATCTCTCAGTAAATGCAAACTGCACTCTGAAATGTGTATAATATGTACCATGCAAGTATTAATTAATATTATTAATTAATAATTAAATTCTTAGAAATGTAATCTGTATTATGTAATGCGTGAACTATGTACAATGCAAGTCTTCTCAGTAAATATAAGCTGTACTATGTAATGTGTATAATATGCACCATGCAAACCTGTAAACAATAATGAACTATGTGTTAACCTAAACCTGTTAAACTATGTGTTAACCTAAATACCTAAGATGTAAAGTACCTTTAACATAAGTATTAATCAATCTCTTTGTGTGTAATGTGTACCATGCAAGTCTTTAAATAATAATGAATGCATAGAGTTAACCTAAGTATCTAATCATGTATAATTAACGTAAATATTGAACCTTACGGATGCAAAGAAACTTAAACATAAGTCATATTCAATTTCCCAGTAAATGTAATGTGTAATATGAAATGTGTGTAATATGAAATGTGTGAAATATGTACCATGCAATATGAATGTAAATGCACCATGCAAGTATGAATAAGCAAGTCCAAATATGGTACGGCAAGTGTAATAGTCATGCAAGTCAGAGTATGACAATATGTACCATGCAAGTCTGAATGGGAACGATAACTTAAGTTCCTGATTATGTCATTCTAGATAAGGGCGGACGTGGTGCTCATACCAATTAACCGTAACGGTAGAGGGATGGTGCCCACGTCTTCCGTCACTCACTCAACAGCCGCCTGGTGGGGAGGATGGTGGGAGCGCATGGTTAGAACGTTGAAAGAAATGCTAAGAAGAATTTTGGGTAGGAAAAGTCTTGACTATGAAGAGTTGGAAACTATTCTATGTGACTATGAAGAGTTGGAAACTATTCTATGTGATAAACTCTAGGCCACTTACATATATTGAAGACAATTCTGAAGGTCTGAAGCCATTAACTCCTGCTTGTTACTTACAAAGTATTCCTAGCAGTGAAACAACTGATTTAGATGAAATCGACAGTTAAAAGCCTAAATATAAGATTGCGTTTTGTACAAAAATTAAGGCAGGATTTAAGAATGAGATTTCGGAATGAGTATTTAGCAATTTTGATTCATAAAGCTAAGAGCCGGGAAGAATATTTAAGAGTTGGAGAGGTCGTTCTTTTAGAAACTGATGGCAAGCGTATCAACTGGCCTTTAAGAATCGTCATTGAAGTCTTTTCTGGAGCAGATGGGCACTCAAGAGTTGCCAGAGAATAGCTGATGGAGAGAAGTTGAGACCATTCCAAAGACTTTATCCGTTAGAAATCAAAAGTTCGAAAAAGTTACCATTAATTGCCCAAGATGCTCGAAGGGACGAAAGTGCCTCTACGAATATGCATCTACGCCCTGCAGTTAATGATTCATATTCCAGCGAAGATGATGATTCCTCCTCCAAAGTCCCAGATTTTGTTACTAGAGCTGGTCGACGTGTTAAAATTCTCAATAGACTTGATTTATAACTTTTGTTGCAATTTATAGGTACCCTACAAATTGCAAGGTGGGAGGTTGTTTGAGTAATAGCAGCTACAACTCAACTCTGTTTAAGTTTTATGTTTTAAAAATAAGCTCTATCGTTTTTGTAAGGATAACTGCTTTGTAAATATCTGCAATTAAAGTGTTTTTTCATATTAAATCCATAGTTATTTTCGAATCCTTTAAAACCTTCATCATCTCTCAAATAATAAATCATCAACCTTAAACTTCTTTTCTAATGCAGCAATGCCTTTTGTCACGATTACTAAATTAATGGACAAAGTTTCTTGTAAAGTCTCACACTTCCATTAAAGTGATGACTCATACCTTCCATTTATAAACCGTAACTGCGTTTCGAATTCTGTAATATTATTCGAGATTTTTCTCTTTTCCATTCTCAAGAAAATAAGATTCAGAAGTCCACAAACATTTCAAATCATTTTTTACCGAAGTACATGCAATCTTTAAACAGGAAGTAAAATTATGCAGACGATTTTCTGGAATCTGCCCTTTCACTACCGTATTTAATGCAGTTTGAATACTGGTTTTAAATCTAGCCAGAGGTTGAGTCATCCTTTTCTTTTAAAGGTTCCGTGTCTTTAAAGAAAGCCCAGAAACACTTCTTGCAGCTTTCCTGCATTCAGTTTCAAATTTGATAAAATTCATCAGCTTATTTTTTATCACTAGATTTTTTAGGATCTTTCTTGCCAAATTCTATTATTAAATTGAGGTAATTGTTTTAGTAAAATTTTTATTAGCAGATGAGAGTAATTTCCGGATGCAACTCCCATATAATTTAAATTTCTTATACTAATTTCACTTTCTTCATACAGTTTCCTAAATGCGTGGAGATTTGAAGAGAACTTAACTGGTTCAGTTTTAATAGTTTATACATGAAACAACTAATCAAGTGTTCTTGTTTACCGTATCGCTCCTTTAACAAATTCTAACACGATTTATAATTTTCGTCCGTAAGCGCAAATCCCGAAACAATTTTGTAAACATCACCCGAAAGAAAAGATTTTAGATATATGAACTAGTCAACATAACTTAATTACTCATTAGAGTCAATTGCACTTGAGAAACTATTAAAGAATTCTTGAGATAAACTAGAATCGCCATTAAAAGTGGGAATACGTAATTTAGGCAAATTGATAGAAGATGGTGCTTTACGAATATTCGAATTACAAACGTTAACATTTTGAGAAGATTTAAAATTTTCAGTTTCATATCTTTTTAAGTTTGTTTTCATTTTGAATTTAACATTACTTATAGATTCATTATACTCGAGTGAACTTTAAATTTCCGTTTCGAACACTGTTCTATCATGAATTAGGTCTTCGATTTTAGAGTTAGAAGTTCATTCTGTTTTTCTTCTAAACAAAAATTCCAACAAATTCTCCTGAACGTTTTCATCTTTATTAATATCAAGTCTATCAGAATAAGAGTCAATTTTATTAATTAATTGCGTGCAAGCCCTTCCCCGCACTTCTAATGACTTTCCTCTTGGACTTCAACTTGTCAAGAGTTTCCATTTTGTACACGAAAAATTGAAAATGACAACAATTCAAGTGATAAATAAACTATTAAATTACAAAGTTACAGTACTTGCAATACAAGTGTTCAAAAATTAGGATAGTGCAATCCGAAAGAAATAATCCAAACAGTTGTCCCGGGTTTCGGCACTATGGGAAAAACAATAATCTCACTAGAAAATTAAACGAGATTCTTGAATGAAGAACATGTTGTCCAGTTTTCTGTAATTTTTATTCACATCACACACAAGAACATATTGGACAGAAAAATTCAAGCATATTTAATCCGAGAACAGGAAATAAAAAGCTAGCCTAGTAAGCCAAAAAATACGTTACATCATCCTTGACCGAAACGTTCGTTGCAACGGGCGCCTGAACTGGAGTGTCTTATCCCCATCGAAGTTTGTGTCACTTTTCGATCGTTACTTTCTTATGGTGCGTGAAGGCATATCTTATGTTTCTTGAAAAGCAATTATTATAATCTTTTTCTATGTAATAGTCCTTGATAAGCATTTAAGTTGTGGATTGCGCAATAATTCGACGGAAGCACTTCCGCAGAGAACCCGGTAAATATAAACATCGCCAACTTTGGCGATAATAGTTCAAACTTGATAACCCATCGGATTTATCCTATTCGCTTGTTCGAAGTTTGCAACCATTCCTCTTGCGTTTATTTTGTTGAATTAACACTGTCGTTGTTCGCCTTTGCAGATTTATATTATTCTTCTCTTATTTATTATTATTTTTTCTGAATTTTTAACAACGAATAGATAGAAATATTTTCGTAGATGGATGCCGGTTCTCGGTTCGGGATGAAAGGAGGGGTGAATGCTAATTTGTAACACGGCTGTTCACGTTGTGTTCTTAATTATTAACAGCTCTAAGAACCATGAGGTTTCCAAAGTCTAAAATAATTTGATTTCGTAGACCGCAAAAATGTGCATGTGCATTTTAAATAATTAAGTAATGCTTTTATTTTTATTATTGGTTATTGTCAACTAAAATTATGAGAATAAATCAATTTTTATGGCGTAAAATTTTAACATGATAATATATTGTTAATGCTTTTCTAACAATAACCTTTCAGAGGATGGCAGGTGTGACATAAATAGATGATTAAATTGAAATAAAAAATATTGATTATCTAAGATGTCAGAATAGTTCGATGCATCACCATGGTCATCAAAATTAGCAAACCACTGCTGGTGTAAGGAATATATTGTTTTCTGTGTTAACTGGAATTTAAGACAAATTTTTTTCGTATATCACGCTTAACCGGTTAATTTCAGTATATTAACACTAATTTATATTTTTAAATAAATTTTTATTTCCGTTATAAATCCTTATATATTGTCTTATGCTTAATATATTCTTTTCTGTGCTAACTTGAATTTAATACACATTTATTTTCGTATATCACGTTTAACCGGTTAGTTTTACATCTACATGCTTATTATCTGTGAATTTTTACTACCATATGCTTAATATATTGTTTTCTCTGCTAATTTGAATTTACATGCACTAAAAATCACGTTTACAAAATAGTATCACGTTTACGGATCGGCTCATCGTCGATGAACAGCGAGCTTGGCGAGTAAAAATGCAACGGCGCCAACGGGTTCTTTCCCGAAGCGCCAACGGGTTCTCTGCGGATGAAAACCCAATTCGACTGTAGGGTTGACACAAGTAATTGTACGGTTATGGCCGGAGGGTCAAATTGTAACATCGTGAGTACTTGCAGATACCGTTCGGCGATTAGAATTCTAAAGATTTGTTTACATAAACATTTACCGCAAGGCCTGCTGGGAAAGAATTCAGAAGACCGTAAATTACGTCGTCTGATCACATGATCAATTTTATTTTTAACAGCCAGCAAAAGTGTGAAAGTATGACATATATTACGTACAACCGATGGGAAAGCGTAATATTTTCGTCTTCTCGATATTAATTAGTGTGTTTTAATTAATGTCATGGACACAATTTTATTCATAGACTGTTCCTAGATTCTTCGAAACCTAGGCACTTCTGAAATTATTTACAAAAGCCTGATAAAATTCATATTTTATCAAAACGGCGGGACATGATTGTATAAAGAATTGACCATTTCGAAAGAAAGACATATGGTCAGTATGCAAGTAGAAATTACAAAATTTCCACATAGCTAACACATACCCTCTGAAATCATATTGCCAATCAGTATTGATTTTGTTTTATTCCTTCTACCACTCTTCTTTACAGCCGTCCAACTGCCGATTAGTAAGGTGACCAGATTTTAACATTGGTAAAAGCGGAACACCACTTACTAGGGAGGGGAGGGATTCTTGATTAAAAATTTGGTCTATATGAAGCAACACAAATTTTCATAGAACGTAAAAATAGTATTGTAATATATTTTTTTTTAATTTCAACATAAATACAATTTACAATTATTTTAATACATTAAAAAATTACGTATAGAATAATTTTATTCTTTGGCATATTTCTCATTTCAGTGAATTTCTTTTAGTAGATTGCGGTCGTTTTTTGTTGAATAACTTTTGGACAACTTGTGATGTACGAGATTTGAAGGAATGCTTGTGATTATTAGCATGAAAAGATATAAGTCCTTCTGCTAATTTCTTTTCTTCATCTCCATAAATCGTTTTCCGAAAAAATTTCTGCATTTTAGAGGAAAATGCAGTAGTATTTAAATATCTTTTATATTCCTGTGTCCCCAAGTGCTTTGAAATATCATTCTTCCAGCCGAGCGAAACAGAAAATTCACCATTACATTTTTCACATTTTATCATGTAATAGCTTTTGGTTTTTTTAATAAAAGGAATTTCACTTCTTAGATCATTTTTGAATTTGCATCTTCTATTCTTACTCATTATGTTAAAAATCTAAAGAAGTAATTTATTATAAACTTATAAATTATATTATAAATTTTTAGCTATATATATTGCTAAAAAATACAGTAAGTAGGTACATGATTACATGAACATATTTTACTGTTAGTTGAAAAAATTAAATTAATTTGTTTGTTATAAAGTAAGTATATTTTAAAAATTATTTAAATTTTAATCCTATATTTCTTTCTAAATAATAACAATACTAACTTGTGTTATTTTTGCTCTGAATTTCCCATAACGCAAGTCGTAAGCGTCACTTTCAAGGCCGAAGCTAGATCTTTTTGCCGCCGCTATAAAATGTAAATAATCTGCTAAATTCAAGAAAATTTACATGTTTATGAAATAAATAAATTAGGTACCTAAATGATCTGAATATCTGATTTGTTGACATCACTTATTTAACTAGCACTAGCACGCAGTACGATTTGTATTATCTGAGAGACAGATTTTCGTCATTGCCAATACCAAAAAGTGCCAAACAATGCTGGTCAAATTCTAACAATTGATCAACAATGCGAACTTTGATAAGCAGTTCTCGATAATCAGTTGTCAACAATTATTCGTTGTTATTAAAATTTAACATTATAAAATTAACAAAAATAACATAACACTCATATCCTGGCGAAGTAGCCACATGGTCGCCGAAAACGCATTCTCCCGCCGTTGCCTAGCTTGTGCATTCTTTCGAAAAATCGGGACTTTTTTAAAGCGCTGCGGGACGTGGGACAAATCGTTAAAATTCGGGATGTCTAGTCACCTTACGATTAATCACTTTAAACTCTGCAGACAATATTTTTTGAAAAATAATAAAGTTTTGGCTTTCATACATTGAGTTTGATTCAAAATTTAACTTTTATGTTATTTAGATAAAAATTATTGGTAGATGGAGTAAATTATTGTGCTTTTCCCTCTTCTGCTGTTGATCTAATCTGAGGATTTTTTGCGGTCTGATCATTTTTTTTCCTTACCTTTTTGAAGGAAAGAAATAAAATTCAAAAGCTGTAAAGTGTTAGCTAAGCATAAAAACCATTTGAGTATGGCAAATAACAGTTGCAAATCGTATGGAAACGAGGAAGTTATCTATTGAATGCTGTGAGCCGAAGGCCGCATTAACTGTCTGTTTTTCCTTTCTTAATTTTAATCGTGAAAAGTCAACAATTCTACCAGTCGAATTTCTGAGAGCAGTGAAAGGCTAAGTAGAAGGGAATAAATTAGTAGCCTTGACAGACTGAGTCCATTGCTTTTGTTTCTGTATTCTACTCTTATTTTTGATTGACTTTTGACAGGAGGAAATAGTTCATGACATGGTTGCCCTACCCTATTTGAACATAAAGCTTTAGGCTCTTCTAGGATTTATTTTGGTGATGAATGTCTTTCGAATAAAAACCTTTAATATAAAGTAAAAATTTATTCTTGTCTCTGTATCTCAAAAAAATCATTACGGTTGAAAAATGAGAAACTCATCAACAGAGACATTTCCGCGAGGTAAAACTATTTATTTAATCGCAGAATACCAGAATCTTTCTATTGCTCAATGCAATAGAAAAGCCAAGGTTTCTCAATTTATTTGAGTTCAGATTTAATGGTGCTCTTTTCTTCATTAATTAAGAATTTATATTTGAATTTTAAAATCATTGATTGCACAAAATCTGCACGTAAATTTCAGGTAACTGTCATAAATTTTGCTAAAAGTTAAGTTTAATTTTAAAAATATTATATCTTTCCTTTTGATTCACGTCACATATATTTGCTGAGGCTTGAAGTTTGTACAAATAGTTTAAGTTTATACATGCGCAAAAGAGTTTAAAAGATGCCGTCCAATTGGGAGAGCGGTTAGCGACGTTGACTGCCTTACCGAAGGGCCCGATTTCGAACCCCGGCGAAGGCTTGGATTAAATGTATAGTACTTGCGCCGCATGGGCGCACTCTAAGTATGCGGCGAGCCGAAAATCATTTCAAAAGTTTAGTGGTAGGAGAAGAGAGGTGGGAGACTTTCGGACCTGTCCCCTTTGGGTGCTCTCCTTCAAAATCGGGGTCGGAACTGAGTAAAGTCGTACTGTCACTTGTATGGTGCTCAAAGCTCTTGCCAACGACAGGCGTAACCTTGACCCTTGCCACGATGAATTTCTTTGCCTTGCAGAGACCTGATCTGATGTTACTTCGATTTAGCCACAAACACAAACAAACATAACAAGTTTAGAAGATAACGAAGGTTGACAGCAATTAACTCCTTGTGGAATGATGAGCCGTCCTGTTGTTCCTAAGACCCCATGGAAAAGGAGTTCTGGCACACACCACTTCGCAGCACAGCCCCCACTCCTCGGAACACTGATGATCAGGTAGGCTGTGGCCTTGTCCTGATACACCAAAATTCCACTCTGGAAACATGAAAGAGACATCTGGAACTTAAAAACTCGGTCTTCCAGGCTGAGGCAATAGCCATACGTCACGCCATAATCTTCCCAGATAACTATGCTAGTTCCCGTCTCTACATCCATACAGACAGCCTATCAGTCATTTATACCCTGCGCAACCCAAGGCACACCTCTGAAGTTATCACGGAAATACGACAAATGCTCAAAGACTGCTCTTAACTTAAGGAGATCCGCATTTCCTGGATATAGGTACATGCTGGTATCCAGGGAAATGAGCAGGCTCACTGTTTTGCCAAAGAGGGAGCAGTGAACCTGAATGCACACAAGGTCTAGAACTCAATCTACCAAAGTCCCATCTTAAAAAGCAACACGAATTGCAACAAATCTACAGTGGAAACATGAACGGGACACATCTCCTCAAGGAAGACGCACCTATGATTACTACCACAAAGTTTCAACAAGACGCTTAGTCTCGTCCTCTTACATCACCAGGTTTGTTACCGGCGATGAACTTTTCCCAGGCATAAGCAGCCCCTGTCACTATCTGACTACATGTCCCATTACAGGATCAGCTGCATGTAAATCTGCTGGATCAGGGGACGCAACAAAAACGTTTCTTGATCAGACAGCCAGCTTTTATAAAGAAACTGTTCAAAATTAATGCAAAATTAGAGGCATTAGGAACTGACCCGTGCAGTGTGAACTAACACACGCTACGCCCAAGTTACGTGTAAAATGATCAGCTCACACGCAGGACACACTTAGCTTGATTTGCATAATTCAGTAGCTGTGCGTAATTCCGTAATTGTATGTAGGACACGGAACAATTCAGTAGTATGATTATACATCATCTATGATTTTCTATTATGATTATTATTTCTATTATTATGAATCAGTGTCAGTAATTGTATGTATGGCAGGAAACAATCCAGTTGTATAATTATGTATCATGTAAGTTTATCTGTTACGAATCAGTATGTTTATCTATTATGTTTATCAGTTATCATATGTATCATGCATGTAAGTAAAGTATAACCTGTGTCAAGTTACATGCAAAGAACTAACACACGTCAAGTTACATGCAAAGTGATTAGATCGCACGCACAACACACTAAGCTCGATTTGTATAATTCAGTTATTATGTGTAGTATGTATGGCACAGAACAATTCAGTAGTATGATTATGTATCATGTATGTTTTTCGATTATGAATCAGTATCAGTAATCGTATGTATGGCACGGAACAATTCAGTAGTATGATATGTATCATGTATGTTTATCTTTTATGAATCAGTATGTTTACCTATTATGTTTATCAATTATCTTTTGTCTCGTGTATGAAAATAAGTATCAACAAAAGTTTTTATGTACGATGGAACCACCCCTTGTATGGCGATGTTCAACCTTTCTGTTTAGAAATAAACTCCCGGTGCGGTTCCCATTGGACACCGGAAGAGCGTTTTTTTGGACAATTGTGGGATTCTGACAATACCCGAATAGTCTGTGTAAGCCGCCCGGGCGTCCGGATCGCGTAATGGCAGACCGCACATTGAGTTGAACAGTGTTAAACGAATGTCGCATACTGCGCATGCCTAGGAAGCAATTTGGCGTAATTACTATGTTGGCGCGATTTGAAAAGAAGATAAATACGGTATATGGTAGATGTACCGCCATCTGATTGTAAACAAATCTGGCATTTAAATCTTCGTGCTAAATTAATTACTGTGTTAAAATACTATTTTTTGCTGTACTGCTCAAACAACTAGAAATCTGAAATTATTGCGAAGTAATGTGAAGCAGTGTTTGCATTCAAAATGTAAGAAAGATATAATACTTATGAAATTCTGCACATTCCTTTGGAACTGTACAAATTTTCGTTCAGAAAAAGACTGAAATTTAGGATATATTAGTTGAAAATTTATTCATTATACTTTTAAGCAATAAAAACAATTCAGGATTTACCATAAGTACCATTCGTTTCCAATCGTACATAAAGAAGTACATAAAGAAACACTGAGGAATATAATAAAGTGCTTGCACACAACACTGAAAAAATTTTACAATTCCTTAATGCTAGTTATTAAATTCTTTGAAATGAGAAAATACAAGCGCGAATATACGCTAACAAACTAAGCGAGAAACTCCAGTTTACAATTACTGAATTATAACATGTAAACAAATTATATCTAAATAACGAATTATTACGAACATATGTTAACAAATATTAAATGCACTGTTATTGACAAATTAAAATGAAACATATATTAGAAAAATAAGCAAGTGCAATTAAAATAACTAACAAGCAAAGCTCCACAACATTGCAGTTGTAAACATCACTCGAACACACTCGACAGCCATGGAGATCACGAATAAGCTAGCGTAGGGTTGCTTATTCGCCAATATGTCTCCCCGCGCCAAAGGTACACCATCAAGCATGCGCAGTAAGCGAAATTCGTTTAACACTGTTCAACTCAATGTGCGGTCTGCCATTACGCGTCCGGATCCTGCTCTCACCTGTCACCTACTCTTAAGACCTACAATCTGTTTGGGAAAATCTGTTGGTTATTTACTGATAATTGATAATTTTGCATGAGAGCGAGTCAGCTTGGCGGCGGAGATGAAGACATAAAATGACACGAGAGCTACAGGACATCGATTCACGAAAATGACAAAGTGGGCACAATAGGATGTTTCATTTTTCCAAATAATGTAATGAACGAAAACTTGTGAAAATATTTCATTCAAATTAAACTGTTTTGGAAAATGTATAGCATTTAATTCCACTCAGAATGAAATATTGTTTAAAAGTGCATTCTTTTCACATACTTAGGACTCTGAAATATTGTAGAAAAAGAAAATGTATACATTTATATGTATACTTACGACGTAATTACAAAATGCTTACATGCGATCATGTCAAAAACCATTGAATTTATTTATTTATTTATTTATTTATTTTTAAATGGTAAGTCACTGAATATTTTGGTCTCCACGAAGAGATCGCCACTGCTTCAAAGCAGTGAATGCGGAAAGATAACTGACTAACTGATAGGGTATTGCCGAGAATGCCGCGAAGAGTGTGGCGTGTCCGGCTCAGATGAAAATTTTTGCCAGTAGGGCGCATCAATACTAACATGAGAAGCAGGTCTGGGCTGGGGATAACCGAAACATCGCAGGTGTGAGAAAAGACCAAAAGATAACCAAAACAGAAAATAGTCAGAACAAGAACGACACTATACAAATGCCATAAAATATTAGGTAACTACTTCCGAAAATTAAAAGTAAAATAGTGAAGCAGCGAAAAGCTGATGAGTGAATACATGTGCAATTCAGCGAGAGCTAATTAATCAGGTGAGAGAGTTAGAGTCACAGACGAGGTGCGCCGCCAAGGGGTGAATATTCCTATCCTCATCCAAAATCTCGTACATGAAGACGTTAAAAGAAATCATGTACTCACACTTCATAGCTTTAGCGAAAAATTCCCTATTGAGCTTTCTTATGTGATCTTAGATAGCGTCCAGTTTTAAGTCTCTGTGAAGTGTCGGGGAAAGCCAGTTAGAATATCTCCTCTTATACTTCCTACCTACATGGTGCAACGTACACTGCTGAAAAAAAAAAAAAAAAGAAAAAGAAAAAGAAAAAAAAAAGACAATTCTATATCTTTCGTTCTACTGGGCCGAATTACGGTAGGGTACGAACTGCGCCAAATTTGATCGAAAATCCCCGTCCCCCTCTTTTTTAATCCACGAACTGCGCGACGTTTCCTGTCCCCCATTTCTTTCCAAGAAGATTGGGTGCTACAAGAAGTCGTTTATCGCCATTAATGGGACATTCTATTGAGACTGCAAGCCTTTATTTTCGTTTATTAATATTGTAAAAACTGTGCATGTAAAACAAATATTAATTTAAAGTCTGGCGTGTGCTAAAAAATAAATTTCTTTTACACTCATTTTAAAGTTTTATGATGCTTAAAGGAATGATGAGCCAGATCTTTTTTATTCTCTGTAAGAATTAAAAACTTTCCAAATTGTAGATTTTACTCGCTGATATATATATATCAGTTTTGATTAGTAAAATTGATAGATTAATGACATACACAAAACTGATACATAATTAACGTATCAAATATCGGATTTGTAGCTCACCTTAAATAAGTTTCTTGTCTAGATAAATATTAACAAATCTTCTTAGACAGCAGAATGGTTTTAACTTTCAAATTTACCATTTTAGGTAAACAGTTCTAATTTAATTATAAAAATTATCTTCATTAAATCTAAAAATTGGACTTCTTAAGTCGTTCTAAATTCACACTAATATTATTGCAATATATTCCCGTATTAAGCTTTCCATTTTAAATCATTGAAGTTATTTTAAGGTTAATTAACTTTATTACGAATTTCATATTTTAATACTAGAAACGAACTTTATTATATTTAACTTTATTATATTTAATACTAGAAACGAACTTTTAACAAATTCCATGTTCTAATACTAGAAAATATTTATTCTGTTTTCCACCTGATGTACTTTGGCATACATTTAATTTCTAATACATATTTAATTAATAAATTGATAATTATGAGCGTCATCAGAATTTTTATAATTAACAAAAAAAAAAAAAAAAAAAAAATTCAAACTCCCTTATATTCATATCCTGGGATTTTCAGTCTCCCTTTTAATCCATTCCTTTTTCACATATTGTTGCACTGTACTCAAGTTTTCATGTATGTAAAATTTATATAATTTGTATTGTATTTATGCCAATTTATATTTAAATGATAATTTTTACAAATTCTTGCTTCATAACTCTAGTTAACAGAAGATGTTTCTAACACCTTGGCAAAGCTTAATCTTCATGTAGCTTATTTTCTAACCTAGTTTCAGGCTGACTTATTTGTAAAATTAGTTACTTGAAATTATTTGTTAACAAAGATTAAATCACGCTAATAATATTTCTAACTGTTGTAATTTATAATGCAACGAGTTCATACGATTTATAATTCATTTATAATTTTTTCAGCAGTATTGAAATTAATAGCAGATACGGATAATGTTATACATTTAGATTAGAATGATTTAGTTGCCATTGCCTTCTTCACTCATGCTTTTATGCTACTTCCTAATATTTCATAATGGCATACAGGTAAGTTTAACTTATTCATTAAACATGTAAATCTCTAATTCAGCCCACTTTTGTTCTTACGTGTGCTGTATCTTCTATTTTCTTTAATATACTATTCAGCCTAATTTCAAAATGTCTTATGATGAAGCGGAAAAGTCACTAAACATTGGTAGTTCCAATCGAGTTTCTAGTCCCAGTGATCCCCTAACTATTTCTTTTTTTTGTACTTATTTACTGTGTAAAAATGTATAGTAAAAATTTCAGTTCATGAAGTAAAAATACTTTTAAAATTTATTCTTTAAAAATATTGCAAAATTTTTCACCTTAGCGTGTCTTTTTACAAATCCTTCTGATCAGAATCTTATCGATAAGAAAAAATAAGGAAAGAAATTAACTTGGTTTCGGTGATTGATACCTCAGTGCAAATTATGTGTAACTTTTCCCAAAAGCATGGAGTTTATATGGATATCAATAAATTATGGATTATTTCTCATCTAATTTTCTTAACATTTTTATTCCAGAATTTTCCTTTCACACTGTAGTGTTTAACTTTATGAGTTTTCTATAATAATTTACATTTGTTTATAATTTTACGCGAATGAAAGTGATTATTTAATTGTATAAGCTTTGCTGAAAGATAAACGAGAAAACAAAATTTTATCACTTGCGGTCAAGAGAGTGTTTGATGTAATAATTATTATATATTTTCTTTGATAGTTTTTATTTAATTTCTTTCATTTATGCATTACTACATAGTTCTTTTCAAAAAATATTTTTCTGTGCCGCTATGTCCGTATTTCAGTTTCAAGGAGTGAGTGCTCCGTGTAGGGTATACAATGCTTAATAAACTTATGATATGAAAGAGATCTAAATTATCTTCTCATTTTTGCTGTATTTTTTAAATTTCAACCCCTAAGAAATTTACTCTAGAAATCTTAAACACTTATTTCCTGGAATAAATTCCAGAAAGGATTATGCATGACTTAATTCACAATAATAATAAAAGAAGGCGTTATCTTTGTTGTTGCCGAAGCTTAGTTTCTCTAGATTGGCAACTAATCCACTATTCATTTATAAAAAATATATTTCTTTATTTTTATTTTCCTCTTGGCTACAGTTGGCTTCGAAAAATAAAATTGTAACCCTATGGCCAACGGGGGAAAGAAATTTTGATCGGCGCAGTTGGACTATCTCAGGACGAGGGGGGGATTTTCATCAGCGCAGTTGGAGTACACCCCCGAATTACGTACGAATATAAAATTCAAATTACGTTTTTCATGTCTCGAAAGCGCGACTTAGGATATATATTAGATTTATATATAGCACTATTCTAACATAGGTATTTTGACACAAATTCAGACTTTTTCTGAAATAACATACCACTGTTTTTTACATATTTCCATTCTACGATTCAAATTATTCCAGACTGTCAAGTTTTGTAAAATTCGTACGAGTAGTTTTTAAAAAAATTAGCTCTCAAAATTTTAGTTCCTCAATGTTAATTGAATTTGGCATATATTTATTAATATCTCTTTTATTATTCTTCCTTTCACATTTCGAAATTTAGGTTCATTCCAAATAAAATTCAGCCACCTTTTGTGTTTTATTTTTAAAATTTCTATTTTTAAATCATTTTTATAAAATTTTCGAAAAAAAATTTTGAATTATAACCTATAACATTTTTACAATCATCTTAGAGTAGGTGTAAGCATACCTAAGCATACCTGCAAAAAATTAGAGTTTTTTATTCAAAATTCTCTAAGATATACACGAATTTACATATTTTCGCATATTGAAATTTGGCATTTTTTTTTAGCGATAATAACGCCAAATGTGGTTTTATGGATTTTTGTTACAGTGAATTGCCACAGCTATTTTTAACCTTAAATTTCAAATAAATTCTTACGGAGAATTAATTATATGAAATTTTTCCCCTCAGTGATTTGTAATAAATATTTATTAATACTTTATGAAAAGGTATTTTTTTAATTATAGATGATATTATTCAAATTTTTAACTTTTTAAAAATTTTCTTCCTTTCTTCTTTTTGTTTTTTAAATATTTGTAAGAGTAAATTTTTACCTTCGCCATGTTATCGTCTGCTACTTTACTTTGACTGCATTTAAAATGAATTGTCTAAAACTGAGAAAGTTCGTTTGATGTTTATTTTCACAATGTTTTTAAGCAAACAGGACGTTGATAGTTTTGGTCATGTCCCAGCTTTAAAAATTATATATATAAGTATAAATCTTTACATTAATCCTCTTCGAAAGAATGATTTAAGTAGCTAATTTTCTCTCGTGTTATAGTAGATTGTATAAAAAACATGATCTTTAATATGATTTAGATTGTTTGTAGCCGATATAATATTCGGGTCACTCAGTGATACAGAATAAACACTGCTGGACTGTTTTTTTTCTTTGTCATTTAGAAAAAAATCTTTTAATTAAAATATTTATCCTTTGGACTTTGCTTTAAACTTTATTTATAGTTAAAATGCTTAGAAAATGAAAAGCTGTCTTCAACTGAAACGCACTTGATGTAATTGATATTTTAAAGAAATCGACAAGAATGCAAAATTTATGGAAGTGTAACAAAATCTTAATTTTCTGGTGGTGAGCACTGAAAATACATGTAGAATGAAAAAAGAAAATTAGGGAGAAAAGTAAGCAAAAATTTGAAGGGGAATTTGGTTGTCAGAAATACCAAGGTGTTTCGAAAAGTTGGATGCTTTTAAATATATTTTCAGAATGCTTCAGAGAATTTGGGTGTTCAAAGAGGAAACACTTGGACGCGTACACCAGCAAATACCACCAATTGAGCTTGTGCTAACGGAAAAGACAAAAACGATATCATTGCAGATTAAAGTGAAGAGCGACTGGTTTTCGACTATATGTTTGTATAAATTTAAATTACGTTATAGAACATCATATCATCATAAACGGAGAATCCCATGATTTTTAGTCGAATTATTTGAATATATAGGAATTTATCCAGTGATGTATGTGGATGTCACCTAAAGACGTTTTTTCTCTTGATGAAACCAGTCTTTTCTTTCATCTCATACCTTCAAAATGCTTAGCCTCTATACACTGATAAAGGCTCTGACTAAATACGGGTGAAATGGATGGAATTGGATTGTTAAGTTACGGCAAAGCAGAGCTATCTGCCTAAAAGGAGGGATGCCCTCGTGAAGAACTTTCTAAGGGAAACCAGCTGACATACACGTTACAATGAGAAAAACCATGAAAACGCCCATGCAAACAGCCCGTTCGCCGGGATTCGAACCCCGGAGCGAAGTAACAGTGTGGCCGTTTGTGGGCTTTTATGAAATGGAAGGCGATAACTTTATTTAAACTTTATTTATTAGAGATACCAAGATGTTTCGAAAAGTTAAATGCTTTTTAATATACTTGCAGAATGCCTGAAGAAAAAGAGTAAGCCATTAAGAAGAAAAAAATAAATTTTTGCACAAAATTTAGTATTTCTTTTTATTTAAAACTTTTTAATCTTATGATATTTGATGCTTGCAATTTCAAAAATAAAATATTTGACTAAAATATGAATAACATTTCAAGAAACCAAATGCAGGATGATAAAATTGTGTAAAGCAATGAGCACAATGTTAAAGCTATTTTTAAAGCAATATATGTAAGTCATCCTAATTTAAAATGTCGATTATACATCTTTCTCGTTTATATATCTTTTCTGAACGGAACATTGAAAAAGCGTGTTAACTGTGCTTTACTGTATTTTCTCTTTTAATAGATTCAGTTTTCAGATGCACCGTAGTCTGGGACACAAAGTATTCTTCCGAAAAACTCGCAATTCAAATAAATAAAATGAATCCTGGAAAATTTATATTAATAAATATATTTAAAATGCTCAATTCGAATGAATAAATAGAAAATTTTAAAACAATTATCTGAAGAGACAATGCGACACAAACAAGTAAAAGTCTAAAAAGTGCAAAAAATAGAAAGCTTAGGCTTTTCTTCTCAAAATCAATGGTAGTGTATTAGAATCAAGCCCGAAGCGTATTAGAATCAAGTTTTATTTGCAGATGAAAGCAAATTTAATATTTTTGATTCCGATGAGAGTATACTTGTATGGAGATGAGGCGCTTAATCTCAAGACCTTGGTTGATACAATAAATCACGGCGGTGGAGGTACTCTTGTGAGAGGGTGCATGTCAGCATCACAAATAATTTAGTATTTATAGATGGCGCTATGAACCATGCTCTTTATTTAAATATTTTAAAAGATAATGTAGAATTATATGCCCAAAATTTGGGATACTGGAAATTACTTTATTTTTTTTTTTTATCAGGATAGCGATTCTAAGCACACGGCCATCAACATTCGCCTTTTGGGTGACTATAATTGTCCACAAGTTCCGAAAACACCACCTCAGTCATCAGATTTAAACCCAACAGAATGTGTTATTTCTATAATCTATAGTTCTATTTGGGAGAGCTTTCGATTTGTATATTCGATTCAAATCACTACTTCAGTCTTATGACAATTACTTCAGTCTTATTCAAATCACTACTAAGTCTTAATGACACATCTTTTATATTACAATATATACATAATTCGATATTAATTTCAAATCAAAAGATGGAGATTATCCCCCCCCTTCGTATCAAATTCTATTGAGAAACCGAGTGAGCGACTGCTCTCTTCCAAGATTGTTTTTCGACTCCTCGTTGCCACTGGCCGAAGAGAAACTTTCGCTCATTTCGCGTTCGAGTTCTAACATTTCTCCCACCTTTTGATTTTTGACAGAGTATGAAAAAATCAAAACAATTGTGAAATGAAAATTGAAATACGAATATAAGATGAGTAATTTAAATCTTACCAAAATCAACAATTTTATCTAGGCGTAACAAATATCTTGAATATTTTAAACTTACTTAATATTCTGAAAATTTACATTCTTTAAACAACAGGCAAAAAATTCTTTTCTGAAAAATACTAGTAAAGAGACTAATTCACTAAACTGGAAAATCAAATTGTATACAAAAATTAAATTCAAAGAAAGGAATAAAGAAAACAAATTATAGTGATATTGAAAACAAAATTAAACTGATTAAAGTTCTTTGGTTTTACAATTTTTCTGCCATATCTACTAAAGTGAATGTTTTTAACAGAATTTTCAAGTTCACAGTTTTTTGTATCAATTACTAAACCATTCCTTTTACCAGTATTTCTCGAAGATGTGGATGATTCAGTAGTTTTAAGCTCGAAGATAGATTCTTTATTGTCTATCTCCATTGGAAATACTCCTTGAACTGGTCTTAACAGTTCACCACTAGATGTTTTTACTTTCACCACTCTGATGTTGTTGTCTTTTCCTGTGTATTTTTCGATCACACGACCCATAGGCCAGTCTGTTGTTTTCCTTTTATCGTCCTCTACAAACACTAAATCACCTTTCTTGATGGTTAGCGAAGGTACAGTCTTTGGTCGATGTACTAACGTACCAAGATATTCATCTCTAAATCTTTTACGAAATTCCACACGTAACTTTTGGTGGTATCGCCATCTTTTCTATAAGTTGATTTTATCCAAACTGTCCATATCCAAAACACCTTCAGTTCGCACATCCTGAATAAACATAGATGGAGTGAGTGCACATAAATCTGTGTAATCTTCTGACTCGTAGGTTAATGGTCTGGACTTGATATTTGCTTCCGCATCACATAGGATAGTTAACATTTCTTCATATGAAAGTAATGATTTTCCCAGGTCTTTTCTCAATAATTTCTTGATCATCTGAACCAGTCTGTCCCACCAGCCGCCCCACGATGCTGCGATTGGTGGATTTAACTTCCATTGAACTTTCATTGTCGAAGAACCTCTTATAATTTGGTTCCAGTCAACAGATCGGAGTAGATTCCTTGTCCCTACAAAATTTGTGCCATTGTCGCTGTATGCTACTCTAGGACGTCCTCTTCGTGCTATGAATCTTCGAAATCCGAGGAAGAATCCATTAGTCGATAAGCTTTCAATTAATTCTAAACGAACCGCACGATAAACTCCACAAATCAAAAGCAAGATCCAAGCTTTTCTATTTTCTTTTAAATAAAGTGGTTCTGCTACATCAACACCTGTCACCTCAAATGCATAAGCGTCTCTGACTCGATCTTCTGGGAGAGGACAAGGCACTGTATCAAGAGCTTTCGCCGAGTGTCTCTTGCACCGAACGCACTTCGATATGACTCCTTGTACTGTTTTTCTTCCTTTTATTATCCAAAACTTTTGACGAATATTGGTCAAAAGAACTTGAGTACCAGCATGTAAAAGTTGTAAATGATAGTCTTGTATCATTCTTTCTACTAATTCATGTTTGGATGGAAGTACAATGGGGCACCGGAAGTTTTCATCATAATGTCTTCTCAAAATCTTCGTTTTCAATCTTATAATCCCTTCTTCATCTCTGAAAGTAAAATGTCCCTTCAACTGTTCTTCACTAGAGAATGCTTCTTCTTGAACGATCTTCACTAATTTCTTCTCAGCAATGTCCAATTCTTCAACACTCAAGGTTTTGCCATCATTTCTTCCTCCATGTCTACAATTATTTATGAATCTTAGAATCCAAGAAATCATTCTCACAATTTTAAAGTAACTTGAAAAGTAAATCAGATACCATTTTTCAGCGGTGATATTAGCCAAAGTCGAAATAATGTTCTTTCGTTTTTCTTTCATAATTTCTTCTTCGTTAGTAATCACTTCACTAGTTGGCCACTCTTCATCGTTCTTCATAAGCCATTCTGGCCCTTGCCACCAGCGAGATTTCACAAAACTCTTAATCGAACACCCTCGCGATGGTATATCTGCTGGATTCGAATTTCCTGGAATGTGACGTCATTCAGATTCCGATGACAATTTTCGTATCTCTTTTACTCTATTTGCGACAAATGGCGCCCTATGGTAATCTCTTTGGATCCAAGAAAGAGCAGTACTCGAATCTGTCCAATAGTTCTTTGAAACGTTGTCTAATTTGAGTGTTTGTAAAGCAAGAGCTGCGAGTCTGACTCCTATAGAGCAGGATAATAATTCTAGACGATTTATGGTCATTTTTCTTAATGGGCTCACTCTACTTTTAGCTAGAAGAAAATACACCGATACATTTTCACTTGTTTCTTTTCTTAAATAAATCACACATCCATAGGCTTGTTTACTTGCGTCACAGAACATATGAAGACTAAGACTTTCATTTCCATTTATATCTAAAGCCCTTGGAATTCTAATACTGGATAAAAGCGACAAATCATCAATCCACAAATAGAACTCTTTTCCTAAGTCTTCGGAAAGTTATTTTTAAAAACCATGTCTTTTGTATGAGTAGTTTAGGTGTTAGCGTTATAGGGCAGAGAAAACCCATGGGGTCGAAAATGCGATGTACCGCAGACAATATATTTCTTCTAGTAAGATTCACTGGTTTGTAAGTAGCAGTCTTCACCTCACAGAAAAGGCTATCATCTGCCTTATCCCATAAAATTCCCAATACATGAGTAGGTTCTATACTGTGTTCAGATTTCAATAGATAAGTGTGCTCCCACCCTCTCAAATCGAATGACGCAGAATGTAATATTTGTTTCGATTCCTCGATGAATCGCGTAAGTGTCTCTTCATCAGGAACAGATGTGATGCAATTATCTACGTAGAATGATTCTTTTAAATTTTCCGCTGTTTCAGGATATTTAGATGAATTTAGATCAATGTGATGACTTAATACAGCAGCCAGTAAAAAGGGACTGCAATTCAATCCAAAAACAACGCGTTTATGTCTAAAAACTCTTAAGTTCCTCCTTGTCAAAGTCTTTCCACCATAAAAATCTTAAGAAATCTCGATCACTCTTATTCACTGACATTTGCAAAAAAGCCTTTCTTATGTCTGAAATAACTCCTATTCTTGCGAAATCTTAAAATTATATGAATAATTTGTTCCAGTAAATTTGGACCCTTTTCAAGGCAATCATTAAGTGAGCGCGAATTCAATGCGGCAATTTCCATTTCCTTTCTGCATTTTGTTTCAACAGGGTCTTGAAACCCCAATAAATCTAGTTTCCACAAATTTTCAATCTTCGATGTGTGAATTAATAAAGAAGTCACTGCGACGGCATGCGTCACATTTTCCTTATCGTCGATATGATCAAACAATTTTCCCATTAAAATCCAACCCATTTTGGTTTCCATTATAACTAATGTTGAGTTCAAACGTTCAATTTTGTCTTTTACTAATTTCCAATATTTATCAGCTCAAATGAGTAAAGATACGTTGTTGTTAGCTAGAGATTCGTGATCAACATCCGCTAAAATTATTCCCCTATCTTTTAACAACTCCCGAATATTTTCCGGAGGATAGTCTAGCTCAGCACTCGATATTTCATCAGTCTCTAAAACCTGAATATTTAATTCCTGGTTATCGAAAATGTTTTTCATTTTTACTTCTACTCGCGCACAGTTCTGTTTGGTAGGCACTTGAGATCCGAAAGTATGAATTATTATTTTTCCCTGCCCACGACTTTTAATCCCAGTTGTTTAGACAGACGTTTCTGAATATACGAGCGTTGACTAGCGCTGTCAAATAAACAACGAACTAATTTATTGCGTGACCTACTTTAAGTTCTACTGTCGCCGTTTGTAAAAATATTTTATTCCTACCGATGCTAATGTGATTGCACGCTGAATTTTCTACACCTTTTTATTGCGATGCTTCGGGTTTTTTCTCATTTTTGTAACAAAGGGTTGCATTATGTTTTTTGTGGCAGTATACATAAGAGGTTTTCTCAGAACAATCGGAAAATCGATGTCCTTGAGCCAGACAAACATAACATCGCTCTTGTAATCTCAGAATATTTCGTTTTTCATTTACACTCATATTACACTTTTCACTATTATGTGTGTTAATTTTGCAAAAAATACAGTTTTCTTCTTTTACAGGAGCTAATAATTCTGCCGCCGACAAGGGGTTAACTTTAGAGTTAAACTTATTGTTTGTGTATTTATAACTACTTTTGTGTTTGTAGAATTTATGCTTTCCGTTCAATGGAACGAATTTCGGTTCCGGTTAGTTAACTGCGTAGGTTTGTTCGCGGCATTCAATTTCGCTTTTCAAAAAAGCAATTAAACCTGTAACATCAGATTCCTCTTTTGGATCACGCTTTCGGTGATATTCGAGAATCAAATCATGAGGCAATAATTTCAATAATATCGGATTTAACAAGTGTCCGTACGAACCTGAAGTTACTCCTAAATTACTTAAGCTTCGAATGTTTATTTCACAAGCGTCGTGTAATCTTCTTAGTGCATTTAAGTTAGAAGAATTTTTAACTGGTTCTATGTCCAAAAGGTTATTCATATGTGATTTGATAATTTTCTCTGGTTTTCCAAAGCGTTCTTTTAAAAGTTCTAAGCACGAATCGTAATTGTGTTCGGTTAACTGAAATCCTTCAACGACATTATATGCTTGTCCTATCAATAATGATTTCAAGTATACGAATTTTTTAGTCTTGCTTAACGCTTTGTTCTGATCAATCGCAGCTTGAAAACTGTTAAAAAAATCCTAACCATTTTCCTGCATTTCCTGAGAATTTTGGAATATTTAACTTTGGCAATTTCATAGCCGATGACGATACGTTTATTTCAGAAACGGAAGTGTTCAAAGAATTTGCATCTGATGCATTTTTCACAGACGAATTTGCATTACATTTATTTAATCTTATTTTAATTCTAAACTTTGCAGACATAATTTGTTCATTTTATTTATCATTTGCAGAAATATCTTTTTCAAATTCTTTAGCATCTTTTAACTGAGTTTCGATTTGTGAATTCAACATTTTCAACGTGTTTTCTCTTTCGAGAATTGTTTCATTCATCTCCTGCAATTCCTCAGTGTTTGTGTTTTCGATATTTTCTGATAACAAAGATTCTATTTTTGTAATTAATTTCGTAACGCTACTGCGTTCATTCGTACGTTTCTGCTTCAGTGTGTCTAAAGCTTCCATGTTTAAATTTGACTAATCACAATATAGAAACTTAGTTTTTTTTCAAATTTTCAAAGAAAAAGGAATTGCTTACCTGTTTACAGGTAATCCATCTGCTAATCTTCGAAATTCTAATCCAAAAGTCCCTTGTTGAAGGCACCACTAAAATATGTTATTTCTATAACCTATAGTTAGTTCTATTTGGAAGAGCTTTCGATTTGTATATTCGATTCAAATCACTACTTCAATTAAGTCTTAATGACACATCTTTTATATTACAATATATACATAATTCGAGATTAATTTCAAATCAGAGGATGGGGATTATTCCCCCTTCGTATCAAATTCGGTAAAATCCTAGTATACGGTGCAGCCTTGGTGCGATTTTGAAAATTATCGCCAACACCAAAAATGACCCAAAGAACGTCTACGTATATACTATAACCCGTTTACTACTCATCGTATATGTCCTGTTTTTACTGCTCATCATAAAAGTCGCCAAAAGTAGCCAAATCCCGTGTGCACCGGATACTAGGATTAAACCTCAAATTCTATCGAGAGAAACCGAGTGATTGTTTTTCTTTAGAGTACGAAGACACAACATTAAAACAAAAACCGAACTGAAAACAGTAATGATAGAAGAATGGAGGAGCATTGATGCAGATATTACAAATCAACTAGTGAACTCTATGCCCAGATGTTTGAAAGCTGTAATAAATACCAAAAAAAATGCTAGCTGACAGAAATACTACAATATTGCTAATATGCGCAGATTTCTTTAAAGTGCGCGAAGACTTTTGTGAGGTAACTTTTATGTTACATTTTTATTATTGATTTTTCAAAAATAATTTTGATATTGTTCATAAATAATTAATGTAGTTTTGCTAAGAGAAATTTATACATATTATTAAAAAATTTTCATTCTAAAATATTATTTTTTATTAATGAATGTATTTCCCTGAAACTCGTAAGTGTACGAACACTTTTGTGAATCACTATATGACTGTGAAGAATTCGTATGTAAGGCCTGAAATGAGATCATATAATCCGGTTGTTAATTTTTCCTATTCCCAGAACTATTTTATTTTTATTATTTATTTATTCATTTTTAACAAATGATAAAACGTCATATTTAATAATGGGAATACTTTTTCTAAGGAGAAATCTTTTTACAATATACTCCTAAGTAAATAAATGCTTTCAGAGGTATGAACATATAGATGTGTTTCCCAAAGTGTGGTACGCGTATCCCCAGGGGTACGAAAGAGTTTGGTGGGGGTACGTGTTACACCGGAGTTTGGTGGGGATATGCACTGCACCGTGCTTAGCTGCACCTAATTCTACTCTCTCGTGAGTCATGTCAAGACAGTCGTAGGAGACGTGAGATGGTCCGATGTGACACTCCAGGAATATAAGACACTTGGATACAGAAACAACTTACTTCGTTAATAGTTAGTGGCTTCTCCAGGCGTCTGAGTATTTTTAGCTTTTGTGCGATTTTTCTTATAGAAGTGCTTTAGTAAGTCCCACTAATTTTGATTATTTTTTTATAAAATATAATTTTTATCCCTAAAGTAGCTTATGGATTGCTGGTTGAAATCTGGAACAACTACACCGAAAGAAAGTAATGATTACAGTAGCAATCAACTAACAGGAAATAATGAAATTAACGACGAATCAACTTCAATTCTGAAAGAACCTGTTAAGGAAAAAGCAAGGAAAACTCGCAAGTACGACAAAGAATATCTTAAATTTGGATTTTCATGGACTGGAGAGGAAAATGAGCCTATTCCGCTTTGCGTCATTTGCTTTGAAAATCTAACAAACGAAAGCATGAAACCATCCAACTTATAACACCGTTTTCAGACAAACCATAATTAGTACAAAGATAAACCCATAGGTTTATTTGAAAATGAACTTAAGGATTTAAATCAGTTTCGAAAAGTACTGAGGGGTTTGACGGGAGGCAACAATCAAAAAATACTAGAAACTTCGTATCGCGTGTCGCTTTTAATTGCAAAATGTAGTGCAATGGAAACCGTTGGCGAAATGTTAATCAAGCCTGCAGCCAATATAATGGCAGAAGTACTGAAAGGAGATAGAGCGAAACAAACTTTTGACTACGTTTCTCTCTCAAATAATATAGTTCATCGACGAATCATTGATATATTTAAAAATGTGAAACAGATGTTATTATCTGATATTTCTTAAAGTTGCTATTATGCTATGATAGGCGATGAATCCACTGATACTGCGAATTTTGCAAATCTTACGGCGTTTGTTAGATACGAAAAAAAATCAAGAAATTCATGACGACTTTTTTTTGCCACTCTTTATTAGGTCACACGAAAGGAGACGATATCTTTAATGTTATGGATAAATTTATCCAAGAGAACAACATTAATTGGAATAGATGTGTTGGAATAAGCACAGATGGAACAAAAAGTATGGTAAGAATTGATGAAAGACTCATTGCAAGAATTCAAAATGTTGCCCCAAATGTCCTATCCACACATTGTTGCATACACAGAGAGGCTTTGGCAACACGCAAGATACCAACTAATTTACAGAAAGTTCTGGAGAAAGCTTGAAAATCGTTAACTAGATTAAAAACCGTCCTTTGAATGCACGACGTTTTTCGCAAATTATGTGAAGAAATGTGAAGTAGTCATATTCAGCTTCTTTTTCATACCGATGTTCGTTAGCTAGCACGAGAAAAAATCCTAAATCGAGATTGTATCCGGTTTTAGCAGAAAAAGTTCTGAAATACATCTTGCCTTTTCCAACTTCATGTTTCTGTGAAGTTGCTTTTTCAGCATTCAGTATTTGTCGAAAAAAAGGAGACGCACTTAAGCGTCCAAACGAGTACGCTTGCGAAGAGTACGTTTAACCAATAGAATTATTTTGCGCAAAAATCACGTGACGCTGTAATATAGCGTCAACAGAGCTGTATCTAATTACTTCACTGTTTAAGGCAAGTTGTCCGAATCAGATGATTTTTTTTATAGCTGAAACTTTACTATTATGTACAATTATTAAGCAGAGGCAAAATCGCAAAAAATGGCAAGAATGGGTCCGAAAGATTTATTAAGAGCAACCTATTCAAAAAGATTTTTTTTTTTTTTTTTTTTACTGCCTTGTTTGCGAAAGGAATATCTGGAATTATTAAATTTCTACTATTAGCTCACACTCTCCCTATATCTTGTTCAAATTTTCAGTACATAAAATGCTTTTTATTCATCCACTCAAGTTCAAATACAATTTTTTAAACTTGCAGTGAATGACACTTGATGTTAATACAGCTTTTTCAGATATTAAAATTTTTTAATTTTTAATTTAAAAAAACTATGTTTATATTTTTATTTATTTATTTATTTTTGTATTTTTAAACTTTTCTTTGTGCACCTAAGTAGGAATTGACTTAATTTTTTTTTTTTTTGAGGGGGGGGGGGTATATTACTTGTTTTTTAATTCCTTCAGGATGAGTATCGACCAGTTTGACAGACTTGCAGATTCTATATCGTATGAAAATTAGGATTTATAAAATTGGTTTGGAATACAGTATATAAAGAGAATTAAATTACTTAATTCTCTTTATATACACCATCCACCATATAATAAAACCAACTTCATATTTTTTTAACTCACTGTCTTTTGTTTTTCTTTTTATTTATTTTTGAATTTAGAATGAGGTTCAAACTTTGGACAGTTTATGAGAAATTATGTGCATGATAAAATATGCAATAAAGTAAAAATAAAGAGAGAATTTATAGATGATATATGATAAAGAGATGCAGATATATTTTTACATAAGGATTTCTATTTGCACTGCACATTTTTAAACTAAATTAAAAACAATAATAATAATGAATAAAATAAGAAATAAAAACAATAATAATAGGTAAAATAAGAATATAATGATTCATGATTAAATATAAGAAACACGTTTCAAAATGAGAAAAGCTAACTGAATTATACCGTCTACGGGTGAGGTCCGAACTTGCCACCTTTCCATTCCTCCGCCAACAGAACAGCGCGCTGACCACTCAGCTATCTGTAATAACGTTATTTGTGAAAAATAATGTAACAAGTAGAAGTCGCTGCAAAGGTCATTTAATTAAACTTAAATAAATGATTGCTGTATGACACAAGTTGTAACTTTCCTCCAAAATTTCGTAATTGTATTTTATTGAATACTCTTTCACAGTCAACTGCTTTATTTTAGGAGTTATTATATTGCTGAAGTTAGTTTTTGGTATATTTAATATTGGGATATTTATAGAGCTTTTTATTACACATGGTATAGCCAATATTTATAATAATTAAGGAGAATTTTGTAAGGCAGAAACTTTGATTTCGTAGAAACTGTAATTTATTTAGGCTCCTATTACTTACGGTGTTATAAATAGGTGAATCATATGGATATACAGGTCGGATCATTGCTTTATAAATATACAGTTTTCCCCTTTAATGAGAATTTTAAATTTATACTAATATGTACGGTTTGAGAAATCTGAAGATGGCGTGAACAATGCTGATTATTTTATTGCTGTATACAGTTATATTTCTAAGCAAAAACTCATCTCTGTGTGGCTCTGACGCCATATTGAAACGGGTAAGCAAGAAGGTTTTCTGATTATGACACGTGATAAGAACTCGGTCGGCTATTGGCTATACGCGCGCGTCGCGGGCGTAAAAGCTGAACAGGAGCGTACTCAGTTTTACGTCTTCTGCGTCCTGCGAATTTACGCCGGCGTCAAAAAAGTTACGTCAACTACGTCGGGAGCGTCCTCGTGTGGACGGGCCTTTACGCTGGCAACGTAAAAGCGCGTTCGTCAGCTACGTTTCGAGCGTACTCGTGTGGACGGGCCTTAAGTCGAAAAAAAGGAGCAGACTACTGGACGTGAACCGCGTCTCAGATTAAATTTAACAACTAGAGAACCAAATTATGACGAACTGTGATCGCAGCACAAACAGTTTCATCTTTCTCATTAATCCAAATAAATGTTATTTATAACATAACTTTTATTTATATTTTATTATGAATAATTTTATTTCTCTTTTCTTATTATTCTTATTTTCTTATTATTATTTCTTATTATTTTGCGTATGTCACGAAAAATAATAAATAAATAAACAAAATAATTATATTTTGATTGTTATTAAAATATATGCCCCCCCCCTTTTTTACGAGGAGTACTCAGCGTTACGAAAATTATAGAAGGAGTATGCATATGTGAAAAGTTGGGAAGCATTGATGTAGATGAATAATAGCAATTTTACAATATACACATAAAAATATCTCTGTTAACTCGCTCTTTATTCTGTGAATATCAGAACTGCATGTCTAAAAATGAACCATTTCTATGCTCCGGTTTAGTTTTATTAACTGGAATACGATTCCGCTCCATTTGAATACGTTTCCTGATAAGCGAATTTCTGGTTGGAAATTTATTATCTTCATTTTCACTCTGTTATTCAGTCGCGAAAGGCAGTTTGCATGCTGTGTTTCTTTGCTTATTTACAACTTGTTTTTAAAAATTTTTAAGAAACAGAAGGTGTAAGGTACAAAATTTTAAATCATGGAAGACCATTAAATGTCTTGGAACGAAAATAGCGATATTTAACATATTTGCCATTTTTCGATTTAAAAACCATGAAGACCGTTTTTTCATTCTAAAGCATATGAGACGACAGAATAGTGAAAGTTAGAAATTTCAATTTTTTTTTTTATTTTTTTTTTTTATATATATATATATAGTTATGGTAGCACTTTAGACGGAGATTTAAATTTCAATTACCATTCCTTCTATTCTGGCAATGGCCTAGCGCTTCTTAAGACTGCTGAATATTGAAGTTCGATCTGGTTTGGATTCTACGTATATTCTATCCTGTAGAAACGGACTGAGTGCAAGGTTGGCTTTCGTGTTTTTCCTATGTGTAACGTGAATAAGAGCCAGTTTCCTTTAGAATCTCCTGAACGAAGGTATCCATCCTCTTAGGCAAATATTCTCAGTGGCTTTGCCATATTCAAGTAACCCTAACCCCTCCTGGCGGTATTTAAATAGCTATCTACTTTGTTCTGTGCAGAGATCGGCTAAAATTATTGCATTTTGAAATGTTTCCATGATAAATTGTTCGAACTGGAAAATCTCTTATCGGTTTCCAAAACTAGCAAAGTTAAATTTTGCCAGTGAAGAAATCTTATCAGCAATCTGTTTTGACTCATATTTTTGAAGAAAATTTATGTCTCGATTTTTATTTTCTCCCAGCTTTCAGGAAAGATTTTGAGCAATACTCATCAACATTTGTAGTTTAAAGTTAGATAAGAGTTCATCAAAATCTATATTTTTCGAATTATGAAGTTTGAAATGGAAATTTTAGCTGGTCTCGAATAGAATTGGCAAAAGCTGGGGCATAATTATCTGTATTGTTTGCTATTGTCTTCATTACAATTTCCTCAGAAACTAATTTGCAAATTTCAGGATGTATTTTTATACGAAAGAGAGATTTCCATTTTCTTAGCATAGAAACGTAACTTAGTTACTTTGCCCGCAGCTTAATTGACATTTACTTTCGTCTACTTCCACTGATTTTCAAGCCTATCATTTCGCTTTCGTCGTCATTTTGGAATTTCATCCTAATTTTCATTGCTAATTGAATATTTATCAGTTTGCAAAATCATTCAAAATAACCTCATTACTATCTAACTCATCACAACTATGGCAAAAATTTTAACATTTTCGTCAATAGGACTAGCTCTGAAATTGGAGGAATTTCATATTTATTCAGCATCGGCTGTATACTGGGAAATGCTATACCGATGAGATAACTCTGAACAGATATGAATTATTTCACAATGGAAGAGAAGAAGTTTTATGTATCAAAAAGCTTGAAGACTGCTGTGGGTGAAACAATCAGAGTCCCTAGGTTATATAACCTATTTAGTATCAGGAAGACCTTAACATTATAAAGAAATCATTCACTCAAAACAAGTATGATTAAGAGATCTTTCTGCGAGCGACTACGTATAGTCTGACTCCCAGCATGAAGACACTCATCAGTGGCCGACTAGATAACATTGGTGAACAATAACTGTTCACCAATGTTATCTACTGAACAATAACTGTTCACCAACACATAGTGCGATACTCGTTAGTTCAAACGAGGATATCAAATAAATGGTTCAATCCTCGTTAGTTCAAACGAGGATTGAACAATATTCGAATGATGATTTCCTTGTTCAAATCCCGATAAAAGAGCTGACTGCGTGGACGTTTTCGTGGTTTTTCCCATGTGTGATGCAAATATGAACTACGAGTAGTTGCTGCCCTAAGGCATTCTTTTCCTTGAACAGATAGCCTTTGTGCGCTTTGCCATAATCATCTGAAAACAAACCACAAACAGACTGAAGAATTAATTAAAATTTTAAATCAGCAAATATTGTTCTTACCGGAAAAGGACGCGTAACAAGAAATTCATGCGGTTTCTTTTGCATCGAAGTATTAATGCTAGAAAAAAATTTCATCTCTTCCATTTTTTCCAACAAAAAAATAAGAATTTTTAAGTTCCACATAAACTTTCTGTAAGAGAGCAGGAAAATTAGTTTATAATAATATGTACAATAAAATCTACAAACATACAGATACACATCACACGATTCTTTTTAAAAAGTGTACACAGTTTCAATAGTTTATTTTAAAAAAGTACAATGGAAATTTGAAGGAACGATGTTATTTTCTTAATATTCCGTATGATGTTCGAAAGGAATAACGTATATCATGTGATGGCCACTTCTGTGATAGAGAAGGAATTTCATACTTCAAAATTAGGTAAAATGGGATCCATTACCAATCTGTCGACGACTAGTACAAGAATTAATAAATATAAAACAATTACTGTTTGGACTGTTAGTCCGAATTCTGTGCAACGAGAAAAGATACAGGCGACCTCGCATCTCTAAAGGAAAAGTAAAAATTTTTGAAGTGACTTCCACTTGATTTCAAATACCGGCGAAAGAGCTAAATATAATGGCGTTTCTCTATTTTTTCTCTTTATAGCTTGAATACAATACAGTTTTTTTTTAGTCCGAAGGGGCTTTGTACCTGAAGGACTATTATTTTCGTTTTGCGATTTTGCGTTCAATCACTATAAATGTCCGTTTCACTTTTCAAACTGTTGCCAACATATGTTAGAGTCCTGTATTATATTTGAAGAAATTAAGTAATGAAAAATCTGCATAAATGTATATATATTTCTCGCGTTGTGATAAAACAACGGTACATAGAGCCATCGGATTTTGAATGACGTAATCCTCCTACGAATATGAGCATGTGGAAGACCAAATTTGAAATTTGGAATTTGTTTCATTATCGATTTCATATTTTGTAAAACTTTAACGAATTTTTGAGTAACAAACTCAACGATTTAAAAGCGAGCAATGGCAACACTGTACGGGAGGAAAAAAAAAAAAAAAAAAACACTTTTTATCTCCAGTGCTCGGAACTGTGTATCGGAAATTCTAAAGATATTATTTTGCGACATTGCTACTGAACTGAATTTTATGGTTTAAGTGCAAAAAAAAATGATATTTAATAAATAAAAGTAACACACAAACTTTAAAAAACGCCCCTTTGGACGTAATTTAAAATCTGAAACCTTTCAGAATTTTTTTAAAAATTTTATTTTTATGAAGTCTTTCACGGTGGCATTCTTAGTATACTTTGCCGTAATGTAATAAATCCAATTCAATCAAGTCCAATAAAATGCAATTCGGTGATCTATTAGGCCTAGCATAACCCACTTAACCCACATTTAATCCAGGAATGACCTTGCATGGACCTTACATGAAAACTAGTACCTAAAATGTTTCTTGGCTCTGTGTAGACAGCCAGCTGATTTAACGTCGAGTCCTAATCTTTCAATAAAGTAACACCAAATCAGGAGAAGTTTCAAAACAAACCTTTTATTACATTCTAAGTCGAACAATTTACACAACTCGTGTACTAACAGTGCAACTACACAAAGTCCAACTCGTGTAACTCCATTGCTTGCGAGATTAAAAAAACGCAAAATAAAAGTGAAACTTACATTCACAAGACAAATTTTAGCCTTTTACATTCTGGTTCACGTCCTTGACTTGCGAAAGCAAACACGGCTAGCAAAGGCTGAAACCGAGTCAAGTAAATTTTGGACGAATATATTAATGGCGCGGTCAGCGGGTTGCTGCCAAAAGCTCTCTCAGAAATTTAAGAACTCTGTTCTTATATATTTTAACTAATTTGCATCCTAATGTGAGCCGATAAAATTAGAAGTAATTGTACAAAGAAAATAATAAGATAAGTAATTAATAAACATAAAAACCCTACAACCTTATATATGAAAAATCTAAAAAATATATATATATATAAGATTGGATGAGAAGGAATTAAAAATCAAACAAGGATCCTAAGATCATAGTTAATTATATATATTTATCTATGAGTTATTGTAAAATCTAAAATATTAATTTTATAAATCAGTTGGGAAATAATTGAAAAGTTTGAATAATATGAAAGTCAAATTAATAAATTATAAATCTAATAATATTCTTCTCTCTCGTAAGGACGGCAATACAAATCTTATTTCATCTTATCTTGCATCTAAATTTTCTTCAAAGTTTACCGAGACAATTGTTTTGGCTTATTATCTTAACTTTTTCTTCAAGTATTCAAACTTTTCTTTTAATCCGTTTTTCCTTCTTAATCTTAAACGTGAAATATACAGTAAAAGTTTTATCAGATTTTACCTAGTAGATTTTTCCTGTTGAATACCAGATCATTATATGGATTTTCTGCTACTTAAATAGAAACGCATATTTTCCTCGCATTTGATAAAATTTATCATTGCTATGAATAATAAATGCTTACGAAAATAATTTCAAAATCTGGCAGCTATCCTTGACAACTATTTATTCTTTTAATTAGCATCTACTGCAACCAAGTATTCAGAAATTTAGTGCATTTCGCTTAGAAGAACCTATGGATTCCAGATGCTGACTTCAGAAAATCCCTTTATTTTCCTTTAAAAAAGTCTGTTCGGAAATACTTATTGTATTATGCTGGATAAAATTTGTCGCAGAAGTCTGTGAAAACGTTGTTTTTACAGAAGTCTAAAGTTGATTTACTGAAAGATAATGTAAATAAGATGTTTAGTCAAAGGTGCGTTAGCTCAGAAAGGCTATTAATTTCGTTTTGGCATTTTGCTTTAATTCATCCTAAACGGCGGATCACTTTTGAAATTGTTGCCACTAAATATTATCACTCTGTATTATATTTTAAGAAATTAAATAATGAAGAATCTGCATAAATGTATGTATGTTTCTCACACTGTGATAAAACAAAGGTACCTAGAGCCATCAAATTTTGAAAAACGTACATCTCCACCCGAATATGGGCATCTGAAAGCTCGAATTTGGAATTTGTTTTATTATCTATTTCATATTTTGTAAAAGATTTATGAGTTTTTGATTAAGAAACTCAAAGACTTCAAAGCGAGCAATGGCAACACTGTACGGGGGGAAAAAACATTTTTATCTCCAACGCGCGAGACTGTGTATCGAAAATTCTAAAAATATGCTCTTGTAAATACTTTGCGATATTGCTATTGGACTGAATTTTATGGTTTAAGTGCGAAGAGCATGGTATTTAATAAATAAAGGCAACACACAAAACATTAAAAAAAAGACCTTTTGGGGCATAATTTTATAAAACCTGAAAGCTTTCTATTCTTTTTTCACATGTTTAAAGTTTTTTTTTTTTTTTACATATAAACATAATTCATATTTATGCATTACGAAGAACAAACGATTGTCTCGATTCTTTAGAAGCAAATTATTTTGCGGAACGACCCCTTCCATCTGAAATTATTTTCTTTTTGTAAAAATTAATTTCCAGTCATTAGATAGTTTTTCATATTCTCAGTTGGCAACAGACGATGTATGTTGTTGCTTTTAGAACTTATATGTACAGATCGGACACTTGAAATATAACTTACGTATCATAATGAACTATCGTATGCGACATTTATGAAATATTTTCTCTTTTTCCTCTGTTATTATTGTAAATATCTTCTGAAGTATTTACTTTGATTTAAAATGCAGATGTTTACAAATTATCAGAGGTGATATTACAGTGGATCTGCAGTAGAACTCTGTAACGGACATAATTATTTTAAGTTCGAAGCCTGACTGAATAAACTTTAAAATGTTTCAACTGAAGAATATGGAGAAAAGATTACACATAGTACTAAAATGAGTGACTTGACGAGAATAATTTTCAAAAGCAAGCAGTGGCGGATAGGCCAGCGGGCGACCGGGCTATTGCCCGATGGGCCGGAGCGATTTTCGGCCGATCAAGAAACTGGAACGATGGAATCGACATATGTGACTCGGCGAGACAGGCACGTGAGGGAAACATGGATGCGCGAACCGCATATCTCACTCAAACTCACATGAGACACGGTAGCTGTAGGCTGTAAAGTAGGGGTAGAGTAGAGCCTATAGTCGACAGTGGGTGACGGCGTCGATAGTCGAAAAGGTAGATTTATGAAACTACAATACAGACAACTTTTAATTTAATTGTGAAATTGAAACTATTGCATTATAACTACAAATAAAAATGACTCTCTAGCGAATTTTACCGTGTCACAGAATAATGTAAAACGATATTATTGCAAAAAATATTGCAGATGAATTTTTTTTTTTACGTTATTTTTTAGGTACGTAGAATTGATAAACGAAAAATCGTTTATCGAAACTTCGAGAAAAGAGACAAAAATCAATGAAGGATATTCCAAAACATTACTAAAAGTTCACGGATATGTATCCTGGATTTTCAAAACTAGAATCGTCTCCCACGACAATTACTGCTCAAACACAAGAAGAAGAGGCCGCCATTTCAAACGCCTTTGAAGCTGAAATATCAAACACACTTGAGAGCAATTCGGTGCTACTAACAACGGACACAACCAATATAGAAAATAATACCGTAGCAACAAGTGCATCATCATAGTCCTTTTCATATTTGTCGGCTTTCTATTTTGCACGACCGACAGCAGCTCAAGATCGACAGGATTTTATTAGCAAACTTTCCTGCCAACCTTCAGCATTAAAACATGTGCCTTTTCTTCTTAACCTAGCATTCTACTGTCTTAACGGGAATAATAGAAAATGGTTGAGTTTCTGTAAAGAGACAAGCGGATTATTCTGCTTCATTTGCTTACTTTATTACGACAGCTCTAACGAAAGTACTTTTATTAGTGGAGGAATGAGAGATTGGCGTCACGTAATACAACGCGTGAATGAACATAAATCGAGTAAAATTCCTAATAAACGTACAGAAGCACATATGAATGTAAAACGAAAAGACATATATAGTAGACGATTATAGACGAGATATAAATAGTAGTTATCATGTGTTCTCAGAGACGTAGACGATTCGTCAATAGAACGAAAGCGAGTGTTGGAAGTGAGAAATACTAAAAAATTCAATTGAAAATCATTATTTTGAATCTGATACCGAGTCATAAGGAGAGGGTTCTTTTATCTGTTAATGAGCATTCATCCAAAGCTAAATGCAATATTTTCGGAAATTGCGTCTTATTTGTATATAAATTACTCTTTAAATATAGTTTATATAGTAACGAGTATGCCAATTTCTATTTTGCATATAAGTTTGTACTCACCCTATTTATAACGCAAGTTGAACGCGAAAGAGCTTTTTCAAAATTAAAAGTTTTAAAGAGAAGATTAAGGAGTACTATGAAGCAAGCTAATTTGGAGTCGTCACTATTCAGGAACTTTGTCTAAAGCAAAAATTGAAGATATAATGGAGGAAATATTTGCCCAGGCATCTGGAATTTAAAAATATTTAAATGGCTAATTATGAATCAGTCGCTGTTTCGTTTATATAATTATTTAGTCACTGTTATTTATTTTTTGTAGTTTATTGCTGACAACGATAACTTATATATATAATGGCATTTCATATGGGGACCTTACGACCAGCATATGTTTTCCTGCCAGGGCCGATTTCTTTGACCAATCCGCCACTGAAAGCAAGGACTACGATGAAGAATGGGTTAACGAATAGTTGAAGACTATAATAGAAGAAAGAATAATGGAAGGAAGAGTCTAAAGGCCGGAAAAGTAGAGAAGAAATGGAATTTGAGTCTAAAAAAATACGTATAAAAGCTGAAAATAGATCTTCTACAATTTGAATGGTAATCATTTTTAAAAGTACGGTGTTTTTTAATTATTTTTTTTTTTGTATCCAAGCTACAAGAGGAAAATATTTTAATACTGATCTGCATCTAACAAAATAACAACGAAATCCACATTAAAATAGTTTTTATGTGTAAATGCGTATGGAAATATAGTAGTTTTCCATTAAATATGATAGAATGTTGAAATTCGATGTAATTTTAAGTACGATGTCTATGTACGTAATGTATGTGTAATGCAAATAAATTACTTCGCACAAGTCTTACCGACTGATATAATTCAAAGCCCCCGCTGCCGATAAAGAATTTCGGAAACACAACCCTTCTGAGTCAGACGCGAAGAGAACACTTTGCCCATTTCTCACTAGAAAGAACGCAAGTTAATTATTTATGTATGTTATATGTTGTTATATGTTATACATTATATATGTATATATGTTGTATGATCTTAAATTCATTTAGTGCGAAATTAAGTTATTCTACTACTTGCGCAATTGCTTCAAAGTAAGTTAATAATAATTTATTTACTAAATAAAATTGCTTATATTATCTCCTAAGATTAATTATAGTAGAATGATCTGAAAAGAGTGAATCCATACTTAGTAAGTTCTATTTCGAAAGATGTTTTTAAGTAACTTGAATGTAAATTGCTAAAAATGATTAACGGGGAATAAATTAAAAGCAAGAATTAAATGCAAGTAATCATTGTCATTGATCGGAAATTAGTTGACTTTTTAAGGGGAACAAACCAACTCCCGTTCAATGAACAATAATTCAGAAATAAATACGAAGGTGTTTAGTCCTTTACTCGAGCAATAAGGCTATGCCAAACCGGCAATTCAAGTCAGGCCAAACATTTCTGTGAATATAAGGGATTAAGAACAAACGCAGAGATCTAAAGAACTTATTCCGATTAAGTATTTTAGCTAATTTCAATTTTGAGTTAAAACCAATTGCAGTAAAAGTGATATCGCTCGAGTAAGCATTCATCGACACCCTCGTGTTTATGTATTTGAGTTCAATATTATTTGTAAAAATTAAACATTGAAAATTGTCATTATGAAATATAATTCAAAGTAGTTGAAATAAACATTAGAAAATTACTAAATATAAGAAAAATAATGCAATGTTTGTAAAAACAAATCAAAAAATAAAAAATATATATAATCAGAAAAGTGAATGTACATGAAGATATAAAGGCCAGAAAAGGCATTAATTAACTTACGTTCTTTCTAGTTGGGAGTGGGCAAAGTGTTCTCTTCGCGTCTGACTCAGAAGTGTTGTGTTCAGAAAATTCTTTAGCGGCATTTTCCCTTTCCATTTTCCGCTGTTATACTGGACTTAGCCTGCGTGGATTGCAGGCTTTTTGCCAGTTATCGTTTAATATGGGTTCCTGGAAGTACGAAAAACAGAACAAAGGTGTCGCAGAGACAAGATGTGAAAATAAGCGAAAGTGTGGCAGTTTGCCACAAATTAGTGTAACATCGTTAGGTGGTGTAAAATACAAATCAGATACAAATATGCAAAAATGTTGAAATGATGAAAGTCAAAAATAAAATATAGTTATTCAGATAGAAGTTCCATAATTGAATCTTGGTTAAATATGAGTATTTACAAATATACAACATTAGCGTAGAAAGTCAAAAGTAGAGCCATGTCATGTGATGACTCAGCCGGGGGCTTTGAATTATATCAGTCGGTAATTAAGCTGTATAACAGACATTCTTCTTTACGTTTCGCATTAAACAAGAGCTTCAATGGTCTGTTTCGGCGAAACGCGTAATGGTATTTAACCTAGTTCGACACTCAAGTTTTTTTCCCTTGAAAAGCCAATTGAGGGTACGAGTGGGTTAATTTACCATTTTCCGCTATGTAATTATTGTATTTTTGTATTGTTGCAATTTATGTTTTCATTTTAATTTTTGCATTTTATGTATTGGCATTTCTTCAGTCCATATTTTTTATTGTTTTATTATATGTATTAACTTTTCATATATATATTTTTTTCCGTCTATCTATTTTTTATGTGTGTTAACTTTTCACATATCACAACGGTCAGTTTAATTTTTTCGTGCATTAGCATGTCTTCCAACATTAATTTTGGCAGTTTTTTTCGCGTGTTTTCAGTTTTTTCCAGTTTTTCCAGACAAAAAATTTCTTCTTAATTTATATTTTAGTAATACAGCGTTGAAATATTTCGTGGAGCTACAGCTCCTGGTAACCTTTTAGCAAGATCGCTGCAATGTTTCTACCTACTACTATTATTTCATATCTTTTTGCAGCATTATGCGCAAAAATATTTTAAGACCAAATAGGTCTTACGTCTAATTACTTGTTAGCTTTACAATTTCTTTTACAATTAATTTTCTTTTTAGCAGCCTCGAGCGCTAAATGTTTTAATAAGTTTAGGTGTATTTCAATTTCATTTTTCAAGCTTTAGCTTTTGAGCTACCGGATACTGTTTACAGTTCCACTTTCACGATAGGTTAGTCTTCCTTCCCAAAAACACTGTAAAGCAGGCTAGCTCCCTCTTTACTTTCATTCACAGGCTCAGATCAATCATATAGAGATAATTAAATGAAGCAACATGCTTTGAAAAACTTGTAAGGCTAATGCTACTCCACTTCCTACTAAAACTAATAAGACACAATCACTATGAAAGACTCACAATTGTATCTACCAAATCACCTGTAAAGAATGTTCTCTCACATATATAGGTCGGTGTCCGCCGATAACATCGCGGCAAAAACGTCGCGGACGAAAACGTCGTGGAGAAAACAACGCAAAACGAAAACATCGTGCTACAAAACATCGTGGGAGAAAACATCGCAAAGAGAAAACATCGCAGTCCTAAAACATCGTCGTCGAAAATAAAGCGGTTCAAAAACTTCGCAGTTTAAAAACATCGTCGTAGAAAATATCGTGGTAAAAAATAAAGTATCTACAAATCATCGCATGACGATAACATCGCAGACATGCTTTAATAACTGTAAATGAATATTCCCATAAAGATTTGTGAGCGCAAAATGTAAAGAAGGATAATTTTTACTTTCACATTTTTTATTAACTAATAAATTTTTTCTGAAATAGTAAGAAGGAAACTTAAGCATAGAAAATTAAATGCAACTTCATTATACTTTTCATGAAAATTACCAGTAAAAACTTTATAAAAATGATTTATTAATGGCCTTTGTTAGTTAACTATGTCAGTTTAAAATTCTATTAATTGCTATAATTTGCATTAATTTGCTATGCTTAAGTTTCCTTCTTACTTTTTCAGAAAAAATTTATTAGTTAATAAAAAAATGTGAAAGTAAAAATTATCCTTCTTTCCATTTTGCGCTCACAATTAAAGAATTTCAACATTTACTTATCAAGACGCCTTCTTTCAACTCTTTACACAATAAGAAACGACTCTATGATCTAATCAAAAAACAACAAGATAATTTTATCATTACAAAAACTGACAAAGCTAGCAACAATTTTAGTGTTATTTGAAAAAAGTTTTACTTCGACCTTCTGCACAAAGAACTAAATAGTAATGGCACTTAGCAAAAAATTACTACCAACACCAAAATTCTTATCAATAAATTTAACGCACTACATAAAAGACTTAAGATACATCCCCGGAACTATAATAACAGATTTGCTAATCTCGATGCGCTTCCAAAATTTCATAAGTCTCCTATTAAATTCAGGTTTATAGCCAATAGTACCAAAAGTTATCTTAAAGAAATAGATTATCTTTTTGCAAAAAAACTTCGTTTAATACGTGACTTGATTAATAACTATGATTTTCAGGATCTGCATTGCAACTGGATGATTTCAAGTAACGAACTCATGATTAAGACAATTAATTCACTTCAAATAGACCATATACAATGCTACGATTTCGAGAACCTTTATACTACCTTACCACTTGAAGAAATCTATACCAGCTTACTTGCTCTACCAGATATAATTCCACAGATTTCGACAATAATTGATAACAAAAAATGGCAACTTTATCTTTCGAGCGTGCTTTTCAATAATTTTATTCTCTTTAACAATAGCATCTTCAAACAAATTCAAGGAATCCCAATGGGGGGAATTTTTCGAGCGCTGTGTGTGAATTATTCCTTTTCACAAAAGAATTGACCTTTGTCCGTTCACTAAACAAAGAAGAACATAAATTTTACCAACACATATATCGTTACATTGATGATATCATAGCCTTTAACAACCATAACAAAATAGAAGCTGCAAATATCTACCCAACTTGCTTAAAACTAAATAATACAAATACGGCGCAAAATAATGTAATACCTTGACCTAAATATTATTGATTACAATTTTATTAAAGTCTACGACAAGAGGAGAGAATTCGCTTTTTCTACACTAAAGTTAACCAACTGGAATTCTAATATTTCCAAAAGAATCATCATTAACACAATTTTTTTCACAGCTACTTAGAATAAAAAGAATATGTAATACTACAGAACACTTACAAGAAGAAATACTTTACTTCGTCACAATTTTGAAAAATAACCAAATTCCTCATAAAATAATTAAAAATACCTTAAAAAAAGCTGGCATTAGCCTTACCAATTTTTAGATAATTTTTTTTTGGATAATGAAATTTTATGCTTAAAGCCCAATGGGACGGTATAAAGTAGATGGCTGATTTAGATAATCTAATGTAAAATTGTATAAATGTACAGATTATTCACTTTAATACATTTTCTTTCCTCCAAAGATTTTGGCATTATACTTTAATACTATTATTTAATAGTTTTAAATTACTTAGAAGGCCAAACTCTACTATTATTAACAAATCGGGCATTTTCATTTTTCATAGTAGCTTGACCGCCCTCTAGCTTGAAGAATGACGACTTTTTTCCAATTTACTCTTTATTTTGTGGCCAAAAATAAGTAATTTTAGCTGAATTAGCCATTTTCACTTATTTTTAGCAGTTTTTTTTATCTAACAACTTGACTGACGCCATTTTCAGTTCTTTCCGTGTCTTTTCTCGTTTGTCACACCCTCTATAAAAAAAAAAGAGGGGACAGGAATCCCCGCCAAACTACAATCTCAGCCCATTGGCCTATGCAGATTTTATTGTTTCGCCCATCTACGTCACACGACGAGAGAGAAGGTTGGTTGGACACGGAGGGGTTTTGCACCCTTTTCTAAAAAGTTTTCGGATGCAAAGGACGGCACCTCTAGGGTCAGTTTTTTCGTTTCTATCGTCTGTGTTTTTTTGGTCCTAATGAGACCGTACGACGTTTGTTTTCTTGCAAATTTAATTGCGTTTTTATTTGATTATACAGCACCATTCTCTTTATAAAAGTTCTATCTTCTTTAAGCTCTACGGGACCAGCCAGTACGTTGTTGTAATTTTTTGACTAATAGCAGACCGCTATTTATTTTATTTTGATTTTAATTTTACATTGCTCGCAGTTGCAATTACTTTTAACACCCTAATGTGTTTTTCAGCGGACGTGTCGGGAAAAAGGAACAGAGCAGTGAAGCTCCAAAAAAGATTTATTCGGGAATATTCATGTTTTATAAAAATTTTTTCGCATTAAACAAGAGCTTCAATGGTCTGTTTCGGCGAAACGCGTAATGGTATTTAACCTAGTTCGACACTCAGTTTTTTCCCCTTGAAAAGCCAATTGAGGGTACGAGCGGGTTAATTTACCATTTTCCGCTATGTAATTATTGTATTTTTGTATTGTTGCAATTTATGTTTTCATTTTAATTTTTGCATTTTATGTATTGGCATTTCTTCAGTCCATATTTTTTATTGTTTTATTATATGTATTAACTTTTCATATATATATTTTTTTCCGTCTATCTATTTTTTATGTGTGTTAACTTTTCACATATCACAACGGTCAGTTTAATTTTTTCGTGCATTAGCATGTCTTCCAACATTAATTTTGGCAGTTTTTTTCGCGTGTTTTCAGTTTTTTCCAGTTTTTCCAGACAAAAAATTTCTTCTTAATTTATATTTTAGTAATACAGCGTTGAAATATTTCGTGGAGCTACAGCTCCTGGTAACTTTTTAGCAAGATCGCTGCAATGTTTCTACCTATTACTATTATTTCATATTTTTTTGCAGCATTATGCGCAAAAAATTTTTAAGACCAAATAGGTCTTACGTCTAATTACTTGTTAGCTTTACAATTTCTTTTTCAATTATATATATATATATATATATATATATATATGTATATATGTAAAGAAGAATGTCTGTTTGTGTGAGTCACTACTATAGCTATTGTCACCAAACGTTTTACAATTTTTTTGGGGGTCCTGGAAAAGGTAGTACTCCACGTTTTACCAAAGAAAAATAGCTAAATGCGAGTTATTAATTAAAAACTCTGAAAACACTAATTTTCGTCCTCATTTTTCCGAGTGGCAACAGTCTCACGCACTTGAGATAGAAATCTGCTTGATTTCAAGAAGTGTTGCCACTTCCCGCTTTCAAATCGTACAGTTTGTTAATAAGAAATTTATAAGTTTTACAATGAAATAAAACTAGCATTGGCAAACATTAAATGCATTATTTCAAAATTCAAAAATTCGTGAGAAGCCATTTCGACTGTTCCCATCTTCGCACGACTTAATTATAGTAGAATAATTTAATCAGTCGAAATATTAATTAAAAACTCCGAAAACACTAATTTTCGCACTCATTTTTCCGAGCGGCAACAGTCTTGTGCGTTGGAGATAAAAATGCTTTATTTCGAAAAGTGTTTCTGCTGCTCGCTTTCAAATCGTAGAGTTTGTTAATAAAAAAGTTGTAGGTAAGTTTTACAAAATGTCTCTATATGAAGAAGAATTTCTGTTTGTGTGTTTGTTTGTTTGTTCGCCTTAATAATTACTGATTGTTATGATCAATTTTTTGCCACATTTAATCTACTAAAATTGAATAGAGGTGAAATATTGGATCGAACTTGAGCTTTTACGACCATTTGATTAGAAAGACGAAAATCATTAAAAAAACTGCGTGCCATTGTTGCTGATATAATGAGAGAGAATTGGTTAATATTTCTATCGAAATTTTTATGTGGGCTCCATATCGCTTCAGATTGAAAAATGTGTGACTATGAATCTTTTTTTTTTTTCATCGTTACTAGAGAAGGATTAACGCGGTACCGTTCTCTCCGTTTGTTAGATACATACTCTCAATCTAACTTAACTGGTATCGGGTACTTCCGCTAGTAATGTATATAATATACTGTTACGAAATGTACAGGCGCAGTAAGATGGCTTCCCCGTAAAGCAGTTTTAGGGTTGCCAAAAAATGGGCAAAATAAGGCAAGGTTGCCACATTTGGCGAGAAATCGCCCATTTGGCGACAAAATCGGCGATATACGATGGACGGATGGAGAACCTTCTTTAACGAATTCTTACCGGTTTAGCCCAGAATGTTCTCGAACACAAGCCGAAAGCTATATAAACCCTGCTGGTCCGCAGTCAGTGAGTGTGCCTCGTCGAGAGGGCGAGAGTGTGTGTACCTCGTCTAGCGAGCTGATAGTCAGTCACTGAGCGAGTGTCTCGAAGTCTAGCGTCGAGTTGGTCGTCGAGTGCATCGAAGAGTCTGTATCGCGGTTAGTGCATCGTCGAGAGAGCGTGTTGAACTCCGGGAACGACTGAACCGAAGAGCCGGGAGTCGTGCTCTGTGTGACGTCGAGTGCATCGCGAGTTGTAGCGTGGAGAGTCTCGAGAGTACGTGGAGTTCCAAGAACGACCGAGCAGAGTCGGGAGCTATACTCTGCTTTGCAGTGAAGCTGCCTCCACCGTTATAGCCTGATAACCTGAAGGCTGTGTCTCTGATTATGTCAGCGTGTTTATAGTAGTTCTTCGACGACTGTAAGATGATTTTGGAGCTGTCCTGATTCGTACTGGCTAAATAAAAGTGTGTTTCGATATTTCATCAAGTGCTGTCGTCGTTATTCACTCCAAATCCACATGAACCCCGTATGATCGTGAAGAAAGAAAATAACGTAACAACTGGTGTCAGAAGAATAAAAAAAAACGTAACAATACATAATGTGACAGCATAATGCACTTAATGAATGTAATGTATGTAATTTACGTAAGGAATTATGTAAGGTACGTAATGTGTGTGAAGTAAGGATGATAATGTTGTTCAGTTTAGGTCAACTGGGAAGTCAGAATGAACAAATGTAAGTATTTTCTTTTTAAAAAATTAATTTCAATAACTGGATAGTTATCATCTTCTCAGTTGGCAACAAGCGATGTATTGAACTATTAAAAATAAATATAAGTTTATACTATTAAAAATATAATATTTCTTTTGTTAACTTTGATTAATACCAGTGCAAAATGAAAGGAATTTTATTTTGGGAATATGAATACACTGGTATTAATACAGGCTAAAATTATTGCTTTGGAGGGGGACAACAGTAAGATGGTCCGCAGAATATTCTACTTTATAAAATAGTATCCGCTTGAAAAAAATTGAGAAACGCTACTCTAGCCTATGACTGTAATTATTTTCTGAAGTATTACATTGATTTAAAAAGATAGAAGCTAATATATCTGATAATGGAAGTCTCAATTTAGGCCTTAATTTTTTAGTATCAAAGAATACGGCAGTCATATCAATAAGCTTCCAACTCTGATTTAGAATGAAATGTTGCATATCAAGGTTGTGGATTATTTTCCCAGAATTTTGTATTTGTGTTGAGCCCAATCCTGCCACAGTAATGTGAACAATAATCCTGCCACAGGATTTGGAATGGACGGATTTACGGAAGTGAAAGCCCATCATACGATCGAATGGAAAGGTGTTCAAGGTCATTAGTGATCAAAGCTATTACAAATCGTATGTCCATTATCACAAAACCTGTCTCAAGAATTAGGCCGAACTACGCAGTAACCATTTCAGGACTTCTAACCAGTCTCAGTATACATAGTTTGATGCCGTCTACAGAAGCGGAAATTTAGCAAAACGTCCATTATACGTATTTTAATCACTATTACATTTATAAGGTGTTCAAGCTTCTTGTTATCTCTAATATTCAGAGCCGCTTGCGACCAATTGCCAACAAGACAGTTCGTGAAGTAATCGGTCATTCAGCCTCCAACAATTCCTATATTGACATTACATTCCACATCTTTAGTCGATGTGGTTACCGAATCTGTCGCATGTTGAACATGTATGGCTCAAGGACTGGCTCACCACATGCGGCTACAGGAAATGAACTTCGGCAACGTGTTGTAACAGCAAGGACTAGCATAATCCAAAGATATATCTGACGTCTGTTCCTCTCTTTGCCAAGTTGTGTTAATCGCCGCTCGTTATAGCTACACTAGATACTTATTTCTATACTCTTTAATCGACCTTAGCTATAATTGCAATTATTTCGTGCGTACTTTGTATCCTGTATCTCTACCATTAGATAATGAAGAATCTGTTTGCATGTTCCTCGCATTGTGGGAAAACGACAGTACCTAGAACCACCAAATTTTGAACACACATAATCTTTCAAATAAACATGTGCACCTCGAAGCCCAAATTTTAAATTTCAAATTTCCTTATTTATTTATTTAATATTTTTACGAATTCGGGTAATTTTGATATAAGAACTTATAGTATTTTGAAGTTCCCGGAAGTAATCCCCCTACTCCGTTGCAGATAGCGAGAGTCAGGTGTAATATGAAGTACTGTAGTATGTAATAATAATGCATCAACAGCATTTAAATTTTTCTTTGTATGAAAACGACAAAATGCTGCTGATTGTTGCAAAAGAAGAGTATGAGCTGAGTATGCTTGCTTTTCTTGGGGTCGTGGTTCATGATTTCGAATAGTAATTATAGTGCTTGGATGCTGGTGAACGTTGTAAAATTTGTGAGCAGTTTCCGAAATGCATTATTTTGATGGTTTCGATTTTTAAATCGATATATAATGCTATTCCTTATAAACCCAGGGGCATTGGCTATTTCCCTGAGGGCTTTATTTTCTAAAATTTGAATTTTGTAGAGATTTGTTTTTGTATCATATCCCCATAGTGGGAAGTAAGGTTGGACGTTTTAGAGCTTTAACATAATAGCATTTGTATTTCTTCATCAAATAACCTGGGAGTAGATGAAAAAGTGAGTCAATGAATAGAATCGCATTTAACTTATTAACGTTAATTGAAATTCTCTTTCTTACCTGTAAGCTGTTCTTCCAGTAAATCAAGATAATGCTGATGTTTACGATAAATATTTTCAAGTGTTTTAGCCTGTGGCAGTATAGCTGTATCGTCAGCAATGAGTGGTGATTGAATCGTAGGATGTTGTAGGATATAAGTATATACATTGTACAAAACGGACTTAGAACTGAACTTTGAGGTGGATTTTGGATTAACAAACTTACTGATTTGAAAGCGAACAGTAGCAACACTGTTCAAAATAAAATATTTTTATTTCCATCTCTCCAGTCATTCGGAAAAATGTGCGGTATTTATCTTTTAGTTTTTAATCAACAAATTCGGTTGTATACAAGCAATATGTTGCCCCTGTCTTAAAAATTGATTTTATTTGCTACGCACCAGTGTGTTGCCATTCGGTAAAGCGAAAGATGTTTAACTTCCAAATTTAATGTGTCTGTTTTTGAATAATAACAAGCTAAGGCATTTAAAAGCAATAAACGCAGTTCTTAAAAATATGTTTTCTACTTTTTGATCTGTTTATCATGATATGTCTAATTAGAAATATTAAATATTTTTATAAAATTACATTAGCGTGACTCATTAAAGTCATTATATATTTATGTTTTTCTCTTTTATGATAACTATTTAAGCGGCTGGCCGCGCAAGCGGCTAATGTGTGAAATATACGGCTTTAATAGGCTTTTCTATTATCGCAATAACGCATTTAAGGGCAGCAATGTATTATTAGAATCCATCTGACTGCCTTAATATCCGATAGCTGATTGGTATTCTATGGAGAAAGATTCACGTCCTCAGACTAAAGTGTGTAATACTTTTCCTATATGTTATGTTGTGATGTAGCCGTTCCTCAATAGACACTAATGCCGGCTAGCTTTAAAAGGATTTATTAACAGAGCACACAGGAACGGTTACAAACAAAAGAAATATACATAAAAATGAAACATATACCAAATGGAACATCAAACATTGAGAATAACATAACATAGTAAGCTATCATCATGGCGGCTGGAGGTCGACTGACGTTTATTCATATCGCCACGAGATGGCGTTTAAATAAAATAGTTCGGTTACAGTTCATGAGTTCATGGCGTGAATAAAATAGTTCAGTTACACTTAGATAGGTCTGTTACATCCTCCCCCTCTGACTTCGTAGACGTCTCGGCAAGAAGGCAGGAACTGACATTTGTCTACTTTGTGCAGCGGGCGGAGAATCAGGTGAATGGGCTCCAGTTTGACGAGGAGTAGATTTTGCGTCATCAGCACCTTGTGCAACAGGTGCAGATTCGGATGGTATTACACGTTTCGGGCGTCCTCTTTTCTTTAAGGGAACCACTGGAATTACACGAGCTGAGTTTTGCTTATTTCGCTCTTGATATGGTTTCAAGGCTGAAACATGATACTTGCCGAGAATTTTGTCTGGTTCATGAGGATCGGCAATATCATAAGTGGTTGGAGATCTTGTAGTCACTATCACATAAGGACCATCTCTCTTCGGCATGAATTTAGCAGTTTTCTTCAGTGGACCTTTGCTGATTGGGTGGAGGGTGACCCAAACTTTATCTCCAGGAACGAATTTCGGTGTTTCTCTTCGTTTTCTGTCATCATAGCGTTTCTGTTTATCTTGATGCAATTTGACTCTTTCTCGTACCTATTGTACATTTCTTGCAAAACGTTTCAAATATGGAGTAATTTCGGGAACAAAATTATCGTTCTCAATTACGGCTTTTATATCATGCTTTACATCATCTAAGGTTCGTAACTCTCGTGCAAATTGAAGAAAAGAAGCAGAATGTCCAGTTGAATCACATTTGGCTGTATTCAAAGCAAACCTTATTAATGGCAGTTTATCCTTCCATGACTGATGGTCGTTACCAACAAGTATTGCTAAACGTGGTTTCAGATCTCTATTCTTCCTTTCAACTGGGTTAGATTGTGGGTGATAGAAAGGAGTAAGACTTTGATCAATGTTCAAGATATAGCATAGTTGTTGCATAACAGCACTAGTAAACTGGGTACCATTATCACTTATTATTTTCTTGGGTAACCCAAATCGAAGGGCAACTTCCTCCAAAAGAATAGTGGCACATTCTCTGGCCGTGGCTTCCTTTAAAGCAAATAGTTCTGTCCACTTCGTAGCACAGTCCTGCACAATAAAAATCCATTTTTCACCAGACGGTGTTTCAGGAAGGGGACCGAAAAGATCAATTGACAAGGTTTCAAAACGTTGAACATAGACTGGAATTTGAAGTAAGCCAGATGGCTTTTGATTAGTGGTTTCTCCCCCTACTTTGAAGACAGTGTGATATTTGTTAAGCAATGCATCAGTTGCAAGCCGTTGGGCTGTAGTTAATTGCTGTCCTTCATTTTCTCGTAGTTGGCAGTTGTTTACAACAACTGGGGTTTCTTCCAGTACTTGGGATTGATGAGGTTTCACGAAGCTATATTTTCTTCGAGGTTCATCAGAAAAGTTCCACTTATTTTCAGCAAGATTTAAAACAATTTTAGCTTTTTGAAGAAAGTCAGTTCCTAACAGAGTCGAGTTATTTTTGGCATCAGGCAACACAAGGAGCGGAGTTTTGAACTCTCTGCCTTCGAGAAGAATGATTTGTTCGGTGCGAAGTACCTCTTTTTCAGATACCAAACCATCAGCGAAAGACACCTGTAGTGTTGTCTTTTCAAATACTGCATCTTATTTCTGCAGAATATGATAGAGGGATTCACTTGCAATTGAGTGACTAGCACCAGTGTCGGCGAAAGCTGTACCGGAAAAACCACCAATACTAATTGGAAATACAGCAGTCCGAGTGGAAGATAAACAGGATCGGATTTGGATAGTGCCAAAATTTGATGAATTTGAAGTCTCTGGGGGGTTACAGTCTGAACATTTAGACTTGATAAAACCAGTTTTTCCGCACCCATAGCATGTTAAAGGAGGTCGCGTTCCTTCTATTTGTTGCTGACCACGATTTAAAAAAGTTTTATGAGTTCCCTGTATGTCACTTGTTCGATTTTCTACTTTGTGTTTGGATGGATTAGTCGGTTTGTAAGAATAGTTCCGCCTGCCAGGAAGTTGAGTTTTATAGTTCGTATTTTTAACACGTACAGTTTCATAATCATCCAATTTCTGTACTAATTCAGATGAACTCTTTATTTTTCCCCAAGTATCAATAAAATGCTCCTTAACGTCACTACTGACTCTTCTTTTAAGCTGATCTGTCAGGACCAAGTCTTTGAGTGATTCAAAGTCGGTAACATCGAGACTATGGAGCCACTCTTCGAGATAATTGTTGAATTCGTAAGTAAAATCTTTCCATAAAGACCCAGGGTGTTTTTGGTGTGTAGTAAGTTTAATTCGAAATGATTCAGCATTTAATTTGAATCTTTGTAGCAGAATTTTCTTGATGTAAGAATAATCTTCTAATTTGTCTTTTGGTTCTCTTAAAATAATTTGCGAAATGTCTATAGGCAGAAGAGGTAGGAGATGAGTGATGTAATCTATTTGTTTTATATTAACTTTCTCACATTGTCTTTCAAAAATTTGCAGGTAGGTTGCAATGTCAGAAGTTCCTGTAAATTTAGGGATTAGGTGTTGAATATTTGTTCCAATAGCTGCATTTGAAGCAAAGGCGGCATAGTTAGGGTTTGAGCTAGCAGCTGCCAGGTTTAATTTTAAACGTTCCAATTCTAATAAAAGTTCTTGTTCTTTTCTTTGACGTGTCTCCAGATCGTTGCTTTCACGTTGTTTTTGTTGTCTAGTTTCGATTAAAGTTTCCAGAAGATTCCTGGTAAAAGCCTCATCATAAGTGTCAGAATTGACAATAAGATCTTTAAGATCTATTACTCGCATAGTGTCGTTTACAGTGAAACCCAGTTCTGCAGCGAGAGTTTTTAAATCCTCTTTTCGTGCTTTGGCAAGGTAAGCCATAATTATATGAGAGGTCAGGGGGGAGGGAAAAGATGAAGTTGAATTTGTTGTTTTTTCGATTTTATTCACAATACAGTATTTTAGAATTAATAATTATACCTTTAAGTAAAATGTATATACCCCTATTAAACAGCATGTATGAATGTAAACAATGTTACTCGTACATTTATATACCACTATTAAACAGTATTTATAAATGTAAACAGTAATACTCACAAAATTTATTATTTCGGAGTCGTAAAAATATCATAAAATGCACTCATAAATTCAACTTGTATCAAGAAAATAACATATAATAAATTGCTCAAAAATTGTTTACTACTTAGCAAAACATATAAAACATACATAAATGTCTTACCATAAGCTTTTATATTTAAGCTGAATTCTTCGAAATTTTAATCTTAACAAAATATTAAGCTGATTAAGCAACACACACTTAGTAACTCTTTTCGTTTATTTAAATAGTCATTCGATTTTATTCATAATTATTTTTTTTCGCTTCAAGAAATATTTTCAAGACATGCATTCATTAAAGGAAAACAATCGTATTTTCTTAAAGTATTATACTTTAATCATTTTCTCAAAATGTTCGTCGAAAGATAAATCAACAAGTACAATATTTTATTTTATGTAGAATAAAACATTTAATAAGGAACAACAGCACTCAAAGGAAATAAAAATAATAAAAGATTTGACGTAAACACATCATAAATCATCGCTAGTCTAAACATTTCCGCGGGGGGAAAACATTTGCTGCTGTATGTCAGAATCGAAACTAATAAATTCTAATGAACAAACGTCCATGAATATATTCAAACTTTAACATCAAAACATGTATTCAGTGAAACAATATTATTCACAAATTAATTTACTATGCGCATTAACATTTTAAAATAACAAATTACAATTCAAGAAATAACGTTTGGTTAACAGAAAGCTGTTTGCTTTCGTTTAATACTCTTATGTAGTATCAATAAATGAGATTTCAGTAAAGAATTTACATTTGCTTTAAGAATCAGCTTATAATAAATAATCAGTTTAAAAGAACTTTAAACTCAGATTAAACGATAATGTAAACGAAACTTATCTTTTCCGTTGAAATTGTCCAGTTGATGATTCGATGTGCTAGCAGCACGGTATGACAATTTTAATTCCAGAATTGGTTTCCAGAATATTTGACCAGTAGTCCACACCTGAAAAGAAACTGAGCCGATCTCCAGCAACTAAAAGTTAAATTCGGGAGTAAGAGCTTGTTAAAGCCAAACAGAAATTTTAAACATTTTGTTGCGCCATTTTGGATTCAAATTTAGTTGGGCGCCAATGTGATGTAGCCGTTCCTCAATAGACACTAATGCCGGCTAGCTTTAAAAGGATTTATTAACAGAGCACACAGGAACGGTTACAAACAAAAGAAATATACATAAAAATGAAACATATACCAAATGGAACATCAAACATTGAGAATAACATAACATAGTAAGCTATCATTATGGCGGCTGGAGGTCGACTGACGTTTTTTCATATCGCCACGAGATGGCGTTTAAATAAAATAGTTCGGTTACAGTTCATGAGTTCATGGCGCGAATAAAATAGTTCAGTTACACTTAAATAGGTCTGTTACAATATTTATTTGTTTTATTTTGAGAACAACGTATATTAATAAAAATATTTTTAAACGAATGACGCAGAAAATAGTTCGAACTAAATAAGTTTTCACTTTCTTTGTTCCAATTTATTGTGCTTTCCGTATAAATTTGCTGTGTAATATAAAACTGCGATTAATACAAGGATATTTATTTATCATGAAAACATACAAAATATAAAATATTTCAACACAGTGCAAATCGAACAAACCATCGCTTATCAAAATTTTGGGGAAAATTTTTCGCGCAAAATATCATGGAAATGTCTAGCATACTTCGCTGATATATTCAGAATCGTTTAGTTATCTTTTATTAATGCTGGTATCAAATTTTGTTATCATCTCATGTTTCGAAATTTGCTCAAAAAGAGACCATTACGATTTCGACGCATCAAAAAGTGCATTTGATAACATCTTCTTATGAGGTAATTTATCATTTTTAAACAGCTGAAAACTACAGTTCCATAGCTTTAATAAAAATTGTGGCTTCATCATAAAAATATATGCCAAAATATTAATATAATTAATGAAAAAGGTCTGCCGTGGACACCACATGTCTTCCTTCTACGGCCTATTAAATTATATACATTTTTTATTGCACTTCATTTAAACTTATTTCCACGAATTCTGCTAGAGATATATTTCCCATTCAGTTTCAGGTTGCCGTTCTCATACGCTTCATTCAGTGAAATTTTTCTTCTGTTGCTAAATGGCTTTAAATATGGCTTATGTCATCTTGCACGATAATTATCAGTACTTCATTTGACGAACACCTTTCCTTAGAATTTCTTCCGTTAAAGTGAAAATTACCTTGACTTTGTGTGTTGTTAAGTTAATGAATAGGAAATGAGAGAATTTCAGATAGAAAAGTAGCACTTCAAATTTATAACTGTTTAGGGAACTTGTTAGAATCATGTTATAGAATAGAAATTTGTTCTACTGTGGAGTTTAAATTCCTTTTTCTCACTTTTACAGAATCAAAAGTAGGAAGACATTATGGAAAAACTATAGCAACTGTAAAAAAATGGGGAGAGAGGGAATTTATATGTTTACTGCATGTAATAAACAGGAAAATGAATATTTACATGCTCTGGAACATACAAAGACTGAAAAAAAAAATTTAAAAAATCTGATGTGAACAACACATGACTTCTTTGCACAGCCTATTAAATTATGCACATTTTTGTTGCATTTCATTTAAACTTATTTAACCGAATTTCGTTAGAGATATATTTCTCAGTCAATCAGTTCAGTTCTCACTTTATGGTAAGGCAAAAATACATAAAATCTCAAAACATCCTCATTAAATTTGTAAAATGCAACAAAACCTAAGCACCAAATTCAGTTAAAATAGTTAAAAAAAGAATTTTTTTACAGTTGATAAGAGTTTGTATGCAAAAGCGAGCAATTCGGCCAACGGACAGGAAGACAAAAATTCAGTGCAATAAAACTGAAAATTAACTTCTTGTCCCACTGGGCAAAAAGACATTGAAATGGTGCAACAAGTGACTTAATTCACTATTCTACTAAAAGTTTCAAATGCGACTTCGTTATGCCTAGCGCCACTTTTAAATTGTTGATAATTCCACAACTACTGTATGCGGATTAGCTAAAGGCATAAAAACCTTAACCCGAACATAAGAACAACATAATTCAATCATTTTTAAAGCAAAAATTGCACAAGTTAGTAGCACGTAAGAATAAAAATCTTGAGCTCACCGAGCCGGGTAAGAGAGTGAGTATATGTGTGTGTATGTGTGAGATAAAAAACGCGTAAATCTCAATGAAACATATATAAATAAATTACAATTTAAATTTGCAGTTATTCTTAATTCGCTCTCAATGTGTAGGATAAAAAATAAGTAAATCTCAATAAACATATGTAAATGTTAATAAAATATATGTAAATCTCAAAATTATAATTTAAACTTTCAATAACCTCTTAATTCCCCTTCTCTACTCTAAAAAGAGTAATAACTTTTCTGTACTGCATCAATTCTAGATCAATCTATGTCACATGGCTAGCATAATGCCCATAACATAGCTAATTCGGAACCTGAACTCAAAATTTAGAGAACTGAAACTTTTCTCTCAATAGGCTACTATATTGGGTAATTGCGCACTTTCGGCTCTAGCTGTCTTTCTGTTAAAATGCTGACGTGCTGCTTTTCCTTTTATCGTAATAGTGTCAAAATGTAAATGTTCTTGAAAAGGCATGATTAGAGTGTCAAGTAAATTATGTCTGCAAATGTCAATTGAAGTAAGTCTGTAATACTTAATCTTACTCTGCTGCCAAGTTTTCTCTTCAGTATGGATCTACGTTCTATGCCATCAACATTAGTAGGTCACTTTCATTAGATATGTATATATATATATATATATATATATTATTATTATTATTATTATTATTATTATAAGAAAAGTTGTGAGAACAATACAAAAAGTCCAATTTAGGTCAAAATTTTTTGCGCAATGTGCTGCAAAATTAAGGAAATGAGAAGATAAATTGTAGTTAGCTCGCCAAAAAGTTACCAAAAGCTGTGGCTCCAAGAAAACTCCAACATATGCATATTCAGTAATTATGAATAGTGTGAAAAGGAAAAAAAAATTTATTTACAAGTTCGAATAAAAAACTATATGCTAAATATTTTCGGAAATTTTAACACAGTATTAAAAAACTGATCAATTGAGTGAGGTAATACACTGACTACCAATAAGTATTTGGACACCTATGCAAATGACGATATCTGCGGTCCTAAGGTACGTCACGGACTCCGCCGGTATATATCGTGTAGGAAACAGCATCGGCTTTAGTGGCATGCAAGATGGCTCGCAGTTCGGAGCTCTCTGATTTCGAGAAAGGTATAATTATCGGGTATCACAAATGTGGCCGATCCTTAAGGGACATATTTAGCGATCTGAAGTACCCAAAATCGACAGTGGCCTAGGTGATTAAGAAGTGTAAGGTGAGCGGTTATTGTCGGAATGTTCCCCGAGTCAGCAGACTAACGAAACTGGGAGAGAGAGACCGACGAGTGCTGTCCAGAGAAATTCGGAAGAACCGCGCCCAACCGATGGCCCTCATCCGCGAGGAGTTTCAACAGGCATCCGGGAGTATTGTTTCAATGAATACTATCCGTAAGGAAGCACATCTGCTTGGTTTTCACGGTCGTGCTGCTCCCATAGCCTTTAATCACAAAGTCCAACAGCGCTGCTCGGTTAATGTGGTGCAAAGCACATCGAAATTGGACCGCAGATCAGTGGAAACGGGTTCTTTGGAGTGACGAATCAAGGTTCACCCTTTACCGTTCGGATGGCAGGGTCTGTGGTCTGGCGTCTACCTGGAGAACGTCTCCTGCCAGCATGCATTGTGCCAACAGTCAAGTTCGGCTGAGGTGGAATTATGGTCTGGGGGTGTTTCTCCTGGTATGGGCTGGGACCCTTGGTCCCCATTCATGGTAAGCTCAACTCCGATGCCTACTGCAATATTTTGGATGACAATGTGCTTCCTACGTTGTGGCAGTTTTACGGGTTGGACCCTGTTCCTTTCAGGACGACAATGCCAGTTGTCATGTTTCGACGTTAACCAAGGCTTGGTATGGTGCCAATGGAGTTCATCGAATGGACTGGTCTGCCCAGAGTCCAGACCTGAACCCTATCGAGAACCTGTGGGACGAGTTGCATCGCTGAATTCAGGGGTGCACTACCCGTGCAAAATTGGTGAAGGAACTTCTATGTCTTCTCCAAGCCGAGTGGAAGAAAATACCACTAGCTGTGATACAAAGACTTGTGAAAAGTATGCCCCGGAGGGTCCACGCTGTAATTACCTCTTGTAGAGGCTCTACCAGCTATTGATTTTGAATAAAGTTAGTTTTTTTTTTCTATCACAGGTGTTCAAATACGTATTGGTAGTCAGTGTATATTAGGCTATATGCGAAATAAAAAGTAAATTATAAAACACAGTAAAATACTAATCTATGGAACAAGTTAAAGGCAAAAAATATATTAGAATTGAAAATTAAAAATCGGAAAATGGTAAATTAGCCCTATTCGAGGTCCATTCTGGCTTTTTAAGGAAAATTTCTGAATGAACATCGAACCAAGCTAACTCCATTACGCGTTTTGCCGAAACAGACAATTGAAACTTTGGGTTACAAAATTTTTTAATTAATTAAATAAACTGACCAAAAAAATCTTTTAGTCTCAATTCTCTGTTCCAATTTCCCGACACGTCCGCATAAATTGACACATTAAAGTGTAAAAAAATGTAAAAGCAATTCCGATGTACAGCAATACTAAAAATAAAACAAATAGCGGTATGCTATTAGTCAAAATATACAATAACGTACGGGCTGGACCTGCAAGCTTAAAGAATTAAAACTTTATAAACGAACCTGAAATTATATTTAAAGCAATAAGGAAAAAATAAAACAACCAACAGCGTGGGGCTTGCTAAGACCAAGAAAAAACTTTTATAGAAATATTAAATACAGACCTGTAGCAATGCTGTCTTCTCTAGTGATGAGGAAACCAAAAAAGGCTTGTATTTCCCCTCTACGCTTTTCATTGCTCTCCAACTTGTCGTGTGACGTAGGAAGGGGGAAACAATGTCACTGGGCAATAGCCAATGTCAAGAGACTGTCCGTTGGCGGGAACCTGTCTAAAGCCAAAGGGGGGCGAAAGACGTGGAAAATATTCAAAATGGCGTCTGTCAAGTAGTTTTAAGAAGAAGGACTGGGGCAAAAGGGAAAATGGCTAATTCAGCTAAAACATTACCTAAAATGGCCTGTAAAGTAAGAGAAAAAATGGAAAAAACAGTAATTTGTTAATGAAAGTCGTAATTCTTCAAGCTAGAGGGCGATCAAGCTTCACGAAACGAAAAGGCCCGTTTGTTAATAATAGTAGTAGAATTGGCCATCAAAGTAATTTAAAACTATTTAAAAATAGTATTAAAAGTATTGTGCCAAATTTTTTGGAGGAAAGAAAACATAGTGACAAGAATTATCTGTACATTTATACATTAGATTTTCAGAATCAGCCATCCACTTTATACCGTCCCATTGGGCTTTAAGTATAAAATATCATTATCTAACTCAAAAAATCTAAAAATTGGTAAGGCTAATGCCAGCTTTTTTTAAGGTATTTTTTAATTACTTTTTGAGGAATGAGGTTATTTTTCAAGATTGTCACGAAGTATAGTATTTCTTCTTGAAGATGTTTTGCTGTATTGCAGATCCTTTTAATTCTAAGTAGCTGTGAATAAATTGTGTTGAGGATGACTCTTTTGAAAATATTTGAATTCCAGTTGGTTAATTTGAGTGCTGAAAAATTGAATTCTCTTCTTTTGTCGTAAACTTTTAATAAATTGTAATCAATAATATGTAAATCAAGGTAGACTATATTATGTTGCACCGTATTTGTATTATTTAGTTTTAAGCATGAAGGGTAGATATTAGCATTTTCTATCTTGTTGAAGTTGTTAAAGGCAATTACATCATCAATATATCGAAAGATGTGTTGGCAAAATTTATGTTCTTCCTTACTGAGTGAACGTATAAAGGTCAATTCTTTTATAAAAAGGAATAATTCACAGACAGAACTTGAAAAATTACCTCCCATTGGTACTGTATTTGTTTAAAGATGTTATTGTTAAATTGAATATATTTATTGAAAAGTACCCATGATAGAAAAAGTTGCCATTTTTCCGTATTTATTATTGTGGATATTTGTGGAAATAAATCAGGAAGGGCAAGTAAACTTTTATAAATTTCTTCAAGTGGTAAAGTAGTATAGAGGTTTTCAAAGTCGTAGCATTGGATATGTTCTATTTTAACTGTATTTACAGTTTTTAGACATTGTTCGTTACCTGAAATCATCCAGTTGCAATGTAGATCCTTAAAATCATAGTTATTAATGAGGTCACGTATTAGTTTTTGTGCAAATAGATAATCTATTTCTTTAAGATAACTTTTGGTACTATTGGCAATGAACCTAAATTTGATCGGAGCCTTATGAAATTTTGGTAGTGCATAGAGATTTTCAAATCTGTTATTATATTTCCGGGGATGTATTTTAAGTTTTTTATGTAGTGCACTAAATTTATTGAGAAGAATCTTAGTGCTGGTAGTAATCTTTTGGTAGGTGCAAGTGTTATTCAATTCATTATGCAGAAGGTCAAAATAAAACTTTTTTCAAATAACACTAAAATTGTTGCTAGCTTTGTCAATCTTTGTGATGATAAAGTTATCTTGCAGTTTCTGATTAAGATTTTCTAGATGCTTTTTATTGTGCAAAGAATTGAAATTAGGCGACTTGAAAAGCAAAAGTTGAAATTCTTTAATTAGTGCAGCTTTCCATTCAATAAAAGTAGTAGTAGGTAAATTGGATCTATTTACTAGCTAAAATGATAAATTTATCAAGATCATTATTGAATTGTTTGAAGCAAAAGTGCTTATTAATACTGAAAGTAGGACAAAATTTAGTGCCAAGTTGCATAAGGGGTCGCAATTTTAGGTCTTCAATGATATTGAGATCTCCTGTAACAACATGTTGGTGAAAAGGATCTACATATTTCTTGTAAATAGGAAGTTGGCAATTACATATGCTATCTTCTTGAGTAATGTGGCGGTTGAAAACTAGTTGACCTAAGGTCTTTTCAAATTTAAAACGGAGCTTAATTTGAAGTTGTTTGTCAGGAAGCAAGTGTTGATATTTTTTAAATATGCTTGGAATTTTTAACTGATCGTAAGAGGGGTGCTTGAACGGTATAGTACAAAAAAGTTTTTTGTGAAAAAAATTACTATTCTTTAGTTTAAAGTCTATTATCAGATCTTTGACTATTTGGAAACATTGAGATTGTTGATCAGTTATTTTAATAAGATTCCATAAGGTAGTATTCTTAAAGGTATGAAGAAGTTTTATGGCATTTTAGCGAATTCTTAATGTTCAAGGTAGGAATTTAGATTTTTAACAATTAATTTCAGATCTTGTGTTGAAAAAATATTTTTGTTTTTAGCATTACCTCCTCTTGATCCTCTGGTAGTAATATTGCTAAAAAATCTGAATTGTCCATTTATAGAAACTTCGTAAAATAAAAATAATGTAAATTCAAATTATAATTTAAACTAGCGGTAACCTTTTCATTCCCATCTTTATTATAAAAATCGTAATAATAGCTTTTATGGCCTGCGGCATTTCAAGATCAATCCATCCCGCATAGCTTGCATAACGCTGATGACGTAACTAACTCGGAACCTAAACTCACAATTTCGAGAACTGAAACCTTTCGAACCTAAACCAAAACATCCTCTTGGTAAGTCTTCATATTGGATAATTGCGCACTTTTGGCTTCAGCTCTCCTGCTGTCAAGATGCTACTTTGCTTCATTTATTTGCCGGGCTAATAAACTATGCTATTTTCTAAAATGTCATACTCTGTATAAAATTGTGAGATACGTATTGCGACCATAATCATGTGTGATGAAAAATATATTATTGATAATTAGTTCGTGTCCACCAATAAAAGCGATATTCAATTCGGCCACGTCTGTCTACAAATCTGTCTTTCGAGTGTCATCTTTCCAACTACGCAGTAAAGTCTCCCCAGGATATAACGCAGAGAACAATCGACAGTCTATTGCAGCTTACCCCAAGTCATTATCTCTATCTCTTCTCTACATATAATAAAAGAAAGTCATTATCTCTCTCTCTTCTCTACATATAATAAAAGAAAGAGTCTGTCTGTGTGTTTGTCTGTCTTTCGTTCGCGCTGCGCGTAAGCCAATAGACCCACGGCTACGAAATTTGGCACATAGGTGCATCTAGACAAGAGCCAGTGCACCTCGAAGAGATTTTTTCGAAATTCGAATTCGAATTTTTTTATTTTATGTTTTGTGACGAAATCGCGTCATTTTGAGACATAATAGGCTATAGGAAAGCGAGATTTTACTCTACATATTCCATTTTTCATCGTCATGAAACGTAGGCCCTTAGCTATTTTACGAACTTAAAATAAATTTCGTGTTTCAATAAATCGATTAAATACGAATTTATTTAACAAAGGGAGCTTAACACCTTTTCAACGGGATTTTTTCTACAAAAGTTTATTTTTAAAAATGTAGAGTTTATTTATTTATTTTTTTTATTATTATTATTTTTAGACATGTTAAACTTTCATTCTTGCGACTGCTTTTACAAAAAGAATTTTGGAAAAAATGATAATATTTTGTATTTAAAAAAAAATTTAATGAAGCTTCCGAATACACTTCTCACATCTTACATCTTTAAAAATGTGATTTTGGCAAAAATTTTCTTGTCTTGTTGTTGTTGATAGATTTTTGATGAAATCGCATCATTTTGAATAGTTTCATTCTTTTAGAAATATGGGTTTGGCAACAATTTTTCATCGTATTTCTTATGTCACTGTTTTTAAGAGATTGGCATATTTCATTGTCATTTATATATATATATATAATACATTTTTATTGATTTTTTTTTTGATAAAGTTGTTCTGCAGAGTAAAATTCTGCGCGGAATTTTATGTTTTTTTGAGTTGCTTTCATGTTATTTTTTGCTTATTTCATTGTTTGTAAGATATTGAAAAGTTCTGCATGATTTTTTTTCTTCGACGGAAAGTTGGTTAATTTTTTTATTAGGATAATTAATATTTGTATTAAGGGATATAGCTTATTTCATTGTAATTTTTTTCTCTTGAAAATATAAGATAAAATATCGGTGAATCTTTACATTATGGTAACTTGGCGACTTTTTGGCGAAACTTTGGCAACCAAGCCTGCTACAGCAACCTGCTAGGTTTTTTTTTTTTTTGGGGGGGGACGGCATTTTGTTTTCACGAAGTAAAGGCATGTTTTTTTTTTTTTTTACTCAACATTTTTTTCAACAATCTGCTAGCCGAATTACGCTTATACTAGAACTTTTATGGAACAAAAGTGCTTAATCATGACGAAGATCAGGTGCGAAATTGGGAGAAAGTATAGAACAGCCCACTGCTTGCCGCGTTTGTAAGAATTGCATATACACGGTATCCTTCATTGTCATTTATATTTATGTCATTCAGGTACTTACGTATTAACGCAACCAGGCCAAAATTCGCATAAATCGCCAAATTTAGCGACCCTACTTACGGCAACCCTACGTGTGTGAAAATAGACGAAAGTTTATTTGTAAAAAGAAAAAATAACACTGGGCGTGTACTACCACAGCAATGGGTTTTCGGCGGAATTTTCCATAATCATGAGAAAAGAAAGAGACTTTTTTGGTTACTGTACCTAACAGAAGCTCCGTTACCCTCATGGAAAAAATTTGCGAAAATATCAAGGAAGGAAGCATCATTTATTCGGATTGCTGGAAAGGATACAATACAAGTGAGTTCGAAAATGCTGGATTTCTGCATGGAACTGTTAATCACAAATATAACTTTGTGGATCCCAACACGGGCGTTCACACACAACATGTAGAGCACATGTGGGGCTCAGCCAAATGGCGCAACAAAAAACAGAGAGGAACAGCCCGTCATCATCTTGACTCATACCTTATCGAATTTATATGGCGCCAAGCTCAAGCTGTTAATGGCGAAGACGGTTTTCAATGAGTGCTAAAAGCAATAGCCAAAAGATTTCCGCTGAAAAAATAATTCTGCAACTTATTCAAACAAAGGAAAGTGCTTTACAAAAGGAAACTGCAATAAAATTAATTTAAAAAACATAAACCTTTTGGTGGGTGTGTTTCATACTTAAATTTAGTAACAATTATTACATAACATACATTTTCTCAAAATATTAAAATATTAATTTAATAAAAATAAAATTGTTTAGAACGGAGCAGAAAATGGCTCACTTAAGTGATGGGACACTACGTACTATGCAACAAAAATCGTCTGAAGTAAGCAATAAAAATATCTTTTGGGGTATTTATTTTTACTCAAAAGCAATTTCCAATAATTTATAAAATCGTCTGCAGTATTTCTCTCCAGTTTGTTTTGGAATTTTTGTGTTTTTTAGCTCTGTGCAGCCATGAATGCTAAACGAAAAGAAACTTTGCCTGGAATTCGAAAATTAGTTATTAATTTGCATATTGAACGTGGAAAATCTATTAGAGAAACTACTGAAAAGTTAACTTCAGTCATTCAACAGTTTTCAATATCATTAAACGATATAAAAAGAATCATATGATTCAGGATAAAAGAAGACCTGGCCGACCATCAAAGCTATCCAATGGAATAAAGCGAATTATTGTTCGAAATATTTAAAAAAAAAATCCAAGAATGAGTGCTCTTAAAGTTGCAGCTTATTTAAAAGCATTATATGGAGTAATTGTTAATTCTGAGACTATTAGAAGAGTAATTCGATCTACTGGGTATCACGGTAAAGCAGCCAGGAAAAAATTCTTCTTAAGTGAAAAGAATAGAAAACTCCGACAGGCTTTCGCAAAATTCAATATAAATAAGAATTCTGATTACTAGAATGAAGTTATATTTGCTGATGAGAGTAAATTTAATATATTTGGTTCTGACGGTAGAATCTTGGTGTGGAGAAAACGCAGGGAAAAATTTGGTAAACAGAACTTGGTGCCAACAGTAAAACATGGTGGAGGAGGAGTTATGGTATGGGGGTGTATGTCGTCCGCTGGAGTTGGTACTCTTGTTTTTATTGACAGTATAATGGATCAGTACAAGTATATTGACATTTTAATATACTTGTATCATATGTAATATACTTGTATTTTAATATACTTTTAATGAAAATTTGAAATCTTCAGCGCGAAAATTGAACTTTCATAACGATTTTAAATTCTACCAGGACAATGACCCCAAGCACAGTGCTCTGAACGTTAGACTCTGGCTGCTGTATAACTGTCCTGAAATAATAAAAACACCTCCACAATCTCCACAATTAAATCCCATAGAGAATATTTGGCAAGAATACGAATCAAGAATTCGCAAACACACCTTTTCTTCAAAACAACAATTAAAATCGGTGCTTCAAGAAGAATGGGGTTAAAATCACTCCAGAAATCACAAAAAAAAAAATTAGTCGAATCCATCCCAAGAAGATTAAATCATGTTTTAAAAGTAAAAGGAAATCCAACAAAATGTTAAAACCTTTTAAAAAGTAAAATTTTTGGATAAATATTTGATGGAAAAGTAAGTGTCCCATCACTTAAGTGAGCCATTTTCTGCTCCGTTCTAAACAATTTTATTTTAATTAAATTAATATTTTAATATTTTGAGAAAATGTATGTTATGTAACAATTGTTACTAAATTTAAGTATGAAACACACCCACAAAAAATTTTACATGTTTTTTAAATTTATTTTATTGCAGTTTCCTTTTGTAAAGCACAAGTGTCCCATCACTTTTTTGAGACACTGTATGAGACACATTTCTTCTTAAGTTCACCAAAATTGTAAAACATTCGAGAGATTTTTTTTTTTTTTTATCTTAAAGTAAAAAATGAAACAAAATTTATCACTTGGATACAGGCGTAGATGCACCAGTGAGCAATCGAAACAATGAATTAACACACTTTTCGGCATAATTTTCCTGAACATTTGATAAGAAAATAAAACCTGAGCTTGGACACGGGCTACTGAACTCCTTGTTAGTCTTTAATACCACGAAAACAAATCTCGTACCTGCGTAAATTGAATCTTCTTTTAATAAGTGGTTAAATAAGGAAATTCACTGAGTACACATTTTCAAACCGAATGAAACTCTCCTACTGTGCATTCGTAAGATGTAACCACGCAGAAATCCTACTCTAGTATGTTTCTTGCATCATTTTCATTTAATTTTGCTAAACCTTTTTTTACATCATTAACTATGAATAATATTCTCTTGATAGTTCAGGTACTAATTGTTTAAATAGTAGATTACTTAGTGAAACGTTAATTTTGTTGTGTTATGGATTCGTAGAGATGTTTTTAAATAAATAGGCCATATGAATAGGAAGACTTGAATATTTATTTTGAAACATAAAAATTCATACAACAATATAAACAATGTAACGTATTTGCGTTGCTACGCTACCAACATAATTCCATTAAGAAATGTAAATTACCGCAGACGATTATCCGCAAAGAAAATCCGCAGACTATGCGCGCACCATTTTGTATGAAAATGTTGCATCTTATTATTGAATTAAACTAATAGAACGATATTCTATGTTTAAGATTTTGAATTAAAGCGTCAAAATATTTAACGTTTTTTTTTAAATTTGAGCTCTTGCATTATAGTGGCAAATTTATTACGTTGATATTAGAATATTTCTATTAAAAAATTTGAGCTCTTGTATTAGAATTGCAATTTTATTACGTTAATATTAGAACAGTATTTCTATTATAAAATTTGAGCCTTGTATTAGAATGGTAAATTTATTACGTTGATATTAGAATATTTCTATTATAAAATTTGAGCTTTTGTATTAAAGTGGCAAATTTACTACGTTAATATTAGAATATTTCTATTATGAAATTTGAGCTCTTGTATTAGAGTCGTAAATCAAGAATTTTGTTGTGTGAATCAAGTTAGAGGCTTGAATTCTTTTTTTTATTTACTTTAGTATAATTTATTAAGAGCAAGCTTCGCATATTTTTGTTCATCGGAAAGCACATAAGTTTTATTGCATTAAGTGTTTTAGGAAAAGAAAAATACGTTGTTTCATACTTGAATTTCTAATTTAAAAAAATCTGATGTGTACACCACATGACTTCCTTGTATTGGAATATTAAATTATACGCATTTTTTCTTGCATTTCATTTAAACTTATTGGATTGAATTAAATCTACTTCGCCGACAACGCATAAACCACAATAGAATAAATGCATTCTTTAAAATTCACTCTAGTATTTGTTTACCATAGCGAATTTTGTTTCTAGTATTTGTTTACCATATAGTTCTGAGGCTACTCGTTTTTGAGTTATGCGAGATACGTACGTAATCACGTACGCACATACGTTCGTACAGACGCCAGGAAAAATTCTCTTCAGAATTAATTTTAAAGCAGTTTTATAAATTTTTTTTTTTTTTTGAAGGAAAAGAGTATTTTATTCTGTCCTTACGTGCAGATATCACGCAAAAACATCGTTAAATTGGATTCAAATGTCAAAATGGATATTTTCGTTGAAATATGCTGCCTGAAACTTTTCGCGATTACAATACTTCCTTTTTACTTCGTACAAGGAAGTAAAAAGGCTAGATTTATAAGGTATTTCTCCCACTTCCCTAGCGAGCCTTCGTGGTGTAGTGGTTCTGCACACTGAACCGGTATTTCAGAGGTCCGTGGTTCGATTCCCGGCGAAGGCGGTTGCATATTTTTCATCTTTTCTGTTTCCAATTAACCGAATGACTGTACAGATTGAGCACGTTGATTTGAATTTTTGAATGTCTAAAAGCCTTTTTAAATTAATTTTGAAAACTCTGGTTAAGAGGTTTTCTATTTCTAAACATGTCATTTCTTGCCAAGGGTAGTAAACAAGTTTTAATAGAAGTAGGAGAGGAAGTGCCGCTAACTAGTAAGGTCCCAGAAATTAAAAAGATAATCACTGAAAGTCAGTTTTACCACGAGGAAGAAGTTAAACTAATCCTAAACCGAATAATTGCTCAACGCCTAGCTCGAGAAGAACGCCTGGCTCAAGAAGCAGAGAAGAACGCCTAGCTGAAGAAGCAAGGAAGCAAGGAGAAGCATATGAATTGGAAATAAAGCGGCTTGAAATTGAAAATCAAGTAATACGAGCTAGAGAATCAACAGCGAATATAGTAGAATCAAGCAACAAAATCCAGTTGTCGCAAATTACTCCAAAGTTTGACGAAAAAAGGAATGAAATGGGACTATATTTGATCAATTTTGAGAGAAAAGCTGAAATGGCTCAGGTTCCTAAGAAAGACTGGGGGGCTTATCTTTTGGGTGTTTCACCCACCGAAATCTGCAATATGTTAGCCAGAGGACCATCTGAAGATGCAACTAAGTACGAATATATAAAAAATCTAATCTTAAGAAGATATAAAATTAATGGTGAAAACTCCTGAAAAATCTTGGAGATATTATGCTCATGAACTTTATAGTTATTTTTAGAGTGGATTGCGGATTTAGAAATTAAGACATTTGAAAATCTGAAAGATTTAATAGTTGCCGAGCAAATTAAATATAGGGTTCCCATGGAAGTAAAGGATCATTTTCTTGACCAATGGAGGAAATTAAAAACTCCATATGAGCTAGCAGAAAAATTAGACGAGTATGAGAGTATTAAACAGAGCTTTAAGAGGGAAAATCCTAGAAAACAAGGTTTGAAACTTCAAGAAAGTCATCAAAACGTGAACAAAATGCAAAGTGGTTATCATAATAGACATAATTCTAAAGAATTCTCGAAAGATTATAATCCTAAACCTATACTTAGGACAGAATGTACTAATAAAATTAATGGAAAGGAATTTGAAAAACAGAGGCAATCTCGTTATGAATGCGGATCCTACTCGCATCTTCAACCTCAGTGTAATAAACTAAAGAAAAATTTAGAAACTGTAGCATCCAATGAAACTGTACCCTCAAATGAATTTTCCAAAAATAGTTTTAAGGATATTATGGCTCCATATACCAGTCTAGGTTAAGTAAATGGCTATAAAATGCTCGTACTTAGAGATATAGGTGCAACTTTGGATTTAATTTGCCAAAAGTATGTACAGCCTTCCACGTATACAGATGAGACCGTGTGGATACGAACACCTCCTGGAAGAAAATCGAGTGTGCTTACCTTTGGCTTGAATGTGATCTTGGTCATATAATAACAAAGGAGATCTTAAGAGATTCATTAGATCAAGGAAGGTATCTTTTTGGTAACAAAACCGCTGCATTATTTGAAGAAGCAAAATTAGATGAAGAAATTCAAATTCATATGATAAACGCCATACAAACTCGTGCTCAACAGCGACGACTAAAAGAAACGGAAAATCTGGTCTCAACAAATGAGTTAAATTCTGAAACTGAACTTAACGACAAAGACACGTTGACTGAAAATGAAAGTTTGCCTCCTGTGAAATATGAACGTTCAGAATTAGATCTGATAAAGACCTCTCCAGAAATATTTATACAAAAACAGAAGGAGAGCTTCTAAGAGTACGAGGTATATGTTGAAAGGCCAAATGCTCTTTTTCAAAAAGAAGATCGTGATGGAACACAAAGACTATTGATTGTTGTTCCTGAAAAATATCGGAAACAGTTGATGACTATTTGTCATGAAGAAACGGCAGCTCATCTTGGTGCAAAAAAGACCAAAAATGCATTTGTGATAAGGTCGCATAAAGGAAGAAGAAACTGAAGATTAATAATGGACAAGGATGTCTCGAGAGCATAAGATGAATATTATTATTATTTAACTTCCGAATACGTTTTCAATAGTTGTTAAGTTGAATTAATTGTTTTAAAAATAATATTAATATGTTGGCATTGTTTTAAACGCAGGCTCGAGAGACAAGTATTGCTCTCGCACGTAAAATGTAGAGATATTGAAATTGTTTGAAAAAAGAGGAGAGATTTCGGTTTTTCTCTTTTTGATTGTATGTAGCCTTTTATTTTGAGCGTTCAATAAAATCTTCATGCGGTGTTCCATCCTTAGAGTTTTCATTAGAGTTCAACACCACACCGTTGAAGCATTAACACCACACCACAGCAGTAAATATTAAAATTGGTGGCAGTATTCAGGGATTGTTCCTGAGAGTAAATTTAGGAACGGACGTTTTCGCCTGTGAACTTGAGTTAACATCGTGCGTTGTTTTCCGTACATCTCGTCGTGTGAAAGTTCCGCATCGTCAAATGGATGTTCCAAAAAAAGGGCAGTATTGTAAAGGATTTTATGTGAGCAGTCAAGACTTTCTTCTCTGCATACGAACGATCTAAATTTGGGTGCAAGGACAGTTCGCGTGGTGAAGCCTTTTCAGAAAGTGACAGTGTGTCAGAAGGGAACGCAGGAGGAAGCATGATCTAGTGCCGCAAAATAGTGAAATTTCCCGGAAGTGCTGGAGTATCCAAGTTAGTGCCAGGAGAGTCATCGAAGGCGTCTGCAAATTTGTGAGTATCATTTTTGTTATTTTGGAGAAGTTAAGCCAGTTATTCCAGACTAGGTTTATTTTGGATATAGTTCTGTTATTAGGAATCAAAAGTTTTCTGGTGGTTACTTTTGCTAATTGGAATTTAATTGTTTATTCTATTGTTTTAGTAACTGGCTAAATGGTAGGAAGTATTGTAACGGCATGCTTTAGAAAAATTTAGTTTTTAAATCAGTCCAGAGTTAGACGACAATATTTATATAGTTGATATAGAGCAGGAAAAGTTTGCCTTTTAATTAGCATTTTTTTTTTATATACGTTTTGTATGTAGGCATAGGTATTGTCATTTAGTGTTGTAAGGCAATTAGTGTTCAGAACTGTTAGGGTATTATTCAGTTTTGGAGAGATAAACCTGTTGTTGTTTTTGTGTTATTGTATTTTGGGGTAGGTTATTTTTCTTTAATTTTCCATAATGAGTGAGTTTATGAGGAAATTTATTAAAGCTCTGCTATATTGGAGTATAGAGGACGAGTCAAATAGAGTAAGAGAAATTAGGATTTTAAAATAAGCGCCGTTAAATATTTGAACCAGTTTCCGCAGTCTGTTTTATGAGTGGTCTCAGGCCATGTTTATCTACATTAGAAATTTAACTTTCTGTTATGTTAATTTAAATATCTGCAGATCGCGGAGTTTCGTCTGTCGCACAAACTGTGACTTTCTGTTAATTATTATTTTTATTATTTATTACGTACTCCGTAATAGGCAAGTAAATGGTGGTATGTTCTGTGGAGGACGTTTTGAGGAAATCTAGCTCGTATCTACGCTACACTTGAGGAAAACCCGAAAACGCTCAACCAGCCAGCCTGTTCTTGCCGGGATTCGAACCCCTGACCAAACTACCTGTGTTCAGTGGCCTTTACAGCTTGGCCACTGGTGGGCCTCTTAATTTAAGAGTTCAATAAAAAAAAATATTTTAACCTTCTCACAACTCTGTGATTTCTTTCAAACTAAGCGATATTTCGCTATGAGTCTAATAGGATCTTGACAGAAGCTTCTAGATATGGTAGAACCATACAAATTAATGCAGTCTATATCTTGAATATTTTGTTTTCCTTAATTATTTCCTTTTATTCCTTCATACCAAATTTTACATGTCTAGCAAACCTGTGTAACGAGTGTGGACATCCCCAGAAAAGTTTCAGGCGAATAAGGACATAGCTTGGAGGCAAAAAATACATCACTAAGTTTTTTATTTAATTTTTTTAAATTGAGGAGGTCACAAACAGATTATAGATTGCATTAGAAACACATGTGTTACACATATAGTTTACATGTCTCGATGCAAGAATATATATTTTACTCGATTCAAGCGCATCATGTGCCTCCGAACCCATCTGCCTTACGGTTCTGGATTCTTGTTTCTAAAATATGGTAACTAGAATTCCAAATTTTTTATAGCATATTTGGAGGCGAAGAAGAACAGAGTAATATGCTGTTGGAGATGGAAGATCAAGAGATTTGTCCTTTGAAATTTTCAGAATCTTTCTCTTTCGAAATCAGCATCAAAAGTCGAGAATTTTTGCTAATTAGAGTATCCAGATTAATAAATGAAATGCTTTTATGGAAAGGATAGAAAAGCTGCAACTAACTTTCAATTTCCTAAAATTCGTGGAATGGTATATATATATATAGTATTCGTTTATTATTAATGATTATAGTTCCTAATATCTTTTTCACATGCAGTTTTAACATCATAATTCTACCTGAAATTGTATTTCACATATAACTAACTACATAGATACTGAATGCAGAATTACATAGATAAAGATGTTGGCTTAGAATTTACAAGAGCTTAGCTGAAGAATCTGAGCTAAATGTATGCAATTTTCGGCATGCTAATTATTATAAATTAAGATAAAACCTCGTAGATGATTCAGCCGCACTGTATTTAGTTTCTGATTTTTTATAATAATCAAAATTTTTGATGTATTCAGTTTTTGAAAAAAGAATTGCCAAAAGGCGCAGGAGCAGTTTCGTATTAGGAGATCCTCGCTAGTGTTGCCACATTTTCTTCTGTTTTCTAAGGCGGATGAATCTCGGAAAGTTTTCTTTTGGGTAGAACAGAAACAGAACTTGTTTCAGGATATCTATTTAACGAGTCACTCTCACTGGCAACTGCATTCCGAACTAAAGCGTTTCAGAAATCAGTATTTGGAGCTGGGGTTTCAGAAATCAGTATTACAAGCAAACGTCAATGAACGAATCATATGAGATCCGCTCATGTTTATGATGGTTAATAGCGAAAAAACATCCCAGAAAATATACTGGATTTTATAAATTTTGGTGTGCTGAAATTTAAAACATGCAATCAGTTTCTCTCGAGTTTTTTTAGATGAAAATATTCTTGTATACAGATGTACATAGCAGCTATTTGTATTACTTTGCGTGATGTATTTGAATTTGTTTAAATTATGAACTTGCACTTGCCAGTGTCTTTACAGCTAAGTTTTATTTATTTATATATAGTTTATATAACATTTGTTAATAATTTTAAGGTTGTTTTATTTTATTTATTATTGTAATTATCAAGTTACTTATTCTTCGCAGAATACAAAATTTGTTATTCCTTTTCTAATCTATTTTCTGGCGCTATAGAATAGAAGTTCTCCAAATGATAGTCGAGAAAGAAATAGTGGCGGGTAGAGCAAAGCTCTAAAGCAGGGGTTCTCAACCGGTGGTACCCAAGAGAAAAATAGGTTGTACGCAAAGAAGCAAAGTATTTTTAAACTATTAAATTCAAAATTTAAAAACGCGACATCCTAATTGAGTTTTTTCTCCAACAATCGTAAATTTATGCGATCTGAGCTTTGTTCAAGAGTGGTGGTGGTAGTAGTACTTTGTAGTGGTGGTACTACAGATTTTCAATTTTTTTTAGATGGTACGCGTTAGTCAAAATGTTGAGAACCCCTGCTCTAAAGTACTTTTTTACTAATTATGACTGCAATTATATATATTTACATGTAATTACTACAATAAAGTTCTGAAGTAATTTTTTGCTTATTATGTAACTGTGTATATTTGCGTATAATTACGAATTTATTAGAAATTAAAAATTAATTGTTTATAATTATATGTATTTATTTAATTTTACTTCATTATTATATAATTTTAATCTAGGAATCTCCTTTTTGTAAGCTTTCTTTTAGCTCATGATATTTGTCGCTAGAGTCGAAAGTTTGTTTTAATTTATTTGAGTAACTAAATTATTAATTAATTATTAGTTATTAATTATTAATAAAAATAACATTATCATCATCTGTAGCTTACCAGTCATTATTTACTGATAAGCTACCGTGATTAAATTGTGTGCACGCATTATTTGTGGATGACAATACAATATCGTGAAAGAGTTTTTTAAAATTTGGTTTAAATTTTTTTATTTAATGCTAAAACGATTTTTCGAACATATCCTTATTTAATTAGCAATCTAAACATCTCATAATTTTATTGTTTTCACAATCGAATAGAATCTTTTGCATGAAAAATTGATTAAAAAATCTTATGAATGAAAATAAAACAAAATTTGTAACATAATTTGTTACTTTTTGGTGAATTTTCGAAAATTGCTTAATTTTTTCGACTACTTGACTTTCGCGATTTTAAAATTTCAGCGTCTAAAATTATATCGGTTAAAAGCTTTTAAATTTTCACTGATTATAAAACAAATTCTTCTTTTAAAATGGGAATGATATGAAGATACTAATTGCATGACTTTCTGCACTTAAAAAAAAAAAAAGAAAGAAAAAAAAAAAAAAATATGCTTTAAAGCAAAATGCAAAATATCGCTTCTTCGTTAATTTTGGGAATAGCTTCGAAACATAGTTTAAAGTTATGATATCATTATGTCCTACCATTTTCTTTTTCTTTTTTTTTCGGGAGGTGGGGCATTGGTATAGATTTATCTAAAACTGATTTTATTTATTAATCTCACTTCCCTTGTAGCAAAGAATTACATTAAAAAAAATTAAATTTGGCTCTTGTAATCGTCTATCATTTATGAATGCTTATCTCCTCCTTTTTTATATGCAGTCGAACTCCGCTGTAACAAGCTTCAAGTGACCAAAAAATTGATTCCCTACATCCATTCTGATAAAAAAATGGTCATTTCATAATAGGATAAAAATTATTGATGAATCATACAAAAAAGTGATTAAGTTTCTCACATCTCCCTAAAGATGTTAACAGTAACTTTAAAATTTTAAAAACATTAAAAAATATTATTATATGCATTTATTAATTTCTTTTTTATTGTTATTCAGTTTTACCATACGCTAATAGTTTTACACGAAAAGTTATTTAACACAAAATTTTAGACCCGCCCCTTCACCAGCCTTAATGTTGCTGTTCGTAAAGGCACGGCCGATTCTAGCAGGAAAGGGGCGGTAAGATGGTTCGCAGTACATGGGCGGCCAAATTTAAGAGCTGCGGACTGACCATCAAACATATATTCTGTAAAAAGGAGGCGGCTAATTTTAATTTGCAAATGGACGGCCGACAGTCTAGGATCGCCACTGCATAGAGGGGATATAGACGAGTGTATATACACGAGTGTATATACACTCGTGTGTAAAATTAAGATAATTTGCCCATTATGTCGAATTTCTGAAAGTCTAACTGACAGATTTTAATGAAATTTGCTATTGATTTATATATGTAATAGAGAAGGAGACATAAAAATTCAAAAGTCAAGTTATATACGCACTGTCATCTGTAAAGCTCATAGTGCAGGGATGTCCAAAATCCAAGCTCTGGTTTCGAATTGAAAATGAGTCTAATGTGAGGTATGGTCTCCTGTCACAACCAGAAAGGTCAGCAGTGGGATGGCATACTGAACAGCAGGCAGTTGAGGAGATCCTGTGGCAGTCGATCCCTCTTTCTGTGGTAGTCGATCTGCAGCAAAGCAGTTTTCAACGCCCCGATGGCTCCCAGAGAGGAATAACGAGATGAAATTATCCTCCCAAGAGCGCCGTAAACATGCTTTATAGGGTTGAGGTCAAGAAATCTGGCTGGCCGTTCGATGCATTGAATATCCTACCTTTCCAGAAAATCATCGACCAGATGAGCCTTGCTGCGATAAACACGGTGAATACAAGGAACACGTGAAGGAATACGAGCACACAAATCCCGCCGAAAATCGCTGACCTCGTGCGCCTATACGCCTTTTACAATCATAGCTCTCCAAACATGCGCCTGTATGCTTATGTATTCGACTCTGAAATATTTGCAAGATTCTTCAGTGGCGTAAGTAGTACCTTTGGTTCAATACTTTTCGTATAAATAGATATAATTTGCAAATTTTCTTAATTTTACAGAGAATAAAGGGATTTTCAAGGAGAGATTTCATAAGCAGGTTCATTTCCGGATTATTTTATTAATTTGTAAATAAACTCCTTATCCTAAATGTGGCCGTTTACATTTCTACTGTATCCTCATAAACTTTTTACAGGCTCATGAAATGCATTAGTAACATGGATGATCCTACTTTCATTTCAGGGTGTGCCTAGTCATCAATGACAATATAGTGAACGCTCGGCATGTTCATGGAACTCCTAAGCACAAGTTGTAGGAATTAACTGTTGGAATGCTTTTTAATTCACTCTTTTCATTTTCCTGAATGCCTGAAATGTTCTCAATATGATAGTTTTCGAAATAATACTCAGTTTTAGAAAACAGTATATAGTGAACAAATAATAAACGTGGTCATTGAAATAAGGCGATTAAGAAGAATTACACCTTTCTTTGCAATAAAATGCTTGATAATATTTGCATTGCGCGAAGAAAACTGAGATAAATAGAGATAATGAGACATGAAGCGAGATACTATTTCTCATTGCTCTATCTTTGAATCCATAAAAATAGGTAGATATTGCTTAAATTTAAATTTAAAAACATTTTCCGGTGATATTTTACAGAAAGTAAATGAAAATTACTTTAAGTAATCATGTCCCGTAATTATTGCTTAGAAGCTTCTCCGAAATTGTATGAAAAATTCGGTGTTAAAATTTCATAGATGTTATAAAGGTATATGAACGTTATAAGTTTAAATGCAAATAATATTTCGCTTTTAATGTATTTGCAGTACTTACTGAGATCACTATATTCTACTATTATCTATATCACAAAATATGTATGAGAAGAGGAGGTATTAAAAAGCATGAACCGCATTGTTGGGAAGGGGGGCAGGAGTTTCTTTCGATCTGTATTATCAGTGATTCATTCATCTGTTACGAAGGGTCAACGCCAGATACAAAGTTAATTGTCTTTCCCTTTAAACACCATCTCCACTAGAACCATTTCTTTTTCTTCGAGCTGGATAATTCAAGGTCACACAATTTTTGCCGCGAACGAAGGATGTCAGCAGTGCTCCAAATTGCACTTTTTTCTTATGGTGCCATTGTGCCAACGCGCATAATTTGGAAAAACTGTATACAATCTTTAATTGTATGCTGTTTAGTTTGTGATGGAAACTTAATCCTATTAGTTTTTTGACAGATTGGCAAGTCGTTTTACGTTTTTATTTTATTTTTCTTATTTCTTATTTGTATATTTATTTATTATTTAATTATATATTTTTATATTTTTTTTCACTTTTTAAGATATCGAACAAATTTCTGTTGAAGGAAAAGAATGGGGTAATCCAACAACAATATTCTTGGCTTTCCCGCCTCGTGAACTTAATCACATTACGGGTCTACTCCCCCTTTGGGCACAACGTGGAGGTTCAACCTCCACTATTACCCTTCCAGGGAAGCAGCGCACCACCTGGATACGACACCAGGCAGCACTGGTCGTCAATTGCTCCTGCCAGTCGCATGGGCGAGTCCGTCGCAGTGGGCCGTCACCCAGCAAACCGAGGAGAACTAGCCCTCCGGCTACGGTTCCACACCGCTCGGGACATGCCAGACCCCGAGGCCGGCCAATAAGACCTTTCCCAGGGCCTACAGAACCACCAAGTTCATAAATTTTATAGCCCCGTGGCCGAGACTGCCTAAGTACAGATCCTAGCCAGTAGCTTCGCAGAATTCTCTATGTCGACCTCCCGGAGAAAAGGGGTAATCCAATTGTGAAACTCAACTACTGCTAACGATTTTTATTTTGCATATGGTTGATTAATGTATGTTTATTGTAAGCTCACGCCAAATCCGGCGCTATTTGGCGTCCATAAGAAAATGCATGTCTCTGCCGCCTAGTTTGTTCCTTGATGGTTCTACGTAACAACTACCTCTTTTTTCAACAACATTCTGTATTAAATATGTAGCTGACGTTATAAACTATTAATTAAAATAACACCTATTATTCTGCCCGTAAAGGAATGAAACGTCTTCCAGACAATTAATCCAAAGCATAATAAAACTTTCTCTGACTAGAATATTTGCTTTGGGAAGACAATACCGAAAAGCTAGCTTTTATATTTGCAGACTCTCTCACAAGTTGAAATTGTTTTCATTAAAGTCTTGTTACGAATTTTGTATTTACAGCTGTTTATTGAAGACAGCTAATTTTTAGTAGAATTATAATTAAAATTGTCGTATTTCTCCGTGCAAAGCAGCGCCAGACAAATTTTAAGAGAAATCTATGCCGGAAAGGTAAAAATACAGGGGCACGTGCATTTAACGTTGAGCAAATGGATATCTCGGTAATTCGTACTGAAATTGTATAAATGTAATTGACTGCTTTGTTAGCTGTAACCGTAATTCCATCCTCTTATTGCTTCTCAATAATTTCCAGAAGCAGAAATTGCTAGAAATATCTCACGCGGTCGGTTGAAAACTATTTAGGGCGAAGAGAGAGAATTTGCTTTCAATTGTTAGTTAGCTGCTGTTGTTACCTTTGCGAGTTCAGAGTGAGATCAGATTAGCTTTCTCTTTAGATACGCTTTGGATTGCTTTGTGTTTTAACGTTTTTAGTAGTTTGAATGATATTGTGAACACTTAAATGAATATCTCTGAGGAAAATTCTAGCGTTCTGTTATATTTCGTTTGATAAGAATAAATTTTATTAACCTATTATCGGACTTGTGCATTCAATCTATTACGAACCCGTACTCACAAACAGTCTCCACCTTATTTCAGAAACTTATTAATTATGAGGATACATCTAAGATCAACAGTTTTAGACAACGACACCTAAGCTGCATACCTTTTCTGAAAACCCTGTAATAGCCAAATACTATGTAAAATAAAACTTTATGATAGATCATTTTAAAAAAATTTATTTTTCCCCGTGAAAGATTTTTAAATTTAATGCGTTTTAATATTTTGCATGTTTAAGCTAGCTGCTCAGTTTGCTATAAAACCTATTTCAAAATGAACAGATGCATGGTATTAGAAAATAGTCATAGTTTGAACCCCAAAATAAGAGCGCAGAATTAAGGATTTATTCAGTAAAGAAAATGCATTCTTGGTTCGAATAAAATGCACATAGACATCATAACAGTCATATAGATTTAATGCATACTTAGAAGAGTAAAGCGAGAGGTTAATAACCCTATTAGACCTTTTGCGTTCAATATGAGGAACGAGACTACATTTTCTTACTGGGAATTTAAAAGTCGCACTGATTTTATTCTGCAGTTAGGTTACGGGTAGTACCCTACAATTGCCTGAAAAGAATATTAAATGCTCTGCATGAAATGTAGACACGGTTATGAGCTATTTATCAACTTTAAAAAAATTACGTACCTGAATACAAATTTCGGAGGATAGCAAATTTAATTTATATAATAATATTTATTTAATAAATATTTAAATATTTTGTCAACATAAATGCCCCTTCTCGTCCTTAAGGTGATAATTTCGCAAAATATTTAAAGATTCAATGCAGCCGTTCATTTATTTAGTCGAATATGGCAAAGTACATGAAAGCTATCTCTCTAAGAAGGGATGCTTTCGTGGATGATTTTTTAATGAGAATGACGTGTATTTATATTATACGCAAACGAAAAATGAAAAAACATTTATGCACTCACCCGGGTCGCCTACAAAATTCGAGTAGAATTATCTTATTTAGCGATTTTATCTTCTCGACTACTGGTGTGTTTCTAAAGTAACTGTTTCATTAGTGGTTACAAGAATAATAAAAATTTTTGAAAAATATCATAAATAAAATTAAGCGATTCTCTTTGTTATGAAAATTGTTTATTAATTAAAATGATGATGTAAATGCTCAGTGTACTTTCTCCTATGCCTTTCCGATGTAATTAGAGGCACATCCGGATAGCATGGGAGGTCCGAAATTCTGATACTGATAAAGGCATTACAAATTTCTTCGGTTTCCTGGCTTCGAAAAATTTCTAAATGACACTACAAGTGACCTTCGAACTATAATATGATGGATGATAATTCGCACCGCCAGGATTTGTTGACTGGGTCTTTGCCTACCCAGTCGCCTTTTAAGTTGGAGATAATGTAAGGTATCGCTGTAGCTCTACCTTCTTGATGTAACTGAAAGCAGGTATGGCTAACAATCGGGAAGGTCCGGGGTTCGAATTCCGACGAGGGTATTACTCATTTTTCATGTTTCCTGCTCTGAATTAAACCTAATGATTTTCTAATGATGAATTCATCAAAATTATCAGCTGGGTAAATTTGTACCTTAAATTTAATTAAATGTGACCCAGTTAGTTATAATATCGAAAAATAAAATTAAAAATTAATTACAGTGAACCTTCTCTTCACGAATAACTTCTTAAGATGAACAACTTTGAAGGGACCCGTATTTGAGTATTATCTCACTACGATGACAGCTCTCTCTAGGAGACAAAAATCACCTACAACTGATAGCCGTCTTGAAATGGTTTACTGTATTAAAAAGAACAATTTTGGAGGGAGGCGAGTAGGTAGTTTAGTTTATTAAGCAGTTACACTATTAAATGAGAAGGATAAAGATCCTATGTTTGCTAATTGGCAACAGTCAGAAAACGGGTTATGTGCGAGTCAGTGTGCAAGATAAATTAAAAATCTTGCACACTGACTCGCACACACTGACTTGCACACTGACTTGCACACTGACTCGCACACTTATACTCTGAGCCCAAAATTCTTCCCAAAATTCATAAAAGTGGTATTCCCTTCCGCCCTATTGTATCAAATTTAGGTACTGCCTCGTATCCATTAGCTAAATATTTAGTTTCTAGATTTTCAACTCTATTAGACAATAACATTTACACCATAAAAAATTCAATAGAGTTTGTAAAAAAAGTTAAAAACATTTCTCCTAGTAATTTACTCATGGTTTCTTTTGATGTAAAATCATTATTCACCAATGTCCCAGTGGAGGGTGCATTAAGATGTCTAGAAACCAGACTTCGCGAATTTCAGTTCTCTTGCATCGAAATTGATGAGCTAATTTCTCTCACTCAACTCTGTTTGAAACAAACACATTTTGTTTTCCAAAATAAATATTACAAGCAAACTGGGGGATTAGCCATGGGAAGCCCCCTCAGTCCCATCCTGGCTGATATCTACATCCATTATTATGAATCAAAATTGTTTGAAACTTTAAACTTCCCGGCATGGTTCCGCTACGTAGACGATACTTTTACTCTGTTTGAAGGTAATAAAGATGATTTAAATAAAGTTCTTTCAACAATGAATTCTATTGATCCTGCTATTCAGTTCACTTTTGAACTTGAGACTTGCAATTCTCTTCCGTTTCTCGACATTCTGGTCACACGTAACACATCCAACCTCAGTACTACGGTTTACCGTAAACCTTCATCGGTTTGCCTTCCACCACACTTTAAATCATGTCATCCGACTAAACAAAAGTTAGCTTCATTTTATTCCTATGTTTTCCGTGCTCTTCAAGTTTGCTCCTCTAAACTAGCCCTTGATGAAGAACTAAATTATTTAAAAGCAATAGCTATTGACAGGGGCTTTCCACCCAACATTATTAATCAAGCAGTTAAAAAATTCTCATCTCAACACACTAAAAGGCACACTCTTGTTTTAGAAGATTATAAAAATTCTGTTGTCATTCCCTTCTTTCCATCAATTAGCTATAAAGTTGCACATATTTTGCAGAAATTTAACTTTCGGGTTGTTTATTCTCCCATCAATAAAATTCCGAGTTCCATACTCAAGGACCCCATTCCGGATATGAATTCCTGGGGTATTTATAGGATTCCTTGCCAGTGTGGTTTAATTTACATTGGCCAAACTAAGAGAGCCTTAAAATTTCGCGTCAAGGAACATGAGGCATATGTTAGAAAAAAGGAAACACAGAAGTCTTCTGTTGCTCAACATTGTTGGTCCGAAAACCACACTTTCAGTTTTTCTGCTGCCAAAATTATTCAAAAAACATCTTCCATTGGAGAACTGGATTTTCTAGAGGCATTTCATATTCATAAAAATCTTTCTGTTCTAGTTAACGATCCTAATTCCAATCCAAATTTGCCTTCGTCATTTAAAGAAATTATGTTTTAGTTCTTATTTCACCAACAGATGGCGCCACTTGCTTATTCTTGTCCAGGCTTTCTTATCTTATCTAATCATTATTTCCTATCTGGTTCATTTGCGGTTTTGCAGCTGAAGATGATGGTTCGGTAAAACCATCGAAACTAGTCCTGTGAAAATTTTGTAAATATAACGCTGATTTTTGTTGTTTGACTTCTGAATTAGAATCCAAAGTTAGTTTAGTTAGAGTTTTAGTTAATATTTTTATATTCTTACGTTCAGACCACAAGTGGTTGGTCTCTGTATTCCGAAGTCCGGAAATCTCTGTAAAGATAGAAAAAATAAAGGGTTTCGTATACCCTTCCTGTGTGTATTGTCTACTTCACAATTTATTGAACATAGCTTTAGTAAGCTCCCTGTTCCGAGTCAGGACAGTTAATGTTTCCAAAGCAAGTAAAGAGGAACACAAGTCCTGATATGTTGTCTTTTTCTTTGTTTTTGTTGTTCTCCGAACAATATACGTGTTTTCTCATCCCTTTCGTGCCCTTTTTTTCTTGACTTCTGTGTCGTCACTACCGCGCCGAGAATAGCGTTTCTGACCATACATTCCTATGAGACTTCCCATTGTCTAGGTGTACTCTATCTCTCCTGAAAGTTTGTTACTGTTGTACTGATATATCATACTTATGTTTATCTGTATCATGTGACTGCATCATTTAATTGTCTGCATATTGTCTACATGCATGTTTTGTTTGTGCACTATTATCGTTTTAGCATCATGTGGTCAGTACACCACAACATGCATATTTGCATATCTTATCGTGTGCACTATTAACTGCTGAGTGTACTATTAGTATCTTCGTATCATGTATCACCATCATCACATTGCATCACGTATATATGAATGGACTATTGTGTGTACTATCAAGTCACGCGTGCCGTATCATCAACTGTGTGCTACTATGTGCATCATATTAATGTTTATTTGCTTCATGTGTCTGCATCATATAATCGTCTGCATCGCTTATATGTGTACTATTTGTCATCGAATATACGTACTGCATATATGTGTGTACTGCATCATACAATGTGAACTTATTAGCACCATTACGTCAAGTACTCTTGTCACTATGCTGTAACACGTATCTTTGTGTGCTCACATGTGTGTACTATTACTTGTTATGTGAATTACTAATTTGAATTTATTGCAGCATGAACTATTACCATTATATTGCATCATGTATATCATTGTATCGTGTACCTTAGTCCTTACATTGCATCTTGTAGTGCATCTGCGCGTTTTCTTGTGCTTACTATTATTATCATTCCTTCATGAACTAATGTCATCACATTGCTTCATGTATATATGCGTGCCCTATTAAGTGTCCTCTTAATATCACGCGCGCTGTTTAAATAATTACGTGCTATTATGCGTCTCATAACATCATCAAGTGTTTCGTTTTTATGTGTCTGCATTATATAATTGTCTGCATCGTGTTTATCTATATGTGTTCCGTGTTTTTAGTGTTTAGTTCCGTGTATTTTAGTGTACCTTTTTGTGTTTTTAGTGTGCTTTGTTTCCTTATGTTCCTTTTTATGTGTTTTCATTTATGTTTTATGTCTTATTTTGTTCTACCTCTGTAACCATAACCTTCAATTGTCTCACGTTCTTACAATGTTTTACATGTAGTCTAGCCCTTGTAAGGCCATGTTAACTTTTGTTTTTCAAGATCCTAATAAACTCCCGGGGCGGCCTCATGGGGCTCCAGGGAGTTGTTGCCTCTAGATAGTGGAGGACGCGGGGCATATGCCTGTTTACCTATGTTAGACACCAGACGACCCTCGTCCTCCGTCACCTGCACCTGTACTGATACATCCTGTATATATTTTTTAATTAAAGAGCAAGAAACGAATTAATAAATATTTGTTTTTTGGATATATTATCTAAAACATTTTGCATAATTGAATTCCGCAAAATTTAAATAAAGGAGAATAATAATTAAAGAAATCCATAGAACACGTTTTTCCATGAACTTTACAAAAACAAGTACATTTTTAAGATACATGTTTTATTCCTAAGCTTTTTATGTTTTTTAACATCTCTATGTCACTGAAAGTCTAAAGAGAATAGTTACGAAGTCTCTATCTATCTATTGTTAAACTGGACATTAGTAAATTGATAAATTCGGCTTGTGCGTAAATTGCGCCGAAGTCGGGCTCTGCCATTTCTCAGTAAATCTTCAGCAGAATTTCTTTTTGATCTCGAAATATCTTTTTTTAGTAATAAGTAAAAGTTGAAAATCGATACTTTAATACCCGGCTTTACCTGGGTGGAAGCTCAGACATTTAAGGTGAAAAAAGCACCTGCCGACAAGTCTTATCCTCCAGGAAACGAAACGCAATCAATTTACGACAGCATATTTTCATGTTTTGAAACTTCCTCTCTCCTCAAATGGCTGGCTCTAGTTGTTTATAGGCGTTGGCCATGACTAAGGCCGAATGCGGTAGTCTCTTTATTATGGAGACACCTAACAGGTGGGCCACCGTTGCCTTAAAAAAGGTTATCACACATGGCTACAGTCCCTGCTAGACGGAACTTTTCTGAGAAATGAGATTCTGGTAGCACTGGTTTAAACGGGAGGATTCCTAGAAAAAAGAGCCGCGCTGGAAGCGAAGTCTCGATTAGCTACGGAAACGATGTTGCGGCTACGCGGGATTTTTTCAAACCTCACCAAAAATGTCTCGGCTGGAGCTCTGTCTCGGGTAGAGACTAATTCTAATGCTATATTTACTTCATATATAACAACATTGTATTTAGGTATATATCTAATTCTAAATTTTTAATCGTTCGTTCGTTTTTAACCCTTCGTTCCTGGGAAACTTTCGTTCCTGGGAATTACTAGCGATGATCGCCTTGTTTACAAATGTTTCCATTGATTCAATATCGGCACTTTACCTACGATTTACAATAGGATAACTAAAGTTCATTTTCAACATTCCTAAATGCACTCTAAATCACAATGAGCCTAATATAGTCAAATACTAATATAAACGACTCAAACATCGCTAACACTAGTGACTTCTCAAGGGAGACAGCACCTGCGGACCTTTTGGAAAATATGGGGGAAATACCAAATATGGGGATGACAATGATCACTTGTACAGAACCTGATGCTAATTCTCAGCTTAGTGATCATCTCTCATATTCGAGGACATATTTTTCCCTTGTGAAACATCTACAATTATACTGGCAGGGAATCATGATTTAAAAATATTTGACGCTTCTTTCTTTGTTTTCATACATATTTCTGAGTTTAAATTTTCTCCCATATTCCCATACTATTTCCAGCATAGTCCCCCTCCCCCCATTAGTGATATTTTAACTGTTTTAGCTTTTTTTTTTTACCACTGGCTTGCTGGAAAAAAATTTGTTTTGTTTCTAGTATCCATTATTCCATTCATGCAAACGGAGTCCTATTCTGCTATTTCTCAATTTTTGTATGAAATTGTAATTCCAGCCAGAAATAAGATCAGGTCTGTTATTTTATTTTATTGTTTAACTATTTGTATTAAATATTTTTATTAAATAATTTGTTAATTTAATTATTAATTATTTTATCATTTTATGATTATGATATTATTTTATTAATATTATTTTATTTATTAGCCCAGAAGGGCTATTAATTTCGTCTTGGCATTTTGTGGCGTTTCACTATAAACGGCCCTTTACTTTCCAAATTGTTGCCACGAAATATTTTCGCCCTGTATTATATTTAAATAAATTAAATAATGCAGAATCTGTATGAATGTACGCATGTTTCTTGCATTGTGGTAAAACAACGGTACCTAGAGGCATCAAATTTTGAATAACGTACGTCTCAATCCGAATATGGGCATCTGGAAGCCCACATTTGGAACTTGTTTTATTATCTACTTCATATTTTGTAAAGCATATATGAATTTTTGATTAACAAACTCAACGATTTTAAAGCGAGCAATGGTAACACTGCACGGAAATTGAAAAAACATTTTTATCTCCAGCTCGCGAGACTGTGGATCGCAAATTCTAGATATGCTGTTTTTAAAATATTTTTGATATTGCTATTGAATTGAATTTTATGGTTTAAGTGCGATGAACATAATATTTCATACATAAAGGTAACACACAAAAAGTTAAGAGAAAAAAGCCCCTTTGTGCGTAATTATAAAATCTGAAAACAGATTGTTTTTTTCATCGTTTTCAACGACCTTCAAAAAGTTCCGGTACTTCTTATTTTAAACTTTAAACTCTGAATTCGGTAAATTTAATTGGTAAGTATTTATTCCACGTATCTCTAATTTCAGCAATTGACGAGTTCGCTAAATGAGGCGCTGAAACCCCAATATTTCTCCTAAGGATACTTCATCAATACGTTTTCTAAGAATTTTTATCTTATAAAAGTGGTTCACATTAAAAAATTCAATATTTTGGATGTTATTCACTTTACTGTTTAAAAAACATATTATATGATTCTGAAGCGAAGTATATGATACGATGAAAGAAACATTTTTATTAATCGCAGTAATATTACAAATGTCAGTAATTATCAGATACGTATATGTAATAGATTTAGAGGTAGCTGTAGTAAATTGGCGATAGTTTGTTGCATTGTATTAACTTGGAAAGGATTTACTGCATTGACAGAATGACGACATTTGCAAAAATCAACGCATTTTATTTCTGATTACGAAGCGAGCGGCAGTGATATGTCGGAAAGTAGCGAGAGAGTGACGCATTTAGAAGGAAAGCGTGAGAGTCGGCGTCAAAAGGTTCAATTCTTAAAACTGTGATTAGCTATAACATACCTGCATTACAGCGTCATGTAAGATGGCATTATGCGGATAAATTTTGAAATGAAGCACTTTAAATTCATATAATAGAAACAGCTACTACTTTTAGAATTGATGTAATATAAACAGCTACTATTTTTAACATAAAAAGGGAAAACGCTCAAAATGGAGAATAAGGGCCAGTTAAAATCAGAAGTTTGCTTTCATGTTTCTGTTTTACATACACACTCGCACACACATATATATAATTAAAATGTATTTAAAACGATTTTATTAGCTGCGATATTAACCTTTGATGGTTATGATCGAGTTCAGCTCACATTCCAATTACGCACAGCAGCCGGCGCAAACGAACAAGCTCGCATTACAGATTTATAACAGACAGTTATCGCACGCATTTGGGAAGAAAGAATTGCTTTATCTCGCAACCACCGATGCGTTTAAAAGGAAAAGAAATATTTAATTTTTGAAGGGCACTAATAGGTTTTAAATCTCTCATTTTGAGAAACAGAATTTGAAACATAAATTAAAGATCTTATATCATGTCTAAAGGTAGCCCTCTGAAAACTGGCTGTTTACAGTCCGTATTAACAGCATGTGGTTGTGGACTGTATATTAATTCATAAAAGTCAAGTTGAAAAACTTAACAACATTTATTTTCTTTCATGCACAATAATGCCGCTCTAAACGGGCAAAGAAGGAGTAAGGATTACAATTAACAACTGACTGCAGCCTTCACCTTGCAGGGGAAAAGAGATTCGGTGTGGACCGAGTGCAAGCCTAATCGCTTACGACTCGGGCGAACGCAGTTCACGCTAAACGGGCTCCCGCACAGTTGCGCTATCCCAAACTAAAAAGATGTTGGCGATTTTCTAACGGGAATATGCGCATAATATGTAATAAACATTCGAAAGAAACGAAGTCCACAGTTTCTATGAGTGGGGAAGTTCCTAGAATGGAGAAAGTTACATAGTAAATGCAAAAGCCTAAAAGATGAAACGAGTCGACATGGATAAATCACCGCGTACCCGACAGCAGTAACGCCATTGGGCGAGAGTAGCGTAAGTGGGCGGAGCGAGGGAGTTTCTAGGTGGTCACCCACCCAAGTCCTGACCCAGCTCCAAGTTGCTTGAATAACGCAGCCCTAAGCGTAAAAGCTAAGTCCCATGGACGTGGAGAAACTTACATAAAAACTCCGGAAGGTAATCAGGAAAGCTGAAAGAGTTTTAGTTGTTGGCGAGGTCGAAGATGTTTAGCAAAACCAGGAGCTCCTCAGCGTTACTGGGAGCTGCTTTGATTTCACTGTAGCTGTTTTGAAAAAGCTTAACAAAGTTCTCGATACTTTCCACACTGATAATTTCTTGGATTTGTTTAAACACCGTCATTAAGTCCGTCATCAGTTTGAAATCATTTTCTTTAGCAGAGGTATTAATTTCAAGCTTCTTTCTTTGCTGGTTAACATCAGTATCGGGAGTTCCAGCAGTGTTGGACTGAGCAGAAATAACTGGTAACTGGGGGGTTAGCGACACTTGCATAGCTGAGCCCAAGTCGAACTCGTGCGGAGCGTGGATTTTTGGTAAACTTCTTAAAGTACTCACATCCACGATGTGAAGTTACATGTTTTGCGAGCAGGTGGGTTCATCAGTACGTTTCAGGTCGCACTCCGAGGAGAGGCGATTTTTAGCGGACTTCATACAGCGAGGGGGAAGTTTGCAACTATCTGACGAATGCCCAATTTTTTGACAGTTGTAGCACCGGTAAATAAAATTCTTCGGTTTAAATTTCTCAATTTTAACAGCAAATTGCAAAAGCCGGTCAATATTGTAGATATCATCCAGGTTCGGCGTTGGAAGAAGTTGCACTGGGAAAATGGGTAGCGGAGCTTTAGTCCTAAAATTCCGAAGATGTGCAATTCTATGCACTTTAAATTAGAGTGAGGATAAAGCGTGCTGAATTTTATCCGTGACGGTGTTACCGGGTAGTCCTTTTATCACTATTTTAATATGTCGATCACTCTGATACTTGACAAGGAAATAACCGATAGAGCGATGATTTAAGAAGTTCACAATTAAATTATAGTCATTGAGCGTTTCAGGGACGACACGTAGGCAGTCAGTATGAAATTTTCCAATAAATTTAGTTTCCGTGTTCTCACCTAGGAGGGAAAGTAACTGATGTTGTTCATCTTTCGTGTTTACCATCGCATGGGGGACCACATTTATGTTGGAAGCAGGAGTCACGTTTTCTACGTTACTGTTGGTAGTAGTGTCCATGGTTTCATCAATGACTAAGGCATTAAATTGGTTAGTCGTTTCAAGTTGCGGTGCTGGTTCAGGGCTGTTAATTTTTGCGAATTTCTTCGGTGCAATGAAATTATTATTAGAATCGGTTTCAGTATTTTCCGGGGGCACTCTGGGTACCCAATCAATAGGATTTAGAATAACTGGATAAGGTTTCACACGTTTGCGGAATAGGCAGATTTCAGGATGGTTAATGCTAGCGAGGTAGGTTTCACATTTTCCACGAAGCGTATCAATATCGGATTTAAACTGATTTCGCATTTTAGTGATATTAGCCAGTCCGTTGGCCAAAAGTTTGAAACATTCAGGTTTCAGTTTCTTAATCATAGCATTCGCAGCGACGAGATAATCACGAGCTTCTGTGATAATAGGAATTACTTGCATTGCAGTGTCATAGTCCATGGGATTGCGTACGCAAAAGGCACGTCTGAGAGGTAGGAGTAGTTCACAGCCATAAATAAGTCCATTAGATAGCGGTATTTTAGCAGGGAACACGAAGTATCCGTACTCGGAAATACACAGTCTTGAATAAGGTCGTATCACACTTTCGATGAAAAAACTGAAAATTTGCTGGACCGCATGGGTATCTTTAGGGTTAGTAACCAGGTTATGAAGGAATCTGGAAAGCCGAGCCTTGCTTCGGAGTTCGGGCGTTTGATTTTTCATAACGTCGATCTTCTCCTTAATTGCGTTGGTTTGTTTAGTATTCGGATAACCTGGTGTCGCATTGCTTTCCAAAGCTTGCAGGACTTCTCGCAGTATATCCAATTTTCCATCATGATGATTAAGTTGCGTCTTGTGGAGTATCGCATCCGCAGTTACCGTAGAGTAATCCGGGGTAGGATAAGATAAAGCAGCCGAAGAGGCAACTCTGGAGGTTGAAGTCTCGCTAAGCCGGTCATTTGAATATTCATCGGCCGTCAGCGGCATAGAATCATTCTGCGCCATCACAGCAGTCTTGTCTGACATTATACTCGGCGATTTTGCACAGTTTCAGTTCTTTCGCATACTCCTTGTCTGAAGAATAAGAAATACATTCTGGTAATGGAAGTTGTTGATTGAGGAACTCAGGATCTGAGCACCATAAAGAATTAGCCAAAAGTTCCCTTCTGTCTTCTCCTCAAGATATTATGTCCGTAGGATTTTTCTTTGAGGCAACATGACCCCATTTGAATTGGTGACTCAAGTTTCGAATTTCAGCAATTTGATTGCTCACAGGGGCGTAGCTAGAGGGGGGGCAAGGGGGGATCTGTCCCCGGGCGCAGAATCCAAGGGGCGCCAAACTGATGTTACGACATTTTAGAATTAAATGTTTTCCATCCTTGGCAAGCAGCAGGGGGCGCGAAATCTTCAGTTGTCCCTGGGCGCTGAAAACCCTAGCTACGACTCTGATTGCTCACAAAAGTTTTGAGCTTGTACGCAGGCGTGTTTATCCATAATAAAACAATAGTAGAATCAGACCACAAATAAACATCATCAATACTTAGCTGCAGAGCTGTTATTACTTTTGACACAAGTCTGCATAGAAGTAACGTCCCACACAATTCAAGACGTGGAATTGTAACAGGCTTTACAGGAGAAATTCTAGATTTGTTACAAAAGATATTGGAACAATTCATTCCATCAGTGGTAATAGAACGGATGTAAATAGCCATAAACCTTTTCAAAGCGTCTTGCACCATAAGCCTTTTCCAAAGCGTCCAAAAACTCATGAATCTCAGTTCTAACGTTATATTTTTGCCATTGTTACTATGGTTTCGATGAGACCCAAGGGATAAAAAGGCTTAGCTATTTCAGATAACATCTGACGTTTAGTAAAATTATCTTGATTGTTCACAACTGGTTTGAAAGGCCAAGTGATCATCCTTTGGTTTCCAGAGCATTCTCAGCGTCTTCACTGCAGTTTCTTGAGATTCAAATGAATATTCTTTTGTGGAAATATCATGCAGCAACTCAGGAAGATTGGACACCCATTTTATGTTGCTCCATACCTCCACGATGAAGCATTTGTACTAATTCAGAGTGAAGCTCCTTTGCTTTTTCTAAAGTTTTCCCTCCTGTCAGTATATCATCCACATAAAATAAGTCCGTAGGTGTGACAGCAGCCGTCCTGGGAAAATGGTTCTTTTCAACAGCTGCCAATACCTTTAAAGTTCTCATAGCTAAGAATGGCGCCCTCGTAGTACCATATATTACTGTTCGTAACCTATAAACTTGAACTGGAGTCTCGCAGCTTGGCTTCTAAACAATTCGCTGTAAATTTCTTTACGATGGATGTATTAGTATTTGTCGATACATCTGCTTAAAATCGGCCCTGAAGGCAAAGTGATGTTTCCTAAACCTGGAAACTATAGAAAAAAGAAACACTTGAATTGTGCCTCCGTTCAATAGAATTGAATATAGTGAATAGCCACTGGACGATTTACACGATGCATCGAAAACAACTCTTAATCGAGTTGAAGTTTTCTCCGCGCGATATACTGCGTGAAGAGTAATGTAGTAACAAGTATCACAATTATCCACGGCCATATCAGGTTCCATGTGATGTAAGCTTAAATATTCGTTCATAAGTTCCTTATACAAATTAGCCATAGTCTTATTAACATCAAGACGCCTCCAAATTGTGTTCAGTCTCTTGATAGCAATTTCTTTAGATGAACCCAACATAGAAGTGGCATCATCCTTCATAGTTAATTTTACTGTGCATCTCCCTGTTTCATCACGTGAGTGTGTTTCCTTAAAATGCTCTTCGGAAAATACTTCTTAATTGTTTACGACTTCAATACCATCTCCCGGGAAGGATTCTAATTTGGAAAACTTATTAATTGCATTATCGCGGTTTAATTCCTTTATCAAAGAACAGTAGGATTGGTTATTAACAGTAGGTAGGACCCCTGTTATTAAATAGCCAAATTCTGTGTTTTGCAATATTACGTTTCCATTGAGCGCTGGAATTCTACCTTCTTTCAAGAGGTTAAAGATTAAACTTTCTATCAATACTTTGATTTTACCAGGTATACAGAAGTTAGGGTCTGCCAATTTAATATCATGCGGTATCGCTAGATTAGAAATATCCAGTTTGGCTGAAGGAATTACATCTGTTATTTTTGGAATAATATATAATTCTAGATTGCAAGAAAAGGTCTCTGTTTCGTTCGAAATATGGGCGAAAAATCTTCGCCTTAGTTGAATGAGCTGATCCGCTTATTCCCGAAATGTATGATCGGATAGGTTTAGTTTTCAAGCCCAAAAATTGGTGATAAGATTCATTTGAGAACAAGAGTCCAGTAGGGTTCTTATTCTGTAGAGCTGTCCGAACAAAGAATCTCTAAGATCTTCTTTAGAGATTCTTTGGTCCGAACACATTCGTCACATAAATAACCACCGTACTCAGTAAGACAGAGTTTCCCGCCCCGGAAGTGGCTGCGAGACTAGTGCCAAAGAATCTCTTAGAGATTCTTTGCTAGTACGTTGGTACCCGAAGGATCTTCAGAGGGGTTTGCTTTTCCCTGGTTTGACGTCATATTTCCTATGGAGAAGGGAATGATGTTTTCGGGAGCAGCGGCTGCACGAAAAGTTTGAATTGCATTCTCCAGAATGGGTTTTTAGACAATTCACACATAATTTGTTATTTTTGACGATAATGACCCTATTTTCAACATTCATTTGTTTGAATGCATTACATTAAAAAAGAGTACGGTTTCCTTTACAATGGATACAATTTTTTAAGTTGGACTTATTTGAATTTACAACAAAAATTTTTACACCAATACTAGGTTTAGATGGAAACTTGACAGGGATATTTTTTTTTTTTTTTTTTGGATGCTTTGTAGCACCAAAGTTCGATTTTCAAGAAAACTTACAAAATTCATCGAGTAATGGAACATCTTTGGATTTCAATGTGAGCTCAAATTGCTTTCGAGTTTCCATGTCAATCTCCTGAAGGAGAATATTTATCAACATTGCGTTAGATAGCCTATTGAACTCGTACTTTAACGTTTTTAAATCGCGTAGAGTGCGTTTGATATTATCTAATAACCGGCGAAGTTGCTTAGTTGATTCTTTCCGAATTTTCTCTTGGTTCAAAATATTTTGAATATGACTATCCACTATCGCTCGTTTATTTTCATAACGTAATTCTAACTCTTCAAACAGTGATTGATATGTATCTTACCAATTCTCAATATTTTTTGCTTCATCTTTAATATTTTTTGCCTTTAAATAATAAAGATTTTGTATTTCAGTTTCTTATTTTCAGAAATTAAGGACATAAATTGGCATTTAAAATCATGAAATTCTTTATATTTTCCAGAGAAATGAGGAAAGTTATTTCGAGCTATTTAACATTAATATTTTCAACAGTATTTTGAAGTACTGTTACTGTATTAACTTTTGATTTTAATTTTGAAAGGAGGTATTTTACACTTACCTCTTTTCCCCAGATCGTTCTATAGTTCTTCAGTGATTTCACAGCATTCCTCTATGGAGACCTCTGCTGGTAGATTGAAGTACCGCAGTTTTAATTCATCTAAAGATCGCTTTATTCCTGATAGCGATTACAATTTCACTTTTAAATGTAATTCATTTTGTTCATTTTCGACGAAGTCACGCAGAGAATGTTCCAGTTTTGTGACTTTCGCTTTTAGACAACCGCGTTGCCTATTGGGAGATATTATATTATCCATAGTTACTGATATTTCTTAATATAGTATATTTTAATGCCATCATCCAAAAAAAATTAAGTCTCCCTTAAGTAAATTTCTAACGCAAGTAACTATGTTGTAAACTCCTTTTAAAGTTAATAATTGAGTTTATTAAGAATGAAATTCCTGAAACATCATCTAATATTATTGATTGAATTTGATTGCTCTCGTACTTAAAAAATCTTATGATAACTATTCTAAAAATTGCTTCGATAGAATTGCTTTTGTAATCTTCATCTTTCCTGTTTTCATGTTTATGAAGTTTTCATGGCAGACATAAAATTTCTACCTCAAAGCTACAAAAAGGTGCTGAGATGCGCTATCGCACCCAAATCATTTCGCTTCCTCGTTAGGGATTGTACTAGTATAGAATAACATACATAATTACATGAAAAGAAAATAGCTGACAATTGGTGGTTCAGACTACCGTCCATTTGCATATATAGCTGCTGAGATGCGCTATCGCACCCAAATCATTTCGCTTCCTCGTTAGGGATTGTACTAGTATAGAATAACATACATAATTACATGAAAAGAAAATAGCTGACAATTGGTGGTTCAGACTACCGTCCATTTGCATATATAGATGTTCGTTTTGGTGTTGTTCTATCAAACCATTTTTAAGGTTGTTTTAGAAATAAATTCTGTGTGTTTTTGTTCACAACTGTTAGTTAGGGTCAATTTTTCTTAAAGTATTATTAAGTAAGTGATGCAGAGCTACATAAAATTTTATTTATTTAACATTAAACAACCAGGAAAGCAATTATTACCTTTACAGTGTGCGAAGAAAAGACAAGCGGTAACATTACATTTCAATATCTTTTAGCAATCTTGCTTTTAAGAGAGAAGAAAGGAGACGAGGACTTTGGCGAACGCCGTTACCTCCAGTCCGTGAGTCCAATATTTTTATAACAGTGTTTCTAAACTACAGTTGAATGTTGCCAAAAGAATTATACAAACAAATTAAACATTGCGCATGCAAACAAAAACATAAAATAAATGCATTAAATAAATTTGAGTTCATAACATTAACACTTCCTCTTGAACTCTTTATAAAATAATGTTCACAATACTAAGAGCAGTTCTTATAGTTTCAAAACGCTTTCTTGGCAATGGTTTTGTGAAAATATCAGCAAGTTGTTCATTACCAGAGATATAATCAACATAGAGGTCGCCACTTTATCAAAGTGATACTGATGATATTCTGGGCTTCTTAGTCAGGCGAACAGCACTTGCATTGTCAACCTGTAGTGATGGGGTTACTTTCAGAGGAGTTATGTCTTCAAATAAACACTTCAGCCATATTACATCTTTTGTAGCCTCACTAGCTGCAACACATTCTGCTTCAGCGGTGCTTAAAGAAACATATTGGGCTAAAGTGCAGAATCGCCCACTTATTTGATTGCCGTTTGTTTGGCGCTTTTTACAAGAGTAAGAAGACTTGGATTTTTGTCAATTTTCTTTGACTTTTTAAGTGCAAATAGGTCGATGTGTACATGGCTAAAGTCAAGGGAGTGCACAATGCCATTTTTTTTTTTTTTTTTTTTTTTTTTTTTCAATTCTGGGATTTTTTTCAAGTGAAAATAGGTCGGTGTGTGCATGAATACCGAGTATGTGCAATTCTTAAAAACGCGCCAAGTAGTGGGCGATTCTGCACTTTCCCCACATACTGTTGGCGTCGGCTTGTCCAACTGAGAGCTCCACCACTGTATTTAAATACCATGGCAGATACTGACTTTCGAGTACTGGGCTCATTCGGATAATCAGCGTCACAATATGCTTCCAGGATTCCAGGTTTGTAGGCTCTTTGGAACAATATTCCAAAATTAATTGTTCCTTTAACATATTTTAAGACTCTCTTAATCATTGACCAGTGTCTGTGATCAGCTTTTTCCAAAAATGTTGAACAAAATGATATTGAAAAAGTAATGTCTGGTCGAGTAGCCACAGCCAAAGGACATCAGACTACCAACAGCTTATCTGTAAGGAATTTTCTCGCAGTTTATCCAATCGTCATCATCTTCCCCTTCAAGCTGACATTTCTCAACAGGTGTAGAGACAGAATTTGCATCCCACATATTAAACTTCTTTAAAACTTTGGTGGTATAATTCGGTTGGCCAATAAATATATCACCATTACATAACCTTTTTATCTCAAGACTCAAGAAAAATTCAGCATCTTTATACGTCATTTTAAATTCTCTTTGCCATTCTTCAAAGAAATTGACTTTAAACTCATGTAGTGGCAACAAGCCCATCATCAACAAATAATGCTAGTAACAACTTTTGTTCGTCGTCGGTACTGCAAAACAAACATGGATCAGCCTTGCTCTCCTTCAGACCATAATGTGACAAAATAGTTTTGAATTTTCTATTCCAACAACGAGGAGACTGCGTAAGCCCATACAAACGTTTTTACCAATCTACACACTCTGCCTGACTTGTCATCATAACCTTCAGGTTGAAGCATATAAATCTTTTCATTCAATGTACCATACAGAAATGCAGTTTTGACATCAAATTGTATCAGATCTAGACCTTAAATAAGCAGCAGCACTAATCACAGAACGAATGGTTTCAAAACATACCACAGGATTAAACGTTTCAAATTAATCGATGCCTGCCTTTTGAGAAAAATCTTTAACCACCAACCGTGCTTTAAACTCCATCTGCATCTGCATCGATATCTCCATCTGCATGACGCTTCACTTTGTAAACCCATTTATTTGAAATAGCTTGAATGCCCTCTGGGAGATCAGTTAAGTACCACGTTTTATTTTCTGATAAAGATTTCAGCTCGTCATCCATTGCAGTCTGCCATTCCAAGGCATTATTCGAATTTACATTGGTAAAGGTAAATTCGGATAATGCCGTTTACATAAGTAAGATTGTACATTGATAGGCTGTTCAGGGAACTGATATAACAGCAGGGGATGATAAAACAACTTCAGGAGTAAACATACTTCTCTAGTTCCTTTTACTTCTCTTGTAGCTCTTAACGATACCCGATAACCATCAACATCACCTAAATAACTAATCAATATTCCTTTCTCACTTCTTAAACTTCACTTCCTTTGCCTCTGTTTAGATACATGAATAAAACACTCTGTACCTATAACTCTAAGGTGATCAAGTCTTGGAATTCTGCCACAAAACAAAATGGAGACTTGCCATCTACCGCTGAGGTTACAGCGCGATTTAATATGTATACAACGATATTAACTAACTCAGCCCACGATGATTTTAGCAAAGATTTAGCAATTATTATTGTTCGATATAAATCAACAAGTGTTCTATTTGTTCTTTCAGCCGTTCCATTCTGCTGGGAGGTATAGGGGTGCTGCGGCGAAACTCTCAACCCCTTCTTCGCAAGATATTCTTAAAGCCCTTGTTTATATACTCCAGTCTACCATCATTTAAAACTGCCTTGATTGGTTTCTTTGTTTGATTTTGAAAAAACGTAGAAAATTCTTCAAACTTAGCCACAGTTTCTGACTTATGCTTAAGAAAATAAACTTTTCTTTACTTACAGAAATCATCTGTAAAACATATATAATAGCGAGAACCACCTATGGATTCTTGTTCAATAGGCCCACAAAGATCAGTATGAATGAGTTCACCAACCTCTTTAGCATGTTGTTGACGACTCTGGAATGGCAACCTACGCTGTTTTCCTAGTATACAGGCCTCACAAAAATCACTATCCAATTTTATTTCAATGCCATGGGACTGTAATACCTTTTTAACATGTTGTTTATTTAAATGTCCCATCCTTTTGTGCCAGAATTGAAGAGAATTTGTTTCACTTACCTGCGCTTCAGGGGGTTACACAACACTACATTCAATTTCAGGAGACACAGTTTTGCACAATAACTTGAATAAGTTGCCATAGCAAATTCCAACAGCAACAACATTTTTGGATTTCAAAAAATTCACATTTATCATTTGCCATATTAAACTCGCATCCATGATCTAGTGCCTGGCTTACAGAAATAAATTCCTTGCAGCATCAGAGGCATACAGTACATTTTCCATGAAGCTGTTTCTCCATGAGCTCTGTACTAACATTTTAAGTGATATGGCACCATGTCCATAAGCTTTCATTGTTGTATTATTACCAACTCGTACTTCAGTTGGACGCTCAAATTTTGTATATGATTGAAACTAGTCAATTTTGTTTGTAATATGCTGAGTAGCTCCGGTGTCGATTACCCATGCATTATTATCAGTCACATTGAGACACTCACTAATAAAAGCTTCCCCGTACTTGTACTTTTCATCATGATTGACTGTCATGTAATTATTTTTCTGGGATTTAGAGTCCCTTTTAAAGTGACCCTTTTTGCCACATTTAAAACATTTATACTGTTTCCTCTGTTTGTTAAAGGGCAAATTTTTTCTTGAAAATGTTTGCGCGCTTGCAGTTTTTTCAACAGTATCTCTAGCCATTAAAACAATAAGTTTACTGTCCCTGCATGGCTCTGACGTCCTTCTCTGCTCTTCTGAAATTAGCAGTCCCATCAGTTCCAGACAGTGCTTGCTGTTCTTCCGACCTTGCACACCAAGCCATTTTTAGTGACTCATTCATTAGACAGAGTTTCTAATAATTTGCTCATAATAACAAAGTCCTTTGGTTTAATTTCTAAATCGTGCATTCATGACATCAGACGTTCTAACTTTGCTATATGCATGGCCATTATATCTGTAGGATCACGCACAAATGATGAAAACTGCAACTGCCATGCATACTGTGCTTGCTTATTTTTCTGTTCAAACAATTAATGCAACTTTGTAGAGTCATTAGGTTTATTGGAAGCAAAAAAGATGAAAAATATGCAACCACCTTCGCCGGGAATCGAACCACGGACCTCTGGAACACCGCCCCGGCGTGCTAACGTTACACCACGAAAGCACGCTAGGGAAGTGGGAGAAATACCTTATATACTCCTCTTTTTAAAGGGCGACTAGGGATTTTTAGGGGACCTAGTCGCCAAATCCTGGGTGCGGAGAATCATCATCTACAACCCTTTTAGTTCGGGCGCCACTTGTAGAGTCATTAAGTTTATTGGAAGCAGAAAAGCCTCAGCCTTTTTCTTGCGTTTATGCAACCACCTTCGCCGGGAATCGAACCACGGACTTCTGGAATACTGGCCCAGCGTGCTACCGTTACACCACGAAGGCTCGCTAGGGAAGTGGGAGAAATACCTAATAACTTCGCCCATATTTCTCTAGCTGTTTTGCACATGAAAACTTTTTATTTTGCACATTGAAAATTTGACATATTTTACTTTTTAATTTTCATAAATGCAAGAAAAAGGCTGAGGCTCACAAAGAGATATATGAAGTTTATGGTGCTGATTGCTTAACGGAACGCATGTGTAGAATCAATTTTAAAAATTTCGTTTTAGAGATTTTTTACTTGCAGATGACCAAAGTTCTGGCCGAACTTCTGAAGCTAATTTATCACAAAATTAAAGCCATAATTGACTCGGATCATCATTAACTGTGCGAGAGATTGCAAAAATGTTAATTGTATCACACACAATTGAATATCACACAAGAAGTCTTGGACTGGATTGAAGTTTGATGAAGCTCGGTTCCTCGTGAACTGAAAGTAATTCACTTAATACAAAGAGTCAATATTTGCTATACGCATTTCAACGGTAACGGCAGTCGACCCGTTTTTGAAACGAGTAACGCAGTTGGCCCGTTTTTGAAACGAGTTAGTGTCTCTAGTGATGAAAAATGGATCTTCTACAATAACCTTAGTAGAAAAATATCATGATCTAAGCATGATGAATCAGACAAAATTACAAGAAAGCTGAATTGCATCGGAAAAAGACCATACTGTCAGTTTGGATGGATTAAAAAGATGTTGCATAATTTTCAGTTGTTTTCAAGCAATCAAACATTATTGTTGGTGGTAACATTTCATAAGTTGTTGGCAGTAAACCAACAACTTATGAAATATGAGGAAGCAATGAAAGGGAAAAGGCCATCACACATCTTTAGAAACGTCTACAAAATTACTGAGGCTTGGTTGGAAATTGATATCGCTTCCTCCATATAGCTTCGACCTTGCGCTATCAGATTATCATTTATTTCGAAGTTTTCAAAACTTCTTTAATGGTAAAAATTTAGGTAATGATGATCTCAAAAGCTTGTAATGTTGCGCGCTTCCAACCTGCATGCAACAATAGTGGTGACTGCTATGAACTGGAAAGTATACAAAGTCTTGAGAAGGGCTTAAATCCCTTTTTATTCAACTTTAGAAATTACAAATGCGTGCTCTTGACGCTCACAAACTACGCCGACCCGGCGGTAAAATAAAAATAAAAAACTAAAAAAAAAAAGAATAGTAACAAGTGACTAACTACGAGGCTCTCTAAACGTAACTAACCTCACCGCGTTCTAAGATACCGCTGATAATTCAGCAAACTTCTGAATATTACGTTGAAAGATTAACAATCTGCCGAGGCAAGCACACAGGCCGAAACGCGTGGTTCTTCAATTTCTAACTAGCCACCTCCACGCTCGTGAAGCAAGAAAGCACACTTTCGAACTCGTTTCCCTTCTATTTAACTCAGATTACTTCCGCTGACAATTTGAATCCTTGCGCGTTTTACTAAAATTTACATACTCTGGCATTGGCAATTCCAGGGGAAAGTAAGGCTTGACAGGAAAGATAGTTTAAACTTAAAATAAATGTTAGTTAAAATAAATATAAACCCTACATTTGCCGCTGCCAGAATTTGGTAAACTTGGAAGCAGGTCCTAGAAACGACCTGTTGAAAAGTTTCCACAATTCTGAACTAAATTTTAAGAGCCTCGTTTACATAAAAAAACTGTTTTTTTCACAAAAGGTAGAATAAATTTCTGTAGATACTTATTTAACTCTCTCTTCTTACAGCAACTTTTCCTGGACTTCAGCAATCAATCTGTTCTCTTCCTTCCAGCATCTGGAAGGAATAAGTATCAGTATCTTTCTAAATACATTATAATTTACACTTTCTTGGCACTGAATAAGTTTTTGTTTTTGAACGATTTATTTTCCTTAGTTACTGCTTAATTCACATTCCTTCAAGTATTCAAACATGAATTTAACTTTACCCTGGCTCTCCACCATGTGTGGTGTCAAACGGGAATATTCGTGTTTTAGTATTGCAACACTTCCCCTAACCACAATAATTTGTTAGAATTCAACGACCAAATAGACACACCTTACTCGACATTCTACAACTCGATGGGCTATTTTAACATTCTTAAAATTCAAGTATAGGTGGAGAACCCTACAAAACACATTCATTCTAAATTTCCCCTCATTCATCTTTAGACATGCAGGCTTTCGCTCTAAAGCATGATTTTATCTACAGTTTAATACTTAAATTTGAATCCATTGCTTTTGACCATTTACTTTTAGCATCTAAAATTTTATACTAATTTCTACACTAACTTCTACTTTTACATAACTTTCAAGCATTTACGTATATTTACAAAATTCTAATACATATGATTTTTACAATTTACCATAAAATGAATAAGAGAAAAATAAATTTTTACTTTACTCATTCTTCGCCAAGCTGGCGGCACTGAAACTAAAGTTCTTATTAATACAAGAATACGAAGTTATTTTTATCTTCGGGCAAATTTTGGCTTTAACATAACCGAATTAGTCTTTCGACCAACAGAAACTGCTTGTTCTTAGATTTTATACTTAAAGAAAATAATACTTTTGCCTTAGCTAAATAAAGTAAAAGAAAACTAAGTCTCAACCGAGACACATTGACTTCCGTCAAAACATAGAACTTCGTGTTTACGCATAACATTTCGGAACAAAAGAAAAAAAAATTATAAAAGATTTTAACTTATCTTTGAGTTTTCGATTATTGGAACTCCGACATCCTCTTCTGGCAGAACTACTCCCACGTTATAGATTTCATCGATGTCAGTCGTCTCCTTAGTGTCCTTCGAGTGTCGTCCACGTTGCTTTTTCTTTTTCGCCCTCTGCATGCTGGCCTCTTGGAGTGGTAGTCGTCGGGTTGCTGTCTTTTCCGTTTTGCCCCTGGACGGCTGGTCTTGGCGTCCTCCGGTCTGGAATCATGCTTGAATTTCTTCTGTTGGTGGTGGTCTTTTCGTTCCTCCTGCTGTCTTTTCGTTCTCGGGAACGGTGGCCTTGTTTGCACCTGACACTCTGGCCCTGGAAGCGTTCTCCTCGATGCAGAATTTCTACTGCGATACGTTGTAGGTGGTCTTTTCCTCTTTACCAAAATTTCTTTACGCAGCGGCTTTGCTTTCTTGTATTTCTTAAATGCTGGAGTCTGACCGTTTTCATTTCTTCTTTTCGGTACCGTCGAATGACTTGTAGAAGGGCTAGGTTTCTCTTCAGTTCTCTGCTTCTTGGGTGGTGGAACGGGTGACGTTACTTCTGGACCTTCTACTTCTTTTACGCTTGAGTCCTGCAAGAAACTTTTAAGGATTTCAAAATCATTTTGATTATAATATTTTTTCACCTGGTCGGGACTTGCTTTACATACCTCCCTTCTCTCTTTCTTAAGGTACAATACGACTCCCTTGATTTCCTTAATTACATAGGGGCCTTCAAATTTTGGAGCTAACTTTGCAGTAAAATTGTCTGGGGCACTTGATAAAGAAAATTTCCGCTTCAACACTTTATTCCCAACTTTAAAATCTGCTTCACGGCGTTTTCTATCATAGAATAACTTTTGTCTATTTCTTGCCGAATCCGAGCTTTTAACCGCCTGGTCAATAAGTGTTTGCACATCTTTCTGTTTAAATTCTTGCTCTCTTTGTTGCACAAAGAATAATTTATCTAATGGCGTAATTAACTTCCGTCCTAAAAATAATTCTGCTGGGGTTTTTCCCTTAGCATCGTGATTTGCCGTTCTTAAAGCATAAGCTAACTCATTTATGTAGCCATCCCAGCGCTTGTGATGTGTGCTAACATAACTTCGAATTCTTTTTACAATGTTTTTATTAACTCTTTCTGCTATGTTTGCCTGTGGTCTATACGGAACCATTTTGATATGGCGTATGCCAAGTCCAGTGCATATATTTTCAAATATTTGGCTAACGAATTGTTTACCGTTATCGCTAATGACTTTTATCGGTGCACCGTATTTTAAAATGTATCTGTGTAAGAATGCATCTGCGACTGTTTTGGCTGACGCGCGTTTAAGTGGAACAATTTCTGTCCATTTTGAAAAATGATCTACGATTACTAAAAGAAAACGATTTTTATTTAACTCGCTCTGGGGGAAAGGACCAAGAAGATCTATGCCTAAAATTTCATTCGAAAATGTAGCGCGAATGCTATTTAAGTACCCGGCCGGGCTGTAATTAATATCATTTATTAACTGACATTGATTGCAGGACCTGACATACGCAGTTACTATTTTGTATAATTGCGGGAAATATACCGCCTCGCGTACCCTTTTTAAAGTGTTTCTGACCCCTAAATGACCCGCTGTTTTCGCGTCGTGTAATTCCTTCAAAATGCTTAATCGAAGCGAGGCTGGGATGACTGGTTTGTACTCGAGATTTTCGTTTGTTGTTTTCGTATAAAATAATAAATTATCTATTATTTCATAGTTTTCTGCTCTATTTCTTATCGCATCGATATCTGTGTGCTCAAAGCTTTCGGGGTCTTTCAAATATGCATAGATACTTCCAAATTCAGGATCAGCTTTCAATTCAGCAATAATTGTTTCTCTAGAATCTAAAATTTTTGAAGTCAACACAGCGCATTTGAGTTCATTTCCTTCATCGCCCAGTTTTATACGAGAAAGTGCGTCAGCTACATTGTTTTCCTTACCCGGTTTATATTTAATTATGAGATTATATTCTTGGAGTTTTAAAGCCCATCTTATTAACTTGGGCGTTAGGTTTTTCCCCGAGTAAAGTCTATCAACAGCCGCATGATCCGAAAAGACTGTTACTGGCGCTTTGCCGAAATAAACTCGAAATTTGTGTACAGCCATTAATACGGCTAATGTTTCTCTCTCTGTAGCTGTATAATTCCTTTGTGTAGGATTCATCGTTTTACTAAAAAATGCCAAAGGATAGCTATTTTGCATAAGAACCGCACCCACAGCATAGTCCGACGCATCTGCTGCAATTTCCAGATTTTCGTCCCCCTCCGGGAATTTCAAAACAGGGGCATTCATGAGCGCTTCTTTTAACCTTTCAAATGCGGTATTTGCTTCCGCTGTCCACGTGAATTTACTTTTCTTTCTTTTAATTACTAACAAGGGTTCAACAATATTAGCAAAATCTTTTATGAATGACCGATAATAAGAACATAGCCCAAGGAAAAGAAGAAAGTTTATTGGCGGTGTTGGGAGGTGGGAAATTCTTGATTGCTTTTATTTTTGAATCTTGAGTTTCTATACCCTTTTGCGAAATTTTATAACCCAGATATTTAAGTTCTTTAGTTGCGAACTTGCATTTTGAGGCGTTAATTGTAAGACCGGCCTCTTTTAATAATTTAAAAACTTCTTCTAGATCTTTAATATGTTGTTCCAACGTATTACTCGTTATAATTATATCATCTAGATAGATTAAAGTTGATTTTCCTAGGACAGGCTTTAAAACAATGTCCATAGCTCTCTGGAATGTTGATGGGGCCCCACACAACCCAAAGGGCATGCGTAAAAATGCATAAGTGCCCGATTTTGTTATAAACGCGGTTTTATGTATGTCTTCGGGTCTCATAGCTATTTGATAGTAGCCAGACGTTAAGTCCAACGTAGTCATGTATCTTGTAGATTTAATCGTTCTAATAATTTCCTCTATAACCGGCAAAGGGTAAATTGGGAATTTAGTAACACTATTAAGTTTCCTGTAATCGATAGCAAACCTCCAAGCCCTTTTATCCGAAGGAGGAAACTCGTTCTTTTCCCTACATAGTACGACTGGACTCGCGTACTCACTATTTATTGGCGTTATTATTTGATTCTTTAACATTTCCTGAATATGTTCTTCTATGATTTGCTCTTTCTGTTTATCATAGCGATAAGGTTTAGTCCTACAGGGTTTGTCGGCAGTTAACTGCATCTCATGCGTAACTATTTGACAACTACCAGGCCGTTCTGAAAACAAGTTTGAAAAAGTACTCACCACTTGCTGGATGGCTTGACTTTCATGGTCATTCAAATGGCTAAGGTCGACTTGCGGTTGTTCCACTGGTTCCACCACCCTCCGATCCATCTCCAGCACGATAGAACTTTCCTGAAAATTCAGTTTGGCCTTCGCGGCTTTTAAAAACTCCATACCTAAAATAAGTGGACTTTGCAAATTTTTTACTACAAAAATTAATACTTTAAGGCTTTCATTTTGAACCTGTATCTTTAAAGATAGTTTTCCGATACATTGACAAGTTTGTCCTTGCGCTGCTATGATTTCTGTGTTTTTATTTTTAAATAATCGAAACCTATTAAAATTCTTCTTAAAAAAAATATCACTCATAAAATTACCTTCTGCTCCTGTATCGATGAGGGCTTCTACTGGTACATCGCCAACCAAGACTTGTATAATTGGCAATTGCGAGTTTTTTACGATGACCGTATTTAAGTATCTTTTTGAGGGTTTTTTCAAAACTTTCGGGGTCTGGACCCTCGCTTTCACAGGCCCATCTACTCGTTTAAAGCTTTCCTTTCAACTTCTGCCTTCTGGGTACGCGGACGGTTGTTTTCAAATTTCCTTTTTGGGCCTTGACCTTCGAGCTTCGATGAGTTAGCTTGATAGCTCTTTCCCCCATAAGAGCGGTTTGCATTTCTGGTCTGCTCATTTGAAGATTGACTTCGGATGCTTTGAGAATACGATACCCCTCTAGCTTTTTCCGCTATTCTGCGATTTTGGAACTTGACCGCCAATTCGAAGAGCTCCTGCAATGTGCTTGGGTTTCTAATTTCAAAGTAATCTTCAACCGCAGGTAGCAATCTTGGTAAGATTATTTCAATAATCTCCGCGTCGGATTTCTTCCCATACAGCATATCCGTGAGCTTAATTTTTCGCAGAATAAAGTCCGTCAACTCTTCTACATTCCGTTGATAAAAACTATATAGTTCGACTTCTAGCCTTGCTCGATCTTTCACTATGGGGAAGGCCTTTAATAACGATTTTTTGAAATTTTCAAATGTATATGTCTGGCCTTCGAATTCCCCTAATAAAAATTTGCCTATATTTTTCCACCATAGCGAGGCCTGTCCTCTTAGTGCAGATGTGGCGATGGCAACTTTTTGTCTTTCAGGCACAGGGTAGTGCTGGAAGTGATTTTCAAGGCCTTCTAGAAATATCGCCACCGAATTTTTTCCGTTGAAATTGACGTTTGGCTTGATTGACGTTCTCATCGTCTGGACCAGGTATCCAAATCCTTCCAATTGGCTTCCCATTTCTTGTTGTTGTCCAGCAGCTTCCATCCGATTTTCGGTCATTTCAGTTCGACAAGTGTCCGGGCGCCAATGTAATGTTGCGCGCTTCAAACCTGCGCGCAACAATAGTTGTGACTGCTATGAACTGGAAAGTATACAAAGTCTTGAGAAGGTCTTAAATCCCTTTTTATTCAACTTTAGAAATTACAAATGCGTGCTCTTGACGCTCACAAACTACGCCGACCAGGCGGTAAAATAAAAATAAGAAACTAAAAAAAAGAATCGTAACAAGTGACTAACTACGAGGCTCTCTAAACGTAACTAACCTCACCGCGTTCTAACATACCGCTGATAATTCAGCAAACTTCTGAATATTACGTTGAAAGATTAACATTCTGCCGAGGCAAGCACACAAGCCGAAACGCGTGGTTCTTCAATTTCTAACTAGCCACCTCCACGCTCGTGAAGCAAGAAAGCACACTTTCGAACTCGTGTCCCTTCTATTTAACTGAGATTACTTCCGCTGACAATTTGAATCCTTGCGCGTTTTACTAAAATTTACATACTCTGGCATTGGCAATTCCAGGGGAAAGTAAGGCTTGACAGGAAAGATAGTTTAAACTTAAAATAAATGTTAGTTAAAATAAATATAAACCCTACAAGCTCTTGGTTGAGGTTTTTGCTGATAAAGACCAGATGCTGTATGAGCGCGGAATCATGAAGTCATGAAGTTACCAGAAAGATGGCAAAAGTTCATCAAACGAAAGGAAGCTGTTTGAAAGTTCATCTTTTTGTTTTCGGAATTACTTTCTCACCAACCCGATATGTTGTGAAGGTCACAAAATTTCACGACCTCTTCACGAATTTTATACATTTTCCTCACAATAAAATTACTGCCATAACTTATAGGTAACGAATATTTCTCCTCGAAAAATCTCCAACGAAAGCATCCACCGTATGCAAATAACCTTTAAGGGTTCTGCCATTATGAATTAACCATCAGTTTATCACGTTGCACTTGATCAGGAACTATTAACCCCATCAGAAGTGAAACGAATTTGCTCTCTGTCTAGGTAACTACAAACCATGGAAAGGTTTTAATAACCTTTTTAATTAAACTGAAATTAGAATATCTGTGCACGTTCTTGCGCTAACAAAATCAACCACAGCTCGTGGTGATGCAACTAATGGAACAGTAAATTTAATTTAAAACGTACGCTAGTAGTCAGCGACTACAGAAATCAATTTAAATTTAAGCTGGCCCAGAACTTCTAACCGGCTTATCAAATTCAAATGCCGGTTGCGATAACGTAGAGCTGAAGTATTGCAAACTAATCGGAGCTGGTAGGATTAACGTATGCCTGCGAAAGGCAAAAGCACAGTCTGACACTTCAGCTCAATATTATTCAGCTCAATTCCAACACAAGCAAATTTTTTAAAAATACAAAGTATTATCATTTTCCCAAAATTCGTTTCGTAAAAGCAGTCGCAAGGATGAAAGTTTAACGTGTCCAAAAATCAAAGAAAAATAAACTGTACATTTTTAAAAATAAACTTTTTTAGAAAAAATTCCGTTGAAAACGTGTTAAGCTCACTTTGTTAAATAAATTCGTATTTAATCGATTTATTGAAACACGAAATTTATTTTAAGTTCGTAAAATAGCTAAGTGCCTACGTTTCATGACGATGTGAAAATGGAGTGTGTAAAGTAAAATCTCGCTTTCCTATAGCCCATTATGTCTCAAAATGACGCGATTTCGTCACAAACATAAAATAAAAAAAATTCGAATTCGAATTTCGCAAAAAATCGCTTCGAGGTGCACTGGCTCTTGTCTAGATGCACCTATGTACCAAATTTCGTAGCCGTGGGTCTATTAGCTTACGCGCAGCGCAAACGAAAGACACACACACAGACAGACTATTTCTTTTATTATATGTAGAGATGCTTGATTTGCATTCTGGTGAGGAAACGGAAAGCAGGAGTTATAATAAAGACTGAAATTATGAATAACTGATTAGTTTCAAATAATAAGCTTACAAACTAGCTATTGTTATTTTACTTTATTTTGCTATTACGTTTATGTTTACATTTACGTTTTTGTATTGTTTTATTTTGCTTTTCCATTATTATTTTAAATAAATCACTTTGAATGTGTTAAGAGGTCCAAATAATTTTGGCATTGCTTAGGCACTTGGTTCTTAAGGCATTTATTAATAATATACATATATAAAGAGAGATTTATAAATATATAACTATATAAATAACCTTAAATATCGAAACGTTTTTTAATATGCAGATTAAACTCTAATTATACTGAAATAGAAAATAAATGTACCTCTAGTAATAAATAAGAATGTTATCATACACTAAGAGTTTATAGCATTTGTGACATGGTTCATTGATCATGCAGTCAGTTTTATTATTTCCTTCGTGGGATAACTTCCGACTTTGTGGGATATGTAACTACTGAAAGTCTTTGAAATTGCCGAATTCGCTCAACTGAAGATCGGCATTTCTTCGTATTCTTCATATCCCCCTCCCAAATTCTCTTTCAGTAAACTTTAGCACAGCAATTTTTTATTTCATAGGACACAGAAAAGAGAAAAGATTTGTAACAAGTATCAAAATTTAGATTTTAGCTTATCTCACGTAGCAGCATAACTGCAGAACTAAATCTATGTGAGACTATATAAAAATACTTAATGCGTTTTGATGAAATAAGCTTTGTAAGTATCTGTTTTATTTCAAATATTAAATATAAATTTGCGATTTTTTTCGTACTTGAGGTATAAGTTATTCATTTTCTTTTAAGACCCCACCAGCGGCCAAGCAGTAAAGTCGCTGAATACTGCTATTTTGGTTCGAAGTTCGAATCCCGCAAACGGGTTGACTGCATGGGCGAATTCGTGGCTTTCCCCATGTGTAACGTGTATACGAGCCAGTTTCCTTTCGAAAGACCTTCACGAAGGCATTCTTCTTCATAAGCAGATAGCCCTCGAGGCTTTGCCATAATCACATAAATATAGTTTACAAACTTGTACATCGTCCTACAATGTTAAATGAATATTCAAAAATAAATTACGCATTTTGTGTTAAGCAATAGAATAATAAGTATTGTAAGTATAAATATGCATTTTATTTAAATGATAAATATCAGTTTGTTATTATTTTCGCGCTACAAATGTAAGTTATTCATTTTAATTGGTACAGTAAAAGCAATAGATGAAATTAGTTAAATTATTTGGATATATCAAAGCACTCGAGGAATATCCGCTTAAGCGGAGGGTTGTCTTCTAGAAGGTCTTGAGGAAACAGATTTATATTCAACCTTATGGTTTATATTCCTAAGGTTTATAAACATCCTCAGGGAAGACCCATGGAGGTAGGAAAGGGAGGAGGGGCCATTCCGCGCTAGAAGTGAAGCACTGCTTTGAAGCTTGGGTCACTAGACGGGGTGTTCTTTGTTTACATTCAGAAGCTCGCTTGACAAGATTCTGATAGTATTTCGACACACGACAGTTCCATAGAAATCGAAAAAGGGACACTCTCGCATGAAAGAAACATTCATAGTGTAATGGATAATAGCAATTTGTATAGTTTACTGACATTTACGCAAAAATCACATCTTGGTTATTTTTCGATAACTAACAACAGCGATTTTGATTATGAATTTGTTTTATAAAATTCTAAGCTGTTGCACTACAAAAATATAGATTTTAAGAAAACTGCTAAAAGAGATCTGCCAAAATTTATTTTCTAGAAGATTTGAAAAGTTTGAAACTGGATGGCTAAATGTAAATATAAAATTATGTATGTTAAAATATTTGTAATTAGGCACATAGGTCAGATTAAGTTTTTATTAAATAGAGTAACGCATGCAAGGGCTATCTGCCTAAAGAGAGAGATGCCATCGTGGAGGAATTTTGAAGAAAAGCTGACCTTTGAGTGGGTATTAAAAATAATACTTATAATTTTCATTCAAATTATATTCATATATATTTTTTATGTAAAATTTTCGGGTGTATGCTAAATTAGTGTAAATTACTTTACACAAAAAATATAGTGAATGCACAGAAATTAAAAATTTCCACATGCCGGAAATGATAAATAGGAAATATGTATGGGTATTTATGCATGTGCTTGCAAAAAGCATGTATCTGTCTTTGACAAAATACTTAAATATTCATTAAATTATTTATAAATGTATTTGAAATGAAGAATTTATTCACTTATAAACAACTGTGAAAGTACTGTGAAGAAATCTAATAATTAAATGTATCTAATTTATAATGATTATAAATGTTACCTAAATATATAATAACCTTAATATTGAATTGTAAACATAAATTGAAATCCTGTTGACAAATACGTTATAAAACTATTTAAGCAAGAATTGTTCGTATTGGAAAGCAATCTGTTAAACGATATTGTAAAGCAAATGCTATGAGATGCGCACTTAAGAACGTAATAAAGAGTTTTGGAATATGTATTATTGAAATGAAGGGTAAAAAAAAATCTGATAAGTATAATTAAAATAATTATTCCCCTTACATTTTATAATAACTCAGTTACAAGTTTTAAAGAATACTTAAAAAAAAAAAAAAACTTACTTTATTCCCTTTCAGAAATGTTCAGAGAAGTCAAGTACTATTTAATACCTATTTAATTATTAGGAATTAGCGAAATACTTATTTAAAGTATTTCGCTAATTCCTAATAATTCTCTAATTTAAAATGAACCGAATAGAGCATTAATTATAAATTGACTTACATTTTTCGATTTAAAAGAAGCCAAAAAATCATGTCATATATTTAAGAAAGTATTTTAGGAAGAAGCTCTATAAATAGAAAAGAAATAATGCATAATTTTAATATTAATAATACAATAAACTTTGATCTTAATTTTTGTACCTTAACCGAATAAAATCGAATTACCTTAATTTTTTTTTCTAATGTAATTAACGAAAACTTGCGAAAATATTTCATTCAAATTAAACCATTCTGAGAAAACTGTCCTGTGAAAAGTATAGCATTTAATTCCGTTCAGAATGAAATGTTGTTTAAAAATATGTTGTTTTCAAATACTTAGGACTCTGAAGTGTTGAAGAAAAAGAAAATATATACATTTATATGTATATTTGCGACGTAATTACAAAATATTTACACCCGAACGCGTCAAATCCCATAGAACTCAATGGTAAATGACCCAATGTTTTGGTCACCACGTAGGGATCGCCGGTGCTTCAGAGCAGGGTACGGAGAAACTTGTTTAGGGCGACTCCATCTTACTTCCTACCTCCATGGGAAGACCATGAAAAACACCCATAGCCTGAGTCGAACTACCAGTATTTAGAGTCTTACCAGTCGACCACTAGTGGAGCAATGTAAAGGATACTTGTAAATATAAGTATAAAATACACTTCTTTTTTTAAATTAAAGGATAACCTGAAAAAATATGCTTATTAATAAAAGTTTTCTGCCCATATCCAGTGCTGTAATTATATATATTAATTATCTGCAACAGAACGCAGAACTGGACTTCTGTGCATAGATTAGTGTTAGCAAGTTAGGCGACTGACGACATACTGGACAATGGACTCATGCCGCAATTCAGCTGTATGGTGTTGTTTAAATTTAACGTGGTTTCTGAGTCTGAACAGTATTTATTAGTTGTGATTCAAATGCATCATTAGATGAAGGACAAGAGGAGCTATTAATTGGCAGACTTGAGGGAGGGGGAGAAAACACGAATGGAGGTCTTTCAAGACCTGATTATCTCTCAAAGTGCCACATCAAGCTTTGGACCGCTTTTCTAGCAGTGAATCAGTTAGTACACAATCTGGTTAATAGCGGCAGAGAGCAACAATTGCATTTCGAAGAATTGCCATAGAACCGTTTTCTGACATTGTTGGCTGAAAGACATCATGAAGTAACTACAAAAGCGTCGGTTTTAAACCTTCAAGCAGCCACAGAAACTCAAATCAGGCTTTTTTAGTTACAAGAAGGCTTTACGAAATTAAATTTTATCTTTTGAAGGCTTGTAATCCAGTCATTTCAACTTCCAAAGCGGTTTTCTTTAACGGATGCCTGTCCCGCTTTCATCTTCCCTTGACTCGCTTTCATTTTTCTTCTTTAAACGACGAAATTAAAAGGCTGATATCAATTTCCTTAATCAGTCTTCCATCGCTCTTGTTATTGGCATTCAAACCCCACTCCTGACACCAAAAAGTGTTGCGTGCGTACGGGTTCGTAATAAATTGAACGCACAAGTCCGATGAAAAGTGAATAAACTTTATTCTTATCGCAACAAATAAAAACAAAATGCTTAAATTTCCTTAGACATATTTGTACAGTATCCCAATGTCTCACAGTAGTTATCTTTTTAACTACTGAAACGTTCAACAGAACTTAATTCAAAACAGAGAAAGCTAATCCGATATCACCGCGAATTCGCCACAGTAAACAACAGTTTTCTAAACTACTGAATTGAGATGCTTTCCACCAGCTTTTATAAGCTTTTTAAATGCACGAGAATATTCTGGTATTTTCTCGATTTTACTGTATACCAAATGAATACAAATACGAGGTATCTATTTATTAAATATTAAATGCGCGTGCTCCAGTATTTTAATTTTTCCGTCGTAGCTTTCTCTTCAAATAAGTATCGTGCTGCATTGCACGGGAATATAAACCAATTTTAATAAAAATTCTATTAAATAAATAGCAAACTAAATATATACAAAAATCCGTAACAATATAAACAGATTTAAATCCATCGAGAGCTTGGAAACATTAGTTCTGACAGCAACAGAAATTATTTTTTTAAATATGAGCCTCTATATGCGTGGGACTTTCAGACAGAGCCCGATGACCTTGTCTGAAGACCATCCCTAATTCAAATAGTCAGCTTAATATTTAATATTTGTATTAAAATAATGAACACAATAGTTTTTACAATGAAAGGAAACCTTATAAGCTATTTTCTTCCTCCCTCAAGCATGCTTTCGAGGTGTACCGGTAGCACACTCAGCGCGTATTCGAGAGGTCTAGGTTCGAGTTTCGGCAAAGAAATGCACATGCTTCATGTTTCCTGCTACAAAAGAAAACCAGCGGCGACCGAACTAAAAGGTGTGATCAGGATTTGGCAATTGGGTCCTCGAATCCGCAGTCGCCCTTTAAAAGGTGGAATATATAAGGTATTTTCTCCCTTCTTCCAGCATGCCTTATTAGTGTAACGGTATCACATCCGCTGCGTATTCGAGGGTTCCAGTTTCGTGTCCTAGCGAGGGCACTGCACATTTTTCCCATCTTCTTCAAAAACTCTACAACCTATTTATTTAGTTTTACTTCAAAATATAGTATTAAGGTTAAACAATTAAACTTCCTTTCTCGTTGACCTTCTCTTCGAAATCTTACGTATGGAGAATTTTATTTCTATTCGAGATTTCCTTTCTGTCCTCAGAAAAGAGATTCGAAAATTCAGGATCTTCTTATATATAAGCTCCAGCAGAAGCAATCTACCACATTTAATGACTGGTAACTTGTACTGCACCGCATAGAGCATAAAACTAAGTAAGGAAGCATGTAGCAGGAAGGATACCATTTTGATTGCAATGGAGCATTGGACCAAGACACAACTCGCTTTTGTAACTGAAGCGTTTTTCAAAAGTGGTGACAGTGTAATAACTAACGCAGCGGAAGTTTCGACAGCAAGTCAACATTGGGAGGCATGAAAGAGTACCAGAAAGGCACATAATTTGGAGGTGGGTTGATCAATTTAGTGATTATTCTAGTTATAATTCAATGTTACAATGTCAATGATCAAGCTTCTCTGCTTCATTTTTCGTCAGCATTAAACGAAATTTGTGACATCTTCTTGTTTTTGTTAAGTGAAAACAGTGCCAAAAGCAAGTTGACTAACAAAGCACAGAAAAGTTTAATAGTCAGCTTTAAACTTTTGTGAGTGATATAAGACAATATTGTCAGAAAACTTTACATAGTATATACATAGTATATACTATGACAAATTACAACACTTAAAGAACGTAACGCAATTTTAGAGAAACGTAACGCAGCATCAGGAGAATGTTGTGCTGCACTTGTAGAACGTAACACCGCATTAAAGGAACGTCGTGCTGCACCTGAAGGCCAAATTTCTACGCTATTAGAAGCAACTGACACTGACACATTTCTTTCTCTAGATGCTATCAAAAGAAAGAAAAGAACAAATAGCAGCCTCATCTCAAAAGCGCTCACCTCTTAATCAACCTCTGGCTTTCCGATGGAATGAGCATTCCATCCTTCTGGAGCCAAAGGATCCAGAGAGAACTCCTTTCACAGTTACGGACACAACTCAACAGTTACTTGACACCAGCTAAATTAGGCATCAATATTCAAGGTACTCTTTCCACGCGCTCTAAGGAACTATTAGTCAGCTGTGAAAACTGGGAAGATTTAATCCAGCTAAAATGTGCACTTGAAGGTGTTCTTGACTTAGTGGATATCCAAAAGTTCCAAGTCAAAATTAACAACGTTATATAATTTTTAATGTTCCATCACATGCGGATGCAGGTGACATCAAATTTTCGGTGAATAAATTCTTCAGCATCCCTTCTCTCAACATTAATCCAAAAACTCCATTCAAGTTTTCTGATACAACTAATAACTGGACAGTGGATATCTCTCCTCCTCACAACTACCAACTTCCTTTGGAAAATTTTGCATAGGTTTTAATCCCTGCTACATCAAACCTTATATCACTCTCACTCGTTGTTATAGGTGTCAAGATCCTGGCCACTCAGAAAAATTCTGCCAAATACCTAACCGCTGCTCAGCCTGCGCAGGAAATTACTCCTTTAAAGACTGCAAAAGCGAAAAAGGACCTATATTGATTGTCAGAATAATAACCAAGGACAAGGAACGGATTTTGACATCTCTCATTGTGCCAACGACCGAGCTTGTCCTACATACAAATTGAAATTGAGATAATTTTTATCAAGATCATAATGTCAACAACTCTTACTCTTCAGAGTAATGACACTTCAAACAGACAGCCTACACTTTTACGAATGTTACAAATCAATCTGCAATGAGCACAAGTAACTTTACAACAGGCATTAAAAATAACGCTAGAGGAAAACAGTTGATTTAATTTTCACTCAAGAATCATATGGCTTGTAAATCGAAAAAACTAGATTTGCCAATAGAACTGTTCTCTTTACTCTCTCATTCAAAAAAAAATCTGCTATCATTTACTCTGGACCCCTGAATCCAATTCCTGTTCATATATCTCTCCACACAGTGACCATAAAATTGGAATCACTAGAACTTTCACTTTATTATACTTCCCTCTACGCTCCATCATTTTTAAATCTCCAAGATGTCCTACAAGAATTAGAAACATTAACTCTACCTCCAGCATCTCATGACCTCATAACAGGCGATTTTAATGTCCACAGTCCAGTCCGCGGAGCTAGCTCTGAAAACAATCTAGGTGTCACTCTTTTAGAATTTTTTCAGGAAAACCAACTGCAATTTTAAACTCTCCAGACAGTCAACCAACCTTCCTCACCCTTTCAGCCCAGAGCTGGATTGATCTCACTCTAGCAACTCCTGAAATAGCTCCCTTAAACTACACACATCTCTTCACAAAAACAAGTATCTATTTCTGAGCGATACGAGGAAGAACTGGAGAGAAAAATCTATTTTAATAAAAATATTTCCAAAATTCGTACCTGCAAGGGCGTACCGAGAAGGGGGCGGACCTCCCCGTGCCGTATAATTCACAAGTGCACATCAGTATCGCCACTGAGAGAGGGGGGTTTTTTAAATGGACCAATGAGCTTCTATTGCTCTCGTGGCGTTAAATATTTGAATCTGCGCATATGAAAACATGTTGTCGTTTACATTTTATTTTGCATTTGTTTCGCAGTTATAAATGTATCGCGTATAAATGGCATATCATTTTAGAAGAAAATCTCGTAATGCTTTCATTTTATAAATTTACTTAATCGTCAACAATTCACTTTCGCGAAGCGTATCACGCGCTGGATATTCGGAATAATATTCATGACATATTATAGCTCTTTATATCGAGAAAAATGACTCAAGTACAATAAGTCTCGAATATTATGCATTTACTAACACATATGGATTAAGATAATTCAAGTGTATATTTTTTTATTCAGTTGTGAATAACTGGAAATTACAATAAATCTATTACTTTCTTATCTCAATGCTTACATTCCTTTAAATTTGAAAGTTGTAAGATTTAAAATATACATTGTACATGATCTGCATATGCTTATTGTTAACGTTAAAAGTTATGTATGAATAAATTAAATACATCTATTGTGTATATGATAAATTCATTCTGTTTGAAGAATATTTCAGGTGCGGGCAATACATTTAAGAGTGTACAGTTATTAATGTGAAATTTAGCACACTAAATCTATAGAAATACAAATTAGGGAAGTTCACTTAAAACTATGCATTGCTATTATTATAGAATATCTTTTTTATACCGAATGCAATAAAAATGCTAAGACTTCCAATATTTACATATATAACTACGCTTATATTTGATCTAACTTCGCACTGAAAATTTGCACAAGAAATGCACGTTGATTTAATTATTTTGTACAGGAAAGTATGTGGCAAAACATTTTCACCCATCTTGCTTAAAAGCATAGCAAACGTTATGTGAAATGACAGAAATACTACTGAAAGCTCATTGTTCCATTCTAGAAGCCACTGCTTCAGTCGCGATACACATGTGCATTTACGAAATAGTTTATGCCTCCGGGCCATTTATTAGGAAAAACCTCCGAACAACCTTAAATTTCAAATATATATACCCATATTTAGGAATATAAAAAAGGATGAAGATAAAAAGTAGTCTGCATTTAAGATGTTAAACCTTACGACATCTAAAGGGAAGCGCGGGCCAGGCAAGCAGCATTTCGCTGCTCCTGCGAATCACAACACCCGCGTCACGCCGCAGCACTGCGCTCCCCTCATAGTTCGGCCATGTTAAGAACGAAATCTTTTCCAAAGCGAGAATGGCTACGTCAGACCGTAGAGGGGAAAATATACTCCATGTTTACTTCACAAGAGCTACCCATCTAGGCTTAATACTTTTTGCGCATGCGAACGGGCAGGTAACTGTCGACTGCTGAAATTTATATTCTTGCTTGAAAAGGAATAATGTACATAGCGCTGTAGAACAATTGACCCCCATAGGTATACCTTGCACTTGCTTAATTTTTTTTAAATCAAATTGTAGATAATTGTTAAATAAGACACTTCTTAGGAAAAGTTGTAGAGACATTAGGCTATTATTTTTAAGCAGGAGTGATGATTAATTATTTTTAAGCAGGAATGATGATTAATTATTTTTAAGCAGGAGTGATGATTAATAAGCAACGTGTTCGCCGAGAATCTAACCACGGACCTCTGGAATACGCGCCCAGCGTGCAGTCCACCACACCACGAAGGCGGTAGAAATATCTCATATACTCCCCCTTTTTAATGGCGACTGGGGTTTAGGGGACCCAATCGCCAAATCCTGGGTGTGGAGAATCATCATCCACCACTCTTTTAGTTCGGACGCCTCTGAAGAGACTTCAGGAATTTTTTGAGAAATAGGAAAGATGAAAAATACGCAACGCCTTCGCCGGGAATCGAACCATGAACCTCTGGAATACGCGCTCATCATGCAGACTACTACGCCACGAAGGCACGGTAAGAAGGAGGGAGAAATGCCTTATAAAGTTTCCATTCTTCTCCTGAGATTATTGTAAGAACTTGTGAAAACAGATCAAGTAATGTAAGTAGGCTGCCGTAAATTTCTTCTAAAGGCAATGTGGTGTAAAGATTATTAAAGTCGTAGCAGTTAGTGCTATCATTTTTAAGCGTATTCAACGCTTCTATAACCGTCTCGCTATTATTGATAATCCAGTTGAAATGGTGATCTTGAAAATTGAAATTATTAATTATATCAAGTATTTGTTTAAATTTCTTAGCAAAAAGATAGTCGATTTCTCTTTTAAAAAATTTTGTACCATTAGCAGTGTATCTAAATTTGAAATTTAGGCAGTGAATAGAGATTTGAAAATTTATTTAAATAATTATTGCGAAGAATTTTGGGTCTTCTATGTAAAGCCTTAAAACTTTTATGAAGTATTTTTTCATTGTTGTTAAACGACTTTTACTAGATTTTTCAAACTTCCTTTCTTCTTTATATATATATATATATATTGTATGTATTATGATCTTAAATTCACTTAGTACGAAATCAAGTTATTCTACTCCTTGCGCAATAGCTGCAAAGTAAGTTAATAATAATTTATTTACTAAAGAAATATTGATTATATTATCTCCTAAGATTAATTTTAGTAGAATTATCTAAAAAGAGTGAATCCATAGTTAGTAAGTATAATTCCGAAAATTGTTTTAAAGTAACTTGAATGTAAATTGTTAAAAATGTTTAACGGGGACTTGAATTAAATCATGAATAACAAAATTTCAATTGTAAAAAGAAATTAAATTAAAAGCAAGTAATTAAATTAAAAGCAAGTAATCATTGCCATTGATCGGAAATTAGTTGGCTTTTCAAGGGGAACAAACCAAACTCCCGTTCAACAAACAATAATTAAGAAATAAATACGAAGGTGTTTCGTCCTTTACTCAAGTAATAAGGCGATGCCAAACTGGCAATTTAAGTTAAGCCAAATATTTCCATGAATTGAAGGGATTAAGAACAAATGCAGAGCACCAAAAAACTCATTCTGATTAAGCATTTTCGCAAATTCAGTTTTGAGTGAAAAGGAATTTATGTAGAAAATTGATAAATTACTTGAGTAATTGTCCCCCGTCTTGCTATTATTGATAATTCAGTTGAAATGGTGATCTTGAAAACTGAAATTATTAATTATATCAAGTATTTGTTTAAATTTCTTAGCAAAAAGATAGTCGATTTCTCTTTTAAAAAATTTTGTACCATTAGCAGTGTATCTAAATTTGAAATTTAGGCAGTACATAGAGATTTGAAAATTTATTTAAATAATTATTGCGAGGAATTTTGGGTCTTCTATGTAAAGCCTTAAAACTTTTATGAAGTATTTTTTCATTGTTGTTAAACGACTTTTACTAGATTTTTCAAACTTCCTTTCTTCTTTAAATATATATATTATATGTATGTAGTATGATCTTAAATTCACTTAGTGCGAAATCAAGTTATTCTACTCCTTGCGCAATAGCTGCAAAGTAAGTTAATAATAATTTATTTACTAAAGAAATATTGATTATATTATCTCCTAAGATTAATTTTAGTAGACTTATCTAAAAAGAGTGAATCCATAGTTAGTAAGTATAATTCCGAAAATTGTTTTAAAGTAACTTGAATGTAAATTGTTAAAAATGTTTAACGGGGACTTGAATTAAAACATGAATAACAAAATTTCAATTGTAAAAAGAAATTAAATTAAAAGCAAGTAATCATTGCCATTGATCGGAAATTAGTTGACTTTTCAAGGGGAACAAACCAAACTCCCGTTCAACGAACAATAATTAAGAAATAAATACGAAGGTGTTTCGTCCTTTACTCAAGTAATAAGGTGATGCCAAACAGGCAATTTAAGTTAGGCCAAATATTTCCATGAATTGAAGGGATCAAGAACAAATGCAGAGCACCAAAGAACTCATTCTGATTAAGCATTTTCGCAAATTCTGTTTTGAGTGAAAAGGAATTTATGCGGAAAATTGATAAATTACTTGAGTAATTGTCCCCCGACACCCTCGTGTTCATGCATTTTAATTTCAAACTATTTGTAAAATATTAAACTTTGGAAATTGGCATTATGAAATAGAACTCAAAGTAATTGAAATAAACATTATAAAATTACGAAATAAAAGAAATATAATGCAATCTTTGCAAAAACAAATCAAAAAATAAAAATTTAAATTTTAAATATATATAATAAGAAAAGAGAATGTACATGAAGATATAAAAGGCCAGAAAAAGCATTAATTAACTTACCTTCTTTCAGTGGGAAGTGGGCATTAAATATAACTTACGGTTCCTATGCAAAGTTTTCATTCTTTAAGCTCGCAGGTCCAACCCATAAGTTCTTGTATATTTTGACTAATAGCATACCGCTATTTATTTATTTACTTTTTCTGTACATCGGAATTGCCTTTCCATTTTTTACACCTTAACGTGTCAATATATGCGGACGCGTCGGGAAATTGGAACAGAGAATTGAGACTAAAGTTTTTTGACATAGTTTATTTAATTGAATTTTATCTAAAAATTTTAATTAATTAAAAATTTGTCGCGCAAAGTTTCAGTTGTATGTTTTGGCAAAACGCGTAATGGAGTTAGCTTGGTTCGAAATTCATTTAAAAAATTTCCCTTGAAAAACCAAAATGAACTTCGAATTGGGCTAATTAACCATTTACCGCTTCTTAATTTTAATATATATTTTACCTTGATCAATTGATTAGTATTTTACTGTGTTTTATAATCTACTTTTTTCGTTTAGCATATAGCCTACTACCTTTATTTTACCTCGTTCAATTGATTTGTTTTTTTACTGTGTTAAAGATTACCTAATTTGTTTAGCATATAGCTCTTTTATGAATTTAACTTGTAAATATTCAAATATTTTTTCTTCTCTTTCACACATTTCATAGTAACTAAATATGCTTATGTTGGAGTTTTTTCGGAGCCACAGTTTTTGGTAACTTTTTGGCGTGCGTACTAAAATTTATCCTCTAATTTCCTTAATTTTGCAGCACAATGCGCAAAATTTTGACCAAAATTGGTCTTTTTTCGTTTGTTCTTACAACCTTACTTATAATTTATATGTATTTTATATATGTATTTTACTTATAATTTATACATATACTTTCAGAGTGACCGATTGGAACCAAAAAGGTAAGTGCACAACTACGTGTTATAGCAGTCCTATATACAAAATTTCAACGTTCTGAGGCTACTCGTTTTTGAGTTATGAGAGATACATATGTACGTACGTACGAAAAAAATATCATCTGAATCTATATTAAATCAGTTTTATAATTCGTTTTGGAAAAAAGAGTCCTTTATTCCGCCCTTACGTATAGATGTCACGCAAAAAACATCATTAACTTCCGTTCGATAGAGGTAAAAATGGATATTTTCGTTGAAATATGGTACCCGAAATTTTTCGTGATTACAATACTTCCTTTACTTCGTACAAAGAAGTAAAAACTGCTTTCAAGAATATCTTTGATCTGAACGTAATGTAAAGATTTTTGTATTGATGATTGAAAATTAATTAAAATTTCCTCATTGATAACATAATAATATAAGGGTAAATAAAATGACTACCATATATTGCACTTAAATAGTCTGATATTTTTGCAACTGCATGATTTTTAGATAAAATTCAATTTGTAAATGGCAAAATTACGAGTACAAAAATTTCCCAGTGATTGTTTTAACATTATGATGGTGAATACAAGCTACAAAATTAAATTCTAGGTAAGCTACTGAAAAGAAATGACTTTTACTGAAAGTTAAGAAATTTTTTTAGTAATGCAGAATTTGTAATTTGTGTTTAGTAACGAGCAGATTTAAAAATACAGTTCTAAAAATACCCTGTATTTATTAAGAAGTTGCAAGTGAAATTTAGATAAAGAAATGCATATGTAAAGCCTCTTAAATCTGGAGGTTCATTTCTCAGTATAATTTTCCGAAATATATTAGAGAAGCAGTTCAAATTAAAAAAAAAAAAAAAAAAAAAAAAAAAAAAAAAAAATTCAGAACAAAAGGAGGTGCTGAAAAAAGGGGATTATTTCAAGAGTTCACATAGATAAACACTAAACATTACTATGCTAAATTCTCTCCAGAAAATAATGTGTGATAACGGAGCCGCAGATCAACCGAAATTGCAACGTTCCAGTTCGTTTTTAATGAGCCCTTCTGCTGGATGTCTATAAAACTAATTTTTCGAAAATTTTACATTAAAGCATTAATGGGCTTTTAGGTTAAGATTCGAAAGATATGAACGATGAAAGGTGTGTGAAGATATGTTTCGAATCGCGAATCTTTCATTAGATTTGGGATAATGACGAAAAATTTGTGAAGCTTTGAATTCTCAGTCGAGAGTCGAAGATTGAAAGATTCGAGGTATTTGAATATTCGAATGTTCCACCATCTATTCTGTACGAATTATACATTCAATTAAGAAATATATAAACAAATATCCGAGTTTTTAAAATTGAAATTATGAAAATTTATCTGAGATTAAGCTGACAAAAATCACTCCTGAAAATAGAATTTTCAAAATGTTAAATTTCATTAAGGGACGGCACTATTTTCCCCCAAGAATTTATCCCCAAAACTTTCTTTACACTTACTTTTTCTTCGACACTTAATGATCAACCCTTCTTCTAAAATTACATTGGAAACAGACGATTTAACTTAGGATAAATTGAAGATACAGAGATTTACCGAGGGATGGGGCACCAGCGGCTTAGCTTTAAAATCGCTGAATAATGGCAGTTGGACCCGGCTTAAGATGTTGGCTGCATGGGAATTTTTCGTCGTTTCCCTAATTGATTATACAAATAAGAGTCTGTATCCCTTAAAAAGTCCTCCACGATGACAGATAACTTTCAAGTGCTCTGTCATAACATGAATAATCCAAATTTACCTAGAGAAAAGTTGAAAAATCGGTATTGGAATTTTACGGAAAGGGCTTACAATTTCTAATTTCAGATGCAACTTTTCATGATCTACCATTTCTTTTACAATAATTCTTAATTAGTCTATACTTTTTCACTTTCTCCTTGGTTACCAAATGTTCAGTGAAAAATATAACTAACTATACGTGAGAAGTCTAATTCGTTTATGAATTAATTTCTATTTAACGTATAATAAAAAATCTAATCTGCACAATGTCAATAACAAATTACGGAACAAATATACTTTCGAATTTTTATTTTATTTATTTATTTTTTATTTTTTTTTTTGTAGTTTCCAGTTATTGTAGATATAAAATAACCAAAAGAATATAAAAAAATAACATTAATTTTTTTTAAGTACTTGAAAAATTAATTCCGTTCAAGAAGTGACTGAAATTAACGGATTATTGGAAAAAAATTAATAATAGGTTATTTGATATTTTTAAACAAGTGCTTACACATTAGAACATTGACATGTAAATAGTTAATATCATAAGCATTCCTTCAAGGGGCATTCTGCAGGACGAACAAAAAGAATCTCCTTCACTGTCTATGCCCCCCAAGCGAAACCGTGAATGACACGACAGAAAATTCTCACACCTTCGTACACACCTTCTCTTTCACCCGAAAAAGCTATTTCTGAACCAATGAGAATCAACTTCAGTGGCGTGATGCGCAGAAGGTTATTCTGTTTTTTGCTCTGCCACCCGGTGCAATTTAAAATAAGGTTGACGTAAAATATCTTTTGAGATCATTTGTGCTTTCACAGTCGTTTAATAGAAATACTAAGAACTTATCTACATTCATACTGCTTTTTAACTGAAATAAGAATTTCTAAATATATGAAAAATCACATATTTACATTAGTTACAAGGGATTGTGCGTACAATACGACAATGGCTACGTCATGAAAACTGATGCTGTATTGGTTACCGAAGACGTGTAGTTGCTCCTTTTACTACGAGTTACCTTTTGGCGTGAGGATATTAAAGTGGTGTGCACTGTATGTTGTACGACATGGTGCTTTACCGTGTTAATAATATATGCATTTTATTTGGTGGGATTTTTTTGCTATCATTTTTTGTGGCCAGATCTGAAGGTATGTTTATTTTCTATTTCTTTTCGATTGATGTATAACGTGGTGCCGCCCTTGCTCTTCACCAGTTTCTATTGCTGCTTAAATAGTTGATCGTTAATTATCTAAAAATAGAATATTATCAGATGTTGTTATCGTATTTGTTTTGTATGTCTAGATAAAACAGATGATAACATATAAGTTGTTGAGCAATCGTGTTTGTTTTGTAATGGCTAAGTAAAATAATTGAGAATACTGGAGTTTGCCAGCAGCTGATGATTTTTTCCGTTCTGTGTAGCTCTGATTTAAGATTAGTGATTTTAAACTCTTTCTCATAATCCTCATATATGACACTCTGTTTATGTTACGACTAGAGTTGGGATAGAATATTCTGACAGTTTATTTGATTTTCTCCGCTTTCTTTATATTACACGAATTAAAGCAGAGCAAATCAGTATTTGTCTTTATTATAAAAATTAAAATGTATATTACTGTTGGGGGGATTGATTGATTGTGGCAGTATCTGCTTTCAGAGTGCTGTCTTCTGAAAGACGGCGCGTTGTCATGTGAATGAGGATAACCGTGAAAATTTAATGCAACCAGGCCGTCTGCCGGGAGCGCATGTTTGCCAGTTTTGGTCTTTCACATACCATCTCTACCGGTTCTGTATATATGCTGGTGTAGCATTTATAATTATTAAAATGCATAGCTAATTTTGAAAGGAAAGTATTGTTATTTTTTTTGGAAATTGTTTTAGGACCACTTTTTGTATTCTAGAAAAAATTATTTTTTATGTAAGATTCATAATTATTTATCTGTTATGAAAGGCTAGAAATGAAGATATATTAAATATTTGGTAAAAGCGCAGAATAGGCTGCATCAACAAAGTTCAGTAGGAGGAGCTGTGTGACATCCATAAATGGGTGGGACTAAGTCCGAAAGCGTTATAAACCTATCAAAGCCAAAAAAAATAAAAATACAATTTAAATGAAAAATGACGTCTTAAATATAATTCACAATTAAAACAATAATACAAACTTAAAATATACTAACGATATGTTAAACATTGCACATAAATAAAGTTACATTACTGCTCGGCATCACACACAACCTCGTTTTCTCTTCTACACAATGATCAGTATTTGCTCGAAAAACATCAAAGAATTCCACAAACTCGGTGTCCATGTGCTCATCCATCTATTTTCACTTAAAAGAAAAATCAGAGAATTGCTCAAACTCGGCATTGCGCAACACATTGAGTTTGACCATGTGCACATCGATCTATTTTCACTTAAAAAAACATCCCAGAGTTGCACAAACTCAGCATTTCGCACCACATTGGCTTTGCCCATGTGCACATCAATCTATTTTCACTTAAAAAAACATCCCAGAATTGCATAAACTTGGCATTGCGAACCACACTGACTTTGTCCATGTGCACATCGATCTATTTTCACTTCAAAAAACATCCCAGAATTGCACAAACTCGGCATCGTGCACAACCTTGGCATTGTGCACAACTTTGGCTTTGCCCATGTACACATCGATCTATTTTCACTTAAAACATCCCAGAATTGCAGAAACTCGGCATTGCACACTACACTGGCTTTGCCCATGTGCACATTGATCAATTTTCACTTTAAAAAAATCCCTCAATTGCATAAACTCGGCATCGTGCACCACATTGGCTTTGCCCATGTGCACGTCGATCTATTTTCACTTAAAAAAATCCCAGAATTGCACAACCCCGGCATTGCACACCACATTGGCTTCCCATGTGCACATCGATCTATTTTCACTTCAAAAAACATCCCAGAATTGCACTAACTTGGCATTGTGCACAGCATTGGCTTTGCCCATGTGCACATCGATCTATTTTCACTTCAAAAAACATCCCAGAATTGCACAAACTCGGCATCGCGTACAGCATTGGCTTTGCCGATGTGCACATCGATCAATTTTCACTTAAAAAACATCTCGGAGTTGCAGAAACGCGGCATTGCGCACCACTCAAAATCGTCTATACATCTCAAAACCGTCTCTCTCTCTACTAGTTTCATATTAGTTCCACAAATTGGGCACTTATACGAAATTGCAATCAAACTTTTCTCCATACACCACTCGATAATGCTCTTTTTGCCTCTTCGCTCCAACTGATTAAAAAAATCCAGATTCAGATACTCATTCATTCTGCAGTAAGCACCGATTTTGACACACTCATCAATAATCGAAACAAGCAAGAATTCTTTTCTGTATTTTCATTCATTTCTTTTCTGTCAAGTTATGGTTATAATTTTTAACTCATGCATTCAATATTTTCAATCGTTTGGTAATGATCGTTTTTAATCGTTTGGTATCTTAATAATACATTTGTCAGAGATAATTCGTTGCGTTAAATGCTAACACTACCACACACCAGACAAAAGTAGATTTATAATTTAAAAAATCTCGCGCAGAACATTATAAACCTACCATTTCAACTCGGTTAAAACTTCATTTAAGTTGTCTTTAAATACGAAGCTATAGCATACTTATAACTTGTTTTTAAGGAGAGGCGTAACCAATATTACGTCATAAAAAGGCCTGTCCAAGCATAAGAGAAGTAAATACAGCATCGACTGATGCAGCCTATTCTGCGATTTAGCCAAATATTTTTAGAAATCATTATTTCAGAATTAGCTGAAGATTAAAATTGGGTTTTAAGTTTTCCCACCACCGCAAATATTGTCTGTACAAACAGTACGCATTGGCATGTTTAATCATATTTTGTCAAAAGATTTTGGTCATTTGAAAGTAAGAGACTTGCTTTAGAACTGTATTGTGAAAATTGTAAAAGTATATTATTAAGTACAAGGTCTCTGAAATGGAACTATCAGATTACCAAATTAGAACCATCATTTACTTCCAGTTCTGTTGCAAAACATCAGCCACAGAATGCCACCAAATCATGTGTACAGCTTTAGGTACTAATGTTGTATCATGTGACACTGTAAAGGTTTGGTTCTGAAACGAGCACTGACATTCAAGAAGCACAGTGTTCTGGTCGGCATACTGATGTTAGTAAGGCATGCTTGCGAGAACTTGTGGAAGAAGATCAGTATGCAACCATTCGAGAGCTTGCTAAGGAGTTGGACATTAGTGCCATGCCCATTAGTCGTGCTATGCATTACATTAAATTGTACGTAAACTTTACGTACAATTTCAATCTTTGGGTGGTGCATAAGCAGACTAAAGCAGATAAGGACAGCATAATCTGCTTGAATATCAGTGTAATGACAAAATTCTGGACGAGATTGTCACTTGTGATGAAAAATGGATTTACTTCAACAACACAGGCTGAAAAGGGGGTTGGTGTGCGCATGGTGAACCCCTCCAGCATCGCAAAGTGTAATTTGACTAACAAAAAGATCATGCTTTGTATATCTGGTGCAATTGCCATGACATTGTCCACAAAGAATATGTAGAAAAAGGTAAAACCCTGGACAATAAAGTGTACGGCAAGATGCTAGTCTGTGTTGATGCTGCTGTCAAGGAAAAACGTTGAACAGAGTTTGGCACAAAAAGGTAATGTTCCTTCATGATGTAAGTCCACATGTGTCTGCATTCACCGGCTGAACTGAACGAACTTGAATGGCATCTTTTGCCACACCCATTATAGAGCCCTGACATCGCTCCTTCGGACTTCTACCTTTTTTATCACACCTGCAGCTACATCTTGTGCTATCTTTTCGATTCTCCACAGGACATGGAATGAGGTTGATCTATTTTGCGACTCATGGCAACCAAGTTTCTCAGCCAAAGGCTTTGAAAAACTATCAAAATGTTGGCAGAAAATGGGGAGTGATTACACACACAGACACACACCTATATGCAATTTCAACACATATATAGCAATAACAGTTAATTTATATTCTTGTTCATAAAAGCAAAAGATGGCTCATTGAGAATCAGATGAAAGTGAAAATGTTCTGAGGGTGTTGCTATATTACGCTTATCTGGCGTTAAACCACATTACTTCGTGATAGTTTAATGGGACAGCATGTAACAGATTTTGGAACAGGTCTCATTTACTAGTTATTTTTACAATAGCATTTACAAAACATTTTATTTACCATTCTTTATTCTAATGGTGAGTTAGCTTTATTTATGTTTTAAAATGTATATTTAATATTCATTAAATCTGAATTTATTCTTAGGTCAGTGCTCATCTCATCAGTTTTCGTGCTTAAACAAAAAATGCATCCCTATTTCCTGGCAATGTGATGATGATATTGATTGTGAAGATGGATCTGATGAGCAAAACTGTGGTAAGTTCTTGAAATAATGTATAAATTCTTTTAAATGCATTTGTACATACCAAGAAACATAGTCTCGAAACTGCTGTTTATAATAATTCTGAAATATTATAAACATTTCTGTGAAAAAATCTGTGAATTGTTTTGATATACGAAAGAGTATCTCATAGCTTTAATAAAAATTTAAATGGTAAATTAATCTGCAAACATGCCAGCAATTTTGTAATTAATCTTAGAGTGATCTTGTATGTTATCTATAAATATTAACTTTTAACTTGCACTGTTCTGCACAAGTTATGTTGCGTCTTCAGGTATGTAGCAGAAACATCTCGTGAAGTCAACAAATTTTTATTGTACCTGAAAGTCAAGGAGTATGCATATTGTGGGTTTAGGCTTTGCACACCTTGTAGATTACGGTATAAATTTGCTTAGTTTGCCTCAATTTTAAAGGGAGTCCCCATTCCCTACTGGGTGTAAAAAAAAACTGAGGGTTTCCTAGCCTTCTTCCCCTTTCACAAGTCTCGAGAGGACTTAGTTCGATAGTATTTTAAGTGCCTGGTTAATCTTTGGATTATGGTCACGATTTTTTGGCGAAAATTTGGCTACCAACCCTGTTACAGCAACCTGCTAGCTTTTGTTTGGACACCATTTTGTTTTCACGAAGTAAAGGCATTTTTTTTTTAACCCAACATTTTTTTCCAAGAATCTGCTAGCCGAATTACGCTTATGCTAGAACTTTTGTGGAACAAAAATGCTTAATCATGACAAAGATTAGGTGCGAAATTGGGAGAAAGTGCAGAATCGCAAACTACTTGCCGCATTTTTAAGAATTGCACATACACGGTATTTATGTACATGTCGACCTATTTTCACTTAAAAAAAATCCCAGAATTGCACAAAAATGGCATTGCGCACACTCTTGACTCTATCCATGTACACTGCTAAAGTCCTAGCTAAGTAACCTTTATTGCCTTACCAAAATGTCGCCAAACTACCTGTTACCATATTCCAAAGATTAGCCAAGTGCCTTTATGCCACACAGTAATTTGAAATCATTCATATGTGCTGTAGCATTTAAACCAGGTCCCAAGGATATGACAGCCAACTATTCTACCACCATGTTAACAGGGTGGCAAAATTAAGTTATAACTAAAATATGGTATGAAAATGCTTTGTTAAATTTTCATTTGAATGAGACCTTTCATTATATTGATGTCTTTCTAAACAACTTGTGTTATGCTATCATTAACATTAAAAAAAAAAAAAAAAAAAAAGTCTTATGTAGAGGAAAAATAAATCTATTGTAAGTTGCATTTAAACTGAACCTTTTACAATACCAAAATATTTAAAGAAATAATGTTGAATCATTGAGTCCAGGAAGCTAGTCATTAATTTGTCATTTGCAGTTCTGCTTAACAATTTGATGCTTACTTGTAACTGTCAGAAATAATTCCTGTGATTTATGTGGGGGGAAAGGTATTTTCTGAGATAACCTCTTCCTATATAAATTACGTAAGCAGGGATCTGCTGTGTGTAAATCTATTTCTACTGTAACTAATTTCATTATTTTGAGAGAAGCTGTTGTTTTACTGGTTTTTAATCTGTCAGGTTGTTTATGGTACTGTGTGATCAGAATTTGAATGTATATCCCCCCCTTGAAGTACTTGTAGAATAAGTTGTCAAGAAATCTTTTATCTACCTTTAATAATGATAATAATTATAATAACAATGTTGGCTGTATCATATGAGAAAAAAATTTCAAATGATTTGGCCCTTTTACCTTTCACTCTAAAAGAATAAAGCATTTTAGTTCAGACTTTATTTTGAATGTAATAAAGATGTTCCTTTTCCAATTTTTAGGAAAATACCTGATGTAATATATCTCAATTTTAAAGAAAACTAGGCCCATATATCCTGGTTTTGTAAAGATATTTATATCATGGCAATATTTAGGTAAATTAATAACAGAAATAAATAGAATGAATATATTACCATAAACTGTAAATTCTCCATTTACTAATCATATTCATATGAGGTATTATATCAAGTGCTTTTTGGAACATTTAGCAGATTAATATGTTGCATTCCTGTTTATCTTAAAGTTTCATCTCAGACAAAGTAACACAAACCGCCTCTATGTACTAATAGGTTGTGATTTCTTAGGATCAGCAAAATATGACTAAAGTTAATAAATAGAGTCAGTCACTTAACCCTAGATTAACTCTTTGAAATCCAGACCCTTCGCTAACATGTATCCTCTAAATGCCGGACTGCGGAAATAGTTTTCTAGTTTCTCAGCAATTTCCTCCCCTCCCCGTCCATTAACACAGAAAATAGGTGTGAGGATTTCCAATGATATCCTTTGAACTTTCTAACAAAGATTCATTAGCCTTTGACCCCGTTCTTTATAAAACTATTCTGAAGGTCAGACCAACAAGCCTTTCCAGCTTTGTTATGATCACGACTGTGATTTGCCCACCAGCGGCCGAGCGGTAAAGTCGCTGAACACTGGTAGTTCGGTCCGAGGTTCGAATCCCGCGAACGGGCTGGCTGCATGGGCGTTTTCATGGTTTTCCCCATGTGTAACGTGTATACGAGCCAGTTTCCCTTAGAAAGTCCTCCACGAAGGCATCCCTCCCTTTAGGCAGATAGCCCTCATGTGCTTTGCCATAATTAAATACACCACACCACCACACCACGACTGTGATTTTGTTTATTTCCATTATTTTTATAAGAAGGAATAAATTGTTTAAAAATAAATATAACCCTTACATTTTTAAACTGCTCTGAAATTATTGCTGTTTAAAGCTTAAAAGCACCCTGTACCACAGAAGAATCAACAACGAAATGTCACGATCAACCAAAAGATAAAAAACCTCTTAGGACAAGCTGTCTGCAGTAAACTGATACAATGCATTTGGGGAAACTGCACCGGCTACTGCATACCTTAGGAGAAGGGAAGAAAACAAGATTAAAATCTCGGCCGTTTTCCGGCGGTTCTGGTTGTTTCAAAGTAGGGCCCGTGTCGGGCGGATTGGATGTGAAGGAGTTAAAGGCATGGGTGACGGGTGTCAACTATATATACACCTATCAAAAATAGGCAGTTAACTATGCTTTTAATGTGGAGTTAATACAGCATTCCCATATAGACTTTTTATTTAACTATATGTGATATCTGGGAATTTATTACACCATATGAGGTGGTATCCTTTTCTTTCTGCATGTTGCAAATTTTGGTTGTCTTCTTTTTTTATGTAATGAAGTTTTTAGGTATTTTGTAAGTATTGAAAATGTAAAACAATGCAAAACTAGAATATACATTGTTATTAATAAAGCAAGAAAGCTGTATGGGATATATGTGCCTATTAGGAGTGAAAAGATTAAAGCTAAAGTTAAGTCCGAAATATTTTTTTAAATCCTAAAAAAATTTTTGATGTTTTATCATTTTTTTTAATAACTATTACTGTGAGCTTCGAAATTTAACATGTTTTTTAATATTGCCCATAGGCTAAAAATTTATACAGTATAAGAACAATTTACTGATTATTCTGTTTATTCAAAATTAATATTTTTATGTAATATTCTGTCCTTTAAATAAGCCAAAAAGACTTACAATGTTGACTAGCAAGAATTTATAGTATATAAAAAACTAATACAGCCAACAATTTGGATATAATAGAATCAAATCTATAATATTTTGCATAGTGTTATGTCTCGTTGGTATTAAATTTGACTCCGATTGAAGAAGTCATCAATAAGCAAGATTTATTGATGACAAAATATACCCATCTCTAGAAAGGGCAAGGTCATTTTGGTAATTCAGCCTGTACTGTTATGTAATGTATAAGAGTGATAAATATAAAAATTATGAGATCATATCTAGCTTTTAAGCATATAAACCCATTATATTCATAATTGAGTTCTAAAGGTTAATACCAGGAGTTAATAGAGCCAGGGGCCTAGTGAGAAATTTTTCATGGGAAAGGGGGTTCTCCCACTTCAACTCCCATCTCAAAATTAATTTCAAATTTCATTGTCTTTAAAATTTAAGGTATTTTTATGAAAGCAAATCCATCACTGCAAAAATTATATTTGATTTAAATAAAAATTATTTAATTAGAAGTGATCTGTTTTAAAATCTCAGTACAATACAATCCTTATGAGGAGAGTTATAAATCCTGTATCCCTCTCCATTGCTGCCCCCCCCACCTCGACTAGAGCTGGTGAAAACTAATCTATACATCTATATAAGAAGTGCGGAGTCAAACTGAGTGGCTGTTAATTATAATGTCAGTGATATTATATGAAATATGATTTTAATAAAATAAAATTGCTTGCCATAAAACATGATAAAAACTAAAGTGTCAGTGCATTATTAGACAAATCATAAAAAGAAAGAAATAAATATTAAAAAAAGTCTGAAAAGGTTCAGATATTGACTATTGCTCCAAAAAGTTTAGAATGGTTTATCAGTAAGAATGGGCCAGGTGAAAATGGTAAATCATTTTATAGTATATTCGATAAATATGCATTTAGGCTATCATGGGTTCATTATGCATCTTCTGTATATTTTAAAAGTAAAACAAATATGTAGTTATATAAAAATATTAGTACTCTTCTGCTATCAGAGGGGGGGGGGCTGGATTCAAAAATGTATGTGTTACGGTGAAACACCGAAATCTGGAGAATGTCGACTTTCACCGGTGAATGTCAACATTCACATAGTCTCTTAATGTATGTCCGAAATATTTTCCAAATACTCTTATTTCTGATTTACACCGGTCAGTGTCGATATTCACCATGTACTAATGGTGAATGTTGAACATAAATTAATATTATATTTTCTTCTCCGTAATTCAGTCGCGAATAAACGCACTTGAGACTTGAAATAAGAACTTAAGATCATGAGAACCTAAAACACACAATACATTCAAAATGAGAAAGGAAAATAATAGAAGTTAAAAACTTACTTAATTATACAGTACGTTCTAAATGAGAAAATAAAATAACAGTAATAAAAAACTTACTAAATTATGTGATTCAAATCTTATTTATTGCAACAACTTAAACTATAATGGCACTTTATGACCTCTCTTTTCGACTTTCACCAGAGCATATCTGTGATTGTCGACATACACTGGTGAGGGTCCGAATATACAGGAATGTAGTGAAATATTCGGTCTTTCACCGACGTATTTGGTGAATGTTGATATTCTCCGGTGAAAGTCGACATTCTCCAATTTCGGTCTTTCACGGTAACATATGCATGTACATATGTATGTGCTTGCTCATGTATTGAATGTATAGATAATTATGTATGTGTATGTATAGACTTACATATACATACATTTCTGAATGTTCCCAATAACAGAAAAAATATTTAATGTTTTTAATTAGATATATCATTAATTTAGTGCAATTTTATTTAAATCAATCAGATTATAAAAAGTTAAATAATATTTTTAAGAACTGCATCTGTTGCTTTTAAATAGCTTAGTTTGCTTAATAATAACAGACAGATTAAATATGAAAGAATAATATCATATGTTTATCTGAATGACAACAGATTCGAATAAAAAGTGAAACAATGCAAAATCCTGTTTCGAGACTAATAGTCATTTTCGACTAAAAAGCTCTCCTGTTATATGATATTCAGTACATATTAATATTCATTTTTAAGAATCTGAATGATATATAAGTATAGCCTCAACACAGCTATTTGATTTAGATACTCCAATTTCATTAGAACTCTTATTTATCTAATAATTTATTGTTCTTGCTTTTTGATATCATGTGAAAGTATTTTTTTGAGAATTATACATACGGTAGTATGCTAAGTAAATTAGGTTATAGGGATTTCTAGATTTTTGGGAGGCAGAAAATGGAAAGAATGAAATGAGTCCTTATGTGGATTCTAACCAGATATCTTCCAGTTGTGGCTAGATTTGATGTCCACTTACATCAAGAGAACATGCATGGGAGAATAATTCCTTGCACTTTTCCTACACTTAAACAATAAACAGGAAACAACATGAGATCCAACTGACCGAATCCAAGTGATGACTATTTATCATCCATCTTATTTGTAGTTTTGGCATCACAGTACAGATTGGTACAGGGGTTGGACAAAAATATGGAAACATCTTTAAAAAAACATGTTTCTTTGCTTAACCTCTTCGCGACGGGCGAATCATATATGCACTTCGTACGGACGCATGTGAGGCCCGGGCGGTTCACCCGTGCACTCCTGGAGAACTGGCCAAGTGAACGGGCAGTGCAGATATGCATTTTAAGCTGAAACAATTTTTAATAGCCACTAGATGGCACTCTGTGTCCATTACATTTAAACTGAATGTAGTTTTAGTATTCTGACCTTCAGATTGTTTATATTCTGGCTGTTTTTGGTATTTTGCTTGTCAGCTGTGGCTGGGGAGGGGGGAAATCCCTCGGCTCTTTAAATCACTGTGTGCTAATGAAAACATTCTGGTATCTGATTTATATCCAATTCCTTTTTTATTCTATTTTTTTCCTCTACTTTGTACGGATGATGGTTTTGCATTGCCTTCAGATATATTTCTGTTCCTTCTTTTTTTATTTAGGAAAGCCTCACCTCCAGTCTATTATGACAGGAAGGAGGGGCGCAAATGAGAGTACTGATTCATTTTCTAAGGAGTTAAAAAGTGATACTTTTTCTAAGAGTTACAAGGTGATACTTCTCTGTGCTTCAAAATTTACCACGCTCGTTTTCATTTTAAATTTTGTTACTTCTTACTATAAATAGTCTTTATTGTGTTCTTTTTAATAATTTTAAACTTTATTGATGGATTTTATCAATTAAAACTTTAGAATAATTTGAATAGCTCTTCCGAAAAGTATTATGGAAGATAAGCAATTTTTTAAGTATATTTCCACGTAAAATAAAGAAATAAATGTTTTAAGGGCTAATTTTAACATATATAAGAGCTCAAGTAATAATCTAAAATGATACCAAAAATTACGATGCTAGAAGCGAAACTTTTGTTTTTCTGATTTTTGTTATAAAATTAGGCTTAACGATGCAAAACCTCCGTCCTGTACGGTGACTGCCTTCGATTCTCTTCCGTCCCGCACGAGCGTTTTAAACAAAGGTGCGCCGTCGCGAAAAGGTTAATATGGTGTAGGAAACCCGTCGGCATCCAAAACAGCTTGCAATCTTCTCGGAATGGATAAATACAGTTCCTGTATGTTTGCCAAGGGAATATTATACCATTCTTCCTGCAAAACGGTGGCAAGTTCAGATAACGATGTTGACTGTGGATAACGAGAACACACTTTCCGTTCCAATGTAGACCACAAAGGTTCGATAATATTCAGGTCTGGTGACTGTGGTGGCCAGGGGAGATGGGACAACTCATCCTCGTGCTCAGAAAACCAGTCCTGGACAATGTGAGCTGTGTGAACAGGGACTTTGTCGTCTTGGAAGACACCATCACCATTGGGGAACAAAGTTTGTACCATGTGATGAACTTGATCGGCCAAAATGTTCACATAAGTCTTGGCAGTCATGTGCCCTGACACAGTTATCATGGGGCTAGCAGAGAACCACGATATGGCTGCCCAAACCATAACAGAACACCCGCCATGTTTCACTCTTGGCAACAAGCAGTCTGTATTATAGGCTTGAGATGGCGTTCTCCAGACGTAAACTCGGCCAGAAGTGGGAAACAATGTGAAAGAAGACTCATCAGACCATATTACTCGCTTCCACTGCTCTATAGTCCAGGCTTTATAACTTAAACACCACCTTTTCCTGTTACGGGCATTAGCATCACTGATGAGTGGCTTCTCAATTGCAGCACGGCCAGCAATTCACTGTTTATGAAGCTCCCTTCTAATTGTTTTGGTACTCACAGGGTTCGGTAACACAACATTCATTTCAGCAGTAACTTTTGCAGCTGTGGTCTTCTTATTTTTCGTCACAATTGTCCTTAATGATCGTCTGTCACGATCACTCGGGACACACTTTCGTCCGCGCTGTGATTTAGCAGATGATGTTTTTCCACTTTTCAAATATGCGGAATAAATCTTCGATACGGTACCTCTTGAAACACTAAACACCTCGGCTACCTTGCTTACGGAAGCACCTACCATATGTGCTCCAACAATTTGCCCACGTTCGAAGTCTGTTAACTCTGACATAATGTAATGACAACCTCACATAACAGTACTCCGACAACGACTGAACTGTTTAGCTTATTTACGAAGTTGTATAGGTGGCGTCAGTAGTCAAAAACGCCAGCGCCACCTACATATTTCATTAAAATCAATCTTTCTTTTCAAACATGCATTTCACAAGGTGTTTCCATATTTTTGTCCATCCACTGTAGATATTTCAAAGCAACAGCCCTACCCCCCCAAAAAAAGCTGCCTTTTATTAATACTTGAACCACAGATCTGATTAAATTAATCATATAAATCACAAGAGCACATACAAGAGAATGTGACAAGTCTTTGCAAGATAACCAGTGAATTTTTAAGCTTGTTGAGAAAATAAAAATATTTTCCTGCACATTTGATCTTTAGTCTTGTAATCTATTCTCCCCTTCCCTCAAAACGCAGGCTCAAAACGTCCACAGACATTGGCCACTACTAAGACCAGAAGTGGTGGTCACTTTGTTACCCTAATAGGTGGGCCACTTTGCCTCCTATAAGGGGACAGACAACCATGCCTTCTCCAGGATTCAAATCCAGGCCTTTTGGTATCGCAGGCGACTTCTCTAACTACTATATTGTTTGAGCGACTAGGCTTCTAATCTGTAATGCTGATTAGTATGAAAATAAGCTATTCATTGAGTTGTTTGATTTCGTTTATAGAAAGTACTGTGACCCTGATAATCATCTTTAAAAACCTTTTTGTTTAGAAGTTCTAATGTTAATACTAGAATTTAAGGAATTTAACAGTTCTGCAGTATCAAAGCAATTTATTTAAATAGAAATTTTAATCTATACATTTGATGTGAAATTAAAAAAATATGTAAAAAATGTGAAAAAGTTATTAGTCCTCCTAATATATACAAATGGCATTAAGTTTACTGTATTACTAAATTTTTATATTAAATTTCTGCCTTCAAAACAGATTTTTTTCTTTTGTAGTTGAAGGCCTTAGCTGAAATGCTGTTATATAAAATCTGTTTTCCTTTCCATTTTTAATAGAATATTTAAAATATGAAGGGAATTTTTTTTTTTTTTTTTTAATTCCAAAAATGTATGATTTCTCCTTTTCTTTCTCAGAGAGACATTATAAGTTTTCGAAGAGGGTGTTTTAATCTCCATTTTTCCAATAATAGGATAAGTATTTATTAAAAATCATAAAATTTGCAGTCATTTATTAGCTTTATAAGAATTGATTATTAATATATAAAATAATACAGCCATAACTACTATTAATCCCTTTTACTTGCTAAATGAATATAGTAGACAATTCAGTAGTTTGGGATTCAGATTTTTTTAAAATGCAATAAACTAATCAAATATTATATAATTTGCCAAGTTAGTTTTTATATGATTTTAAAGAATATTTAAACTGCAATAAAAATGACATATTTTTAAATGTTTTCCTCTGTGATTAGTTTTTAATCCTTATCATATTATTAAACTTGGAGTATAATATTTATTTATTTCAGATGGGAAATAAAATAAATATTTTCATTGTCGCTCTTAAAGACTACTACTCTTTGCAGTAGCCTAAATTAATTGAATTTGTTAGGTTTTTTACCATTTACAAGTAAAACATAACTATAATTAATTATTTTAAATTAGTTTTTAAAAATTGAATGAGATGTAATTTTTTTTTAAAAGTTAGGGCTATCGAAAAAATCATAGAGCATATAATTTTTTTTTTTTTTTTTTTTTTCTGATTTAATTCATTAAATATCTACCTGAGCTTATTTAGACTTTTAAAAATTTGTTTATACAGTTCATGTTATGAATTACTGTTGAATTATTTTTTGACTATAATCCTCTGTATTGGAGGACAATTTAGATAAAAGTTCTAAAATATAATTTTTTTAGACATATTTTAAATTCTAAAAATTTGTTGCTATTTATTTAAGGTCTTAAGGTGTGACTTAATCCCTTCGGAATAGAATGTCCACCAAACGTTTGTGTTTTTATTTGTAACTATTCTGAATGATATGACCGAGAGTTTGTTCTCAGTGCACGTGCTACACCGGAAGACATTCTTGAGCTTTGACTGAGGTGAACTGTGAAGACGCTATCTGCTGAAGTGGTACACCACCTGTGATTTCTTTGAGATTTTTGGTCTCATGCCAGGAATTTCTGGAGCAAGGTGTTTCTAAATAAGCAATCACTTGTTTTTACTTTTTTTTTGGGGGGGGGAAGTGATCGTATGTTATATTTGGACTAATTCATTCAACTTGAATCCTAATTTTAAAGAAGATAGCAAATGAACTGAATATTTTTCGCTTTTCTGCCATCATTGGAACACTTTTTTTTTTTTCCTTTTCAATGGCAGATTGTGAACAATTACAAATGTAGCCCAGTCCATAAACACGTTCACGCCGGGGCCAATTTTTATGTTCGCCCTGAGACGGCGCTCGAATTGTTTCATCTGGCGGCGCGCGATTATTGCCTGTTCAAGTCTGTATACGAGTTGTACGTTTGCTAATAGTTATTAATTATAATTGCTATTAAAAAGTTTTTATAATAAATAAGCATTAATTTTTTATTATTTTAATTTTCAGCTTCTAATAACACAATCGAGTGCGTACCATCGGTGGCACGCGCCGCCCGATAAGACAGATTAGTGCGGGACACCGGTGGTACGCGCCGCCCGATGAGACAGACTAGTGCGACCCATCGGTGGTACGCGCCGCCCGGTGAGACGAGACTAGTGCGAGCCACTGGTGGCCCGCGCCGGCTTGAATGTGTTAATCTATACAAGGCCGGATGCGGTGGTCGCTTTACTATGGAATCACCTAGGTGGGCCACCATCGCCTTTCCTATGAAGGGACGGACAGTTACAACCATGGCTTCTCCGAGATTCGAACGCAGGCCCTTCGGCATCGCAGTCAGCTTCCCTGACCACTATACCGACTGGGCGGCTTTTCATTGGAAAACTAGGTTGCTAAATTCTTGTACTAAATTCATATTTTTGAGCTAATTTTTAAACCTACTGAGGATAGAATTTTCCGATGAAAGGAGAGAATGCTGAATTTTATTTTGTGGAATATTTTTGCTGTATTGCTGCTTGTGAACTCTGTAGTCGAAATCTGCGGGATTTGAATAAAATCTTTTACCGAGGTCGCTTGTTACTGTTTTTAAGCAAAATAATGATTCAACTGTTTAAAAAAAGATAACTTGTTGAGAGAATAACTTTATAGGACAAAGACGTTAGGATATCGTAACTTTTACCAGACACTTTTTCAAGAATATAATGCTGAGAAAATAAATGCCTCCGATTTTCAAGTAATTTATTTAAAAAGGGGAGCTTTCATGCCAGCACAAAAAAAGGGGGGAAGTCACGTGACATCCACACCCCCTGACGTGACGTGAGACGGCTCGTAGGCTAACGATCCGAATGACGTCATATCGCCTGATTTTCCAAACCTTCGCAAGTTCCGACATCACGCCATTCTTTCGTTTTTTAGCTTCTTTTCGTCTGTTGTTTCTGCTTGACTGAAATTTGACCTTTTGGAATCGTAGTTCAAATTTTTGTGCGAATACAGAATATTTTAGTAAATGTCTCTCACTTTTGATTTAGTTTAAAACAGCTTGTGAAATTGATAAAATTTTTATTGTCAGAAAAAATTAACTTTAAAGTTATGTGTGTGTTTTTGTATGTGTATCCATTCCATTACCAGGCTTAAAGCACCTTATTCGGCCTTTATTTTCGCAATCGAAGGTCAGAAATGTTTTACAGACGTGTTTTAAATGACGAAAAAATTCATATTTTGGCAGTGTCCAACTAAAAAAAAAACTGATGTGCACACGTTATGGACTTACATACGTATGTATGTATATATTAAACACTAGCAGCTACGCTGCCAGCCTTCGTCTGGCTTTTAAATGTACCCTAAAAATGCCTGAAGTTGGCACCAAACGTTAAATTTAAAAACTGCGCAGAATTTTACTCTGCAGAAAACTTCCGGGGGGGGGGGAAGAAACTCAAAAAACAAAAAAATTACGCGCAGAAGTTTACTGTGCAGAACAACTTTATAAAAAAATCGATAAAAATGTATTATATATGAAAAAATGACAATGAAATATTCCAATCTCTTAAAAACAGTGACATAAAAAATACGATGAAAAATTGTTGCCCAACTCATATTTCTAAAAGAATGAAACTATTCAAAATGATGCGATTTCATCAAAAATCTAAAACAATAAGAAAGCAAAATTGTTGCCAAAATCACATTTTTGTGTTTTTTGATGTGAGAAAGGTACTCGGAAGCTTCATTTAAAATTTTTTTAAAAAATACAAAATATTATTATCATTTTTCCAAAATTCTTTTGTAAAAGCAGTCGCAAGGATGAAAGTTTAACGTGTCCAAAAATAAACTGTACATTTTTAAAAATAAACTTTTTTAGAAAAAATCCCGTTGAAAAGGTGTTAAGCTCACTTTGTTAAAATAGATTCGTATTTAATCGATTTATTGAAACACAAAATTTATTTTAAGTTCGTAAAGTGCCTGACGATGTGAAAATGGAGTGTGTAGAGTAAAATCTCGCTTTCCTATAGCCCATTATGTCTCAAAATGACGCGATTTCGTCACAAACATAAAATTAAAAAAATTCGAATTTGAATTTCGCAAAAAATCGCTTCGAGGTGCACTGGCTCTTGTCTATAGATGCACCTATGTACCAAATTTCGTAGCCGTGGGTCTATTAGCTTACGCGCAGCGCAAACGAAAGACACACACACAGACAGACTATTTCTTTTATTATATGTAGAGATATGTATGTAAAAGGTATATATATTATTATTTATATTATATGCATATATATATTTAGTGGGTATATAATTTTGGTGCGGCCGGTTGCAACCAAGAAGGGAGGTGCACAAATGCGTATTATAGCAGTTCTATATGCAACATTTCAACGTTCTGACACTACTCGTTTGTGAGTTATGCAATATACATACCTACGTACAGACGCCATGAAAAAATATCTTCTGAATCAGTTTTAAATCCGTTTTATAATTCTCTTGGGGGAAAAAAGAGTTTTTTTATTCTGTCCTTACGTACAGATGTCGCTCAAAAACGTCGTTAAATTGCATGCGACAAGCGGTCAAAATGGATATTTTCGTTGAAATATGATACTCGAAATTTTTCGCGAATCCAATACTTCAATTTTACTTCGTGCAAAGAAGTTAAATTAGATTTAGCCGTACTTAAATTACTTTTAAATTGTCGATAGTTCTACAGCTATTGCTTGGAAGTTAACTAAAGACCTAAAAACCTTAACTAGAAGATAAGAACATCATATAATTAAATCATTTTTAAAGCAAAAAATGAACTTCCTTAGAGAAATTATTGTCGTCATTTATTCTACAAACGAATCCAGGATGCTAAGAGATTTAAAAACTCGACGAATATAACAATTTTTTAACTTGTGAGATGATGTTCTGCGTCGAATTTAGCACCCGAATTTTTTTTTATAAAAATAAGAAGAAATTTATTCTTTAGTGACTTCGATTTTTTTGCTCTTTTTTTCCAGACAAAATGTATTTGCATATTTGTGAGATGTGTCAACTCGTGTAGGTGGTAATATTGAGGTGTTATACACCTTTTTAACGCTCCTAAGGTGTGAAGATAAAAGGAGCAGCTTCGCGGTTGTAGAGACAGTAGTAAACACTTTTAATATATGTTATGTGTTCTTAAACAAAATATTTATTTCATAATTTTACGACTGCTAAAAAAAGTGATTTTTAAAAAAGTAAGGAATGATTCATGTTACCTATCAAAGAAAAAATGCTGTAGTGCTGATAGACGAGACGCAAATAACGAGGTGTGAACGCGGTGTTATAAATACCGTGGTGTTATATCTTCTAACTACAAAGAAAGGGATGCTTTTATTAAAGCAATCAGCCTGTTTGCTAGAATTCGAAACCGGATCTAGTTAACACGTTGAGCGCGGCGTCGAATTTGCTGTCCTTTCCGTTCAGCCGGCAGCGAGCTAAGCCGTATTTTTGTTTAGAATGTTTCAATACATTTCATTAAAACTAAATTTGATCACATTTCATTGAGACTATATTTATTTTTTAACTTTAATACTGTCGGTCCCGTGGACCGACGCCAGCCAAACGAAAATTCCAGTGCCGGCGCCGCGCCCAACGTGTTAATCAGTGTTCCAAATTGTCTTAGAAGGCCCACCAGCGGCCGAGCGGTAAAAGCCGCTGAACACTGGTAGTTCGGTTCGGGGTTCGAATCCCGGCGAACGGGCTGGCTGCATGGGCGTTTTCGTGGTTTTGCCATGTGTAAAACGTGTATAAACGTGGATACGAACCAGTTTCCCTTAAAAAAGCCTCCACGGGGCATCCCTCCCTCTCCGTGTAGTGCCTGAGGGCGGAGCACGTAATAAGTAAAAAAAAAAAAGTCTTAGAACTTTGGGAAGCATGTGGCAAGTAAGTCTTACATACGAAATTTAGTATAATTTATTATATTACGTAATTTTGTATTAAATTTGCTATATGTGGGCATTGTACTTGTTTTAGTGTTAATGTGTGTGATCTGCCTATGGGTAAATCTCAGATTAAGAAAACGTGCTAAACATTGCATCGAACAACATTTGCCGCTATTGTTCTGGGTGACGTCATGGCGAGTATCTGCTGAGAAACCTCCTCGCAACTTTCTTGGTGAGTCGCGGTCACTAAAATTGCGCAACGTGTTTTGGCGCCTTCCACGTGTTTAATATTGACTCTGCGACCGGCTCACCTGGTTTATTTCACTGCTGCTACGGCTACCTTTTGCCTTCTTCCCTGTCAGATAGCATTGTGCGCTGCTGGTTAATTGCCGAGGATAAATGTCACTGTTTTCCTGTAATATGAGGTTTTTTCCTTGAATGATTCTAGAGTAGTCTTTTTTTTTTGCATCTGAGTTATGTTCAAAGGACAGGAATGTCTTCAAATTAATAATTTCACATTCTAATATGTTGCCGGAGGCAAGGTTTTGGGCTTTCTCGTAATGGATGTGTTTGTTTTGCATTTGTATCTCAGCATCAGCGCTCTTTTTTTATAGAAGTAACGTTTAGTGTCGATGATTATCTTGCATTGCAGAAAACGCTAATGTCTCTATAAGATTATTCTTAGTCTTAACGGCAGTTTCAAATATTTTGATATTTAATACTTATTTGAAGACTCGCGTGATTCCAATAGGAAGGGAAAATTCAGGCGCCTGTATTCGCTCAAAAATTTCGTTGATTTGTCTCGTATTTTTTAGTACTCAGAATAGACTTAGCATGAAAGTGTTAATGCACCCATTTTTTTATCGTTGATGTATTTTTTAGGGGAGTGTCTAAATATTTTCTTTTTAAATCGATATGCATTGTTGTTACCGCTATTTTTTTTATCAGAATCTCAAAATCTTAAGATTATATTTAAGTAATAAAATATAGTTATATACGTTATTCATCAAAATTTTATCTTGTAGAATTTAGCAACCATGTTTAGAAAATATGTGGAAAATTAAAAATCGGTTAAGCAATAAAGCGTTCTTTTTTATTATGCTGGAAATCGAAGGCTTTAAAGTTTATTTTCTTTATGAAGATCGGAATTTCTGCTGTTAATAATAATAAATATCCACTAGCTGATTGTAAAAGCACTGAGCAAATTATTATTATAATTGTATTAATATCTGTTAAAAATGTCATGTAATCTTTGAGTAGCATTAGTGACAAATTTATCATAGGACAGTTGTCAGAGAAATATTGGGTATCTTGTATAGTACACAGGGTGCAGATTATTGAAGAGAGCATTTCGTAATTTCAGACTAATAAATAAATTAATTAAGCACAGTAAAAAAAAAATTGGCAATTATGGAAATATAATTCTTGTAGAAGATTTTATAGCATTAAAGACCCACCAATTTTAAAGCAAATCGCGAGTTTTGAGGCGGCTAAATATTCCATCAAAAGGTATATTGCCAAAATCAATTAGTTTTTTTAGGTACGTACCCATCAGCACGACTACTTTGTCACACTTTAACGATTTTCAACTGAAGAAAAAAGATGATAGCTCATTAATGCGAAGAATTGTTTATTACATGCATATTATTATTTATCAAAAAGAAAAATCATTCAGTAAACTACTTAACAAATAACTTGTTTTTGTTCCGGCAGAAATTTCGCTTTAAGAATAGAATGAAAGCAGTCGCACCTACTAACAATTTTGTGGCAATATCCTACTATGTTCCTGCAGAAACTTTACTGCAATTTCTTCTTCTGTAGAGCGGCTGAACCAAAGAATACAAATTGACGTTCTTTGGCTGAGCGGCGAAGTCGCTGAACACTGACTGGTAGTTCGACTTAGGCTCGATTTTAGGCGAACGAGGTGGCAGCGTGGTCGTTTTCATGTTTTTCCTTTATGTGTAACGTAGTTATGAGGCAGTTCCTCTTGGAAAGCCCTCCACGAAGGGTTCGCTTCTGCAGGCTGATAGCCCTCTCTTGCTCTGCCATAATCAAATAAATAAAACCAAACTGTCCTCTTCGGACAAATCGTACAAGCACATATATTAAAATTGTGTTTTAAGACAAAAAATATCACCATTTATCCATAAAAACTGTTGAAACCGGAAACTTATCGAAAAGAACGCGCATGGAAATGGCGACGTTGCTTATGAGAACTGAAGTGTCGTACGCATGTTTGCTAGAGTTTGGTGCATTTGGAAAATTTATTAAACTGGTCATGTTAATACGTAAGTACTGTTTTTTTTAATAGCTCATTCTTTTAGCAAATCTTCGCTACTAGCTAAAAAGAGAGTAAAGTCAAGAGCAATTATTATTGTAAAGGTTTGATTTCACTATGATGTATCTTTGTTAAAAAGTTATAATTCAGGTACGAATTAAATCTGCAGAAATATCCATCGACTTCGTATGGATGTGCATCGATTCTTCAAAGGGGGTGCTGTCTTCTTGAAGGCCATTGTTCTTCAAACTTTTGAAGCGTATCATCTAGGCGGATAAAAGAACATTGTGATTTAATAATTCTGATCCGCTAGCAAGTTTTATAGCATTTTCATAGCTTTTCAAACCATCAGACTTTGTGATGGGCTCGTTCCTGAAACCATAGACGTACATTACTTTCATCAGAGTGGCAACCTTGTATCAGCGTTTTTTTTTTTTTTTTTTTTTTTTTTTTTCCAAAGTGAAATAGACATTATCTTTTCGTCAAAGTGGCGCTGAAGTCCTATGCCATCGTTTTTCTTAAAGCAAAATAGTGACATCTTTTGTTTTTCACGGGTGAGACCTTCAGTTTGCTGTCGATGAAGAAAATGTCTTGGTGGGGAAGAAAAGTAATGCTGCATAAGCTGTGAGTGAAAAGTGTTGAAACGTATTACTTACTGCATCCATTGTGTACCGTATTGCCTATGAATTTCTGCTTTCGGTACATAGTACAACTAACCACGTATAACCATTGACATGAGACGCCGGTCTTAAACATCGTGTTTTACGAGACCTTTTTAACATGGACTGGTTTCTGATTGCATATTTTGCAGCCACACTCTGTGTGGTTGTTTTTCCATTCTACACGCATTAGTTATGTATTTATTTATTTTTGGTGAGTGAAGAAGAGGAAAGATAAGTAAATCGGTATATAGTGCGCTTTTAGTATTCACCCGAAAGGTACCTTATCGCGGCTGCGAATTTCCACAGTTATTTTCCCAAATTTTAGGGGATTTTTTGAGATTTCACGGCTTACTTTCTTGTTGAAAAGTGTTTAAGACACCCGGGTATCTTGGCGAACCCTACCTCGAATCGAAAAATACAAAGCTTCAAAATAGTATCTCAACTAACTTAAGATTGATAATAATAAAATTATATAAATATATCTTTTCTTTTTGGTGGTATAAAAAATATTAAAATGTGTACCAGCAAATAGATAAATGTGAAGAAGCATCAGAAAGCCGTCGAGCTGGTACAATGAGCAGTGGTGAGCAAGTGCGAAAAGTCATACCAATGGTGGAAAAGTAGAATAAAAATTACATAAAAAATACAGAAACATACAACATAAGTAGGAAAAAAAAGCAAAATAGTAATACATAAATCCTTCATTATAATTCTTGGATTGAGAACAGCCATAGGCCGTCTTACGTTTTGCACGTCAGTTGTAAATTTGCAATTCGGTGTTGTTACTATTTCTCATGACAACGAACTCTTTCAGTAAGGTGGTATTAAAAGGTTATGAGCTTGACAATTCTAAGCTCCTCATTAATAGTGTGTTATTACGAATATACCGTGGTCCTTCTGTAACCTGCCTCAGAACACATTTCTGGACAGAAATGCGGCTGTAAAATTTTTCTGGGAATTTGATTTTTTTTTCGTAATATTTTAAAGATTTAATATAAAAATACTCATCAAAGGCTAATTTATTCTGTTCTAGAATTCAACTCTTAGCTATTAAGCTATTAGTCAGCTTTTGCTGGTTTTGGGAATTTAAGAAAAGGCAGTTTTAAATATATAAATCCTACACAATTTTTCGTTATTGACCGATGTCGAACTTCTTGCTGGTATCTTCGATGGTAAACGACCATTTTTTTTTTTTTTTAAATTTGAAACTTATTAAATGAAGAATATCTTAGCCGCCAAACGGTAAAATCGTGGAACACTGATAGTTTATCTTGGGTTCAAAATCCGGCGAAAATGCTGGTTGCATTAGTTTTTGTGGTTTCACTTATACGAGCTCATTTCTTTTAGAAATACCTCCATTAAGGCATCTCCTCTCTTAGGTAGCTAGTCGTAGTATACTTTCCCATAATCTAATACAAAATAGTCTGTTTATTTAAATTGATATGATCGCATAATAGCGGCTTTGATTTCATGGCAACATTCGACTTGGTTTATGGAAGTAATTTTCAGCTGAAAAACTTCAATATAATACTTATTTGTGAAACTGCATCGCGTCTCTTTGATTTTTTTTTTTTAGAAGAGGCAAAGTTTTTCTGAAATTTTCAGCTGCGAATTTTGTATTCAAGTCATTAGTATAAAGCTCAGCCGCAGAATTTTCGAGAACTGCCCTTATTTATCCTGCGACTCTCGCGAATTGCGCCGTAGGGAGGGGGAGCAATAATTAACCTCTGCGATGAAATTATTACTCTACCCATGATTAATCGAATTTGGGATATGCGTTGCTTTAAAAGCATATTTTGAATGACTTCGTATCAAAACAGCACTTTCATAAAAAAGGCAGATTGACTTTTCATATTAACTCCGATTTTCAGTTACTAGATAAGTTTATAAGTAGTTGGGGTACTTCTCCGTTTCGCCGGCGCAAATCTCGCCAAGCAGACGTTGTTGGCGACAGCATACACATAAAAAATTTTAGTTCTAAGAATTTTTTATTTTGATATGGTTTGATTTTAATATGATTTAAAATTTTATAAAAAGCCAAATAAATTTGTAAAAAGACATTAATTTAAGAATTTACTATGCTTTCATGGTTCAATATCCTGATTCGCCGGTTCTTATCACGTGACCCCAAGTGATCTCATCTCGCGTAAACTACGCTACAAAAATCTAATTCTCTCAGTAATTATCTGTATTGATTTCAAGTTAAATCTTAATTTGGAATAATAGTTTAAGTGCAATAATTATTTCAATTCGTACGAATAGTTTACTCAGAAATTATGTAAGAACACTATGCTTTACTTCGCTAGTGCATTCTCATTAGAATTGATGAATTTAACCCTTAATTTTCCCTTTCTATATTTTCGCCTTCCGGTGAGCGGTGTGATTGCATCCTAATTGACTTAATTACCGGGAATGGTCTTAGGGCATAAAATTTAACTATCTTGTAAAAATTCTATGTAATTGTATGCCAGTACTGAAAGAAACAATCAATCTGATAAGAAATGGCTGCGACTTGTTTTGAAAATGAAGTGTAAAATGTTACCAGCGAAGATATTCCGTTTGGCATCGGTTGTATCATTATTGGCGACTTTATCGTTTGCGCCGGCAAAACGGAAAAGTACCGTAATGGGATGAGTGCTATTTTCCCTCATATCTAATCATTTGCATATTATCGCTCACAGACAGTGTAAAGGTTAATGGAAATAATTTTCATACTTATTATTTATATAACTATCTCTTTAGAACAATATTTGTTAAATAATCACCGACAAAATTCCGATTTTATTTTATTGTATTCATAGTTCCTATACCAGTAACCATGTTTTACAAAAGTTACTTATTTAAAAATCGGTGACTACTTAAAGTGTTAAGTCGTTCAAATTCTTTTACCACGATTTATTTTGTTATATATTTGCCTCAACCCGTCTTGCATTTGTCGTCACTTATTCATTGCTAATAGGATTGGAGGTAATTTTCATTAAATCGTTCTATGCGCTAGTGTAGTTGCAAAGATCATGCAGTAAAAAGTGCAAATTTCGAAACTCCTTTTAAGTTGCAAGAAGTAACTACTTTTCATCCTGCATTTTATTGTTGGTATTTCCTAATAGCTCGCAAATAACATTTTCCTTCTCACAGAAGTTAAGATATTTCAGTGGCATGCTTTATATTATATTTTTCCTTTTCCTTTTGTCCCGGCAATTTCATTTTCTGTGATATTTCTTCAGGTAATTTCACAGAAAGCTTACAGATGGCAAATAAGTTCTTTAGATGCTGCAATGTTCTGCAGATTATGTTAAATTCTGATGTAGAAACGAAGCTACGTTACACTTATTAAGTTATGAATTGTATGGTAAAAAATGTGTAGCTGTCAAAAATAAGTGTTGTTTTGCGAACATTATTCACACGTGTAATTGCTTATTCCTAGGAAAAGTTCATACTTCATTTTAAAATAAAAACGCTCCTTAGTTTCACTGGAATTGAGGAAAATGTCAAAGATATTCACGATAAAAACAAAATAGATCGTAAGATAAAACATGGTGCTTGGCCCTTCGAGATCTGTCGTGTAACGACGAATTGTATGGACGTTTGCTCCGGATTCTAAGCTGAAAGAGGCTGAAACATATAAAAAAAAAAGCTTAAATAAATAAATTGCGTGTGTACTATTTTTATACTGAGGAACGCCAGAGACGCCTGCCTGGAGTGTGAAAATGTCATGTACTAGACATACTTATTGATATTTAATATTTTCTCTAAAGTGTTAAAATTCTGTTTTAAAATTTTTCAAAAGTTTCTATAAACGGTTAGTAAATTTTATGAAGCCTCGAAATTCAAATATGGCGAGATGTGTGAAGGCAAATAGGATGAACTTTACCAAATAATCATTATGCATTGTAAAAGGGGAGGAAGAATGTAGGGCGATTTTTTAAAATTAGACTTGCGTGCTGTCTTATTCCGTTTTGGGACTGATAACTGAATTCTGAAAGCCTCTTTCAAAAGCAGCAACAAACAGGTTCATTACTCTAGCTCGTCATCATATCTGAAATGAATCTCCCCCCAATTCTCTTACAGATAAGGCTTATTGTATGTATAAACGGATTAACTTGTATGGACGGTTTGTCCAGCGTTTCTTCATATTTAGAATCTAACGCATTTATATCTTCATTATCCAACCTGTATTTCTAGGCCACGGTCTTGTGTGTGCGCTTATGAATATAACTGGTTGTTCCATTTCCCCGTTATCGGATTCGAAGCGATCTCTCAACTGGAGTTCTATTTGAGCGTAACCTCCAACATTCAGTGCGAATAGCTTATTTCCTAATTTTGTCTGCTTGAGGCTTCTTTTTCATTTTGCTTCGCGCTGCTTATTGCAGCATTTATTCTTAACATATTAGATTTTTCTTGATCAAAGAAGTATAGCGAGTGTAATGCTGTGTGTGCTCAGAAGATAAAGACGTGAACTTCTGATTCTTTCTGGCTACCGAAACTTTTGTCCACTTTTTTGCCTTCTTATAATCATCTATTCAACAAAATTAGCAGAAATGATCCTGTATACCGTAGATCTTTGAAGAACTGTATTTATGATCAAATCATCTATAGTAGCTATTCAGAAGTACATTAATATGTGATGAATTTGGGGTTTTTAAATTTCTGAAGTCAGACAAATATTCTTAACCTCTTAAGAATATTCGACGCCGAGCTAACGAGTTCCTCCCGTGTGTACCTTAGAGCTCATCGTCACTATGTGCCCGAGCGCGTTTTGCAGTTAAGCTTAACATGCGAAAATAACTCCTGTAAATTCAGCTTTTTATCTGAATATCTTTTTTTTTTTCTTTCTTTCTCCTTCATATGTTATTTCTCGTAATATTGACAGAAAATCTTAATACTTAAAAATTCAGAAAAAGTTTAAGTGTAGTATTACTTACTAATAATGATTAGCTTCCAAAATTTAAATTATTTCTATAGAATAATGAAATAAAAACTCCAGAATTTAATATCAGTACTTCTAGTATCCTACTTTTTATATTTACCTACAGAAATTTTAAGCTGCTTGCACTGCGTGAAACGTTTCTAAATTGAGAACGTGCATCGAATAGCGTCGCGTATTAACTTCTAGAATAAAATGCTAAATAATATTCAGTACATCAGTTCTAATACTCTACAGATTCTCAACAGTAAGTGTTCGCAACATTCTGACATAATTTATGCGCATTTAAAATTTGAAATAAAACTTTCCGTTTCCAAAATATTATGATATACGGTGGGCCATCAGTGACACTTCGTTTCTTATCATGTTGAATACGGTGAGCCCACAGAAGGGAAACTGTAATGGTACGCTTGAAGCGAAGGTTAAATCTCCAGGCAGAAAAGGAAACATTTTTATAATACAGATTTCTTTTAGGCAGAAAGGAGAAAAATCTGGGGATTTTCCCATTTTTGCCGTAAAAATAGTTTGTGTTTGTCTTTTGTTGTTTTTGATGGTTTTCATGTTTCTTCTGTGCTCCTTGACTCATTTAACAGAGACTAATAAAGGAGAATTTCAGTTCTTTTTTTGTTGTAGACAACATGCATCCCACCAGTAGGCGGAGTGGTTGAAAATTGCTGTATGCTGGTAGTTCGTCTCAGGTTGAAGTCCAAGTGAACAGGCCGGCTGCGTGATTGGTTTTCCCCATGATGCCGTTAAATTAAATTCAAGTTCCGCTGATATGCCGGAGTTATTATGTGAATATGCATGGCGTGATCCAGCTTGTTGAAGTAATGTCGGGGAACACCTGACAATAGCATTCCTCGACTGACTGGTTCTATAGCGGGTGGAGCGCTGAAGGTAGGCAGGGGGCGTGACCATTGTCACGTGGATGTAGAAATCTTGATTCGCATTTTAGCATCACGTGTGTAGAATTTGACTCCTGATTAGTGTAGTGGATACTTCTATAGTGTTACATGTTAAAACATTTCATGAAATTAGTGGATAAAACTGTGCATAATACAATATTTACAAATTTACAAGACCCGGTAGCAAATTGCGATTCACTTTCCGCTGTTTAAATGGGAAAGTTATTGTGAAGCATGTTAGCAGCAAAGGGCCTGAGAAGGCGATTTTCGTATAAAAGTTCATAATGGAAACTCCCGATGTATTTCAGATTTTCACAGTTCGAGGTCTTTCTTGAAAAGTTCTTTAGCATTTTCAGATAGCAGGAGATGTAGTCGAATTTAAGGTCCTTATGTAGTTGATCATTACGCGCGTTAGTCATACATAATTTGCAAGAATTTTAACTAGACAATTTGGGATTTTCGAATTTATTCGTAACCGCCGCCCAGACAGGGGACGCATAAGTCAAAATAGGCCTAATGTTTGAGGTGTGTTAAACTAAATGTGTTGTTCTTATTTTTTATAAAGTGCTCTTCATTTTCAGAGTAAGTACTGTCAGTAAAAAGCTTTTAGAGTTTGTCGTTCCATTTCATCTTTCTTTTCTCCCCCTCCAGTTTAAATAGCGGTATTTATGTTACAAATGTGTAATGCAAAATATAAACACTTTCTATAATCCACGATAAATTCTTCACAATTATTATTATGAAATTCTCCTCATTAACTTTTCCGAGGACAGTGCCTTGTTATTTCTGGGTACTTTTAGTTCTTCTACTTAATTAGTGCTTTTTCTAGTTGAATAAAGCTCCGATGTTATAAGTTAAAGACCGTGTGTAACAGTTCGTATGTTTATATTTAATTACGGAAAACATATTAAATAGGTTATACGATGGTATAAGTTAAATTAAAGAGCCTGTGTAATATTTTTCGTTGAGTTACAAGCAGTTCGCATGCTTATATTTAATTATTGAAAACATATTGGATCATAGTAAAGCGCGAACTGTGCCAGTTTATTATGATGTAATGCTTGACGAATAATTAAAAGCTGCAGTTCTGTCTTCTGACGTCATTCTGCGTAAGGACTTCTAAAAATGCCTTCGAAGTTTAAACAGGCGTAATAAATTCTGAAATGTATTGAAAGCAATTCGCAATGAAATCGATTTACCTGTATTGCTTCTCATATAAAGGAGGGATATCGAATTTCCTCTTCCCGCCAATTAAATACTAGAATGCAGAAATAAGTCTCAAAAGCATTATGATCCTCTGGAAAACAAGTGTGCGATCACTATTACAGTCACAAACAGAAATGAAATGTAAGGGGTGCTCAGCAGGCTGATGTGTTAAGACGGCTCTGTTTTTCACCACAACTGTGCGATTTTGCTTCAGTAATAAAATCAGCGTAAGAAATAGTTATTACGTATAGGACAGGAAGAAAGGACAGAGTGGTGAGACACCAGAATTCCACCATTGGTTGTACAGGTATCGTCCCAATTATTTAAGAACTACAATTCCGTCCTAAATTTGATGGAAAATGTCGCGAGAGTGACCCACCGTTTTTTTCTTTACCACCAAATTACTCGAGAGGACTTTCCAGTTATTTTAAACTGCTCCCCATGCCTCACAGACACAATAACAATTAAAGCATCCATGCTTCTCTTAGATTCAAATCCTGAGCTAACGCTATATTAATTACTATGCCGAGCAAAGTGATTTTATTAACATCAAAACTTCAAACCCACCAACGCCCGAGTTGTTGTAAAGTCGCTAAACACTTGTGTTTCGGTTTGGGGTTCGAATCCCGGCGAACGGACTAGTTATATCGACGTTTTCGTGGTTTTCCCGACATGTAACGTGTATACGGGCCACTTCCCATAGAAAATCCTTCACGATGGTATCCCTTCCCTTACGCAGATAGTTCTTGAGTGCTTTGTCATCGTGATCAAATAAACCGGATCTCCGGAATTCAAATTCAGTCTCATCGGTACGGTAGCCAGCCTTTCTAATCAATGTACCTACCTTATTGTTAAATGTCCTAACTCCTTCATATTATTAGCAGGTCAGATACTCCTCTTCTTACTGACGAAGGGCTCCATCCCGTCAGCAGTTTTGAACGGCATCTCGGAAGGATTATTCGAAATGGGTCTGAATTCCTGCAACTCACAGATTATTTAATCAGTTGAACTATCCAGTACTTTATGATAGCATAACGAAGCTATGGTACTGTGTTCACTTATTATATACGTATTTGAGCTTCGTCTTGATACCTACTTTCGCGACTTCGTCGCTTTACGCCCCACCGGTATACCTTTGATATTTTGATACTTTTGATATGCCTGTTTCAGCAGGAATTATATCCCGCTATTAAAGGCACCTCATATAACCCCGGATAGGGAAGACATAACATAGAGTGACCTTAAACCACTATACCGGTCAGAGCGACCGTTTTTATATACAGGAACGCTCCCGCCACATGAAGAGAGTAGGAAATTAGTATTCTTCTAAAATACTCGGCTGTCGTATCTCTCACCAAATTTTATCTTTTTCACACCCACTTCAGACTGCTCTTTACTTTCGCTGATAAACTACTTCTAAATATAGTTTTCTGTTTATTTTGTTTTCGTCTGAGTGTTTGAACCTTGATCTCATTGCATGTAAATCTTGTTGCCTGTCGTAAGTGAAACATTTCATCTTTTTTGTCTAGAAAACTGATAATCAGAGAAACAAATCGAACCAAAACGAAATATTTCAGGCTGTAGACGTTCTTGAAATAAGTTTTTTGTGTAATAATAGGCGACTTCCAATGTCGACGGAACTTCCGTTCGGTATAAAATTAAAGCGGTTTTTTTTAGGGAGGGGGAGCAAAGTTTCTGAATAGAATGGAGAGACTGGTTGATCCATTTACCGTGTTATACTGTTGGGTAATGGATTTAACTCTTTTAATTTGACCTAATATATTTCCTTTGGTTTTTAATCTTAGAAGAAATGTAAATTCATTCTGAGGTAAAATTGTTAATTGATGAAGGCAAAGCAGATTTTAGCTCTGTACCTAAGGGAGGACGTTTTCTTTAAAGAGACTTCCTATAAGAAATTGGTTCATGGCTTATGTTACATTTTGGATGCACAATAGAAAACCCACATTTTTTGATATAATTTTTTTTTTTTTTTTTTTTTAAAGTCTTATTTGGATAATCGAATCATTTTAAGAGATTACAGAACTTTAAAAGACTATGGGTAGTTCGTTTAAGGGTTATAAAAAATAAATCATAGTAACCTATCAATTGGTAAGTCAGTTTAAAAAATAATTATTAACTCAGAGAAAAAATTTGGAAAAACATAAAAATGTGGAATCTGAGAAATAAGAATTTTCAGAGTTAATACGATTCTGGAACTTTTGAATATAACTTATCTGAAAGAGTTAATGCATGCCTAACTACTAGTTCAGATTAAAAGAGACGTGTGGAGTTAGAGAAAATGTAGTTTCATTGGCGGCAAAATTTCTTCGTCGTTTTTCGAAGGGAGGTATATTTAGTAATTGGGAAAAAAGGATTAGGAGATCAACAGTGCTGAATATTATAATATACTTTTGAAGAGTATCTATTTATTATTGCTTTTTCTTTCATTTTGCTCTGTGATCTTAAAAAAGTAGTTATAATGGGTTAAAAGACAGTGAAGGCTCTCATTTAAACATACTTACTTGAATTATTCTAACTTAATTAACCGATCTTTTAAAGCAAGTTGAAAATGTCATGAAAAATTTTTAATTCTGTAGTTAAATAACCCGGGTAATTTTTGTCGTTCGTGTGTCAAACTTCTAATTTTATTTTTTCATAAGGAATATAAAACGGAAGTGGGAGAGCGCATTAAAAATTCAGTTATTTGTCAGTTTTTTTTTTTTTTTTTTTTTTTAAAAGCCCAGAAAGGCTGCCGTTCCCGGAACGGCATTTTGCGTCGAATTACTCACTATAAATGGCTGTATAACTTTTTCAAATTGTCGCCATCAAATATTATCGCCGTGTTAGAAAATAATAATAATATTAAATAATCGTATTATATTATAAATAAATAGTATTATAAATATTAACATTACATTAAAAAAACTAAATAATGAAGAATTTATGTGAATTTATGTATGTTTCTTGCATTGTGAAAACACAATGTTACCTAGAACCATCCAATTTTGAATTACCTAGTCCTCCACCTAAACATGGACACCTGGAAGACCGAATTTGAAATCTGTCTTATTGTTCTGTTTCATATTTTGTAAATCTTTAACGAATTTTTGAATTTTTGATTAAAAACTCAACATTTTCAAAGCAAACAATGGCAGCACTTAGGGAATGAAAATTTTTATCTCCTAGTGCGCTAGACTCTATCAGAAATTCTGAAGATATGCTGTTTTTAAATATTTTTAGCCCAGTGAGCCGTTAGTCCAAATGCTTTGGAAGCGTTTGTCTATCTGTAATTGAAAAAACACGATTTTGGAGATTTTATTTATTAGCCTAGAAGGGCTTTTAATTTAGTTTTGTCATTTTGCATTGGTTCACTATAAATGTCTTCACTTTTCAAATTGTTGCCACCAAATATTAGAGCCTCGCATTATATTTAAGAAATTAAATATGAAGAATCTGCATGAATGTATGTACGTTTCTTGCGCTGCGAAAAACAACTGTATCTAGAGACATGAAATTTTCAGTACGTTGTCCTCCACTAGAATTTGGGGATCTGGAAGCCCGAACTTGGAATTTGTTTTATTATCTATTTCATGCTTGTATTTTGTAAAACTTTAACGAATTTTTGATTAACAAACTCAGCAATTTCGAAGCGAGCAATGGCAACTCTGTACGAGGAAAAAGAAAAATATATATCCAGTGTGCGAGACTGCGTATCGGAAATTCTAAAGATATGCTCATTTTAAAATTGTTTTGAGATATTGCTGTTGAATTAAACCCTGTGGTTTAAGTGATAAGAACATATTTAATAAATAAAGGTAACACACAAAACGTCCCCTCCCCCCCCCAAAAAAAAACGCCCTTTTGGGCGTAATATAAAATCTGAAAGTTTTCAGATTTTTTTAATATATTTTTTTTTAATTTCGACGCTTCCAAAACATGAATATTTTCTTTATTTAAAACTCTTCTGTGATTGGAAGTGTATGACTAGGACCAGAGATTGCAAAAATAAAGCCCGGTAAGGGATTGGGTATATATTTATATACATTTCGTTCTGCCAATTGTAATAAAAACGGGAGATTAACAACTAAATGTTACAGCAATCCCACATGCAAAATTTCAACGTTGTACAGCTAATCGTTTTTTAGTTATGCGATATGCATGCATAGTACATACATGCAGACGTCAAGAAAATATCCCGTTTGAATCCACTATAAATCCATTTTATCGTTTGGGGGGAAAAAACAGTCCTTTATTCTGTCCATGCATACAGACGTCCAAAAAAAAAAAAAAAAAAAAAAAGTAGTACCTGAAATCTTTCACTGTTACAGTGCTTACTTATCTTTCACTGTTACAGTACTTATTAAAAGAAAAAAATCCTGCTTAAAAATAATTTTTATTTCTTTACTTAAAAGGAAATAAAAGTAGATAGAAGTACACAAGGTCATATAATTGATAATAGGTAGATTTGTAACAAGACAATAAAACGGAACTTTTGAGTATCTTTCCGATTGTGTTTGATGTTGAGTTTAGCAACTGTGTTGTATTTTTGTCATTGTTGTATCATCGTCTTTCCAGTCTCGCCGTTTGCCTGTCATGCCTTTAGAAGACTGTATTGTAATATAAATTTTGCAGAATATTGACTTTCATTTAAATTAAATCTCAACCTGAAGCCAATAAAACATACGTGAAAGAACCACTGTTTGAGTCTGATTGCGGTTTTACTTTCGCTGGCAATATATTTTTAACATGTATTGTGACACATAAAACAGTTAGTTCTGTATATTGAAAAGAAGAGAACAGGAGCTCAAATTTTCGTAGATCAGCATAGCAAAGTAGCTTAAGCTATGACTATTAAAAGTGGAAGAATGGACAGGAGTTGAACATCATTGAGAAGTAAAATAATTTTCGAAAGAATTTTGATTTTCTTTTCAAACTTGCTTGGAAACTTTGAAATATAAGACTGCGCTGAGCGTGGGGCAAAAATCATTCTGTGTAATACAAAATTAACGATATCAATGATAAAATAATTTCTAAATTATAAGTTTCTCTTTGAATATGTTATTTAACATGATGCCAAATGAACCTGATTGGATGTTTGGAATTCTTCCTTTCTCCCGAGTATACAGAAGCTCTTCGCACATTTTTAGAAGATTTTGCTTTGCTATGGGGGGGGAATCGTCCACTTGGAAACTTTTTTTTAACTGCGACTATGTTTTTTGAAAGTATAAGTTATCGTCTGCTACATGATAGTTTTGTTTTCTTGCAAAATGGCGCGCGATGTAAAAATCTTATAAAAAGGAGGAAAACCACTCAATTCGATGATTTTAGCTAGTTTATTGTTGTTTTAAGAGTTTGTTTAGAAAACTGCTCTTGTTGACTGTAGCGAATTCGCGGATTAGCTTTCTTTAGCTGTTTTGAATTAAGTTCTCTTGAACGTTTGAGTAGTTAAAAGATAACTACTGTGAGATATTGTAATATTGCTCGAATATCTGAGAAAATTTAAGCATTTTGGTTTAATTTTTTTATAATAATAAATTTTCTTCATAAGATCTGTAATGTTAAAAGAAAATCCGCCAAGTCAAAGGACAGTTGCAAAATCACTAAAATGCTCGACGTCACCAATAAAAAAATGGCCGATGCTTATTTGAATCTTGAAAAGGCAAAATAACATAATGAGCATCGTCTTTCTCCAAGACATATTGCAAAACGCGCTGCAGACTGGAAAAATGTTGTCACAATAGATGAATCTTGGGTGTATTTAAATGGCAAAAAAAAAAAAAAAAAAAAAAAAAAAAAAAAAAAAAAAAAAAGAGAGAGAGAGAGATCTATTTATAATCATCAAAGAGGAGAAAAAAAATCTTAAAACCTGGTTCAAAGAATTTAAGGAAAGTTTTTCTTAGGGATTTATCATTATTGTTGGTTTTTCAGATAACGGCAAATTAAAAATAAAGAGAGTGGAGACAAAAGTTAATGTCAACTCCACATTTTATCGGGAACATATTTTATGCCCAGTTTTCAAATATGAAATCAGGGGCGTAGCTAGAGGGGGGCAAGGGGGTATCTGTCCCAGGGCGCAGAATCCAAGGGGCGCCAAACTGACGTTACGACATTTTAGAATTAAATGTTTTCCATCCTTGGCAAGCTAATAGGGGGCGCGAAATCTTCAGTTGTCCCTGGCCGCTGAAAACCCTAGCTACGACTCTGTATGAAATACCTTCTCTTTACCACCAGTGCCATCAACTGCATCAAAACAGGGCAAGTAGCCACACATCAGAATCCACAGTTAATTTTGCTGGAGAAAATGGAACAAGAAATTGGTATCAATGTAATCCTCGGTATCCCTACTGAATCTCCTGATGGATCCTTCCATGGATTTTTAAAAAGCGGATTGTCCAGACGTTGACCTACAACTCTCATTGGACTTTGGAAAGTTGTTCAAGAGAAATGAGATAAAATACCTCTTCCGATACTGCAGAAGTCTTTGTCTTGGAAATGGGGTGTAGAAAGATACAGAACATTTAAAATAAAGAAAAAAAAATTACGTGAAATATTTCTGTAAATACAATGAGAATCTCTAAAAAATGCGCGAACAGCCTCTGTATACAGTAAGCTGCAATCGCATTCATTGTACGTGACTTCAATACATAATTTCATTGCCTGATGCTGAGGTTAAGAATAATGATGTTTCCTGCTGAATTTTAACTGCTGCTTGTGTTATCAGTTCTGTTATCCTGCTGATCTGTGTGAGGCGATTCAAGTGATAGCGCGCAGCTCACGATGTAGAGAAAGGCACCAATTTATTGCCTTGTGCAAATATACTAAACCAGACTGTCTGTTGGATTTCTGTGCTAATGGAGTTCATTATTTGAGAACATTATAAGTCAGTGAAATGATATTAGATTATTTTGAACTGAATGCAGTAGTAGTATCACTTGTCATTCATTTGTGGCCTTGCAATGTGTCCATTCAGCTGACATATTTTAAGGCGAAAGAACTTTTGAAGCGAAAAATATAGTTAAATCATGTATCTTTTGAGCAATGCAGAACTATAACAGTGTCTTGAATGTTTCTGATAATCAGTGGAGGTTATTAGGACTTGCAAAAAAGGTTTATTTTGACTTGACATGTTTCAATCACTATGCTTGACTTCTAGATATATTTAAATATTGCTTAAATTGGCTAGCAATGAATGCAATAAGAATTCTCTAAAATCATGTTTGAGAAAAGCTTGTTGGTTATGCATAAAGGTTTAAATAATTTTTTTATATTGTTTTAACTCTTTCGCATCGAGAGACGACCAAATCTGTTTTCAACAAACATCGAAAACGCCCGTGTGTACGAATTTGTCTTGGAATAGTTTTCCTTTCCCCCTTGCTGCTCTTGGAGGTTTTTCTGCGGTTTCTTCCATTGTGTGCAGTTTCACCTAAGGGCCGGATTGCACCTGCGAACGTCAATAGCTTTCCGTAATTCTCCTTTATTTGCTTCAAAAGAATGATTGACATGTCTTTTAACAACTCGCGAAACCAATGAGCCATACACTAACGTGGAGGGGAAAGAACTAGGTAGAAAATAAACGAGGCGTTGGGGCGGTTTGCCGTTGCCTGAATGAACGGGCGTTACGGGCGACTTCGATGCGAAAGAGTTAATCTATGGTACTGTAATTATTGTGTATTGTTCATAATGGGATATTTGTATCCACATTTATGGGAATAAAGAATGAAAAAAAAAATCACTTATGTTTATCTGAGTGTTGTGATTATTGCTATGACCCTGAGCCTGCAAAACGGATCGCCGAGAAACAAAATATTACCAGTTTTAAATACTGAGTAAGCAAAACGCCGAATTTCGGTAAAAACTAAGTTTTTAGTTTGCTCACGGTTTGCACCTGTAACTCTTATTCAAATACAACTGCAAAATGTAAAGCAAAGACATATATATTGTTACGGATTTGTATTTAATTAGTTAATATTAGTAGAATTATAATTAAAATTGTTTTATTTATCCGTGCAGTGCAGCACGTGACGAATAATTAAGAAAAGTTAAGCCGGAAAATTAAAAATACAAGAGAACGTGCATTTAATATGTAATAAATAAATCTCTTTTTGATTTCGAGAAAATACCAGAAAATTCTCGCGCATATAAAAAGCTTATATAAGCGGCATGAAAACCTCTCAATTCGTTAGTTAGTTGTTGTTTAAAGAGTTTGTTTAGAAACTGCTCTTGTTGACGATAGCGAATTCGCGTATTAGCTTTCTCTAGCTGTTTTGAATTAAATTTTGTTGATCGTTTGAGTTAAAAGATAACTACGGTGAGATATTGTAATACTGTACGAATATCTGAGGAAATTTAATCATTTTGTTTTATTTATTGTGATAATAATAAATTTTGTTCATTTTTTTCAATATCGAATTTGTGCATTCAATTCATAACAAACCCTTACGCACGCAACAATTTTTGGTGTCAGGAGTGGGGTTTGAATGCCAGTAACTAGCGTTGAAAGAAAGAATAACAACCCAGAATCCGTGTCTTCAGAGAGTATTACATCGGAGTTATTGCAGAATGCGCAATTAAACGATGAAGAGAGCAATGCTGCCGATCATGTCATTAAAGGTCTTCAAGATGTTTTCTCCTGTTCGTCTTCTGACGTGGATCGAACCAGTTTGACGCGACATAGAATCGATGCCGGCAATCATCCACCAATCAAGCAACACCCAAGACGTCTACCGATTGCTAAACAGGAAGAGGTACGAACACTTTTGAAGGATATGGAAGAAGGCGATGTCATTGAGCCTTCAGCAAATCCATGGTAATTCCCATCGTCCTCGTCAGAAAGAAAGACGGTTCAACAAGATTTTGCGTTGACTATCGCCGATTGAATGAGGTTACGAAGAAAGTCAGTTACCCTCTTCCTAGAATTGAAGACATTCTGGACACTCTTTCTGGAAGCAAGTGGTTCTCAGCACTTCCTTTAAAGAGTGGGTATTGGCAGGTAGAAATACAACCTGATGACCGAGAGAAAAGACAATTTATTACGGGACAAGGCCTTGGGCAGTTCAAGGTGATGCCGTTTGGACTCTGCAATGCGCCAGCTATATTCGAACGCCTAATGGAGACTGTTTTGAAAGGTCTTTCCTGCGAGACCTGCCTGATATACCTGGATGATATCCTCATCGACGGAAAGACTTTTGAAGAACATTTAGAAAATCTGCGAAAGGTGCTTCAGAAACTGAAACAAGCCAATTTAAAGTTGAGTCCCGTTAAATGCAAATTATTTAGGCAGGAAGTGACTTACCTCGGACTTGTCATCTCTGCAGAAGGTGTATGCACGGATCCTGAAAAGGGGTCAGCCGTTAAATCCTGGAAACGTCCCGAAAATGTCCATTCATCTGAGAAGCTTCCTAGGGCTTTGCACCTACTATAGGAGATTCGTGAAGGACTTTTCTACCATCGCAAGACCCCTTCACAAGCTGACAGAGAGCAAGCAAAAATTCTTGTAGACAAAAGAATGCGAGGATGCATTTAACAAAGAAAGCTTTAACATCTGTTCCAATTCTGATGTATCCTCAGCTCGACAGACCGTTTATTCTCGACACTGACGCGAGCAATGAAAGTGTTGGTGCTGATTTGTCCCAAGAAATAGACGGCCAAGAATGTGTAGTGGCATACTGGAGCAAGTGCCTGTCTAAACCGGAGTGGAATTACTGTGTCACCAGGAAAGAGTTGCTCGCCGTAGAACATTTCCATCATTATCTACTCTGCAGAAAATTCCTGCTCCGCACAGATCATGCATCATTGGCCTGGCTTTTGAATTTCAAGAATCCTGGGGGGTCAAATAGCCAGGTGGATACAGAGTCTCCAGGAATATGACATCGCTATCCGTCATCGGAAGGGATCATCACATGGAAACGCCGATACACTGTCTAGAAGACCTTGCCTAGAAAGCTGCCGATATTGTTCCAGGGTCGAAGCGAAATACGAGCTGCTGACTCCGTTCGCACGACAAATTACAACATAAACATCGGCTGATCGAGACCCATGGAGTGATCATAAAGTCAGGAAAGACCAGCAGGAAGACAGTGACATTAAACCCATAATTGATTTATTGGAGTCATCAAACAGAAAAACCTACATGGCAGAACATTTCTATCTATAGTCTTACAACATAACAATACTGGGCGCTCTGGTATTCACTTCACATTCGAAACTGAATTTTTATATGAGACATTCTTATACCGGAAATTCAAATCGGATGATGGGAAGACTTTCCGATGGCAACTAATATTTCCAAGATCTCGGATTCCTGATATCCTTAAAGAACTACATAACAGACCTACAGGAGGTCACTTAGGAAGAATGAAGACCTTGCAGAGAGTTCGTTAGCGCTTTTACTGGAATAATGCAAAGGATGACGTGCAAAAGTGGTGCCGATCTTGCAATGCCTGTGCAGGTCGGAAAGGACTGAGGAAACGCAGCCGAGGCAAGCTGCAACGTTACAACATAGGTGCGCCTTTTGAACGTATCGCCTTTGACATCTTGGGACCTCTGCCACAAACTGCTGATGGCAACAAATACATACTCGTGGATTACTTGATTGTCATTGATTGCTTCACCAAGTGGCCTGAAGCGTATCCTATTCCTGATCAAGAGGCTGTCGCAGTAGCTGAGGTGATGATACAGCACTGGACTTCCAGGTTCGGAGTGCCTCTTCAGTTTCATTCTGATCAGGGAAGGAATTTTACCTCAGCAGTAATCAAAGAACTGTGCAAACTACTCGGCATTTACAAAACCCAAACGACCCCATTATATCCCCAGTCGGACGTCATGGTAGAGAGGTTCAATCGAACCATCCTTAATAACCTCTCATTAGTGGTTTCCAGAAACCAACAAGAGTGGGACAAGAAATTGCCAATGTTTTTACTGGCTTACCGCAGTGCTCTCCACGAGACTACCGGCTATTTTCTCATAACAGATGCTCTTCGGTCGTGACTTTCGTCTGCCTTATGAACTCTTGTTTGGTCGCCCTTCCGATGCGCCTTCATCGCCTGAGGAATATATTCAAAATCTCCAGGCCCGGTTTGAAGTAATGCACAATTTTGCACGAGACAAGTAAACTTAGCGACGGAAAAGATGAAGACCCGATACGACACAAGAGCTTCTGGATATCAATTTCACGAAGGAGACAAGGTCTGATTGCGGAATTCGACTCGACGGAAAGGATTCTGTCCGAAATTACAGGCTGAATGACGTCGTGGTTCGGATCCGTGTCTTCGAACTTTAAACCTAAAGTCGTTCATTACGACAGGTTAGCTCATTACTATGGCCACAGTAAGTAGCATAAATGATTGTAAATAGTGTAAGATCGTGGTCCTTTTTGTTTCTAAATATGTATTTGATTTGACTTGCATTTAGTATTTGATATGTATTTAGCATTTTTATTTGATTTGTTTTAGTTATTGCATTTATTGTTTATGTTGTTTGATATTGTAATGTAATGTTTATTACTGCATTTATGCCTTACTTGTAAGTTTGGCTTCCTGTGCGGTCCTTGGGGAAGAGGGTAGTGTTACGGATTTGTTATTTAATTAGTTAATGTTAGTAGAATTATAAATAAAATTGTTTTATTTATCCGTGCAGTGCAGCGCGTGACGAATATTGAAGAAAGCTAAGTCGGAAAATTAAAAATACAAGAGCACGTGCATTTAATATGTAATAAATAAATATCTCTTTTTGATTTCGAGAAAATACCAGAAAATTCTCGTGCATTTAAAAAGTTTATATAAGCGGCATGGATACCTCTCAATTCGTTAGTTGTTGTTTTAAGAGTTTGTTTAGAAAATTAATTCGCGGATTTAATTTAATTCGCGGATTAGCTTTCTCTAGCTGTTTAGAATTAAGTTCTCTTGGACGTTTGAGTAGTTAAAAGATAACTACTATGAGATATTGTAATATTGCTCGAATATCTTAGAAAATTTAAGCATTTTGGTTTAATTTTTTTATAATAATAAATTTTGTTCATTTTTCATCAAACTTGTGCATTCAATTTGTAACGAAGCCGTACGCACGCAACAATATATATAGTAGGCAGGCGGTATCACAATAGTCAGAATACAAAATAGTAGTTAAACGAATTTAATGCTTAGTTAAATTTAGTACTGAAGGCTATGCAAGGAAAGAAAAATTTAACGTGATTGCATAATTCATGATGGATAGGAACAAAGTATTTCGATTGTGAATATTAGCAAAGAAAATGCAGTCAAGTTTCCTGTCCTACTATTCTAGGAAGACATATAATAAAATGCGTTTGTAATTTGTGTGTAATTTTTCCATGTGGACATCTATCTATTTTCACTTAAAAAAACATCAGAGAATTGAACAAACTCGGCATCGCGCACTGCATTGCTTTTGTCCATGTACACATCGATCTATTTTCACTTGAAACAAAACATCAGAGAATTGCACAAACTTGGCATTGCGCACTACATTGGCTTTGCCCATGTACATATCGATCTATTTTCACTTAAGAAAATCAGAGAATTTCACAAACTCTATTTCGCGCACAACCAAAGAATTTCACAAACTCTACATCGCGCACAACCTCGGCATTGCGCACTGCATTAGCTTTGCCCATGTACATATCGATCTATTTTCACTTAACATCAGAGAATTGCACAACCTCAGCTTTTTCAATCTTCTAGGATTGAGCCAAAAAGAAATACAAAATATTAAAAATAAGCAACTTTAAAACGAAGCATACAAGAAAAAGTTTTTCACTTACCCTTTTCAGGAAAAATGTAAAGTCTTTTTGACTCAGGGGGAAACTCGTTTGGACTCCCCCAATCTTTAAATAAATTTACTAACGTTTTATACGCCGTTTCCGTAATATATGCAGAAAAATGTCAAAAACCCACAGGGGGGAAAAACACTCGATTAAAAAAAGAACCACCACATAAGAACATTCAAACCGCAACAGAAATAACTGTTCAAAATTAACAAGTAAAAAATAAATAAATAAATAAATAAAAAAAAAAAAAAAAAAATTCAGATTTTACATGACGCCGAAAGGGGCGTTTTTTAAACTTTTTGTGTGTTACCTTTCTTTATCAAATATCATGCTTTTTACACTTAAACCATAAAATTCAGTTCAACAGCAATATCGCAAAATAATTTTAAAATGAGCATAGCTTTAAATTTCCGATACACAATTTTGCACTCTGCACAAAAAAATGTACCCCCCCCCGTACTGTGTTGCTGTTGCTCGCTTTGAAATCTTTGAGTTTGTTAATCAAAAATTCGTTCAAGTTTTACAAAATATGAATCAGATAATAAAAAAAATTCCAAATTCCAAGTTTGGGCTTCCAAATGCTCATATTAGGTTGGAAACGTACGTTATTTAAAATTTGATGGCTCTAGATACCGTTGTTTTATCACAAAGCGAGAAACATTTATGCAGGTTTTTCATATAACACAAGGCGATACATTTAGTGGCAACAGAATAACAAGACAGCTTCAAAACATCGGGTTAGCCATATTGACGCATTTATTGCCCATCGAAAAACGATCGCCAAGCAGGCTAAACCTCATTTCAACCCTGAAATGGAATCCCTGTTTATTAAGCAACGTGCCTTGATTCTTTGTAGAGGGCGAGGAGATGGGCAAACCCTAAGGCAAAAAGAAATCTTGCGTAGAAACTTCGCGATAATAATAAATGAAGCAATTAAAGTGTACGAGTCGAAAAAGCAGCTTTCGAAACAAGTTGTGAATGGAATATGATGGAAATTTCGGCGGAAGTAAAAACCAAATAGAAAGAGAGGGTAACCTTCGCAAGTGCTAGTAGACCTCATAGCGCCTCAGCCTAAGCAATTAAGAGTCATTCTTTTTGTACGGCTTTTCTGATTTTGTATCAGTGTGTCTCCCCCCTTCTTAAAATGCTGTAAAAGGAAATAACAGAATTGAATCAAAGAGTTTAGACAAGTTCAGGACGCAAATTGATCAAAAATTTTTTTCATAATGAAGAAATATTACATATTTTAAATGTTGTAAAAAGACATTTTCGTGAAAGGAAAAACCCGTTGATTGTTTTTTAAAAGGCTTAGTCTGCGCATTGAAGTACCGTCGACGGTAGTTAACACAAAATTTTAAGGCCCTCCAGCGGCAGTAAAGTCGCCGAACACTGGTAGTTTGACCTAGAGTCGACTCTAGATGAACGGGTTGGCAGCATGGGTGTTTTCATGGTTTTCCCCATGTATAAAGAAGATTCCTAAGGGAACATGCCTTCGTGGAGGGTTTTCTAGATATTCGTCTCTTTAAGCAGATAGCCCTTGCGTGCTTAACTCGTAATCAAATAAACTAAACCTAACTACAAAAATTTAATGCTGTAGATAGATGTCTTGGTTCAGATTTAAAGTGTGTGATCACATTTATATGTGAAAGTATGACACTTGTGGATGAATAAGAAGCAACTCCTGGTCTGAATCACTGTCCAGTAAAAGTGGGGGTTTCTGGATAAGCTGGTGAAACTAGATTAGGAAAATGTAGTTAATTTTAATTATTTCTCTACATTTGTGGTCTCGCGCGTCTTTCTGCGTGAAAGAATTGTGTAATAGTAAATTTCTTTGTGTTTATTTAACTACAATCAATTTATGTATTAACTATTATTATATTTTTAAATGTTTAAAAAACAGACATTCGCCTTAGGTATAGAGTTCTTTGAGATAATAAAGGATCTAGTCCTGTATTCTTCCCATTTTTTCTGCTCCGACAGTGCTGCATTTCTCCATTCCCCCATTTTCATCTTTTGGAGTGTTTCCAGTTTTTACGCGATCCCCGCTCTCCTTTATATGAGTTATATTTCCACTTAACCTCCTGATTGCAGATGATTGTCGAGATAGAAGCAATCTTAGTCTTTCCGTAGTCTTATTTAAGCATATAATGCTATTTTTATTTGAAATTAACCATTCATATATTCATATATTACTAGTTTTCTAGAAGAAGAAGAAAAAAAAAAAAAAAAAAGACGACCCGTCGACGGTCTAAATCATTCATGAGAAATTTCTAGTTGAAGTTTGTTACAGGAAGCTGTATTTTTGAATCATAACACGATTTTTTTAAAGCAAAACTGCCTCTTTTTATTGACTGCGCAGATCAGATTCATAAGCAAGTTCTTAAATGAGAACAAAATTATATAGATAAATCTCCATTTGGCAACCATGAATGTACAGATATGCGAACGTTATTTTGAAATCATCCTCATGCAGTATGAAAATTAAGTATGAAATGTTCTATTTTCATAGCTACATGTGCTATTCTTTGCATTTTAGGTGCTAATGTAGTCGTATTCTTAGTCTAATCAAATTCAACCAGACTTGAATGCATATTTCAGCGGTACTTTCCTTTGTGTATGTGTGAGTATATAGTTATATACGATAAAAACTTTTACGCTATACTACACTTAAATGAAATTAAAGTGTGTTTCAGTGATCTAGAATCTGTTTCATTCACTATCATTTTGTCTGTAGGGCAGGTTAAATAATTTTGACCATAATTGATTCGCGTATTTAATAATTTCATATCCTTATTGTATTGTCATACCTGAGTAATAAAGAAAAAATGCTGAATTATCCACTCAGTCCTTTTTTTTTTAAACACTATTTTTCTGCTCGTATATTCTTGCGCAGTAATTCATTTCTCGAGTTCGGGAAAAAATTTAACCTAGAAATACCCTTGCCGTGCAGTGCCAAAGACTTCGTGGCGACAGACCCATTTAAAACCTACCTGGCAGAAGGCCCCCCAGCGCATATGGAATCGGAAGGGCACACCTCCAGTTCACCAATTGGTCGGGAAACTCGCCTGATGATGACGAAAGCTCCCGCGTTCTGACGTATTGCTTCTGACTCGTTCCGCTTTTCCCCAGCTTCCTTTGGTTGCCACATCCTTTTAATCATTTCGAATATTATGACTTTTTTTTAAATCCTCCGATTATTAATTTCTGTGAAGCTTCAGTTTGTAACGCCGTCTAAAAAAGAACAGAGAATTTAAAAATTGGAGTATGATACACAAATAATAAAGATTATGTAGTTAGTAATTATGGTCTGTGGATTGATTGTCAAAGAGATGATTTAAAAGCAGTTTGGCCATAGGTATTCGCGGATATATGTAAATCTCTGAACTGCGATTTCGCAGTTCGTTTTGAGATGAATTCTTCAAATTCCTGCGTGATTAAAACGTGTGTGCTGTCATATTTGTTTAAACAAATAAATAAATGTTAAAATTCCAGCGGAGCGTGTTGATTGGATAGGTGTTTTATTTTTGCATCGTATCTAATATTAGTCATTCCAAGCCTTTTTTTTTTTTTTTTTTCATTGTAAAGGTCTTATGGAAGGTAATTAGCGTATAGAAGATGGTTATGCTTATGGAAGAGCTAAGAAAGCTTATAGAAAATAGTTTGAGTCTGATAAGTCTGATTTCCATTTGGGATCTCATTGCAATTAAAAAGCTGTAGATTGTTTTTTTAAACTTTTTTTTAATTAATATTTTGTTCTAACTATGAGACATGAGAGCATAATTCAATAAGGTGCTCAATTAAAAAAAAAAGCATAATTTGTGATTATACAAAATTTTCCTATTACAAAATATGAATGTGAATAAAAGTATCTTACAAGGATGTGTTAAAAGATTTCGCCCTTTTGTTTGCATAACCGTATTGCCATAAACTTCATGCTGTCGAATGATAGAACTATTGAAAATTATCGGAAATATATTTATCATAGTTTACTTTTAAATGTATTTATCATAGAATGCTAACTTTTTAAGGGCCGATCCAACTATTTTATGATTTGAGCGTATAGCAAAAGTATTACTTAAGTACATTTAACATAGATAAGAACTAAAGTTAGTCTACTAGTTTTATAATTTTTTAGTGATTTTATGAATTTTGGGCCAGATTATTGAAAACAGTTTTTGGATGTAAAGCTCGTACACCAGCGGAAGTTTGAGCCCTAGAAACGCACGTGAGCTTTAACTCGTCATTCTTGAAATTTGAACGATATCTTGCTTAGGCTTTTATTTTATAAAATGCATAGTTTCTCAGTTTTATCTCGAAAAGATGGAGTGCTTTAGCAATGAATTTCGCGCGTGTCTTAGGCTCAGTATTCTGCAAGAGCTACCGACTGGTAGTCAACAGTGCTTTTTTACACTGCGTAATATTTCGTGGCAGGTTATTATTTGCTAGAAATATTATCCCTTTTTTTGGTAATGGTAGAGAGATTTTTAATAGTTGTCGTTTTTAATTTCTTTAGAACTCAACATATGTATGGTACGTGATGATCAACATATGTTGATCAAAAATTAGAGGTCTCTTGTTTTTAAAACAAATTTCATGTATTTAACTTTTCCGATTGAAGTTAAAGAACTCCCAGCTGCGATTTATTTGGCTATTTGCCAACTAAAGTTTATTTTTGCTTTTCACCGGCATTGGCATAATGCCTATGGGTACGACCGACTAAACGGAGACGCCGGCGACAACTTAAAACGAATAGTTTTCTTTCTCTTAAAAGTTTTGGCATGGTAAATTAGTATTGTGACATTTCCGAGATGTGTATACAGACCTTTCCGATGTCGAATGATGCGGAGGCAGTGCCTGATTTACGCATAAGTCGCACAAGCTGTAGTTTAGGGCCCCCACTTTCTTGTGGCCACCTTAAAAAATTGCACTTTATCACGTATTAAGAAAAAAAAAAAAAAAAAAAAAAAAAAAAAGTCTAATATCCATCATAAAGGGCCCCATATCTCAAATAGCTTAGGATCGCGTCATATCTAAATACGGTCCTTGTATGGAGGGACGCTGAAACAAAACTGAGATCTCTTTTCATTAATTGGAAAGATTTAAATATTAGAACTGCACATTTTATATGAAGAGAAAATGTGGTAAATTGTTCTGTTTAAAATGTAACACAGACAGTTAACTAAAATCTACTTTACATTAATAACCTGAAAATATAAGTCATATTCAAAATTATGTTTTCAGAAAAAGAAAGTTCCTTAAGAAACTAACAGTGCATACAGTACGTACTCTTTAAGGGGATGTGGAATCTAGGAACTAAGAGTTAAATTAAAATTGATGTTTTATTTGTGGGGGGGGGGGAGTGTTAGAGGCCCAAGAATGCATTTTTATATCAAAGACAAGCACGTTACATCAGCAGCGTATGTTAATTGTTATTAATAAGTCTCAATAAAATCTTATTGATAAGATTTTCTAAATTCCTAATTATCCCGGCAAATTATTGAAGTAGAAATTTAAAATAATCAAAGTTATATTTACTTCAAAGTTTTTAATAAGTGTAATGATTATATAATGCCAAGACAGGGCAATAAAACTATTTGTTACTTTCTGATTATTTGCACCTCTACCAGAACGTTGTGAACTTTGATACTGATTTTGGAGAGCATTCCCCAACTTGTTGCTGACTAATTTTTCACCAAGCTAATGTTTGAAAAGCAACAAACAGCACATTTTCAAAATGTGCTCCGCTAAGAACTATACAGTAGCAATCAATGAAATTAAAAAAGCAAAAAAAAAAAAAAAAAAAAAAAAAAAAAAAAAAAAAAAAAAACATTGTTATTGAAGCACTTAAAACCTTTTTCAAGAAGTCCTTAATTTTTTTCAGTGTTGTTCTCTCCATGTATGCAGCAGTTTGTTTTTTCTTAAAAATCTTCAGAGAATTGCATAATTTTGGCATCTATATTAAGCATTGGGCATCAGCTGAAAAGACATACACTTAGATGCATACCTGATGTGTTGCCTCATAAACACTTTATGGCCACATGGTGTGTTGCCATATAACTGTTTTTTCAACATACTGCTTTGCCTCATGAATACATTTTGTGACTTTTTGGCAAGGGATAATTTGTGATTTGGATAATTAGTGAGTACCAAATATTTATATACCTTATGGAAAGTGCAGTTTTTCATATATACTATTCAACTACAAAATGTGTTAATTTTTATTATAATATACTCTGTGTTTCCATATGTCTGCTGTGGATAAAACATATTAAAGACCATTTATTTAACTCTATCAAAGAGGATATATATTTTATATGATGCACATGTAAATTCTTTGCATATATGCAGATGTTAATTTACTTTGTTAATATAAAATAGTTCTATAATTATCTAATATGTAACAGAATTGCTGAAGTAATGAGTCTTGTTTCATTGCAGAAGCAAGAACATGTTCAGACACAGAGTTTGTCTGCAATAGTGGTAAATGCATTCCAAGCCGGTGGCAGTGTGACAGAGAAAATGATTGCCTTGATAATTCTGATGAAGATCCTGAAGTGTGCAGTTAGTATTTTTTACAATTTATGTAAATTTGATTTATTTTATAATAATTATCTGCATATTTTAAGACTTGATGCGTTTTTCCCAGAAACATTAATGAAAAGAGAATTATATAGTAAAAATCCCTTATATCTGTATTAAATTATTCTGGATTACATTTAATTTTTAGACAAAAGAAACATCATGTATCTTTTCAAATGAACTTTTATTTTTCTATCTAGAAAATAAAACTTGTCAGACAGGCCAGTTTGCTTGCATTTCACCTGCTGGTGTGTGTATCCCAATTTCATGGCACTGTGATGGACAGGATGATTGCACTGACGGATCTGATGAAAAAGGAGATTGCCGTAAGTATGAAATTATGCATATTGAAATAAATACTAGTGTATTATAAGACATAGTTGATTTTTATGAGTGTGTTATTGATTGGAATAAAATGTCTTTTCTTCTTGTCTCTATGTCGGAAAGTTTCTGGTCTTATAAATGTATTGATACTAGTCTGTATTATTAACTAATGAAGAATCTGTTGTGTATGTGTCTACCTTCCTCACACCGCAGAAAAATGACAGCACCTAGAGTCACTAAATTTTGAACATACAATCTTCCATGTGAACCTTGAAGCAGGAATTAAATTTTTTATTTATTCCATGTTTTGTGTAAATTTAATGAATTCTTGATTAAGCTGTTCATGACCAGCGTCCCATATACGCGATGCAACGATTCCACTCCTACCAACCCAGTGTCCCGTATACACGAAGCAATGATTCTACTCCTACCAGCCCAGCGCCGCGTATATGTAACTTTAAAACAGAATGATTGATTTAAAATTTTAAAAGCCAGTAGGATGGAGCTAAATGGTAACTGTTTTCGCATGTGTTTATTCATATGGCATTTGACCTTCATATACTGGCACTAGTTTCTCTTTTGTGCTTCTAGTTTTGATAGATTTATTGGTATAAACAAACTGGGAATCAGGGCTGTTTATAAGTGCGCCTGTGAATTAAAGGGGCATAGGCATTTTTGTTTATTTTGTTAGGACTCCCACCCCCTTTTTTTTTTTTTTTTTTTGTTCTGTTTTCACTTTGTTTTTTGCTTTTTTTATTATTAGAATGTGGGTAAATGCATCCACCTCCTTGTTTCCGTTTATGTTATTTACTTTTTTTGTTAGGAAAGTGCATTCAGCTGACTATAGCAAGTGTGTAACGTCCCCGAGCATCTGTGATGGAAAAACTCAAGACTAGTTGCCCTTTTTTCCATTTATTTTGAAATTTAACACAAGCTTTCTTCTTACTCGTTCACATTTATTAGAAAAGAGCCAGTGTTTTTGCTTCTCTAACTCAATTTAATAAGTCATTATATATAATGCCTTGAATGATCATTATATATAATGACCCAGGCATTATATATTTACTTTACGTATATATTGACGTGATCAGTAACAGATATCCTGCCAATGATTATATGTCTTTCCTGGACAATGTCTTTCCTTGATCAGTTTCCAGTCACCGTGGCGGATGCTGGTTTTCGATTTAGAAAAACAGGAAGTTTTCTAATATAAACAAGATGTTACACTGGGTTTGAGGATGAAGTATTTCTGGGTGTCTTTTGAAGAAGTTTTGGGACATGTGTTGGGGTTATATTCAGTTTCCTTCCGTTAGCCAAGTCTAAAAGACCCTATTTAAAAACTTTAAAATTTTTTCCAAAATCACCAGGCACTCCACCTTTCCATCGAACTGGAAGACATTTTCCGAAAATTTGCGTTAACAAAAAAGGTGATAAAGGTAGGAGAAGATGCGTTGTGTGCATTAAAACCAAGGAAAAACGAAAGCAAACAATGTATTTTAAGTGCAAAATTATACAATGTGGGACAGTGTGTCGGTCCTTGTTTTGAATTATTTCACACACAGCAGAATTTTTAAATTAGAATTTAATTACCCACAGGTAATTCTTGTTTAGTTTTTTTTTTTTTTTTTTTTTTTTTTTTTTAAATTTCGTATTTGTGATTTTTTTCCCATGTTTATAGTATTTATTTCTGTGTGTATAGTTATGATTTTAGTATTTTGATGTTTAATTTATTTCTATTAATGTGATATTCTTTATATTAATACACATTAAAAACAAGTACATTATATACGCAGCTTCAAAAATTGAAGTCATAATATCACAAAATGCTGATTTTATGTTTTTTTTTTTTTTTTGTAAAATTAGGCTTAACTGCTGAAAATGTGTGGGCCTGCGACAGCAATTCATTTCAGCGGGTCCGGTCCTGTGATTGCGCTTCGTTCTCCATGCGCTGGTCCTTAAGGAATTAATAAAGTTGGCAGTTTCAAATTTAATAAAAGAACAGTGATTTTAAAAAAAAATGTTTTGTTCTGCCCATTATAAAATATTTTTAATTTTTATGTTCATGTAAGGTTGTTACTATTTGGCAAAGCTTTAAGATACTTAATTTTTCTTTGAAATTTAATACTGTAATTGATTAAAAGAACTGTCTGGACTTATTTATATATATATATATATAATTTCTTTTTTGTAAGAACTATAGGTGGCTGGGCATGCAAATGAACTAGTTAGTTACATAAATAGCTGAATGGTATCAAAAGTGATATCAGTTAAATTCATTTCACATCCTGAGAAATAACAAATACTTAAATTCACAAAACAAAACATCCTGTCATAGTACAATTTAGGGATTGAAAATGATAAAATTAATATAGTAAAAAATCACTTAAGCAATCAACTGTGTGAAAAGATTGTGTCGATCACTTAAGGAGTCATCAGTGTGGAAAGATTATTTAGATGTGCTGTTGTATGCAGCAGTCTTTGTGTTTCATGATGTAAATTGTATTTATAAAATATTTTATACTTCCAGATCAGATAACATGTTCAGATGAAGAGTTCACCTGTAACAATAACAAGTGCATCACCAAGCGTTGGCTTTGTGATCAGGACAATGACTGTGGAGATAACAGTGATGAACTGAACTGTGGTATGTATGTACTTTTGTATATGTAATATTGTATGAGTGTCATAGTAAAATTCTGTGAACTAAGAGTAACTTAAAATTAGGATATAAGGAAATTTTCTAGCTTGTTTCTTCAATAAATTATCATAAAAGATACCAAATGTTTGATAAATGGAAGCAAGGATTTTGTGTTAAATGACATTGCAGTAAATATGAGAAAAATTCGGCTACAAGCATAGGTGACATAGGCAGCTGCCTCTAGGATGTGGATTTTTGGATGACACCAGCTACATTGTTCTCGCAAGCAACAAAATATATTTAGCTTTCAGTTATTTGTACTTGGTTGTTTTTCTAGTGACTATTTTGGCAAACAAAAGCTGTCACGAATAACAGATAAACATTATGTCACAACACAAGCATAAGTTTTGGTTTTATATAATCTTGAGGAGTTCTTGGTAAGCCAGTTTTGTTTTTGTGAAGAAGAGTATAAATTAACTGTGTTTTTCTTGTGCATTTTGAGAACATGGTTAAGATTTAGGACCTGCTTTCTACAGAATGGCAAACATTAGACTCTTTTTGAATTTAAGGGATCATGCCATTATATTCAAGACATCAAAATGCACATGTTCAAAACATCAAAAGACTCTGCATTCGGCAAAATTGTACGTTAAAGAACAGAGTGCGCAGATTCATATTTAAGTGAATTTATGAGGTATGTGATGCTGAGCTTATAAATAAGGGGGACTACTTGATAACTATTTTAGATACATTAAGATTTTTAAACATTAGAGATTTTTTAACTAAGCTGTTATTTATTTATGTTCTTTTTTAAGCTGTATTAGTAATTTGTATATGTGATTCGTATAACTAAGCAGTTATCTGTGCATTCAAAATACTGCCAGAACAATTGGTGTATATTAGGTGGGTGTCAAATTTCATAGTTGTTAAGAAAATGTGTTAGTATGAAATTATTACTATAGTTCATTTAAGGGTGCCAACTATACTGAGTACCTAGGGTACTGAAAATGTTAGAGCTGGACCTGGACAAGAATACTCTGTAACTAAAATAAAACTTCTGGATTCTTCTGTTATTACATCTGGCTGGTACTTGATTATCTCTGAAGATGGAGAGTTCTGAATTAAAATAAGGAAATTTCATCATAAATGCATGCTTTTTTTACTAGAATAGTAATTATTTGCCATTCAAAATTGATGCATTTTAAATATTGTATTACAAACTGCTCAAACTACTTTTTTATATTTTATTACTGCGTAAATTGAACCAGAAGAAAATTTTGCAATCATATCAAAAATTATTGATCTATTGAAAGATGTGTTAGCTTATATATTTAATGTTTGTTTTAAATTTAACCAAATGAAATAAAAATTATTGTTTAAATTCATATTGTGTCAAAATAAAATAAATGTAGATATGATTGATATTTTTTGAATTTTCTAGCAAATGTCACTTGTTCGTCTTCTGAATTTGTCTGCGCAAATGGAAAATGCATTCCAGAAAAATGGCGATGTGATGGTGCTGTTGATTGCTCTGATGAATCAGATGAGAAAAACTGTCCAACACCTATGGCACCTGTATGCAACAATAGAGAGTTCATGTGTGCAAATAAAAAAGATTGCATTCATGTCACTTGGCAGTGTGATGGAGATCCTGACTGCCCTGATGGTTCTGATGAGCAGAACTGTAAGTTTGAATGTATATTAATCGTACTGTTTATTGACTCTCAGTTTGGAAACTTAAAATACACTGACTACCAATAAGTATTTGGGCACCTATGCAAATGACGATATCTGCGGTCCTAAGGTACGTCACGGACTCCACCGGAATATATCGTGTAGGAAACAGCATCGGCTTTAGTCGCATGCAAGATGCCTCGCAGTTCGGAGCTCTCTGATTTCAAGAAAGGTATAATTATCGGGTATCGCAAATGTGGCCGATCCTTAAGGGACATATCTAGCGTTCTGAAGTACTCAAAATCGACAATGGCCAATGTGATTAAGAAGTGGAAGGTGAGCGGTGATTGTCGGAATGTGCCCCGAGTCGGCAGACCAACGAAACTGGGAGATAGAGACCAACGAGTGCTGTCCAGAGAAATTCGGAAGTTGTGGCAGTTTTATGGGTTGCACCCCTGTTACTTTCAGGACGACAATGCCAGTTGTCATGTTTCGACGTTAACCAAGGCTTGGTATGGTGCCAATGGAGTTCATCGAATGGACTGGCCTGCCCAGAGTCCAGACCTGAAACCTATCGAGAACCTCTGGGACGAGTTGCATCACCGAATTCAGGGGTGCACTACCCGTGCAAAATCGGTGAAGGAATTTCTATGTCTTCTCCAAGCCGAGTGGAAGAAAATACCACTAGCTGTCATACAAAGACTTGTCGAAAGTATGTCCCGGAGGGTCCACGCTGTGATTACCTCTCTCAGAGGCTCTACCAACTATTGATTTTGAATAAAGTTAGTTTTTCTTTTCTAACACAGGTGTCCAAATACTTATTGGTAGTCAGTGTATAAGTAATTTAAATAGATGCATGATGAAAATCATGAAGGTATAGCTGCCTACTCTCATGGTATATCACCGAGATTCTACTCTTTTTTTTTTTTTTTTTTTTTTTAAATAGTCTTTACTGAAGGAAATGTTTCCTAGAAATAGTGAAATTTTTTTAATTAATGAAACTTAAATTAGGCAAATTTCATTCCCCTCTTGTAATTTTCAGCATAATTTTTCTGATGAAATTTTCATTTGTCATAATCTACTGTAGATATCTGTAAAACTGTTTAAGATTCCATCCTTCTGTTTAATTAGTTAATAAATGTATTTAATTTTGTCTTTCGTCTATAATAATACATTACTAATAGTTTAAAAAGCTTTCCATAATTACTCAGGATTTTTTCATTATAAACGGGAGTATTACATAATAAAATTATCCAAAAAATGAAATTTAGAATATCTTATTAAATATTAATGTATTAAGAATATTTTGTTAAATATTATATATATAATTATATAATAAGAAGATATAATTAATATAATAAGTTTGGGATTCTTTTGAAACAATATCCCTGTGCAATTCAGAATCCTCTGAGAAACTCCTGAATTTTGCATGAGAACACTCCTTATCAAGAGACCCAAATACATTTTTTCTTGATGTAAAGAATGATATCATGTAAGCAATAATATTCCAATAAATCTTCTCATATAGGCTTCAGATGCAATAAATTCTGGGCCCTTTTTTGTTTTTTTGCTGAGCGTATATATTTGTCTGTTCAACGAGAAGAGAGTAAATGTCTAAACCAAAAAGAACGTCTTAAAGACGGCGATTCTTTGGTTAAATATTTTCAGCAAAAATACCCGGTCGAAAGTTTTGCTTAAAGTATGAGATTAATTATTATAAACAAAATTATTGTTGAAGGCAAATTTTTTTTACAGAAATAATCTTCATAATATTCCCTACACAAAATCATCTGCTTCGTATAAAATATTTTAGGTAGTTATATTTATATACGCATTTATTTTGACCATTGCGTGCCTCAATGCAATACCAGCGGCTGATGGGTTAATGGAAAGAGAGCTAGAAGCAAAAGTTTGGTGTTATCTAATATAGAACCTGTTAAGAGCATTTCTCGAAATTTTGAGTTCAAGTTCCGATTTAGTTATGTCAGAGTTTCAGTTTATGTTCGCCATTAGTTACATCATCAGCGTTATTAAATCATAATCTATGGATTGATCTAGAAATGACACTATTGAGAGAAATTTTGGATTCATTGCAGATGCTAGGATGGGGCATATAAAAATCTAAAGAGATCTAAAGAGCTATTGCTAATTAAATTATTAGTTTATTAGAGATTTATTTTCTTGTTTTAAATTTAATATATTAGATTTATTATAATAATATATATATATATTGTTAAATTACAGGTACAAATACTTGCAGGCCTGATCAATTTCAGTGTAAAAACTTACAGTGCATTCCTGGACAACTGCAATGCAATGGTATGAATGAATGCCCTGATGGTTCTGATGAGGAGGACTGTAAATGTAAGTTCTTAGTGCCCATAGATCTCTACAAAAAGCCTAATATATGGATTTACTGAACAAATTACAAAACCATTAAAGCTTAGGATTGTACATGAGAAAATTTGAAAACCACCTTATGTGGATCTACTTGCCACATATGACATATACTTTTAAATCTCTTGTTTTATTCGTTTTCTGGCAATATTAATATCAATGATTCATTTATATTACTACATCAGGTATATTATATTCTATTAAGATAAGGTCGTTAAAATTTACTGATTTTTATGCATGCTAAAATATTTAAAATATGTTGCATGAAGTGCAAAGCATATAGAGAGATATGAAGGAGAAAGGGTCTAAATCAGGGGCGAGCAACCTTTTTAATCAATGGGCCAATTTAAATTTTAGAATTTCTTAGCGGGCCATGCATAAAGTAACACTTATTATTAATAATAAACAATATGAAATATTTTTAAAAAGTAAAGATTTCATATATAAATTTTAATGCAAAATAAAAACAAACAAGAAAAGTACAGAAAAACGAATTTACTTGAAATTTTTAATGAGAAATTTGGCAGTTTTTTTTATATAAGCTGATCAATATCAGCCGAAATTGATGAGGTAGCTACATATACGCAGTTTTCTAATCGTGCATCACTCAGTCTTGATCGGTGGTCATTTTTGATTAATTTCATGGTTGGAAAAATTGTTCACAAACATACATATTTTCGAACAGAGACATCATTTGCTTTGCATTTTTCATCAAAAGTGGAAATTTCTGGGCCTCGCATAAGATTTATAAAAATTTTCGACGTTTACCAAGCAAAATACATTGTTTAAATTGGTGTTATTCTGCATGTTAATCACTTCCATTTGAAAGTCTTCGGGAACTGTATCCACATTGATATTAAATGGCGAAGAAACCATTTTCATGGAAACTGCTGTCTTCTCAGCTTTGAACATTTGGAATCGTAATTGAAATTCGTTGATTAAAGTGTTTATATATTGTGCATATTTTGAGAAGTAGTAACATTTTCTTTTTCTAAATGTGGAAAGTGAACACATTATTCTGCAAAAGATGCTGTTTCCACAATTTTAATTTGCGCTGAAAGCCCTGAATTTTATCACACAAATTGTGAATAAACTGCCCTTTGCCTTGAAGTTCCACATTAAGATTATTGAGATGCTGAGTCATGTCACTACCTGAAAATGGCTTGGCAGCACGAGTGCGGCTATGTAGCCGACATCTTTTTGACAATGATATTGTACTCATGCCTTTCAAGAAACACAAGAATTGCTAAAATTGCTAGTTAACAGCTTACCAGTCTAACTGATTATGTGACAGAAGCAAACATAAAAAAGCATAGACGCAGCACGTTTGTATTGCATGTTTGAACAAGTTGCCGACAAGTGAGTAACTCGTCAAAAAATTGTTTCGGTTTCGTATGTACTACCATTTTATCATAATTATTTTTATAACATATATTGATGGGAGAAAGTCGCTAAAATAAATTCATTTTTAGAAATGCTTGGCAGGCTGCATAAAAATGTTAAACGGGCCACGTGTTGCTCACCCCTGATCTAAATGATATATATACTCACTTCTGAAAGTTAAGCACAAAGATGTAAAATTCAAAAAAATCAACAAATACTGATTTGATTGACACAAAATTCGGCAGGAAAGTAGCATATATATTTATGCATAAAACAAAATCAGTAATTACACACAGAAATGAAAACAATATTAAATTTTTGTAAGTTATCAGATAATGACATACTGGAGACTTAAACAGAATTATGTATAAAGTGAAAATAAACAGCATAAAATGAAAAAAGAATATTAATAGGATATGTGATCCCCCCTCTTCTGTATACAAAGTTTACATCTTGTGACCATGCTTTCGATTAGGTAGTCAACCACCGCAGAATTAAGCAATCGCCATTCTTCTTGTAGAGTAGTTTCCAGCTCAATAAGAGTGGCTGGAGGTGGGAAACATGAAGATACAGCACGGCCAAGAGCATCCCAAAGATTTTCAATGGGATTAAGGTCGGGCGGATATGCTGGCCACGCCATACGTGCAATCCCTTCACTCTCTAGGTAGTCATCGACGACGTCAGCACTATGGAGACATGCATTATCGTCCATTAAAACAAAAGTAGGGCCAACTGCTGCAGTATACAATCTCACAATGGGTTCTAGGACTTCATCTCGATACCGAACAGCCGTCAAAGAACCCCGTTTGAAGATGTGCAGGTTGGTGTGATATCTTAATGAAATCCCTGCCCACACCATAATGCTTCTGCCTCGGAATGCGTGATGTTCGGTGATGTTTTGGGACAGATTGCGTGTTCGTTGTAATCCGGCACCGCTGTAATCATGCCCCTCTTGATTGGACGAATAGAGGATCACAAACTTGAGGTACCAGGGCGTACAGTTCACTCATATGTAATCTTCGGCGTACAATAGCTGCAGATATCACCTTACCAATGGACACTGTAACCATAGATGTTACATGTGTGAGGGTCGCTCTGCGATTCCGCTAGGCTACAACAGCAATATATCGATCTTCCACGGGGGTTGTAACCTATGTGCGTCCGGCTATGGGCCTTTGGACAACTGTCTGTGGGGTTTGAAATTATTTCCATAAATGTGAAATTACAGAATGATGAATGCCGAAGAAAAGAGCCATCTGTGATTGACTGTCCTGCTTCAATGCACCCCATAGCACACCAGCGCTCGGAATCTTCCGTTCATCTTCTGGAAGTCATATAAACACGTATGTCTTGAAAACAAGTTGAACGAAAGTTTTAAACACCTTCTATCAACACTTACAATCAACTTCTGTAACCCTTCATAAAGCTGGCTTCTTATAAGACTGCCTTTTTTTTTTTGCATATTTCTTGACATGAAAGTGCGATTGTCTATTACCTAACATACACTGGTGTGCAAAAATTAAGGACAAAGTCGAAAAATTAGCATATCAGCTGAGCGAAGAGGCAGAGCGGACAGAAAGACCAATCAGGAGATTAAGTAAGGTGATGTACGGTAGCACATGCGCAGATATGCAGGTAGACCTAATGGGGGAGTGTCTGAGTAGTGTAAAGCATGTTGTCGGTGTAAGATCAGTATTTCTGGCAAAGAGATTGCACGCCGTATAGCAGTTAAAATCACACCGAGTTGCTGCCTCAGCGAGAAATGGCGAATAATCAATCTGTTAGATGACATCTGGATGCTTTTACCCGAGGTCGAATCATTGGGAAGTTGGAGAAAGGCCGCAGTGTGACAAGTGTGGCTGCAGAGTTCGGAATTGCTCACAGCATCGTTTCACGACTTTGGAGACAATTTCAAACTACAGGAAGTGGCCGTCCATGAGGAACCACACCCGCAGATGACCGGTATATTGCCTTACAGGCCAGAAGAAACAGGCGGAAGACAGTGGGAGAAATTGCTAGACGCACGACACAAGTGACTGGACGACCGATATCGCGTTTTACCGTGGCCAGAAGACTGTACGGTGGTGGTCTGTTTGCACGACGCCCTGTACGGTGTGTACCTCTAACGCCTGCTCATCGGAGAAGGCGTTCTCTGTGGTGCCGGGAACACCGGAATTGGAGAGACAATGAATGGGGACGAGTACTCTTTACAGATGAGAGCAAATTCAGTCTGACTAGCGATTCTCATCACATATTCATCTGGAGAGAGCGGGGAAGTTGCAATCATCCCTCGAACATCATTGAAAGGGACAGGTATGGAGGTGGCGGTGTTCTCGGTTGGGGAGGCATCATGCTTGGTAGTCGTACAGACCTTCACATCAGGTTCAGTCAATGGGACCCGTTATTGTAACGAGATTCTTCTTCCATATGTGTGTCTTTTTAGAGGCGCTATGGGTCCGCAGTTCCTTTTCATGGACGAGAATGCACCATGTCATCGCACAGTAGCTGCCGAACAGCTCTTAGAGAGTGAGGATATTGAACGTATGGATTGGCCGGCATGATCTCCAGATCTCAATCCCATCGAGCATGTATGGGATTTTCTAGGCAGACGCTTGGCAGCTCGTACCTTACCACCAGTAACGATTCCGGAGCTCCGATCGAGATTGGCGCTGCAAGATGAATGGGCAGCAATGCCTCAACAACTCATTGACACCCTCATTCTCAGCATGGGCAGACGCTGTGAAACCTGCCTTAGCTAGTCAGGGGAGATCATATCCCCTATTAAAGACCGGGTGTTTCTCGCTGGACACCCACCACAGGGATGTTTCGACCTTCAGTCGCATTGCGCTCCATGCTACGTTTTCAATAAAGCTTCTTTTTATCCCTCTGATTTCTCTTTTAGTGAGTGTTGCTGACATTACTCGTCCTTACGTATTGGGGATCTTACGGTATTAAATGTGTTGATTTGGAAAGCTTTTGTACAAAGTTATATTGAAAAAACCGCCTCGTCCTTAATTTTTGCACACCAGTGTATTTGCATACTTCCATCTACCTCTGCAGGGAATTGCATCCTATTCAATTCTGATTGGCTTCCAGAAATTAGCATTTACTCTCCGTGCTTAACTTTTGGAAGTGAGTGTACTTACAGCAATAGTAAAAAGGCTTACTGTATTTTTTATAAGGAACATTAATAAATCTTTGACATTATTATTAAAAACTTGTGTATGCCAGCATTACACATATTCAAAGATAACAAGAACATATTTAGTCATGCACTAATTGAATTATAAAAAAAGTGCCCCCCCCCAAAAAAAATCAGATTCATATTATAGGGCATATGCAAAAGAAAATTAGATTGAAGTTTATGCAGCTTAAAACCATTATAAAATAAAACTAATTACTCAGTAATGAATTTTAAATTTTGCAGAATCCTCATTTTTATTGTCTAAGGCAAATAGCTCCTCAATTACATCCTCACTTTTATTGTTGAGAAGCTGCCCATCATATGGGTCCCATTCTGTACCTAGCATGTCATTTTCCACTTTGTCATTTGTGTCTCATAATAATTCGTCCTCAGTGCCATCCATAGCATTAGATATCTCACACCTTTTGAAAAACCTGATCACTGTTTGTTTTAACTTTTCCCCATAATTTGGTCACGAAATCGCACATAACATCAAGTGATGCAGCACGCATAGCTCTGCCTTTCTTATATGCCTTTTCACCATGCATTATCGAGTTATTGCATTGTTCATAATGTGATCTTTGATTTATTCAGAGAGAGGTCTAAAGGTTGTAGCATTGAAGTTAAACCTCCATGTATTACAGCAATCTTAGTATTGTTCCATGCTAAGCAATTTTTAATAGTCTCAGTTATGTAACTGCAAAACATATCCCATACCAATAAACTGTGTTGATTTCGGGGAGTACCTGGTCCCCTCTGCCACACATTTTCCATCCACAATTTTACATCTTTCTTATTCATCCCCCTTTTCATGAAATTGTATGAAAATGCCTGGGAGGAATTTTAGTAGTTTGAAAATAACTATGGGTTTAAATTTTGTTCCATCTGTCATGCATGTTAATACTACTGTAAAACCTGGTCTTTTCGTGGCCTGTATTTATTTTTGATCGTGACCTGAGTTGAAAACATTTTTAGGGCTGTTGTTTCCATAATTCTGTTGTTTATCAAGTCAAAGTTCATCAGTTGTTATTAGCTAATGTAAAGTTGTATTTTGCATCATACTAGTAACAAACTTGTGACTTTATGGTTAAGATCTTGTGGTAATATCTGCACAATTTTTGTTTTCTGTCATATTACCAGACTTTTTCCGTTCATGTAACGATTGCACCAACCTGCTGTTGCTCTAAATTCTTTGCCTTGTTCTGGATTGGCCTGAGTCCACTTCAAATGCATAGGCCCTAATCATAATTTCTTATAACAACTCTGTTTGTTCGATTCTTTAGTCTATTTTATGACTTTTAACAACTTCTTTTCATAAGTTCTAGGATTAGACCACAGTTTACAAATTTTGATCTTGCAGTGCAAATTGTTTAATCACATGACACAACCTACAATGAAACTTGTTAGAAGTACATGAGAGTTTGTGATTTGGTACATGCTTGTGTAGGCAGAGCTGCCAGATGCAAGAGGGTTCATAGTGGTCCTTACAAGTGCTTATAAGTCCTTATATTTGAAAATAAATTGTAAAAGCCCTTGTAGGTGCTTACTTTTTCTCTAAAGCACTTATTTTTTTGCTTTTGGGGCTTTTTTTTTTTTTTTTTTTTTAACAAACGCACATTTTTTCTCTGTACCAAAGCCGAAATTAAATAAACAACTTTTCTTCCTTGTATTGAACATCAGATGGTGAATCATACTCCCAGGAATAGCTTTTTACTCCTTTCTCTGCATTAACATAACCTTTGGTGTGTGCGAGTACAGACAGGTGCACGTCATTCTATCGGTCGAAGAATTGAAAAAGTGGTAGAAAATTCCAGTACATTCTGTATTCTTTTGCTCCCACCCTATATTACACTCGTTTGAATTTCTATCAGGATTTTAATAATTTACATTCTCGTTCCGCGGGGTCAGTTCATAATCGCGTTTATTATGATCGGTATGCTTATATTATGAGCATATGTATGAATATTTATAATAATATATTTACAGTAACTGTGGAAGTGTAGATAAACTTTAAAAATGGGTAAGTGTGGTTTAACACAGATTAGTTTTCTAAGGAATAATATTTGGAATGGCATAAATAAAGTAATCAAATAGTCAAAATAATTTTTTTTTTTTTCCCCCAATGCATTATACAGTACGGAAGTTGGGGGTTCTTCCCTTTCTCCCCCTTCTCAAAATCTTGAATATTGAAACTGTTACAGTTCGCAGCAAAGCAAGCAACGGACTTTTTGGGGAGGGGTCACTTTCCAAACTGGACTGAATAAGACTAAAAGTTCTGCGTTCTACCAACCTAAGCAAAGAATGATTCTATTCCGGAAATTTAACGCAGTCTGTTCAAAATTAGAATAAAAAAACAGCCCAGATTGGTAAATCTCTTTATTAATCAATATGAGTATGGGAGGGATATTGTGCAGAGCGCTATGTGTCCTGCTCAATGACAAATATGCCACATGGGCGCATGACGGTGAAAACTGGACGAAGCAAAGGAATGTTTTCCTTTATTTAGTTATTGATTCTCCGAATACCGGCAGCTGTTGATTCCGATTGTTGTAATATCACATGTGGAAGAATTAAGGTGCACGTATTGCGCAATAACATTTGCAATATTTCGCAGAGATAAGAGTTTTACTGTGCTTACTAAGCAGATTATTTTTTAGTTCCATTGGGATATTTTGATATGATGTGCATATCTAAATGTCAAAAGCATCATTTAGCTGAAAAATCTGAAGAACGGCTGCAATCTATCCCCTTCCTCTTTTACCAGTTACGCTCGACTATGCGGAATTTTCAGATATTCGGCAATTTCCGAGTATGCCAGTTAGTTAAGCTTTTACTGTTAAATTATGACTGCATGAAGCAATTTCCTATCTTCTGATTTTAGAAAAGTTCCCTTTTTTACTTATTTTTACTTAAATTGCTTGTAATATCTGTTAAGGAAAAACAGTTATACAGTGAAAATTTAGAAAATGTTCAGAATTTTGATTTAAGTTAAATTATTTAAATATTAATACGAGTGGAAATGTAAATTGTATTTATTTTTAGGTGCCAACGGAATATAATAAATATGGCTTATTATTATTTATTTTCCTACTTCGAACTGAAATTTCATCATTAAATTTTGTAATATAATTTAGTTCTGTATAGTTTTTCCTTCTTTCGTTGTAAACGAGTTCTGTAAATTGAACTGTTATTGAAAATTTTAAAAAAGAATGTAATTGTTTTCCATGTTTGAGTAATGCTCATTCTCTCTTAATAAATACTGAATTTCTCGTATTTTAAATTACAATTCTGATTTTTCTTTTAAGGTTATGCAGTTGTGTATAATGTAATTAGACAGGTGCTTATTTTTTTTTCCTTAAAAATGTGCTTGAAAAGTGCTTATAGGTGCTTATTTTTTTGACTAAAATATGGCTATGAACTCTGTGCAAGAAAATAAACTTGTTAGAGGTATATGCGAGTTTGTGGTTCAGCATGTCCTTGTGTATGCTGTGTTGCCAGACACAAGAAAATTGATCCATATGATGATTGCTGATTTAAACTAAATTCATAGGCCATTGAAAGTTTTGGGATCATGTTATAGAAGAGATATATGCTAAAACTATAAAACTTTGACAAAAATTTATACCTAATCATATTACGGAAATAAACAGTAACTATTTTTATGCAGTTACTCACCAGCCAATTTGTAGATGCATTCCTGGTAAATGTTGCAAAACATGTTTGTTATCCAATTAAAATTTAGAAAGTAGCCAAAATTTTATATTTCATGTGTGATAATTTTTATTCCTAATAGAAATATTTTATTTTTGATCATTTTAGTGCGTTATAACTTTTCAAATATATTAAAATCAAATATTTTTATATATTCATGTTTTAATCATTTATGTTTTTAGCTTTACATCCTGCCAAATGTGATCTTAAGAAACAGTTTGATTGTGGAAATAATCATTGCATTCCATTGTCATTGGTTTGTGATGGTCATAATGATTGCGGTGACTATGAGGATGAGCCACAGCATTTATGCTGTAAGTAACTTGTAAAATATATTAGTATTTAGAGTAAAAATCTTATCTGTAAAATATTTTAAAACGTTTAGAACCCACCAATGTTAAACAGTATATCGCTGAAAACAGATAGTCCAACCTGTATTCATATTCTGGCAGACATGCTAATTTAAGTAACCCAGTTCTCCAGAAATTTAGTAGTAAACTCTTAACCCTTTTGAGACAGCATACCTTTGTTTAAGACGTTCCATCAGGACAGGTGGAAGTTGAAAGGAATCGTTCCACAGGACGGGGGTTGCATAACTTTTAGGGAAAAAAATGACCCCCCCCCCAAAAAAAAATTAAGTCCTGGTGTTATAATTTTTGGTATTAATTTAGATTATTACTTAAGCTGCCATATGTTAAAATCATCATTTCATAATCTTTTTCCTTTACATGAAAATATGTAAAAAATCGCTTTGAGAAATAATTTTCAGAAGCCCTATTCAAATTATTCTGAAGTTTTAATTCACAAAATATATTAATAAACTTTAATAAAAAATACAAGACAGGGTTGCCACGCTACTTGGAAAACCGGAAAAAGTCAGGGAATTCGGAAATTGACCAAAAAATTCAGGGAAAAGTCAGGGAATTTCATACAACGATCCCACCAAAAGAGGCGAGTTTTGTGCCGAATTCGGAAGAGATCATTTTTTTGGCGAATTGTGTATCACGTGAGTGTCATTCGGGCAGCTGGCATAGAGCCGATTTTCGCAGCTCCAATTTGATTGTCTTTTAGAAAGGCAAATCAAGTTTCCCGCAACTTTTGGTTTCCAGTAACCTCGAGAATCGCATGTGCAGTGCATGAACAAAAGAAAGTACCTGTTCTCGTATAAAACAAAATGGGTTTAATCCTAGTATACGGTACCATGAAGGTCAGAATAAAAAAATATGTATTGTAAAGAAAGAAAACCTCTCTGCAACAGACGTGGTTCCGTTCCATCATAGAGGGAAACAGCTGTGCGTGCGCGATATATATGTCGCCAAAGCTGGAAACCGGTGTCGAAGTTCGAAGGTCACGTTATCAAGAGTTCATTAAATGAATATCGTTTAAAATTTCTTTAAACTCTAATCTAAAGGAAAAGAAAATATCTTTTGGCGCAAGTAAATTAATTCCTGGATTAGTTATTTTGGGGGGGGGGTAACTATGAAAATCCGTTTTTAAAATTATTGCGAAAAATCCAAGAAAAAACATTCTTTGATAAAACGTTTCTTCTTGGATTTTTCGCAATAATTTAAAAATGAATTTTCGTAGTTTTCTTTTTTTGTCAAAGAACGTTTCTTCTTAACACGTGTTTCTCAATTTCCTGTACACATCGATGAGAGAGAAATTCTGGCCGCAAGGTTCCGTCGCCAAATCCCTTGGCAAATTTTCCCTCCGCTTTCTAGCCGTGTAATAGCATTTACGTGTATGGAACCTTTTCTTCTTTACATAGACGTTCTTTGGTTAGAATAATCTCCATGTATGGTACAGCGGGATTTGGCGACATGATGATGAGCAGTAAACGAGTCATTTTGTTCTTGGCGACAATTTTCAAAATTGTGCGAAGGCCGTATCGTATACTAGGATTTTACCGCAAAATCTTTTTTTTTCTTTCTTTTCTTTTCTTTTTAATGAATACCTTGTCATTTTGCAGTAAAATAAAAAAATAGCAATCAGTCATCTAGGCTAACCATGTAATATAACTATATTCGCTAAAATATTGTTGATTATTCTAATTCAATTTTAAAGCAATTATCTTTATTTTTATGTTATTCTTATCATTTAATGTTGCTTCTTCCCTCTAAATTTATTTACATATTTGGAAGTAAATAATATTTCCAAATTTCAAGAAATTTTCTCTGGCATAATCCTGAAATTAATTCTAGCAGTATGATGACATCACGAAATTTAATGCACATATTTTTTCCTTATGTATGCTGCGAAATAAATATAAAATACCTCAATTTAGTAAAAAAATATCATTAAATAAGATTTCTTTTTTTCGTTTTAGCTGCAGAATGTCTGCAAAAAAAGCCTTATTTTATTCCAGATTGGGAAGATTCTAATCTCAATCTTCAGTGGAGAAAACAACTCCTATTATAATTATATTTGTGTTTTCAAGTGTTAAGGTGCTTTTTAAGAAGACATCTCACACAAATTAAATTTACCTAAAATCTAACCTAACTTTTAGCATTGCGTTGTGATTTATAAGAACCGGATTAGCCTCATGTTGGACTGGTGATGATCATGAGTAATAATTAAATAAAACGTACAATTGTTATCCAATGTATATATCTTAAATTTTATTAAGTTTCTTAAATGGAAAAGTAAACAAAATTATCAAACAAAGTGTACCAAGAATAATTAAGAATAAATGTCCTCTGAGATTTATTGAATAATTAAGTGAATTTGCTACACAGTACAAGTAATACCATAATTAATTTACCTCTTAGCACAGCCAACGTACATTACGCGGATAGACTGGAATTTTCTCGAAACATACCTGGAAAACCTGGAAAAGTCGGGGAATTTCATTATCCTGTTTGAGTGGCAACCCTGACAAGAAAGACTGTGTACAACAAGAAGTAGCAAAATCTTTCATGGGAAGTAGAAGGCAAATACTCGGTGAGCTCAGTCTAATATAAATGTCCATCTGAGCATCGCTCTTTAGAAAATGAATCATCGCTCTCATCCATGTCACTTTGGCTCATGTACATGCAAGTATATCCTTCGTCTGATAAGTAACACTTGTTGCCCGTAATGAACTGATGTCGAGGTTTTCCGAAACAAAAAAGGGAAGTGCCCAAAATGTAAGTTATAAAAGCGATTGAAAGGGTTCCTTCCTCATAACGTTTACATCAACATTAGGCGGAATCTGATCAAACTGAGGTACAGAATCCTTAAAACTATATCCTGTTTAAAAATAATGGACACAAAATGCCATCTAGTGGTCTTTAATTCAGCTTAAAATGCATATATGCGTCACCTGTCCCTTACGTTTGTTCTCCAGTGATGCGTAGGTGGTACTCCTGTCTGGAAAGGGTTAATGCATCCTTATTTCATTCTTAGGAACTTTATGCCATTATTACTTTTTTAATTGATTGAGATTTGTATTTTTTCTGCTTTCAAAATGATTGGAATATTGGAAATTTCAAAGCTTTAGGAAAGGGAGAAGGGAAAGCTTAGCTCTGTAAATGCATGGTCAAAGAAAATTTGGCAGCAATCTGGCCAATATTATGCCAGGTTTAAGATCTTACTATTGAGTGATTTATTAGGATTTACAATCTGTGTTGTAAAATTTATCTTAGTGTGTAAAAAAATAACCATGCAACTTCCTGAAAAGCAGATCTAATTTTTAAATCATTTCTGTTTGAGAACAGCAAATTAAAGTTCTGTATGTATTTCTTAAATTCTGATGTCATATGAATACATAAAGTTTTTACTTTTTATACCTTCAAAAAAAATTAGTGGCCTTTTATTTATATGAAATATATTTTCCTTAAAATCCTCAGAACTCACATAAAGGAAAAATGATTTTTTGAATGTTAAACTATGTACTTTCAAGAATTTTTTAATGTATATTTGTGATGGATGTAAAGGGGAATAATATATCAAACCATGTATGCCAAAAATTTATAATCTAATTTATATTATAATTATAAATTTATGGGGATTTAATTGCTCAGTATGAAGCCCCCTCCCTATTGATCATATTCTTTAAAAAAATTTTTTATCTCGTATAACATTTAATGTGTGTGCAGTTTAAAATGATGAAACTGGTTAAGGTCATATAATTTTTTCTTTAATGTTTTTAATCATTAACTATAATTTATTGTGCGTTGTTAAAGATATAGACTGATTTCCTTTAATGTAAAAGTAATATAGTAGTGTAATTTTTAGATAAGGATGAGTGTAAAGAAAACAATGGAGGTTGTTCCCAAATTTGTCATGATCTTCCTATTGGATATGAATGTAGATGTCGAGATGGTTATGTCCTTGCTGATAATAGAACTTGTGAAGGTAATTGTTTTTTTCTTATTTTTGTTTAAAGATACAGGATTTTTTTACATGTCATAAAATCTATTAAAAAAGAAAAATTACAAATAAATTTCTTTTAGATATTGATGAATGTGAAATACCAGGCTCATGTTCTCAGCTGTGTTACAATACAAAAGGTAACTACAAATGTGAATGTTTAGATGGCTATATGCTGGAGCCTAACAACAACAGAAGATGTAGAGCTAAAGGTGAGAAGTATATCTGTACCTCCTTAGGAATGTTTTCCATTTGTATAAGAAAAATTTAAATTTAATTTCATCATTCTGTCATTTATTTATGTTCCTACTTTTATATCAAACGAGAGGACATTTCAGAGTTTATACATTGGATAAATTTTTCTCTTGCAGAAGGGCGCACTGTCATATTATTTGCAAATAGGCAGGATATTAGAAAAATTGATACAGAAACTTCTGAATATGTTCCTGTAGTTAGTAATCTTCGGAATTGTGTTGCTCTAGACTATGATTATCGAACTGGTACTGTTATTTGGTCTGATGTAACTGAAGAGGCTATTAAAAGGTATTATTTTCTTTCCCCTTTTTTTCCCTCCTCTTACGGTAAATAATTATGAAGTGTTTGGTTTGAATTGTCATAAATGTAATTTCTGCACAGTATTTAACATTTTATATGCTTTTCAGTGTTCCAATTGATACAGGAGCTCCAGTAACAACAATCATATCTAACAATCTTTTAACTGTGGATGGCATTGCTGTAGATTGGATCTATGGGCACATATATTGGACTGATACGGGCAAGAATACGATTGAAATGTCTGATAAAATTGGAAAAATGAGAAAAACTGTTATTAATGAAGATTTGGATGAACCTAGGGCAATAGTACTGGATCCTTTGGAAGGGTAAGTTTTATTCAATAATGAACTGTGTACAGTAGTATTTTAGTAGAATGTTTTATTGTATGTATTGTGTTTAATCAGATAATTACAATACAGACTGTTTAAAGTAAAATTGAAATTGAAGAGTAAAATGTAATTTTTGAAACTGATTTAAACCTTCAGAAATTAATTTTTGTGTGCTGAAAAATAATTTTATGTTAAATACTTTCTCATTGAAGCAAGAGACGGAAATTGATTTTTGCATTCCAGCCTAAATAAAAGTAATATCTTGATTTGTGTGTGTAGAAAAAGTATTTTAATATTCCAGAATTCTTTATTTGTCATTGTGTGGTAACTTTTTCGTATACATATCTTTTTGTTTAGAGATTTATATGTCATATATTTGAATGCATTGAAAGAAAATTAGTTCTGGAAGTATACTTAATTCTGTAAATAAATAGGTTTAAATGTTTTTGTTGCTGTATTGGTAATTTTTGGAAGTTATTTTATTAAAATTTTTTAAATTCTAGATGGATCTACTGGACTGATTGGGGTGAACCTGCTAAAATTGAAAGAGCTGGAATGGATAGTAGTCATAGAGCTGTAATTGTATCTTCTGATATTAAATGGCCCAATGGTCTTGCACTTGGTAAATTTAATGCCATGTTAATTTAGCTTATAAAAGTGATGTTTAAAATATTTGATCATGCTGAATATTGGCCAATTCGAAAAGGTTAATTAAAAACTTGTTTAAAGGAATATTTAATTTTATTTGCTAAAAATATTTACCAGCAAAGAATTATACACTGAATTTTCAACTCGTTGATATATATATATAAGATAAAACAATATCTAAAAGATAAATTATAATTTAAATTAACAATAACCCCTTAATTTTAATTTAGTATTCCGCTTTCTATTCTAAAAATAGTAATTGCTCTTTTTCACCGTGTCAATTCGAGACTAATCTATGTCTATCAGTCTTGCGCAATGCTGGTGATGTGAATGGAACTAAAACTCAAACAGCCAATAATAATCTTATAGCAGTATTACTTATCCAATAAAATTACATTGAGAACCAAAACTAATGCATTCTGCATCAAAATTTCATCCTGAGCACAATACACTTGCTTTCTATGCGTCAGCCCAGCTGGACTGCTGCTCTCTTATTGCAAATTTATCAGAAATGTAAACATTTTGAAATAAGCCCAAATAGTGTGCCAAATTGCTTGTGGCTACAATGGGTTTATTGAAATAAAAATGAAGATTGATTCTGCCTCAGCTATCAGTTTCTTATTCATTGCAGATTCTCCAATTTTTTACATAGGCTACGCATCAACATTGCTACATGTTTTTCATCACACACACATGTATATGATGTATAACTTCTTTTTGATAACCTCATCATCGGTAGTTTACCACAACTGAAAAATCAAAGAGCTACTATTTATAAAGAAATAAAAAATGAAAAGTAATTGTATTTTTATGTTAACGTATACAGTCAAAAGTCTTTAATGCGGACTCGTTGGGACTTCGGCGATTCCGGATTATCGATTTTTCCGGATTATAGATAATCAGTTTAAATCTGGTAAGATGGCGTGCAAAAATTATAAAATTAAAAATATGAAACCATAATTTATGAAATAAAGAGCAATTATGATCTAAAGGGTATTAAAATTTACAAAAAAAAGCTTAATATTTGTTTACTTTATTAAACATTTCTTTCAACGTGCGCATGCGTAAAGCATATATTACGCATAGTCGAAATTAGAAAATTGCAACCAGAAAGCTATTTGATGTGTATTCGTGATATTTATAATGATGAGGAAATTGATTTAAATCATATCGGAGTACATTGAGATGAAACACTACATTTAGTAAGGAATTATAAGCCGAATAAAATAAAAACATCTGCCCTGAAGATGAGGATAGTGCTGACTATCAACTTCCAGTTCATTGCGCGCCGCGATGTCCCCCCCCCCCAACAGAGCAGTGTGAAATTGATAAACAGATTTCGAAATGGTTAGAGAAACAAATCACTTCTCTTTCGCTTTCTTCACATCTTTATCCCTTTTTTGCAGCAATTCCACTTTTTGTTTAATGAACATTCAAACATGCTTTCTCTTTGTAAATCCTTTGGCAGCTCCAGAATCGGAAATTCTTTTTGACATGATCGAAAGTTGAAACTTACTTTTATAAAATTGCTCTAACAGTCTGCAAAAAATAATAAGCCGGATCCAATTAGAAGATTAAGGAAGAACGCAATCTGCAACATTAACTGAAATAGATAATTAGATAATTCTAGCTTAGCTTATACCGTTCGTTATACATTAAATGCACATGCGTAAACGTATTATGCGCATGCGTACACGCATATGAGCATGCATAAAGGTATTACACACATGCGCAGAAAGTTTTTAGCTTTGAGGTCCAGATTATAGATCATTCCGGATTATGGACGTCCGGATTAAAGACTTTTGACTGTATATTTTAATTTGTGTGATACTTAAAAATTGAAATGTGATGTAAATTGTTTTTGTAATTTTAGATACTAAGATCTCGTCAAAAAACATACATAAACTGTCAGTTCTGGGAAAACTTGAGCAGTGCGAAGAGAAGATGATTAAAATATGATAGCAATCAAATCTGTTTATTGTTATATTTGTTATGTCCAAAGTGCTACATATTAATGTGATATGTAACTTTAGTGTAGAGTTGTGGCATAGTTTTGGAAAGGCATGCCACCTTATGAAATATTGCTATATTTCTGCCTGCAAAAATATGTTTCCAGATATACCTAGTTGTTTATTCAGTTTCAAATATGTTGGAAGATAACTACCCAACATCTTAATGTATCCTATACACATTCAGTATGAAAAATTCTAAAGATCTGGTTGCTCAAGCAAGAGTTTTGATGCTATGCAGACATTCTCGTGAGATATCTGTTATGTGTGTTTCGGTATTATATCCTTGAAAAATGTTCTCTGACAGATGTGCTATAACATTGGCAGTGCAGCAGTTTGAAGGATAGTGACATATTTTCAGTACTGCATAGGTTGAAGTGCTGCAGAAAATCACTCCCAGTGGCTGCACATTTATATTCAGGTTCTACGCAATGATAATACCAGATGTGATAAATTTCCTCAGTCTTGCATAATGAGCTACATTCGCAAAGCTGCATTTGAAGGTTTCAAGAATCAGAACAAAAACTGTGATTTGTTCTTAAGCAAGATAACAGCTCTAATCTAATACAACTTGATTGCAGTGTCTTCAAAATAAATGTTGCTTCCTATGCTTAGTAAACATTAAGGATAAGACTTTTAGTTTATACCAAAATTTACGTTTATACCAAAATTTACTCCAGCTTTTGTTAGCTTTGTTTTGCCATGTTAAAATCTTCAGCAGTATTACCTGACTGTAATAACTGTCTTGACTGTTGTGCTAAATGATCAATCCAAGTTGATGCATTGTCTAAGATACGTACCTTGAATATGCTTTAGATCCTCTCAGTTTATTCACTGGCAGTGGCTTTTCTGTATCTGTAAGTAAGAGATCTTTGCATGTTAATTTTCAAAACTTTGAGATGATTTCTTCTAGGTGCACAGATTTTTTTTTTATAAAGTATAATTTGAATAATACTAATGTCTTCCAACACTGTTATTTATTAATTATATCTTCCATATTAGCATTCAAGTTACAAATATAGATTAATATCCGATGAGCATTATTCTAGTGAGAATTAATTTGTTTCTGATTAGAATGGAAACCATGCTGCTTAATTAAATACAATATTTTATTGTGGTATAGAATGAAAAATTGGGAAACATTAAATATATTATTAGCTATTTATTTGTCTTCAGACCTACAGTAACCAGTACAGTGGATGCAGGCCTAAGTTGAAACCCCTGAACTAGATATAACTATTATAATTAGTGGTAATTTTGAAGTTTAATGTATACAATAATTGCCTGTGTGGTATATCAAGCATTTAAGCAGTGTAATTATTATATATAACGTGATAATAAAAGTTTTTCATCTTATTCTGAAATTTCATTTGTTAAAATACACTATTATAACACACTGCCAAATTTTAGAGGGAAAAAGTGTAAAAACTGGGATCTTATTTTCAAGTAAATACGGTATTATCTCAATAGTAAGTGCCAATCCATAAAATGTTGTTTTGAAAAAGTGTAAAAATTTTTTTAAATATTTTTAAATTTCAGATTTTATTTCAAAAAAAATATTTTGGGCTGATGCGAAGCTCCATATTGTGAGTTCTGCCGATTTTAATGGAGATAACCGAAGAGTGATATTATCTTCTCCAGTCATATTGAAGCATCCATTTTCAATTGATGTCTTTGAAGTGAGTTTGCTTATTGTAAAATATTAGATGCTTGTGAAATTAGCTTCTGTAATAATGTATTAATTTTAGATATTAAGTGATGACATGATGCAGATTTTAGCAGAATACAAGTTGTATTTCAGATGTGTTGTTTCAGAAAGTAGATAATTTATTTTTTACATACTTGAATTTTACTAGAGCAAAATTGTAATTTACTTTCAAAATTCAGTTTTGAATGAGTGGGATTAACTTATATGTGTAATTTAGATTTCTTTTATTCTCTAAAAATTATTTTAAAATTCGTTTTAAAACTGTAATTTATTTTAGGATTGGGTATACTGGTCAGATTGGGAATCGGAAGCTATTCACAAGATGAATAAATTTAACGGAGAAGAAAAAAGTGTAGTTGCCACTGGAATTTATTCACCCATGGGCATTCATATATATCATCATTACAAACAACCTGAAGGTAATTTTTTTCAGCTCTCCAAAAATTTAAAATATACAATATTGTTGTAGACATAGTTTTAGAGGTGTTGGAAAATTCCTGGAATGGTTCTTGATTTGTATGAAATTAGAAGAGTTACATCAATCAATAAATAAAAAATTTCTTCTTCTTTACTAATATGCATTAAAAACTATTAAAATGTTTTTATGCAGGATTTTTTAAGGGAGAGACAGAAAATTAAGTATAAATAACTATATTTAAATTATTATATTTATCGATTTTTGTTATGCTGTATTTAAAAAAAAATTATGTAGAGTAAATTGTTAAATATGTGTAATAGAATTCCAGCTACAGTAACTGGATTTCCAGCATTAGAGAGAATTTTTTTAGATATTGATTGCGTTTTATTTAAATGAATATTGCACTATTAAAGAAATACTCTGATCAAGTACTAAATGCCAAAACATACTTTTTTGAAAAATTAAGTTATAAAATTACTTTTTGTTTACATAATTTTAATATAGTAATTAATTTTTCATAAATGCAGTAGTGGAAACAACAAAGAAATAATTGTTATAATATCACTTGTTAGGTATATGAGAAATTTTGTGTTTTTTCTTGTGTTCATCATAGCAGTAGTCATTTCGTTTTTTAAATTTCATGTATTTCAAAGCCTTAGGGGAATGTCTGCCTTGTCAAAGTAAGTTACGTTACTTGAAGCATTATTGAAGCAGAAATATCTTTGTCGAAAATGTTACTTGATGCACATTGTGTTATTTAAAAAACAGTTATGTACTCTAATCTTATTTCTAAAAGTAAAAATAAAGAACTTCTTGTATAAACCTCATTATGCATATCTAGTTAATGTGTGTAATAAACTGCCTTGTTATATATCTCTTAATAGAGTTTAAAGCTAAATAAATTAGTGCAGCATGTTTGTAATGCGTGCTTTTCATTTCTAGGAGTAAATCACTGCAGTAACATGAATGGCCACTGTTCTCATCTGTGTTTGCCAACTCCTAATATTACAGTTCATTCTCCACGTTATACATGTGCCTGTCCTGATGGAATGAAACTAGCCGCTGATCATACAACATGTGTATTTGTCAGTAAGTTGTTTGTGTTGTAATATATTAATGGAGGAAGTAGATACTTTTGAACATTAAATTTCTCAATTTATATCCAATGTATGTTTTCTGTTTTAAACATTTTCTCCAGTTTTAAGTTCATTAAATATAATATTATCATTCTAATATTTCAAGTCAAAGTATTTTTTATCTAATTAAAAATACTATAATTTGCAAACTGTCATAAATGGACTCTATCTTTTGTAAGACGGAATCATTCATGACATCGTTGTAATTTTGAACATTATTAACATACTGAAATTTTGAACATTGTCATTTTCTGTTGATGGAAGATGTGGAATTCAAATTTCATGTCTTTGTCATTTTCTGTTGATGGAAGATGAGGAATTCAAATTTCACGTCTTAAAAATTATCTCAAACAAGTTTTTATCAATTTCAATTTTCCTTTAGGATGCAACTTCTGATATCGAAATTTTAAAAGGAAAAAAAAATCGTATTAGGCGCTCATAAATGAAGTATCTGTAAAAAAAGCATTTGAAAGTAGGAACTTTTTTGTGTGTGTCTTAACTATTCTGCGAAATGAGACTGTTTTTCACTAAGCAGCTGCTATCCGGTTTTTCAAGACAAAGAATTGATCTAGTGTACATGCCCCTTGTTGAGCCAATAAAATCATTGCTTCATTGAAGAAAGTATTTTATCTGCAAGTAGACTTAAAAAAAAAAGTTTGAAATTACATTTCTGGATTTATCAAGTTTCACCAGAATGCTTATAATCAAGCATTGCCATATTTAAATTTTAATGGTTTTTGGATTTTTTTTATATACTTTAGTTTTGTTGGAATGTTTGAATATTGTCAGATTCTGATGGTTCTGAGTACAATTCTACCATTTAACACTTTTCTCAATTTTTGAACCCCAACCACTTATTATGAGAAAAGAACTTTTTCATAGATTTAAAAAATAGAATTGACAGTAAGACACATGCCAATGATTGGAGGGATTGCTTCTGTGATTTACTGGGGAAAGAACAGTGTACCTAACAAGCAATGACATAAAGAACTCGTAATCTGATTTATTTGCTCTTGAGCTTTATTTTATACATTATCTTGAAAAATATTTTCTGATTATTTACAGCCTCATAAATCTTGTCTATTTGGAATGAAAGGTGCAGTGTGTTACCATTGGCTGAACTCCCTGAGTACTGGGAGTTTGACCTGGGTTCAAACCTAGGGAAATGGATTGGCTATATGGTTTTTGGTTTTCCTCATGTGTAGTAATATTAATACAAGCTAGTTTCCATCAGAACGTACTTCACAAAGGACTTTCTCCTGTTTGGTAGATAGCCCCCGTGTGCTTTGCTATACTCAAATAACCTAAATTTTTAACTTCTCATTTTGTGAGAAAAATTTCTTTAACTCTTTCGCATCAAGAGAGGACCAAATCTCTTTTCATCAAACATCGGAAACGCCCGTCCGTGTATACGAATTTCTCTTGGAATGCTCTTCCTTCCCCCAAGACAAATTGAATACTATAACGCTAACAATAACTTACTTAAGTTAAGCAACAACTTCTTTCTTGAATGCTTTCAGCCTGTGTGAAGTTCCCCCTTGGGACGGGATTGCAACTTTGGGCATCAATAGCTAAACATTGTTAGCAGAAGGAAAAAGAAGGTGGGTTAATACGAGGGCTATCCAGAAAGTAGATTACGTTTTGGAATAAAAAAATAAACAAAGTATAGGAAACAAATTTTATTATATACAGATGAAAGCCACACTCAAATACTACTTTTCTACATAGTCACCATACAAATTAAGGCATTTATCGTAGCGATGTACGAGCTTGGAAATTCCTTCGTCGAAAAATTCGGCCGCCTGCGCCTTCAACCACTTCGTTACCTCTTCTTGCAGCTGTGCGTCGTCATCAAAACGCTGCATAGCCAGCCACTTCTTCATTGCTGGGAATAGGTGGAAGTCGCTCGGTGCCAGTTCGGGACTGTACGGCGGATGAGGAAACAACTCCCACTTAAAAGATTCAAGAACTTTACGAGTGACATTTGCCGTGTGGGGCCGGGCGTTGTCGTGAATCAACAAGATCTTAGAGCTCAACATTCCTCTGCGCTTGTTTTGAATTGCTCTTCTGAGTTTTTGGAGAGTTTGGCAATACCTTTGAGAGTTTATTGTAGTGCCTCTTTCCAGGAAGTCCACCAAAATTACACCTTTTCTGTCCCAAAAAACAGTCGCCATCATCTTCCTTGCCGACATTGTTTGCATGCATTTCTTGGGTTTTTGGGGAGAACTTGTGTGCCCCCACTGCATTGATTGCAATTTCGTTTCACAGTTCACATGTTTCACCCATGTTTCGTCACCAGTAACGATGCGATCGAGTAAAGAGTCACCATCCTTATGGTAAGCGTCCAAAAAGTTCAACGCTGCAGCCATTCGCTGATTTTTGTGGTCCTCTGTCAAGATTTTTGGAATCCATCTTGCACAAAACTTGTGGTAACCAAGCTTTTCGCTGATGATTTCGTGCAACAAACTTCGCGAAATTTGTGGAAAACTCAAAGAAAGTTCCGTTATTGTGAAATTTCGATTTTCACAGACTTTAGCATCGACTTTTTCGAGAAGTTCGGCGGTCACTATGCTGGGTCTCCCACTTCGATCTTCGTCGTGAACGTTGGTTCGGCCATTTTGAAATCTTATGACCCACTGGCGCACTCCACCTTCAGTGATAATGTTGTCCCCATACACTTCACGAAGCTGCCGATAGATTTCTATCGGTTTACAGTTTTTTGCAGTCAGAAACCTTATTACTGAGCGCACCTCGCAGCTCGCGGGATTTTCAATTAACGCAGACATTTCAAACCGTCACAGTATCTGAACGGAGCACAGCACGAACCTCTCACTAGCACGGCTAGATGCAGACTGAGCTGCGCAACGCTCTGACCCCAAGATGGCCGCGCTAGCCCCGCCCGTAGCGGACACAGACGGAAACGTAATCTACTTCCTGGATGGCCCTCGTATAACAGAACTACTTTTATTCGCTTCAAAAGAATGATTGACATGTCAATTGACAGCTCCTAAAAGCAATGAGCAATGCAGCAACGTAATGGGTGAAAGCACTAGGTAAGGTTCAGATGTTCGTGTGACCTGCTTGATGTCCGAATGGTCGGGCATTTGGGGCGAATTCGATGTGAAAGAGTTAACGATTAAATTTTTGACACAATAACAGAAAACTTTCCACTTGTTTATTAATATAGAGAAAAGAACATATATATTTGATAATTCTGAATAGTGATATATATTGATATACTATTCAGATGCGATGTACATTTCTCTACTATTTAAATCTAGAGTCTTCTTCTAAATGTTTGCTTGTTTTGTCTTTCATGTTGACAGCATTATCATATCCCTGGCTTCTATGGTTATCAAATTGTAGAACATTTTAATCCTGAAAAGCCGAATAATAATGTCAATCTTTGATCAGCAGAATCTTATATTTCAAGAAATTCCTAACATTTTACAATTTGTTTCCACTTGTCTCAGAACATATCGTATTTTCAACAGACATTTGTTGTGCTTCCTTTCTAACATGATTAGGGTTTAGAAAAGTTGCCTCATCGGCTTTTTAACTCATAATTTTTTATGTTTTATCTCAGTTGCTTTATTGCGATGATGTTGCTTGCGAGATTAGCTTGACTGACATCATCCAAAAAATGCTGTCTCTAGCAGCTGCCTACGTTGCCTGTATATGGAGCTAGAGCTGGTTTTTGAGTACTAAGTGAAATCATTCATATATACTTTCAGTCAATACTTTAAAACTTCTCATTGCACAAATGCAGGTTGAGTCAAAAGTCGGAAAAAGTTTTAAAAATCATAGTAATTTTATTTTTAAACTTGGTTACATTAGCATTTTACTTTGCCATGTGCAATTATCATAATATGGAATTTTTCTTCTTTGATTTAGAAAGATCTTTTCAGTGTGCATCATTTATTGCTCTTTTGATAATGCTATAAGATCTTTTGGAGCATTATGTCAGCATTTCTCTTAGAATATCATTTTGTGGGGTACAGTAAGTTATTGCTTTCTTTTTTCAAGCATATAAAGCCAAAATATTCAAGGACTTTTATATAATTAATTCCAGTAGCTACTAAAGTATAAAAATTATGCAAGATTCCCTCCCCCCATTTAGATGTAAAAATCTTCTTTGAAAGACCCGTATCCTCAAATATATGAGTACTACTTGTTTAGTTGAAAATGTACCCTTGGATTATTTTGTTTGCTAGGGGAATGCTTTCTGTTTTATCATGGCTCATCTTTGTCATTAAATATTAATCTTGTATTTGGTTGAACTGTATCTTCTGCATTCTGGGCTCCTTCTTAGAAATATGAACGTGTATACGAACATGACCTTAGATAAGTGTTTACATGTTAAGATGTTAGTGTGGCTTCTAATTTATTTTCTTCATCCCTGCTACTTGTAATTTATTCTCTTGGTTTGAAACTGAAACACATCCACTCTGCTGTGGCTGTAAAAGTATTGAAGGCTTGAGTTTCTTATCAAAATTTTTTTGTTTTTATATTTCTGGAAAACTGTAAAATAAAAACTGGAAACATTTGCTTGAAGGATAGTTTTATAGATTTCTTAAAATTTATGGAATATTTGGAAAACTTTGTAGTATTAAGTCTAAATATTGTGCATAAATGTTTGTTTTTAATTCATTAAGTTTATGAACAGTTGCTTTTGTTTTAGCTTAAAAGTTTTTATATTTTATGCATGTTAGATGACTTATTTAAGGGAAAATTGCTTAAATTTAAGAAGTTGAAACCAGGGTTGCCATGCTACCAGGAAATTCCAAAATTGACCAAAACGTTCGGGGAAAGTCAGGGATTTTAAATATTTTAGTCAAAATGTGGAAGCATCAGAGAATTTCATATGGTGACACCCTCTTAAAAAGCAAGTTTTGCGCTGACATTTGAAACAATCACTTTCTTGGCGTTATGGCGTGAGCATCATTTGGCTAGGTGGCAGAGAGCTAATTTTTGCAGCTCCAATTAAATTGTCTTTTAGAAAGGCAAAACTAGTTTTCAGTAACCTCGAGAATCGGGACACTCGCATGCACATGTGCAGTGCATGTTGAACTAAAGACAGTACGTATTCTCCTATAAAACAGAATTGTTTTAATCCTAGCATATGGTATCATGGAGGTTAGATTAGCATTCATGTGTACACATGGGATTTGGTGACATTATGATGGGTCATTTTGGTGTTGGCAACAATTTTCAAAATCGTGCCGAGGCCATAGCGTATACTAGGATTTTACCACAAAATCTTTTAAACTTTTTTTTTTCCTTTTTAAAAAATGCCTTATCTGCCATTTTGCAGTAAAATAAAATAAAAAAAAAGTTATGAGTCATGTAGGCTAATAATTTAATATAACTATATTTGCCAAGATATCGTTGATTATTCTAATTCAATTTTTAAGTAATTATCTTTATTTTAATGTCATTTGTGTTACTTAATGTTGCTTCTTCCCTTAAAATTGATTTATTATTAGTAAATATTTTCAAAATTCAGGAAATTTTCTCTGACATGATCCTGAAACTAATTCTAGCAGTATGATGACATACCTTCACAAAATTTAATGCACATATTTTTTGCTTATTTATGCTGCTAAATAAATATAAAATACTTGAATTTATTTTAAAGTATCATTAAATAGGTTTCTTTCGTTTAGCTCCAAAATATCTCCAAAAAAAAAAAAAGACATTTTTTAACCCAGCTTGGGCAGATTCTAATCCTAATCTTTGGTGGAGAAAACAACTCCTATTATAGTTATAATAGTAATGCTTTGGGAATTCTAGATAAGTCATATGTAATTGGCAAATTTTTGAGTTTTCAAGTGGTACCAAAATTAATTTACCTTTTAGCACAGCCAATGTGCATTATGCAGACAGACTGGAATTTTCTTAAAACACACCTATAAAAGTCAGGGAATTTATTTCTCCTGTTTGAGTGGCAGCCCTGTGAAACATACTTTTTTCTTGACATTCAGATTTTATATGTTTCATTAATTTTATGCTTAATGTCCCCCTCTTCACCAGTTGTCTTTTCAAAATGTAATATACTTAATGAATTTTGGTGCATTTTTAATGCATAACAGTATATATTATTTAAATTGTTATCTGAGTATGATTTTTTTTATTTTAAATTACAAGAAGACCAAAATTATATTTGAATTGATATCATGCTTGTACATCTTGTGTATATTTTAAAATATTTATTTGATTATGCATTTTCATTGATATGATGTTTTGGAAATATTTTTTTGTGGTAAGAATGCAAGATTATAAAAATTAAGATGAAATGTACTAACTTTCAAATCATTAATGTGAAAGTTTTTTAGTAATTTCGAGATATTTTAACGAAAAACTGCCATAAATATTTTTGAAATCTTGTTTGAAAAGAACTTTTATGAAGTAAATCAAGGTTCTAATATGCATTTAAAGTTTTAAGTTCTTTTCAAATTTATGTACTTTTTGAAATCATCTCTTTATTTAGAGTTGTCGAATTCTTCAACTGTCCCTGCCAGTCATAGTACTACTACCTCTCCTGTTTCTCAAGGCAGTGATATTAATGTCATCTCATCTACTACAGAGCTTTCTTATCACTTTATTAATGATTCAAATAATTCAAGATTAGATTTTGGCAATATTGAGCCTTCTGAAGTTTACACCATAGGTATACATATTTTCTGGATTAATTTTTTCCATATTTCGTTCTAACTTTGGTGCTCCTTTGCATGCCTGATCTGTATCACCACTGAATTTTTTTGCATTGAAATTTTATCAACTTTTAATTTATATATATTTTTTCACTTCAGGTGTGTAGTTATTTTGGTAATATAAATATTTGTCATTTTTCATTGCATGATGCCAACTTGTGTAAGTTGATTTGTTTTTATGCTTTTAAGACACTGAATTTTGCATTTGATCAACATTTGTTAGAAAACACTTGGGAAGATATTTGGCATCAGTTCAGTAATCTGCAGAAATTCTTTTTATTTTTTATCTGTAGATATGATAAATATATTTTTGTAATTCTGATGATTATACTAACATCTCCTATCGTTTTAATGTAAATTTCTATATGTTGAAGTATGCTAAAAATCAAATTTAAAAAATGATTAATTTTTCGAGGTATTATTTATTTATATGTCTGGTGTTTTATTTTCTTTATCTGTTTAGGGATTTGTGTATTACATGCTTACAATTCTTGCATTCAAATTATGCAATATTTCACTATTTTTAGTAATTGCTAACAGTGCAGTTCTAAAATCTATTTTGAATCCTTCGATAAATGTTTTTATGGAATTTTAACACATCAATAATAAGGTATAGATTTTGGGGGGGGGGAGAAATACACAATTCAGAGGATGTTTGAGATGTCCTTTCTCCTTATTTCATCTGGAAAAATAGATTTTTGCAAAAGAATTTTAATACTAATTTCGTTTTCAGATCTCCATTCTCCACATGTCAGTTGGCAAGATAGTTCCTCCCCAAAAGTGTCAAAGTAATAGTTTAATTTTGTATCCACTTAAGTGCAGTCAGTCCCCAACAGTTGGTGAGTGGGTAAGACTTTGGTTTGACCTATGTTTGAACCCAGGTAAACAGGTCCCATCTGTGTCATTTTTTGTGGTTTTATCCATGTGGTTATATGAGTACATGCCAATTTCCCCTAGAAAGTTCTCTGGAGAAGATAGCTCTCCTCTTTGGCAGGCAACCCTCATGTGCTTTCCCATGTTCATGTAAGCCAACCTTACATAGCAATCGTGCCAGCTTTTTGAATGCAAGTTCATGCATTTTCTAAGAGTTTTTTGTTCAATGAGATACACAAAATATGTGAATAAAATTTTGTATTTTGAGTTGTTAAGAAATAACTGCTGAATTCCTCCAATGTTACACTGTTTTCCCAATCTAAATGTTTCCTACGAGATTTTTATCAGGATTTTGCTTTTAACTTTAAAGCACTTATAAGACCTTAAACAAATTATACCATTATAATGAATCAACTATTGAATTGGAAATAGTGCATTAATGTTATTTATGTTGCAGAGTTTTTCTTCTCATGTTTATATATCTTTGTAGACGCATTGAAAACACTGAGAGGTAATTAATCAACTACTCTGCAAGATTAAACACAAAAATATACTTAAGTATATTGTTGAAGAGTTTGAAGGACTGTTGAGACAACGGACTGCTGATAGGTTTTATATTTCTCCCCTTTGTGTTAATTATGTTATGTGTCCCCTCTTTCTTTTTTTTTTTTTTTTAATTAGAACTTTTATGCAGGTAGCTGAATTCTATTTTTTCTGTTTTCGATTATGATAAAATTGAATTACAGTTTTGAAATAATTTGAATTATTGAACTTTGAAATGGATATCAGTGCTGTTACATTAGAAGTCAGAATAAGTGCTTTCTTCACATAATTTATTATAAAAATAAGACTTCTTTTATTTTCAGTACACCAATAATAAATTGGGAGAAATGGTTTGCCACAGTTTTAGTAAATTGTGTGTTTGCTTGACTTTGTTGTATTCATTTGCAAATTTGTGCATATTTTGAATTAGAAACTTTTCATCAGATGCAAGGGAGCAGTTGTAAAAATGTCATATTCTGAACATTTTGATTTAGATTTATGTTGACCAAATTTATTGTTTTGTTAAACATATATGGACAATGTATGATCAGTATTTCAAACTAATAGTCGTATTGTTGCTTTTTTTGTATTGTTATAAATCCTAAAATTTTAGAAGTCTGAGTAAATATTTTCCGTTGCAGATAATACCTCAAGTTTACATGGGAATGTATCAGAAATGCAACATGGAGATGTTTTGTTTCCTGATACTGGAAGACTTGCTGGGATAATAATTGGTGCTTTGAGTGGAATAATTTTATTATTAGCTTTGGTAATTATCATTCTTGATATGAATCCCTTCGTAAATTTAACAGTGTAAATCATAGAATAAAAATTCATAAAAATAATTTATCGAAAGATTCATTAACATCATAAAATGTAATATGCTCTTTAGTAAGTACTCATCCTCTGCTGTTAAAAAGATACATTTAAAATTTACAAATTTAAAATTCATTTTGGGGTAATAGTGTGCTAGTATTTCAATTGCATTTTATGAGCTGTTAATTAATATACAAATGGATTCTGTATTTTACTCTGTATAGAGATTCGTCTGACTACAATCCAGTCAGAGTGACCCTGAATATTAGCAGTTATACTTCACCAGACAGAAGAGATTTTACTGCAGGCTGGCAAAAATATGCCAAAGCTGTACTAAATATGCATTACACAACTCCAACGATAAACTCGAGGAGAAGACATTGACAGTTTAATCAAGGCATTCACAATCACTGTTCAAGATGCTCATGAATATGCCAATAAGGAAATTAAAGTGCAAAAAGTGAGAAGGATGAAGGAGCTGACTAAACTAATCAAGGAATGCAATGCTGCTTGGAGGTAGTTTCGGAGAATGAGACACGGTAATGACAAAGGGATATTCAGCAGGTTAAATAATGCAGTCAAGTCTCTTGCACAAGCATAACTCGAGTGGACCAATACTTAAATTCTCTCTCCATGGAAGATAATTCTCTGTGGAGCCATTGCTGAATACAAGAAATGCTTTGATAACATTCTGCCCCTTAAAGGCCACAACATTATCCATTAAACTGAAACTGAGAAGGCAGCACTTTTAGCACAACATCTGGAATCTCAGTTTCATGCAACCAACATCCATAATACTACAACTGAAAACTTCCTCACCAATTACTCCACAGGCCCATGCACTGACAACATAATTCCAGTCATGCCATCGGAAGTCGTTAGCTATATCAAAAAGTTAAAGAAGAAAAAGAGCCCTGGCATCAACTGAATCTCTAACCTTATGATCAAAAACTTCCCATATGCAACCTCATCTTGAAATGGCAGTACTTCCCAAGTTAATGGAAGATGGCTTCAATCACTCCCATTCTTAAACATGGCAAACCTGCCTCAGCACTCATATCCTACAGACTCATAAGCCTGTTATCATGCCTGAGGAAAGTAATAGAAGACTCAATGACTACATCAAAAACGACTACTCAAAAGACTCAATTACTTAATTGAATGAAGGGACATCCTCATAATTCTGAAGAAGTTTCTCGATGACAAACCACCTTTACAGGGTGGTGGAGGATCACCGAAGGATTGGCTCACAGAAAAGTCATTGGGGGAATCTATTGACATAGCTAAGGCTCTTGATCATGTATGGTTGGATGCCCTCATAAACATGTTACACTGTCTAGATTTCCCAGACTACATCACAAACATTGTGAAATTCTACCTAACAGGTATACATTTTGTCGTTCGCTTCATATTCCATCCTCCAAGCTATCTGTGCCGGTGTACTACAAGGATCCTTACTTGGACCCACATTATTTTATATTTATGTGAATGACATTCCCACTACACCCAACACAACATTCACAATGTATGATGATGATACAGCAGTCTGGCACAAAGTGTGAAGTTCCATCACCCAGCGGTTACAACAACACATACAAGCATTAAAGACTTAGCTTGCCAAGTGGAAAATCCTTGTGAATGCTGACAAAATTCAAGCCGTCTTATTCACAAGGAAAAAGAATATTAAGAAAAACCTACAGTTTTATGGAACTATGCTACCCTGGGCTAAACAAGCCCTTTATCTTGGGGTGATCCTCAATAAAACTCTTACATGAACCCCGCAAATCACATCTATAATACAGAAGTTTCAAGTGCGTAAAGCTCAAATCTTCCCCTTAATTGCTCAAAACAGTGGTTTGGTATTAGATAACAAGTTACTCATTTATAAGTCTGTTCTGCATCTATTACTATGTACAATCTGGGTGTTTGCCTGTAAATCAAACAGAAAAAATTACAAATGGAGCAGAACTGTGTTCTCCACCAAATTACAAATCACCCGTTGTACTTAGGAAATAACCGCATCCATGTGGAGCTTAATATTCCTCTGCTCACATACATAATAATGTCACCAAAAGATTCCATGAAAGTCAGGATGCAAACAGTAGTACAGCTATTAAAATCTGACTACGACTATAATGACTAGAGCAATTTAAATAGACCACTGGCCATCTTAAACATTTATAACATGTCTTCTGTATTAAATCTGTATGAATTGGTAATTGTATGTATATTCATATTCTAATGTCATACACTCTGAATTTCTCCATGTGTCATGTTTATGTTATCATACTCATAAATTATTTATGAGAAGCCCTGGAGTTTTTCGTACTTTCATGTGTTAACCTGCTTTTATTTCAGGTTCTTTTCACCAGTTCAAATGGTACAGCCTAACATTTTAAAGATATCAAAAATTTTAAATAAATAAATAACAATAACTGTCATCCTCCTTAAGTATCTAAAATCATAACTCCATTGTTACTATGTTCTAAAACTTTTTATAACTTCATGCGTAGTTAATTAAAGTACAACTAGAAAAGTTTTACTATTCAATTAAGGGGTAGGCCCTTAGTCCAGGTACCAGGGTGATACACCGTTCTACAGTTGTCTGTATAGAGATTGAAAAAATCATGACTAATATTTTTGAGGCTATATATTTCATATATATCATGACTATATATCTAAATTAAATTTCAAAAATAAAAAAAATTTCCTAATGAGATGGTGCTTTAGAAAAGGAAAATTAAAAGAAAAAGGAAATTTTCAATTTGTTTCTAGCTGAAATAATCTAAAACATTATTCTGAATTAAATTTTTATAAATGTGAATCTTTAAATGTTAGTTTTAATTTTATTCCTCACTATCCTGATTATTCTCTTTTCTCTCTCTGTTAACATGTGTGACTCTTATCTTTTCCTTCATAATTTATAGCCTTTATTCTTTCAGGTTGGTTTCTTGATATACAAGCAGTATTTAAGAAAAAATGTTACTAGCATGAATTTTGATAATCCTGTATACAGAAAAACAACTGAAGATCAGTTTAGTTTGGAAAAGAATCAGTATCAGCCTGCAAGGTCATATCCACCAGTAAGTTGAATTTTTTGTTCACAATTTTAAAATATATTATTCTCAATATTATGAATTACTTTGACGAACAGAGAGCTATAAATGAGAACAAAATGCTCTTTTCATATATATGTTTTAAGTTAAGTATGTAACCATGTACACCGAAAGGCCATTACATTATGACCACCCTGTTAATACCATGTAGTACCATCTTCGCCCTAAAAACTGCTAGCACCCAGCGTGGCATTGATTCCATAAGGTGCTGATAGGTAGTCTGAAGTTTTTGCTATAAAGTTCTCACCAACTGGTCTTGCAATTCCCACACATTGCGAGGGGGTAGCATGGCCGCACAAATTTGGTTTTCCAGGTGAGACCATAAATGCTCTATTGGATTAATGTCAGCTGAATTTGGAGGCCAAGATATGACTTGAAAGTCACTGGAATGTTCCTTGAACCACTCCCTGACAATTCGACCCTTATGACATGGTGCATTATCTTGTTGGTAAACACCATCCCCCACCAGAAATACTGTTGTCATGGATGAGTGAACCTAGCCTGCAACAATGTTCACATAGCGCACAGATGTCAGGGACAGTGCAGAATTTACATATAAGCTACAAAAGCTATAGCTTAGGTTCCCCCTTTTCTTGAGGGCCCCTTATAAAATTGTCCGAGTAAGCAGCTGACATATAAAATATATTGCAGCATTATTTCTCCCAATGCCACACACCCCATACTTTTCATCCAGTTTTTAGTGCATCTTTTTGAAAAACAAAGCACTGTTGTGCCTGGGGTTTGCATTATCGCTAACCAGTTAACTGGTATTGCCGTTAATTATGACATTCAAAATTACTGATAAATTTAGATAGCAAATGGCGGTAATTTCGGTAATTTTTTTAAATTATTTTATAATAGAAATGAAACGTGTAAAATATATAATTTCTTTTCGTGTGAATTGCTCCCTTACATTTGAGCATGTGCTGACCTTTTGTAGTTCAAGTGAGACGGCCTGATGATACAATATCTTTATCTTTTATTTAGTATTTACAGTGGGTTTCTTTGGTAATTTGATTATTGACATTATTTTGGAAAGTTTTTTGTTTGTTTGTTTGTGTGTGTGTGTGTGTGTGTGTGTGTGTATTTACAGGAGTTACATTTCAGGTAAGTGCATTTTACACAAGCACATAACCTAGCTAACACAAGACTATTTTCTACACCATTTATTTTTTTACAATATTTTGATTAAAAACAACCTTGTCGGACAGTTGTGCATAATTAACATGGTTAGTACAGGTGGTATGTTATAATTTTTCTGCAATTGTATTTTAATTAATTAAAAAAGAAGAGAAAATAAAGAGCCCATTTTCTATATTTTCAAGTCAAAATAACAGTAGACTTTGCATGATAACAATTTTTTGTAAATAAACATTAGTAAAACATATTGAAATTAATGACATGTTGTCCTAAATAGGTATAAGTGATAAAACATTAGATACAATATTTAAAATTTATAGATTGATTGATTCTATGTGGACACCTGTAGCTGTAATTATAGTATAGTATATATTTTTAAATTTTTTTGCTCAATATAATAACAAAATTATAAGTTTCATATATAAACTTATAATTTATTATTAAATATATATTTGAAAGAACTGCACATTACAAAATGCATATTTTTTTTTTGATTGTATTAAACTAAGTATTAATCTATGTTTATAGTTTTTTCTTCTTTGATTAAACTAATATTAAAACATGACAGTATATTATTAATTTTCTATCTGCATATATTTATTATAAACCCAGTTAATTTATTCAAATTATATATAAAGTAAGAGACTTATCTTGCATGATTTAAGAACTGCAGGGTACTTCAGTTTATCTGTAGATTCTACTTCAGACCGGTCCCATATTGATCATCTCACTGTTATTGCGAGGTATGTTTCATCAGATAATGGGCTCCGTATTGAGCATTTTCTAACTTTACTAGAGATGGGTAGCTACACGGGATGTACATCTACCTTTTACAAATGAGTACAAAAATAGATTTTAGTAAGTGTCAAGGCCAGTCATATGATAATGCTGCCAATATGTCTGGCAAATACAAGGGTATGCAGGAAATAATATTAAAGATTAACAAGTACGCTATATGTATTCCATGTGCTGGTGGTAATTCCCCGAGTCTTGTTGGTAGAGCAGCAGTTGACTTATTTAGATGCAGTAAACATTTTTGGAATTGTCCAAAAAATAAATAATTTCTTTTCATCGTCTACACATAGAGGGGCAGTATTGTTGTCATTCTTCAAAGATGATTCAAAAGTTCCAAAGTCTTTGACAAAGAGTATATGGGAAGCACAAATAATTTCTGCATTGCATCAGCTGTATGTTGATGCTACAGAGAAAGGCGAAACAAGAAATTAATCCATAAAACTTTTTTAATAAAATGGAGGGGTTTGAATTTACGGTAATGTTATATTTGTAGATGAATTTCACAAGACTAGTCGATCAATGCAAAAACCCCAAATTAGTCTAGATGTATTTAGGAAATTGTATCCTTCACTTTTGGATTTTGTTAAAAGTTCCAGGGATATATACAATAATTAAAAAAAAAAAAAAAAGCAAAGGAAAAATTACTGATGTTGATTACAAGAAAAGCAGGTATAGAAGAAGGCATATTAGTGATGATGAAGATGATGCTTTAGAGACTGTTGAGCCAAGAGACAAGTTCAGAATCAAAACATTTATACCTGTGCTGGATGCATTTGAGTCAAGTCTGGCACAGAGAGCCTCAGAATGCAATGATGATGCAAAAAAGGTTTCATTCTTAACAAAATTAGAAGCTGCTGAAGAAGAGATTTGTGAAGAAGTTAGTGCTTTATGCCAAACATATCCTGAAGATGTGGAGATGAATCTTGTAGAAGTCAAGCATTTTCATCATTATGTTAGACATAGTCAAGCCTATGTTTCAGCGGAACATGATAGTCTGACACATCAGAATCTGCATAGGGTAATATTTAATGATCGTGTCCAATCAGTGCTCCTTAATGTAGAAACAATTTTGAGATTGTTTCTTAGTATGATGGTTGCAAATTGCTTTGGAGAAAGATCTTATTCTCAGCTGAAGAGGATAAAACATGAATTTAGAACGACAATTACTCAAGATAAATTATGTTTCCTCAGTCTCATGTGCATAGAAAGTGACAAACTACGCAGTTTATCATTTGATGATGTCATCAGTGACTTTGCTCTGGCAAAGGCAAGAAATAAAATATTTTAGTTTAACATAATTTAATTGTTAACGCTTATAACATGCTTCAAGAGATTGGATAAGCCTATGTAAATTGAGCCTTTTAAAAGGACTTTTGTTTCTTTTTACCAGAGTTTGCATTTTTAAGTTTGTTATGAATAAAAAATGATTTTAAAGATTTATTATTTCACTATCATCATCTATGTACTTTTTAATTGGATTTCAGTTTAACCCTTAAGGTATCTGGAATTATAACCCTCTGAGTGGCATGACCGGCGGCTTTATCCAGTCATGATATTTTTTGTCACTTGATATATATTAGTTTATAACTTAAGATATTTTACTTTCGTATTTCCTTTAATAATGTAAATATAATCTTAATTAATGCAAGTTTATGAAAATAGAGGCTAAAATAAGTAACTATATAAATTTAGCTAATAAATTCCGCATAAATATAGATCTTCATGACAAATAAAAAAAAAACCATGCTGTTCAGAGGGATAAAGGGTCCCATATCTCAGATAGCTTAGGGCCTTATCAAATCTAAATCTGGCCTTGCTCAGGGATTGTTTTCTATGGGGATTATGGGTCCTGATATGCTCCCTGAAAACATTGCCCACACTATAATATCCCCGCTACCAGCTTCTCTCCAACCAACTGTGCATTTAGGAGCTAGGATTTTATTTGATAATTGGCATACTATCACATGTCCATCGATGTGATGGACCAGAAAATGTGGTTCGTCGGACCATGCAACTTTCTTTCATTCTTCTAATATCCAATTCTGATGTTACTTGGCCCATTGCAGATGCAGCTGGCGATGATGTGCTGTCGGTTCAGGGACATTCGGCCTCCGGCTGCATAGACCCACACCAAGCAATGCAGGCTGCACAGTGCATTGATAAACAGTCTCGGGTGCCACTCTTATAGGGTGGTGATTTCAGCTGTTGTAGTTCTTTAGTCATGGTGGACAGTGTATAGCAATCTCTGCTCTTCTTTGGAATCAATATGTTGATGACACACTGCTGGCCGGCGACTTGTGGTTTCACCTTCCATAAACCACTTTTGATATGGGTTCGCAACAACTGCATGTGAACAGCCTATTAAACACACTATTTCTAATATTGATGTTCCCACTCACAGAGCCATAACAATCTGACCTTTATCGAAATCAACTGCTTTTCCCATTATGTGTCCGATCTTGCTATGTTTGAAAAGACAATGCATAGCCGTTTTATATATTCCAACATCAGCCACACATACACAGTGGTTTTATTCCTGGGCAAGCCCATTTGTATAGATGGTGGGTGATCATAATGTAATGGCTCTTTGCTGTATAAGTATCCATTTAGTATGAGAATTTCTAAAGTGCTTTTGAAGAACTGATAGGTATAATTTGTTGCTTGAAGATTTGTGAGCATTGTTATTTAAAACTTCTTTTCTTTTTTTCTTTTGCTTTCATTGCCATAGGCATCTAGCCAAGTAAGTTAAAGTTAAATGTATTTTGATATAAGGTTTGTTTTTGTATATTTTTAGAATAATTTGGAAGTTAATGAGAAACTAAGAAATGGGAATTCATATGCGAACCAGTAGTAGCCTAAATAACTTATATATTGTGAACATACAGCAGACCGAACAATGCCTAGATGTATTATGGAAAAATTTCTATTAGTATTTAACCCTTTATAGGCCCTGATTATAAAATATACTGTTAAGTTTGCCAGTTTTTTAACCTCATAAAGACACTTTTTTTTTAAACATCAAAAGGTGTAACCTTGAGATTCTAGTGATTTTTTTAACTGTAAATGACAGCTCTATACTATGAATGCTCAATATTTTGTGGTTACTAAAATAATGTATCTCATTCAAAAGTCTCTTGTTTGAAGATTCATAAATTGTATTAAAGAAGGGGGGTTCAAAAATCTGCAAATATTGCATTTCAAAGAAAACTGATAATTAAAATTGATTATTTATATGATTATATAACTGGTACATAAATTATACTAGCACCCATACTGTGGGTACTTTGCCAATAGATGCTAGCACAGGGCTTCTCCTTTCTCTCTGGGATGAGAGTGTTTATATTTTAGTTTAATAATCTGAGAAAATTAATTACAAAACAAATATTGAAAAGATAATTTTTATGCATGTTGGGTCATGCATTCCAGAAAACATCTATACTGTATTTAAAATTCTTTTATTGTTATAAGTTATGTAAATTTTCCTTGTAAACAGATCATGGAAAAGTCTACTTTTTGCGGGGGGGGGGGGACTTTCATTACAAATATATTATGATTTTCAGTACATATTTCAACTTTATAACTGTCAAATTTTTAAAAATTTTGTATAAAATTAACAAAATATTATACTACAACCTGTGTTTGCAAAAAATTGGAAAGCTTGGCCCCAATAAGCGAAAAAAAAAGAACTTTGAATTGTGTCGCTGTATAATATTTTTTTAAAAAAAGAAATTCTAATTTTTCAGCGTAGTTAAATTTCCTTGAAATATTGTGCTAGTTCAGTAACAATATAGTACAGTTTATGCATGCAGTGTTATATTTGTTTAATTTTTTGATAAAATATTGAATCGCTTTCAAAAGCTTTTTCACATATTTTACATAAGTATGTTCATCTGGGGTGGGGCATTATCAAAATGCCTAAAAAAATAAATTTTATTTCTAAAATTTTAAAACTCTGACTCTAAAATTAAATAACTTCATTTATGTACGTGTACCCATTTCTCTATATGATAATCAAAGTATGCAAAAATAGATTTAAAAACAAAAATTAACAACTGGCAGCTACATGGAAAAACGTACTTTACAAGGGCAATGAGGATTTCACTCTAGATTATTTTTTAAACTCAATTTTGTGTTCTTTGGGTCCATAAGTTATAATTCATGCACAATTTTACCACAGTTCTTTTACATACCACCTCCAAAAGAGTTGAAGAAACAGTATTTTTATTTTTTCTTTGTATGTATTTTATATAACCATTTTTTGAAATTGAACTTTGTGTGGGTAAACTGTGTGAAAAATTAAAAGCTGTAGAAATATTTCTTTTCATCTCTCTGTAGTAATGTTAGTTAAATCGTAGAATAATGAGTTGAATGGATCTAGCATTGACATTATTGGATGTTTTTGTCTTAAATTGTGATGTCACGGAACTTTTTGCTTTGATGATACATTGAAGTAGTAGTATCTTTAATCATCTAGCACAGTTGTCCTTTTATTTATTTTTTAAATCGGGATTTCTGTTCATATTGTTACAGTTCAGGCTTTTAATTTTGAGGCTACTATGAATTAATATTGTTTTACCAGTGATTTGCTTTTGATTTGAAACATAATGTGCCGGTGGCAGTTGGAAACATTGATTTTTACAGAAATATACGTATAATGTTATTAGACAGAATTAAATTCATTGTATCAAAATTTATTTATTAAAATATTATTAAAGCAACATAGCTGTGTATTTAATATAAAATACTTTTGGCTCCCAATTGATCGGGTGTACCTTCACAGTTGATTTGAGAAAACCAAAAAATATGGAAGGCAGTAAAGATGAATAACATATTCTCTATTTAAAAAAAAATAAGAAATGTAATTTTTAACATGTTTAATTTAGAAAATAAGTTAATTTGGTTACGTCAGTTAAACCAATTAAACAAAAGAACGTGCTGTAAATAATGCAAAAATATGAACATCATTAGAAAAGAGAGAAGTGAATTTTAAATGGCATTAAAGAACATTATTTGCTTAACTTGTTGTTGAGTTCAAAGTGTCATAAATGCTTATTAGCTCATTATTTTTATTGTACATTTATAAATTCTACATTACTGATATAGCCCACCAGCTGGCTGAGTTATAAAGTCACTGAATGCTGGTAGTTTGAGCCTTGCTGCATATGTGTTTTCATGTTTTTTTCTGTGTTTAATGTGGATGTGAGCCAGTTTCCTTTAGAAAGTCCTCTATGAAGATGTGCCTCCCTCAGATAACCCTTGTGTGCTTTGCTATAATCAAACAAACTAAAACAATCTAAATTATATATAATAAAATTACATGCTATTATGCATAAAAACAAATTTCAAATACTATCTAATAAAGGTGTATCCACATGCTAATTACATTAATGAAGAATGAAGCATATGTCACTAGCAGAAATTCATCCAGATGGAGATTGCAGCCACCTCAGCACCCAATTGGTAAAATTGCTGAATACTGGTATTCCAACCTCGATTCGATTTCAGGCGAACAGGTTGGTGGCATGTGGTTTTCCTCATATGTAATGCTTATATGAGACAGTTTGCCTTAGAAAGTATTCTAAGAAGGCATCTTAGCCCTTAGGCAGATAGCTCTAGTGTGCTTTGGCATAATCAACTAAACCAAACCAATATATATATATATATTTAAAAAAAAAAAAAAAAAAAATCAGTATGTCATTTCAGGAAAAGTCTTATATCAAAATAAATATGTTAGACCAATGCTATATATAAATCTTAATACACATCCTAAGTCACGCTTTCGAGACATGAAAAATGCAATTTGAATTTCGTCAATTGGCCCAGTAGAATGGGAGATTATAGGATTGCCCCCCTTTTTTGTGCAGAGTGTACCTTAAACATGATTTGCAAAAATGATTATCCATTTAAAATTAAGGGAAATTCTCAATAGTTAAATTTTATTCCATTCTAAATACTGCCAGATTATTAAGAAAGTATCTGAGCTAAATTTATCGATTAGCTACAATAATAATTGTTAAAAAAAATCAAGGAATGTATCAAATATTTTAGGCATAAGAGTGTGAAGTTTTAAGTAGATTAAATACAAATTATGACAACTTCCCAAATTCAATCACCTTATTAAAGTGTTATTCCTGCATATTTCCAGTCAGTCCTGCTGAATATGCCATATAATAATTCATCACAATCATTACTAACTTACCTCAGATTTATTCCTTTAATATATACCATCTGCTTATAGACAAGTTATGGGGATTTTTTGTATGGTTGGGCTATTAGTCTCAGTCCTCACTTTCATGTCCCAGTTTCTATTCATAGGATTTCACTGATGTATATTCTTTTGTCCAACAATAAATAAAGCAGACAGCTTTTGTGAATGAGATATGTGTATCCTCAAACAAGTTTTTAACCTAGATTAGAATCTAGGTGCACTTTGTTTGCATTGCATTTCCATAAAATTCAGTTGTTTAAGAAATACAACTTCATAAAGCGTGAAATTTTCTATTACCATGTTGCTGGACAAAATGCCATATTTCTGAAGAAATGCAGTGCTTTAAGAAATATTAATCAGAAAAATGACAATTGACTTTCAGAAGTGTAAGTGCACATGTGCTATGTATAACAGGGCTGCTACATAACTACTTTTTGGCGATATTGTCGGTTGCCTTTTGAAGACTTTTTATTAATTTTCGGTGGTTGTACTAGACGCAACCATAAAGTAACCAAATGTTTTTATTATAAAAATTGTAGTTCTAGAAAATTTGTTCATTATTAAACAGTTGTTGGAATTCTGCCATTAGCATAAATCATTGGCATTTTAATATGGTTTGTTTAATGCTATTTTTATTTTGTTTATATTTTTTCCTTTCTTTTTTAGAGTTTAGAACCACTGACATCTCCTGGAACTAATGAATTTGTTTAGGCAACAATTTAATCATTGACACTTATCACCTTCTGCTGAAGTGTGCAAGACTGTGTTCAGAACTCTTTACTTCTGCCTTGCTCATTCAGCATTAAAACTTTAGTGCTCATATGGCAGCTGGTTATTTTTCTTTGCTTCCAGAAATATAGTTTAGTGCGTGATACTATTTGCCGGTGACTCAGTTCTTAAACTGTGGTTGTGATCATCTGGAAGGCAAACTGCTATCTGGCACTTTTTTTTTTATACTGGTTGTTCCTAAAGCTCACACAATGAAAGTGTGATGAAAGCAAGGCAGATGCCTCATAATTTTTATTTAATAATACACAGCAGAAAGAATTAGCTGAGCTACAGTCTGATTCTGAAAGATTTGGGGAGGAAAAGCCTCTCAGGTAAAAAACAGCATTTGAGTTTATAATGTTACTTAAACAAGATAGCAGCAGTATTGGTTACTGAAACCAAATGGTATTTAATTTTAATTAAAACCAGCTTGAGTTGAAATAGGTTGGTTTTCTTGCCACTTATATCTTTTAGGCTTGGGTAAGATGTTAAATTTCTTTACATTCCAATCTGTGCCTCTTACATTAGCAAAATGTTTGATTTTGCATGTAACGATTTATAACTTATTAAGAAATTAAGTAGTGAATGAATTTAGTTTTCAAAACCCAAACAGTATTGATTGTATAGTGTAACAATGAATTATATATTTAGCATGCATGTCATTTCATTAAAAATTTTTTTTTTTTTTTTTTTTTTTTTTTTTTTTTTTTTTTATGAATTACAATCTATGTATAAAATCTTTGTTATGTACTTACGTATTCATTGAGATTTTCTGTACTTTAATTCTTAAAATTGCTGTTTTTGTGGTTGTGAAGATATTTTATATATTTTTGGTTTTAATTTTATTTATCAAAGTATAAAATACAAAATGTTTTGTGATACTTTTTAAAAATATTTTATTGGTGTAACTGTATTTATTAAACATTTAATGTTAAGTATTATATAATATACATTAATATTGCATATCAGTACTTGTTCATTAAAAAATGAGAGCCTTTAAAAATAAAATTAACACATTGACAGCCGTGGAAGGCACTCAACTTGGCTACAGCACCATGAGTGCCACTGGTAACATGACCAATAGTAAAATACTTAGAGTAAATATCAAAACTGATAAATTTTTAAATAGTACCATTGTTACTATAATGGTTTGAAGAATAATAAATCGTAAAAATTTAAATTGTAAATTGCAATAATGGTCTACAGAGCCCCACCATGAAAAATGCATTAAGCATGATTATATAACTCACATTATCTTCTGTAGGTAATATTTCGACATAATAAAAATTTCAAGTTGGCGTCATGGGCAAATCACGTAAAATGCACGCAGCAGTCAACGTGTTAATGAAATAGCAGTTCTGAGTCATCAAGTAAGTTAAATTTAAGCATGGGTAAATGTTCAGTTGACTCAGCCAAAACTGTCAACCAAATGCTAGTTTTTTTTTTTTTTTTTTTTCCTTTTTCTTTTCTGTAATTGATCAATACTTTTATCAAGTTGGCATAAGGTTGAAAAGTTGGAACATTTAGGCAAAATTCTTAAACCAATTTTTATGACACAGCAAGGTCTGATTGCCTAGCAATGAAGCTCGGCTAATAGGTCTTATGACCTGAAAAGCATCGTGTGTACAGAGCCTAATGAATTGTAAAATTATTCTGTTTCTGTTTTGCCTAATAACTACATGAAAAATAATTAGAAGTATTTAAGAAAATATTTTTGTGCATATTTATAATGCAACAAAATAACAAAAATGCATACTATTATGCATTTTGTTAATTTTAATTCTGAAACATAGTTTTAAGTTTAAAATTTGTTGTACTGAAAAATTAAGTTTATTTGAATTTCATGCAAATTAAATTTTTGGTATTTTACTAGATTTTTATATTTACAGGCTCTTTTTGAATCTATTAAATGTAGTTTTTGTGCACTTTCATTTTTGAATTATGTAAATAATCTTGAATCTGCTTCAAAATGACATATTGCATAGCTGCCAATCTTGAAATATATAAAAAATGGGAGTTTCTGGCATACATGACAGCACCATTTAAAAACAAGTCAAAACTTGTTTTTAAATGGTGCTGTCATGTATGTCAAGATCTAAATTCACTTTTTAATATGATTTAGGTAGTTCTGTTATTTATAATAATGATCCTGATGTAAAATATATTCATGTTTAATTATATATTCTAAACTTTGTTTTTGGCTGATTACATCTCACAATTTTCTTTCACTTTTATACAGAGAAAATTCTAAGTAGGGTAATAAAGCTTTTAATTTATCAAAGTACTTTTAAACTCAGTAAAAATACAATTAATAATTCACGTGCAGTCTTTTGTGTGGATAAACATAGTAATTTGCCATATGTTGATTAAAATAATATTAATTCACATTTTTACTGATCAAACTTGGTTGAATCTTGGTGTAAAATATTGGGACAATTCAGATCAAATAAGATTTAATACGAAAAATCATGATCATTAGGGATAAAGAATGAAATTTTTTGGAATTAAATAATTTAAACTGTGTGAATTTTATTTGCATAATTTAATTTGATTTCTAGGAAGAAAAAATATCTTATTAGTAAAAATAGGGAGAATTAGCAGCTGTGCATATTTGTTAAATTATATTTCTTGCATATCTCGATGAATAGATAAGCTGATAAAAATTTAAAGTGTACTTAGTATTTAAAATGTATATATTTACTTGAAAATGTTCGTTATTATATACTAGTAGATTTTCTGTCATTAGTTACTTCAGTAAATTATAGATATTATTTGTATAGTTTTTGTGCATATTTTAAGATATGCTTTAATGTTACTTATATACTTTCTGAATTTTATACAGCTTTATTTCTACCATGTAAATCTTTTTTTAAAATTCAATTTAACATATTAATAATATGCATGCTCCAAATAACTAAAATAGGAAAAGATTTCATTGGCCTAAACACATGTATTTTTCTATGAATATTAGAAAAAGGTGGTTGCGAATATGCTCTCTGTCAGAATGTAAAGATCACAGAAACATTTTTAGATTACAAAAATAAAAATTTGTGGTTCATACATCACTGAACTCCAAACTAGTCATACTGTGAAGTTCTGAGCTGGATTCAAATTTCAGAAACAAGACTTGATATTTTGTCAGATGTACAGTTCATTGTAGCCTAACTATCTGTGATGGTTTACCCACTGAAACTTCATTTTGTGTGAACATGTTGTATAGCTAACAAATTGTCCTTTTTTAAAAAAGAAAAATAAATAAAGATGAAGAAGGTATGTCTGGTCTCTCTCTCTTTTTATGTCATGTCAATTTCATTAACATTGCATTTGAAAAATATTGCTACAGTGTTGTGTGAAAGTATGCAATGTCTGCCAAAGTAATTGGACCTTTTTCTTTCCAAAAATGTCAGTTTTTAAATGCACTCATCTGAAATTACAAGGCATGCTTTTCTTTGGAATATGTGTAGTCAAAAGCAATGTTATACAATTTATAGTTTCCCTTTAGCCGTGAAAATTACATGATAAAAGGCTTCAGAATGCTACCGAGTTTGCTAACAAAATCATCTATGGTAAATACAGTATGTAAACTTAAGACATTATTTTGCATATCATTTAAAAATTTCATATTCTTGATTAAATTTTTTTTATAATTAATGTAATTTCAAAATTTTTTAATCATATTCAAAACGTAAATTTTTAATTTACCACTAAATAAGAAGATAGTTAGAAAAGTTGCTGAAATAGTTGATTTAAAAATTTAGAGCATGTAACATTTTTACTGTAGCACAATATTATTCAAAGCATTACAGAATTCAGACTGAGAGATTTAATACTGTCAAACAATGCGTGATTAATCATACAGAATACTTGCTAATCCACTCCAATTTGTTGGATATAATGGGCAAATAACATTTAAGAAATTATTTTCCTTTAAAATCTATGAAAAATAAGAATTTAGTCTATTTTAGTAAGATAATACTTGCTAACAGAAGGTAATTTATGGTTATGATGGTCAATTAGTAATATGAAAAAACTGCAAAAACGGAGCATGGGGGAAGAGTTAATTTGAAGCTGTCATAGGCTGAAACTATAATCATTAGTTTATTGATGGTGTAATGAAGCAATATATGCATATTCACATTTTGAGCAAAAAACTTGATCCTATTTAATTACTCCAAATTCTATCAAGATAGCTTTAAGCATTCCGGTGTGAATATGATTTTGACTGCTGTTTCAACTGTCTTGAAGTAATCAAAACTGTCTAAACATTATATTTAAAGGTGTAAAGATATTTTGTCAGACTTCAGAAAGACTATCAGTTATAATGGCAACATTCAAGTATTTCTCTAATTGGAAGGAAAGCACTTGGTAGCTTAAACTAGACATTAAAACAAATAAAATCCATACTGTTTACAATTTTGCACAAGAAAGATAAAATAAATATATGTTTTTCCATGTTAATATCCCAGGCATGATAAGGTCAACTTTGTTGCACCTTTACTTGCAGCCAACTCTTCACAGCTAAACTTACTTTTGTTACAAACAGTGTAAATATACACATTATAGTATACTTTTTATTAATTTGTATTTAGGATAAAATATTGCATAAACTATGAACTTTGAAGCTGTAAACCAGGACATAAGAGAGAAGGACTAGCTCATACTGTTTGCACCTTATGTAAATTTTGATTTTGTTCTTTGCAAGAGGGCGCCTGCGAGCACTGAACTATATCTATTGTGCAAACTTGTTCTTCTCACAGCCAATAAGCGCAATAATGAACGTCCGTGTCTATTTTCCAGCCACTATACATGGTCCGTCGATAGCCAGCGCAATACTTTGGATGACGTGTCAAGGCATTTTGAACATTCTGGAATAGAAGGACATTTCGTGCAAAGAAAACAGATTTTTTTGTGTCTGGATTGTGAGAATAGCAGCCGGAATATGGAGTTTATTTTAAAGCAAAAGGGAATCATTAAGGGTAAATTGACTCACTTAATTTCACAAGTAAATAGTTTACAAAATCAAGAAAATTCTTTTTCTTTCACAAATTGCTTCCAGCCTGGCCCAATAGATATTCTTTTAGGCGCAGATATGTTTTGTGAGATAATGCTTCATGGACATTTAACTGTTTGAGGACTTTCGTTAACAGCCTTAGAATCAATATTCGGTTGAGTCATTATCGCCAAAACGAAATGTGTATCACAAACAATTATATCTAATCATGCTAGTTGTACCAATGTTTAATTCCAGCTTGAAAATTTTTGGAAATTAGAAGAAATTTAATAAATAAAGCCTTAAACAGAGGAAGAAATTGAGTGTGAAAATCATTTCAAGTAGAATTTTTCTTGTGACTCGACAGGTAGATTTGTTGTTAAGTTTCCATTTCGTAGATCTAGCAGTGAACTTGGGTCATCTAGGGATTTTGCTGTATATCGTTTACAAAACACTGAACATCAATTTATTAGGATTAAATTTCTTTCCAATAAAAATCACAATTTTATGGAGGACTATCAACAACTCATGAAATTGATGTTCCAGCTAATTCTAGTTTTTACCTTCCTCACCATTCAGTTCTGCCCATTTATTTATGCTATGAAGACGTTGAACAACAGAGTAGAAACGGGAACGACAAAGTAGAAACATAGTAAATAAGATACATTATTACACAGCACTTGCACTTCTCGCTTACATGCGATACTCACCATTGATGTCGACTACTTACAAAAAAGTATTACGCAGCAGAGAACTTGCTTATCATGTGCATGTGCTAGGGCAGGGGCCGGCAACCTGCGGCTCTCCAGTTCCATACGGAAAAACTAATAATTTATTATCAAACCCTTAAAAAATAAGAAAATATATTTTTAAGTACCTAATTTCTCAATAACTTCTATTTTCATAATCGTTAACTACGCTTAACACGACCGTAATGAGATAAATTTGAACCACTGTTACCTTACTGTTAATTTGAACTATTGTTCATTTTTTCAGCTCCATGTAATTAACAGCTGGTAAAAAAAAGAGAACTGAAGAAGAAAACCGAGAACTCAATCAGGATTGGGCGGAGTTTGCATTCATATGCTACACAGATGGCCTTCCGAGTTGTCTCATTTACCACAAAAAAAACACGCACACAATAAGAAGTCGAATTTGCGGAGACACTTCATACAAAATAGACCCAGTTTGCTGGTAAATATCCAAACGGGGACGCACGAAAAAAGCTCTTGAAGAGTTTAAAAAAAAAGTCAAGTTCCATGCTAAGTAACTGGGCACAATCTTCCAATAATATAAATCTGCCAAGCTCTGTAGTATCATTAGAAATTGCAAAAAGAGTAAAAACGTTCACGTCAATAATTGTTTTATACGTGCATTTGAATAGCTGTTTTGTGATATTAAAATCAAAGCAGAAATCATGTAAAAAATCAAAGATTTGCCATTATCTGCAAAACCAGTACAAGATAGAACTGCTAAGATGTTTTCAAATGTAATACATATGCAAGTGGAAGACATTCAGCTGGCTTCTTATCACTTGCTATAGATGAGTCTTGTGACATAAAAGACACAACACAAGTTACCCTTTTCGTAGGGTATATGTCCTCCCAAGGTCCAAACGAAGAACTATAGGATTGCTATCACTCTCAGGGAAAATTCTCATGGAGAAGATATAGCAAATGCTGGTGCAAAAATGCCTGGAAGACAGTGGAATCGATATAAATAAAATCGTTTCGATAGCAACTGATAGAGCCAGAAGTATGGCAGGAAAGGGATAACATCAATTCTTCAGAAAAAAGTAACCATGAAACTCTAACGTTTCAGTGTAATACGCCAAGAAGCGCTTTGTGCCCAAACATTTCCGGCCGAAATTGTTGAGGTCATGAACTTGATAATTAAGATTATTAACAGCGTTTTGCAAAAGCACTCTACTATCACCAGCTCAAAGATTTCCTTGATAGTTAACCAGTTTTCTGACCTACTTCTGCACAATAAAGTGTGATGGCATTCCAGAGGTAACGCATTGCAACGCTTTACTTTCTGCTTGAGTGGAATAAAAACATTCTTCAATGAAAAAAAGCATTGAGCATCCCGAATTGGATAAAGACAAACGGCTGCAAAACTTCTACTTAATTGTAGATACCACAATGAAACTAAATGAACTAAATCTAAAACTGCAAGAAAAGGGCAACCCAGCTGACGCCTTGCTTGAAGAAGTTTTTTTACCTAGTTTGTTTCGAAAACAAATTACTTATTTTTGTTGAAGACATGGAGAGCGGTAAATTAATTCATTTTAAAAATCTGAATTATATAGCAATGAGAGCAATGCGACTATTGACACGAATTACTTGAACAAAGCTTTAAAAAACATGAAGGATGGATTCGCTGAGAGATTCAACAATGAGACATTTGGAATTTATGCTGGATCGCTTCAAATGCAACAGCTTTATTTGAAAATTAAAGACTTGTGGAGTGAACTCAAGAGCAAGTTGGAAGTCCAGAAATGCAAAAACATCAAGCAGCACAAGTGGACAGCTCTAAAAGAAATTCTGCGAGTTGAGGCCGTCATATTCGGCGCATGGAATAGTCTTCCAGAATGGCGCAGTGAGGTGAAGGAGTTGGCATTTGGAGTACTGACGATCTTCGGGTCGACATATTCGTACGAGCAAGCGTTCTCTTGCATGAATATAATAAAAAGAAACATTTGAAGTCAACTAACAAATAAAAATCTACAGTTGTGCTTGAAACTTGAAACAACAAGTTATAAGCCAGATTTAATCAATCATTCAAAAGGCATGCAAAGCTAATGCTCCCATTGATGTAACTATCTATATTTATGTTTATACATATAAAATATATATCAAAAATCAAATATGTATAAACAAAATTATAATATTGAAACGAAACTTTTTAGTGGCTCTTTAAAAACTGGAAATTTTGTAAATTGAAACTTTTGGCTCTTCCGTTTCTTCCCGACCCCTGCGCTAGGGAAATCAACGGCGGTTGCCAACATACCCCCTTTTGACGTTGATTCTCCTATTCCTGAAAAGTAAAACAAAATACATATTACATAGTATTCAATCCTATAATTGTACAACAGTTTTGGTGTTTAACAGGAGTTGGGGGTTTGGTTAACACATCAGCTTCCAATTCACTGGCAGGTATGTACTGTACATCCAATTCACCACTTTCATATATTTCACGCACAAAATGATGGCGAATATCTGTGTGCTTTGTACGGGAATGAAACAATGAGTTCTTCGTTATTTTCTGAGCTGTTTGATTGTTGCAGTATATTGTTGTTGGGTTTTCTATGTTTTAACCATCTTCTTCAGAAAATGATGTAGGTAGACGATTTCTTTGGTGTTCTCAGACAGAGCCATATATTCCGCCTCCGTTGAAGATAGAGCTACACTGCATTGTTTTCGTGATTCCCAGGTTATGGGCTGAACCACTTAGCATTTATACAAATCCTGTGTAGGATTTTCGATCATTGACATTTGATGTCCAATGTGCATTCACAAAGGCGATGAGTAGTTTTCCTGTTTTCGTATATATTAGTCCTTGATCTTGAGCTCCCTTTAGATATCGAAGTATTCTTTTCACAGCATGCCAATGTTCTTTTCAGGGATTGTTGTTAAATTGACTTGAGAAATTCACGCCGTATGCAATATCTGGCTTAGTAGCTACTGAAATGTAGATTGGTGTTCCTATTAGATTTCTAAATGGAACATTTTTTATGTCAGCAATTTCATTTTCGTTTTCAGGACTCATCTCTTTTGATAATTTTCTGCTAATATCTATAGGTGAAGACACGGATTTAGCATTTTGCATATTATACCGATTTAAAATATCAACAACTTATTTCTTTTGAGAAATTTTAATTGAATTCTCATTTTGGCAAAATTGGATGCCTAAGGAATAATGTAATTTCCCCAAGTCTTTCATTTTGAAAGCAGAAGCTAAACTATCGCAAATTGTTTCATACGTTTGCTTAGAATCATTAAATACGATAAGATCGTCTACATTAACAATTATAATAGTTTCACTGTTAGATGTCTTTTTTAATATAAACATATTTATCTGAATTAAGAGATTTAAATTTCATAGATTTTAATTTTTCATCTAACTTTTTGTACCACTGGCGTCCTGACTGTTTAAAACCGTATAGTGATCTCTTTAAAAGACACACTATATCTAAATTAGTTTCATCACGAAACCTTCGGGAATTTTCATATACAAGGGGTGATCAAATGAAAAGGTACGAAACGACGTAAAAACGTAACAGTTAAATATTTGCATATTCCGTCATTTGAGAACGTAGCGAGACATCTCGGGATGCGATTGGAGTCTCTGACTGGGATCGGAGCATGCGCGGGCGCCCGCATGCGCAGGAGAGAGCAGAGGCTCTTATCAAAAGCGATGTCCAAATGATGCGGCAGTCCGTATGAGGACAGGATGGCGTTCACGTTGCAAAATTCGACGACTGAGAAGCAGCGAGGTGTTATCCGATTTCTGACAGCGGAAGGTGAGAAACCGGCAGCTATTCATCGCCGGATGGTGACAGTTTACGGGAAGAAATATGTCTCTGACAAGTCTGTCAGAAAATGGAGTGCCCGTTTTCGTGCAGGCCGTGAGAGTGTGGGTGATGACCCGAGACCAGGCCAGGTGACAGGTGAGAGCAGGTCCGGCAAACACTGCCATCACGAGCGATCTCATCGACAAGGTGGACGACCTAATGAGAAGTGATCGGCGTGTCACATTGCGAATGTTGGCGGTGAAGGTGGATGTCAGCTATGGAACCGTGTGGACAATTGTTCACGACAGATTGCGATATCGGAAGGTGTGTGCCGCTTGGGTTCCGAAGCAGCTCACCGACCAGCAAAAGGAACTGCGTATGGGGCTAGTACTGCAACATCTGTTTCGGTATCAGGAAGACCACGCTTTCATGGAGCGGATCGTCATAGGTGATGAGACCTGGTGCCATCACTACGAGCCAGAGACAAAGCGGGACAGCATCCAGTGGAAGCATGCGTTGTCACCTCCATCTAAAAAGTTCAAAGCCGTGCCATCAACAGGCAAGAAGTTGCTCACCGTCTTTTTCGACATTCAAAGTCCGCTACTTGTGGAATTCCTCAAGCACAGAAAAACCATTAGCTCCGATGTGTACTGTAAGACACTCCGACGCCTACACAGGTCCGTCAAGAACAAAAGACTGGGGCTGCTCACGGAGGGTGTGGTTCTGCTCCATGATAACGCGCGTCCGCACGTCTCCAGAGTCACACATGGAAATAGCCAAGTTCAAGTGGGAGACGTTGGACCATCCGCCCTACAGTCCGGACATGTCGCCTGCGCTTTCCATGTGTTTGGTCCATTGAAGAAACACCTGAAAGGGAAGCGCTTTAACTCGGACGACATACTCAAGGACGCTGTGAAGGACTGGGTGTCGTCACGGCCACAGGAATTCTGAGAACAAGGAATCCTGCGGCTTGTTCATCAGTGAGATCGTTATGCGCAGGCCTATGATGTATATTTTGAATAAAGTCTACATTTGTACCCACCGCGTCGTTTCGTACCTTTTCATTTGATCACCCCTTGTAGATTTCTTCATCTAAATTTCCTTTTAGACTGTGTTCCACAGCGTAGGCATAAATTGTTCTTATGGAACTTAAATCTAGCAACAGGGGAAAAGTTTTCAGTGAAATTGAGACCCCTCGATTTGAGCACACCCTTTAGCGACTAGCTTAGCTTTGTATTTTTCAATAGTGCCATCGTGATTATATTTTAATTTAAGAACCCATTAACTTTCTTGTTTTCAGGTCTTTTTACTAATTTCCAAGCCTCTTCTTGAACAAGGGAGTTTATATTCTGACAGCATGGCATTATGCCAATTTTCAGCACATGGTCCATTTAATGCTTCTTGCACCGTAGGATTAATGCTTTTCTCAAAAATATTTTGAATTTGTTCATTTTTATTTACAACTGTATTCCTTTTTAGGCCTTCCTGGCAAACCTGTTTTTATTTTCTTGGTAGGACCAGGCCCTCTTTTAATCAGGATAGGAGGTGTTGATTCGCTATCCTTTCAGATTCAGAGTCAAGTGGCGACTCGGAGCCGTTCAGAGGTGATGATTTATCACAACATACTTTATTTATAATTTTTTTTGCCAATTAAAAGTTACTAAATATTAAATGTTGCCATTTACAAATTATTAAATATTGCATCTTCCGTTTTTTCTAACAGTCTAATAAAATCAGTCCAAATACCTGGCCGGCTTTCTAATCACTCTCTCGCTTCTAGGTCTTTGCTCATCATTCCTTGTTTCTGAGTTAGCAGAAGTTGGTAGTTGTTCTTCTAAACTTTGCTCTGATAATATCTGGAATCATATCCTTTTACATCTGTTTTCTGTGCATTAACTCCTTGTTGAAGAGTATTCCCTTCAACAACTTAACTGTTTTCTCTAATGTCTTTTCTATTTCTTCTCAATACTGATTCACCTGATCTCAGTATATATGATCCAGGCATCTTATATACTTCTTCTACAACTGCTGGTTTCCAGCGATTATCTTGATATACCCTAACACAATCTCCTTTGTTTAGCGATGGTAAATTTTTTGTATGACGATCATAATACGACTTCTGCTTAGATCTTTCTTGGTTGATTTTTTTTCTTTTACGTTTTTCACAACTTCAGGTTTGAGTAATTCTTTGGATACAGGAAGGATCGTTCTTGTTCTTCTACTCATAAGTCGTTGAGCTGGTGATCCTAGCATCTCATTAGTTGGAGTGTTCCTATGAGCTAACAATGCTAAATAAGGATCAGCATGATCTGCTTGAGTTTTCTTTAACAGTTTCTTACGCTTCCTCCTTTGAAAAGTAAGTCATCTTCCATTGTCAACTTATCTTTATAGTCCCAAAATACTTTGACTTGAGGTTCTACCTGATGTTTCCTTTCTAGCCAACCTCTCAGAATATATTTCTTTCAGACCTGTAGTGTAGCATCACAGCATTCTTTGTGGTGATTTAAAAAGAGGTTTCTTAGTTATGCTTTCTAATGGTCGATGATCAGTTTCAACTGTAATACACTTGCCATATATATATATATTGATGAAATTTGGAACATCCAAAAGTAATAGCTAAAAGCTCTTTTTCTATCTGAGCATAATTTTTCTGACTTTTCGCTAGAGCTCTGGAAGCAAAAGCAATTGGTTGATTTTCTTGTAATAAAACAGCACCTAAGCCTTCAGAACTTGCACCTACGGAAAGAGTTATATCCTTATTAACATAACAGAATTTTAATACGGGTGCATTTGCAACCAATTCTTTAAGTGTTTCGAAAGCTTTTTGACGTTTTTCAGTACAGTGCCAGAGAATATTTTTCTCAAGTAACTGTCTTAAAGGTGCAGTAATAGTAGTTAAGTTAGGAATAAATTTGGCTAAATAATTCATCATTCCCAAAAATCTTTGTAATGAAGGCACATCTGTAGGTTCTGGCATTTTAACAATTGTTTCCAATTTAGAAAAATCAAGTTAGTCCATTTTCACTTAACTCATTCCCTATATAATTCACACGATTAACTTTTATTTTACATTTAGAATTATTGAACTTCAAATTATTTTCTCGTGCTCTCTGGAGTACTTTTTTAAGTTGTGTAAGGATCTTAAGTTTTACTAACGTTTATTTTATTTTAAATCTTTACTATCACTTCTTATTCTCTACTTCCGGCCAGAATTAAAAGCGTTAACTTATTTATGCAAAATTTGTCTGGCGAACGCCAAGTACTTAAGTTGTGGCTTTTTGCCAAGCGAGGGAGAGGAAGGAGTTAGTCGAAGCAGGCCGCTTGCCTTAGAAGTTTTACTCGGTTGCTGTTTGCCTTCCAGGCCAGAGGTTTAATCCTCGTGATAATTTTAAACGTATTGTAGTGTTAACAGTTCTCTGTACTACATACGGCTTCCTGTTAATATCCGGCCAATCTTACACGTAGGCCCTTGTTGATTATTCCAAATTTAAGTTAGAGTTTAGTTATATTTTTATATTCTTACGTTCAGACCACAAGTAGTTGTTCTCTGTATTCCGAAGTACGGAAATTATTGTAAAGAGTGAAAAATAAAGGTGTTTCGTATACCCTTCCTGTGTATCTTGTCTACTTCCCACAGTTATTGAACATAGCTTTAGTAAGCTCCCTGTTCCGAGTCAGGTCTGTGCATGTTCCGAAAGAAAGTAAGGCGGAAAACTGAACCTGATGGTGGCGCCCAACGAAGAAGAATAACCATGGCCGAGTTTCAAGAAGAACCTGTGCTGCCTGCAGAAGCGGCTCAGAATCCAGAAATGCCAGCTGCCGCCCTGGAAGGATTTGTTTACATCGTTCAGACCATGCGCGCTTCGATGAAACCAGAAGCAACATTTAATGGAAACTCACCGGTAACCAGTTTTTTTGAAAAATTGGATGACCACTTCATGCTCTACCCCGTGCACGAGTGTTTCAAAAATTTACCTTAGCTACCAGCGCTTTGAGGGGCCAAGCGCTTAAGTGGTTCAAATGTATAGGCAGAAGTCTCTTGGGTCAAGCAGGAAGTCCCACCTATACTTACGAAAATTTCAAGACTGCCCTAGTAAAAGCCTTCCCTGTCGTAAGGGATCGTGCGAAATTAGAAACGGAACTCTTCAGCATATATCAGCAAAGAATCGAAAATCTCTCAAGCTTTATTTTAAGAAAAATTCACGTCTTCAAACTCTTGTATGGAAACCGTCCGGATCCTGAGATAATTCAAGTGATTTTGCCGAGGTTACTTCTTCAAGTGCAAGACTTTATTGAATTAAGGAATCCGACTACACTGGAAAAGTTATTTGAGCTAGCAATCCAGTTTGAAAGTAGAAGAACGACGGACATTGAAAGAAGACGCCAATATCAACAACGAAACCAATTTGGTGCGCCAAGACCACAGAAAAGTCAAGCACACGGCTACGGAAGCAAAGCGAATCAGTGGGCAAGGAAACCCGAGCATTCAAAAACAGCCGGCGAACGTCGACAGTTCAATAGCAATCCAGGAAAAAAGTCTCAAGGCCAGTGGAAAAAGAAGGAAAGCATGGAAATGAAAAATGATTTAAACTAAAACGGATTTCTGCTGACGGGAGGGTGCGGAAATCGAAGGCCAAGAAAACCCCTCTTCCTTCAAGTTAAATACAGTAATGGTGAAAAATTTGACTCTTCCGAAGATTGAAGTGTTGGTGAATAATATACCAGCCACCGCACTCCTGGATACAGGCGCGCAGTGTTCCTGTGTGGCAGAAGATTTTTTTAGGAAGTATTTTCGTAAATATCGCATATATAATTCGGATAATACGACAGTGTTAGCTGCGCAAGGAGAAAGATGTAAGTGCATAGGTAAATTACCGCTATACATCCGTATCAAGGACGAACAAGTAAAGGTTATGTTTTTCATAGTAAAGAATCTGCAAGCACATATTATCTTAGGAATAGATTTTCTTTCAGAGGCACAAGCAACGCTGGATTTTAATGAAGCGTCCCTTAAGCTGACGATGAAACCAGTTCGAGAACAAAAGGCTGAACCGCCGATGTTAAACCTTGACCACCTGCCTAATGAAGAGCAACGAAGAATCCGACAAGTGTTAAGTGAATTTGCTTCGTTATTTAGTGATATTCCAGGATTTACTCAGGTTACTAACCATAGTATTGACACCGGAGATTCAATGCCAGTTTACCACAAAGCATACCGGTATGATAAGAATAAGAAAAAAAATTATAGAATGGCATATCACCGATATGCTACGTAAAAAGATCATAACGCCCATCTCAAGTAGTTATGCTAGCCCGGTGGTTTTATGTAAGAAAAATAATGACTATCCATTGACACATCCAAAAAGGTGGCGATTCGCGATTGACTACCGTAAATTAAACTCCATAACTAAATATCCGGTATATCCGTTACCTATTATTGAAGAAATTCTAAGGAACATAACATCGACCAAATATATGACGACTTTAGACTTAACGACTGGTTATTTTCAAATAGGGGTTAGGCCTGAGGACGTGCCTAAGACTGCTTTTATAACCAAGTCTGGCACTTATGCATTTCTGCGTATGCCGTTTGGCCTTTCAGGGGCACCGGCAACATTTCAGCGATGTATGGACATTGTGTTAAGGCCTGTTCTTGGAAAGTCCACATTTATCTAATTAGACGATATCATTATTACTAGTGATAATCTCGACCAACATGTACAGGATTTAAAACAGGTGTTTTCTTTATTAAATGAGGCCGGTCTAAAAGTTAATGTCGAAAAGTGCAAATTTGCAGCCCCTGAATTAAAATATTTAGGTTACAAAATATCTCAGAAAGGAATCGAGACAGACGAATCAAAACTAATTGCTGTACAAAAGTATCCGACTCCAAACACGGCGAAGAAGCTCTCTTCTTTTCTAGGACTTTGTTCATATTATAGGTCCTTTATAAAAGATTTTGCAGCTATTGCTGAACCATTGTTAAAATTAAAAAGGAAAAAGGCAAGATTCTCGTGGACGGCCGAAGCCAATAGTGCGTTCGAAAAATTAAAGCAAGCATTAACGCAAGCCCCTGTGTTGAAATTTCCTGAAAAGGATGAGAATTTAGAAATTTCAGCGGATGCATCGGATTATGCGGTAGGAGCGGTACTTTCACAAAATCAGCAGCCCGTGGCATTTTTTAGCCGAACATTAAATCAAACACAAAGAAATTATTCCGCGACCGAGAGAGAGGCACTTGCAGTTCTGTTAGCAGTGCAAAAGTTCCGAGTCTATTTTGGAAAGGCGCCAATAACAGTGTACTCTGATCATGCGGCGGTAACTAGATTGTACTCAGGGAAAAACTTATCCCCAAGGTTAATAAGATGGACACTCAAGCTACAAGAATATAATCTGGTAATCAAGCATACCCCCGGAAAGGAAAATATCGTAGCAGATGCCCTATCCAGAATTAAAATAGATGAAGAAGGTAATACTGTAAATGTGGCAATGCTCACAACATGTACAATAAATTCCCTAGAAACTGTAATAACCGAACTAGGTAAGGATCCTGAGTTTGGAAGCATTTATGAGTATTTAAAGGATCCTGAAAATTTTAGCCACCAAGATATTGTGGGGATAAGAAATAGGGCGGCCCATTACGAACTAATAGATGGTCTATTATTTTACACAAAAACTACGAATTCCAACAACGAATTTCGACCTGTTATCCCAGCTAGTCTTAGATTAAATATCCTGCAGGAGGTGCATGACAGCCCTTTAGCTTCTCATGCTGGTATTCGAAAAACTATACAACGCGTACGCGAGGCAGTCTATTTTCCTGAACTGCAAAAGTTAACAAGGGCGTATGTCCAGTCCTGCCCAACATGTCAAGCAGTTAATTATATTAATTTCCGCCCGGCCGGGTTTCTAAATAGTATTAAATCCGAATTTCCAAATGAAATAATTGGCATCGATTTATTCGGCCCTTTCTCAAAAAGTCAGTTAAATAAAAGTCGCTATCTCCTTGTTATGGTTGATCATTTTAGTAAGTGGACCGAAACTGTTCCCTTAAAACGAGCCTCCGCGAAATTAGTTACTGATTCTATTTTAAATAAATATATTTTAAAATACCGGGCGCCCCTAAAAGTTATATCGGATAATGGTCCTCAATTTGTAAATAATGTATTTGAAGACATGTGCCAAAAACTGGGCATACGTCATTTAAAAATGGTCCCGTATCGGCCGCAATCAAATATAGCGGAACGGGTCAATAGAAATATAGTGAAAATTATCCGTAGTTATGTTAAAAATTTTCATAAAAGCTGGGATAACTATGTCAATGAATTTGCTTTCGCCCTTAGGACCGCAAAACATGATACAACGGGCAAAACTCCTGCTGAGTTATTTTTAGGCAAAAAGATTATAACGCCGTTAGATAAATTATTTTATGTGCAACAAAGAGCCCCAGAATTTAAAATGGGTGATATAATAAAATTAATTAAAGAAGCAAAAAAGAATACTGAAGTAGCACACAGAAAACAGAAGCTTTATTATGATATGAAACGACGGGGAGTAACTTATAAAGTAGGGGATGAAGTGTTAAAAATTAAGCATTCACTTTCTTCAGCACCAGAAGATAAAACTGCCAAATTTTTTCCACGATTTGAAGGACCATATGTCATAGAAAAAATAACTCACGCTGTAGTGGTGTTAAAAGCCAGAAATGGTGAAACATGCTCCGCAAACATTGATCAAATAAAACCCTACTATGATCGTAATAAAATGCAAATTTTCAAAGATCTTTTGCAGGATCCGGCACGGCAGGCACAAGCTCCAGAGGTGGAACAACGTCAAGCACAAGGACAAGCCATTAGGAGGCAGGAGCAATTGAAAAGAAAGTTTCCCCGTTGGAAAATTGAAGGTAACAAGAAAAAGAAGCCGTTCCACCGTCCAGAAAAGAGAGCTCACGAACACCCCGAGAATGAAGAAGGGAGAAGTACGACGAATGCAAAGAAAGCCAGGAGAAATAACGGCAACTATAACCCGGCTCCCAAACGGAAGATCGACTCATCGGACAGGACTCTCCGCAGCAAATGTCGCCGAACTGCGGAAGGTCCACTAGCGGCCGAGGAAAAGATACAAGGGAAATTTGAACGGCCAGCAACGAGGTCCAAGCAGGAACGAGAAAGAAGTGTCCCGGTTCCGCCAAGACCAGCTGCCATCAAACGGCCAAGACCACAGGCAGAGGCGAAAAAGAAGGTATTCAAGGGTGACCGAACTGGAGGAAAAAGAAAGCTTCTAGAGGAAGAAACTGAGGGGCGAGCCTGCACAAGAAGGAGGATAAATCAAACGAGAATCTTCGCTACCTTCCAGGACTGGGCTCAGAAAAGAATGTCCGAATATCACAAAGATAAGTAAAATTTTATGTTACTTTGCAAACTTAAGTTAATCTTTCATTCTTACTGCAAGTGGCAGATTTCAAGAAGTTTTACCTCATGTGAGGTCTACCTTTATCGCCAAAAAGGCGAGAAATGAGTTGTTACCGATTTTGGTATTATGTTTTTCAATTACTCGCGCGTAAAACTAAAGTTGATGTATAATAGGAATGTGTAAATACTTAAATATTGTAAACGTTATTGTATAAATTTTATTTAAAACATTCTGGCAAGAAAGAAGTTTTAGTCTGAAAGACGTTTTGAAATGTAGTATTTCAATGTAGAAGAATTGGCACTTGCTTGGAAAAGAATAGAAGTTAACAATGTACTACTAATGTATGTTTTAAAATGCGTAAAATAAACGGCATGTTAATATGTTCTTATTTACAATGTGAACTGTTATTTTAAATGTTAAGAAATACTGTGATATGGTAAAAGTGAAAGTAATGCCAAAAACACTTTTTTATTCGTGTAATTGTAAAAAGACCAAATTATGTTGAATATGTGTTAAAGGTTGAATGAATGTAGTTAGGCTCTCTGACGCTACACTTCAGAGTTAGCCACTTTCAGAATAGTACCTCAGGGTTTAGAGTTGAAGATAGGGTGTGTTACGAGGTCTTGTCATGTTGAATTTTAACACGTTAGTGTTTTGATTGTAGGAGGCAGTGTTGAACACGTATACATAAACACATTCGTGTTTGGTGTTCTTTTACAACACATGTCCGAGAGCACGGGGAGAGATAATTAAAATAGTCATGAATGAAATAAGAATGTTAAGAGAAATATACATATGCATGTTACTTGCCATTTCATTGTGTAACATTTCATTAAACTAGTTTTCCTTCCAGATCTCTGGAAGGAACCAGATTTGAATAAAAGCTCCTGTTTAGATGCAGTACAGATGAAAAATTGGGTGTCCATGTGTGGTGAAAATAATTATTAAGAAGAGCTATATGTAGTGAAAATATTTGTAGTAGTAAAAATACTTATATTTTTTAATTTCTTATGTAATGAAAAATGTGTTAATTTCTGTAGGCTATGAGAAATATTTATTATAATTATTCAGGTGTATAAGTGATAACCAAAATTTTGAATATCAATTTTATCAGCGATGAAATTATAACAATGATTAAGAGTACATCACGTTGCTTCCGCAATAACCCGAATGATAGGGATAAAATATGTGACCCACAGAGGATAGCAAAATAAAGTACTTACCCCAGACGTTGTGATAGTTGAAGAAGAAAATACAAGTTATACAACTATAATTCACTCTTTTTATCTTTCCTATCAAAAATTTGTATTGCTGAACTCACACAAATAAACAAGAAAATTAAATATCAGATCATAACTATAGTCCTACTATCAATACAGAGCGTCCATTCGTTTATCGATATACTACAAAGCACTATCCATTTGCATCACTTTCTACAGATCACGAAATATCTGGAATCGAAGAAATATGTAGACCCGGAATATACTTATTTTGAAATTTCTTTTGATTTTGAAGCTTCTACCAGTGAATTAATTTGAAGCAGTCACCACGTGGCGATAGACAATTGATGAGTCTTAAATTGCTCAACGAGATCGAATATGATATTTGTTCTAAATCATCATTCCACCCAAGATGAATTTTCAGCAACTGCATATAGAATGAAGATATTCAATAAAAAAAACTACAGTTATCGGACTTTTCAGGAAAGTTAAACGTACATGATCACACGTGGTTGTAGGTGAAGAGACAGTCCGTGAAGAGACAGGCCGAAGCCCGTCCTTCACCCTTGAACTCCCAGTAGCGAAGAGGAAAAAAACCGGTCCAACAACTGCCACCAAGGGCTTGGACGAAACGATGACGATTCTTGAAGCGATAGTCTGATGATAGATGCCGGCTTGCTAGCACACCATGGAGCTGCTATTGTAAGAACAAATTTTTTTTAAAATTTCTAGTTTCTAGTGAGAAATGTTTGTAAAAGATTGGCCTCGCGTTAGATTCTAGAGCTAAAAGTTTTCAACAAGGTCGTTTTAGACCTCAGTTTCAAACTAATTAACTCTGGCTGGTAGTATGTAAGGATCTTAAGTTTTACTAACGTTTATTTTATTTTAAATCTTTACTATCACTTCTTATTTCCTACTTGCGGCCAGAATTAAAAGCGTTAACTTATTTATGCAAAATTTGTCTGGCGAACGCCAAGTACTTAAGTTGTGGCTTTTTGCCAAGCGAGGGAGAGGAAGGAGTTAGTCGAAGCAGGCCGCTTGCCTTAGAAGTTTTACTCGGTTGCTGTTTGCCTTCCAGGCCAGAGGTTTAATCCTCGTGATAATTTTAAACGTATTGTAGTGTTAACAGTTCTCTGTACTACATACGGCTTCCTGTTAATATCCGGCCAATCTTACACGTAGGCCCTTGTTGATTATTCCAAATTTAAGTTAGAGTTTAGTTATATTTTTATATTCTTACGTTCAGACCACAAGTAGTTGGTCTCTGTATTCCGAAGTACGGAAATTATTGTAAAGAGTGAAAAATAAAGGTGTTTCGTATACCCTTCCTGTGTATCTTGTCTACTTCCCACAGTTATTGAACATAGCTTTAGTAAGCTCCCTGTTCCGAGTCAGGTCTGTGCATGTTCCCAAAGAAAGTAAGGCGGAAAACTGAACCTGATAGTGGCGCCCAACGAAGAAGAATAACCATGGCCGAGTTTCAAGAAGAACCTGTGCTGCCTGCAGAAGCGGCTCAGAATCCAGAAATGCCAGCTGCCACCCTGGTAAGGATTTGGTTACATCGTCCAGACCATGCGCGCTTCGATGAAACCAGAAGCAACATTTAATGGAAACTCACCGGTAACCAGGTTTTTGGAAAAATTGGATGACCACTTCATGCTCTACCCCGTGCACGAGTTTCAAAAAGTTACCTTAGCTACCAGCGCTTTGAGGGGGCAAGAGCTTAACTGGTTCAAATGTATAGGCAGAAGTCTCTTGGGTCAAGCAGGAAGTCCCACCTATACTTACGAAAATTTCAAGACTGCCCTAGTAAAAGCCTTCCCTGTCGTAAGGGATCGTGCGAAATTAGAAACGGAACTCTTCAGCATATATCAGCAAAGAATCGAAAATCTCTCAAGCTTTATTTTAAGAAAAATTCACGTCTTCAAACTCTTGTATGGAAACCGTCCGGATCCTGAGATAATTCAAGTGATTTTGCCGAGGTTACTTCCCCAAGTGCAAGACTTTATTGAATTAAGGAATCCGACTACACTGGAAAAGTTATTTGAGCTAGCAATCCAGTTTGAAAGTAGAAGAACGACGGACATTGAAAGAAGACGCCAATATCAACAACGAAACCAATTTGGTGCGCCAAGACCACAGCAAAGTCAAGCACACAGCTACGGAAGCAAAGCGAATCACTGGGCAAGGAAACCCGAGAATTCAAAAACAGCCGGCGAACGTCGACAGTTCAATAGCAATCCAGGAAAGAAGTCTCAAGGCCAGTGGAAAAAGAAGGAAAGCATGGAAATGAAAAATGATTTAAACTAAAACGGATTTCTGCTGACGGGAGGGTGCGGAAATCCGAAGGCCAAGAAACCCCCTCTTCCTTCAAGTTAAATACAGTAATGGTGAAAAATTTGACTCTTCCGAAGATTGAAGTGTTGGTGAATAATATACCAGCCACCGCACTCCTGGATACAGGCGCGCAGTGTTCCTGTGTGGCAGAAGATTTTTTTAGGAAGTATTTTCCTAAATATCGAATATATAATTCGGATAATACGACAGTGTTAGCTGCGCAAGGAGAAAGATGTAAGTGCATAGGTAAATTACCGCTATACATCCGTATCAAGGACGAACAAGTAAAGGTTATGTTTTTCATAGTAAAGAATCTGCAAGCACATATTATCTTAGGAATAGATTTTCTTTCAGAGGCACAAGCAACGCTGGATTTTAATGAAGCGTCCCTTAAGCTGACGATGAAACCAGTTCGAGAACAAAAGGCTGAACCGCCGATGTTAAACCTTGACCACCTGCCTAATGAAGAGCAACGAAGAATCCGACAAGTGTTAAGTGAATTTGCTTCGTTATTTAGTGATATTCCAGGATTTACTCAGGTTACTAACCATAGTATTGACACCGGAGATTCAATGCCAGTTCGCCACAAAGCATACCGGTATGATAAGAATAAGAAAAAAATTATAGAATGGCATATCACCGATATGCTACGTAAAAAGATCATAACGCCCATCTCAAGTAGTTATGCTAGCCCGGTGGTTTTATGTAAGAAAAATAATGACTATCCATTGACACATCCAAAAAGGTGGCGATTCGCGATTGACTACCGTAAATTAAACTCCATAACTAAATATCCGGTATATCCGTTACCTATTATTGAAGAAATTCTAAGGAACATAACATCGACCAAATATATGACGACTTTAGACTTAACGACTGGTTATTTTCAAATAGGGGTTAGGCCTGAGGACGTGCCTAAGACTGCTTTTATAACCAAGTCTGGCACTTATGCATTTCTGCGTATGCCGTTTGGCCTTTCAGGGGCACCGGCAACATTTCAGCGATGTATGGACATTGTGTTAAGGCCTGTTCTTGGAAAGTCCACATTTATCTAATTAGACGATATCATTATTACTAGTGATAATCTCGACCAACATGTACAGTATTTAAGACAGGTGTTTTCTTTATTAAATGAGGCCGGTCTAAAAGTTAATGTCGAAAAGTGCAAATTTGCAGCCCCTGATTTAAAATATTTAGGTTACAAAATATCTCAGAAAAAATCTCAGGAATCGACACAGACGAATCAAAAATAATTGCTGTACAAAAGTATCCGACTCCAAACACGGCGAAGAAGCTCTCTTCCTTTCTAGGACTTTGTTCATATTATAGGTCCTTTATAAAAGATTTTGCAGCTATTGCTGAACCATTGTTAAAATTAAAAAGGAAAAAGGCAAGATTCTCGTGGACGGCCGAAGCCAATATTGCGTTCGAAAAATTAAAGCAAGCATTAACGCAAGCCCCTGTGTTGAAATTTCCTGAAAAGGATGAGAATTTAGAAATTTCAGCGGATGCTTCGGATTATGCGGTAGGAGCGGTACTTTCACAAAATCAGCAGCCCGTGGCATTTTTTAGCCGAACATTAAATCAAACACAAAGAAATTATTCCGCGACCGAGAGAGAGGCACTTGCAGTTCTGTTAGCAGTGCAAAAGTTCCGAGCCTATTTTGAAAAGGCGCCAATAACAATGTACTCTGATCATGCGGCGGTAACTAGATTGTACTCAGGGAAAAACTTATCCCCAAGGTTAATAAGATGGGCACTCAAGCTACAAGAATATAATCTGGTAATCAAGCATACCCACGGAAAGGAAAATATCGTAGCAGATGCCCTATCCAGAATTAAAATAGATGAAGAAGGTAATACTGTAAAGGTGGCAACGCTCACAGCATGTACAATAAATTCCCTAGAAACTGTAATAACCGAACTAGGTAAGGATCCTGAGTTTGGAAGCATTTGAGTATTTAAAGGATCCTGAAAATTTTAGCCACCAAGATATTGTGGGGATAAGAAATAGGGCGGCCCATTACGAACTAATAGATGGTCTATTATTTTATACCAAAACTACGAATTCCAACAACGAATTTCGACCTGTTATCCCAGCTCGTCTTAGATTAAATATCCTGCAGGAGGTGCATGACAGCCCTTTAGCTTCTCATGCTGGTATTCGAAAAACTATACAACGCGTACGCGAGGCAGTCTATTTTCCTGAACTGCAAAAGTTAACAAGGGCGTATGTCCAGTCCTGCCCAACATGTCAAGCAGTTAATTATATTAATTTCCGCCCGGCCGGGTTTCTAAATAGTATTAAATCCGAATTTCCAAATGAAATAATTGGCATCGATTTATTCGGCCCTTTCTCAAAAAGTCAGTTAAATAAAAGTCGCTATCTCCTTGTTATGGTTGATCATTTTAGTAAGTGGACCGAAACTGTTCCCTTAAAACGAGCCTCCGCGAAATTAGTTACTGATTCTATTTTAAATAAATATATTTTAAAATACGGGGCGCCCCTAAAAGTTATATCGGATAATGGTCCTCAATTTGTAAGTAATGTATTTGAAGACATGTGCCAAAAACTGGGCATACGTCATTTAAAAATGGTTCCGTATCGGCCGCAATCAAATATAGCGGAACGGGTCAATAGAAATATAGTGAAAATTATCCGTAGTTATGTTAAAAATTTTCATAAAAGCTGGGATAACTATGTCAATGAATTTGCTTTCGCCCTTAGGACCGCAAAACATGATACAACGGGCAAAACTCCTGCTGAGTTATTTTTAGGCAGAAAGATTATAACGCCGTTAGATAAATTATTTTATGTGCAACAAAGAGCCCCAGAATTTAATTATTAATTATAAGAAGAATTATTAATTATAAGAAAAATTAATTAAAGAAGCAAAAAAGAATACTGAAGTAGCACAGAGAAAACAGAAGCTTTATTATGATATGAAACGACGGGGAGTAACTTATAAAGTAGGGGATGAAGTGTTAAAAATTAAGCATTCACTTTCTTCAGCACCAGAAGATAAAACTGCCAAATTTTTTCCACGATTTGAAGGACCATATGTCATAGAAAAAATAACTCACGCTGTAGTGGTGTTAAAAGCCAGAAATGGTGAAACATGCTCCGCAAACATTGATCAAATAAAACCCTACTATGATCGTAATAAAATGCAAATTTTCAAAGATCTTTTGCAGGATCCGGCACGGCAGACACGGCAGGCACAAGCTCCAGAGGTGGAACAACGTCAAGCACAAGGACAAGCCATTAGGAGGCAGGAGCAATTGAAAAGAAAGTTTCCCCGTTGGAAAATTGAAGGTAACAAGAAAAAGAAGCCGTTCCACCGTCCAGAAAAGAGAGCTCACGAACACCCCGAGAATGAAGAAGGGAGAAGTACGACGAATGCAAAGAAAGCCAGGAGAAATAACGGCAACTATAACCCGGCTCCCAAACGGAAGATCGACTCATCGGACAGGACTCTCCGCAGCAAATGTCGCCGAACTGCGGAAGGTCCACTAGCGGCCGAGGAAAAGATACAAGGAAAATTTGAACGGCCAGCAACGAGGTCCAAGCAGGAACGAGAAAGAAGTGTCCCGGTTCAGCCAAGACCAGCTGCCATCAAACGGCCAAGACCACAGGCAGAGGCGAAAAAGAAGGTATTCAAGGGTGACCGAACTGGAGGAAAAAGAAAGCTTCTAGAGGAAGAAACTGAGGGGCGAGCCTGCACAAGAAGGAGGATAAATCAAACGAGAATCTTCGCTACCTTCCAGGACTGGGCTCAGAAAAGAATGTCCGAATATCACAAAGATAAGTAAAATTTTATGTTACTTTGCAAACTTAAGTTAATCTTTCATTCTTACTGCAAGTGGCAGATTTCAAGAAGTTTTACCTCATGTGAGGTCTACCTTTATCGCCAAAAAGGCGAGAAATGAGTTGTTACCGATTTTGGTATTATGTTTTTCAATTACTCGCGCGTAAAACTAAAGTTGATGTATAATAGGAATGTGTAAATACTTAAATATTGTAAACGTTATTGTATAAATTTTATTTAAAACATTCTGGCAAGAAAGAAGTTTTAGTCTGAAAGACGTTTTGAAATGTAGTATTTCAATGTAGAAGAATTGGCACTTGCTTGGAAAAGAATAGAAGTTAACAATGTACTACTAATGTATGTTTTAAAATGCGTAAAATTAACGGCATGTTAATATGTTTTTATATACAATGTGAACTGTTATTTTAAATGTTAAGAAATACTGTGATATGGTAAAAGTGAAAGTAATGCCAAAAACACTTTTTTATTCGTGTAATTGTAAAAAGACCAAATTATGTTGAATATGTGTTAAAGGTTGAATGAATGTAGTTAGGCTCTCTGACGCTACACTTCAGAGTTAGCCACTTTCAGAATAGTACCTCAGGGTTTAGAGTTGAAGATAGGGTGTGTTACGAGGTCTTGTCATGTTGAATTTTAACACGTTAGTGTTTTGATTGTAGGAGGCAGTGTTGAACACGTATACATAAACACATTCGTGTTTGGTGTTCTTTTACAACACATGTCCGAGAGCACGGGGAGAGATAATTAAAATAGTCATGAATGAAATAAGAATGTTAAGAGAAATATACATATGCATGTTACTTGCCATTTCATTGTGTAACATTTCATTAAACTAGTTTTCCTTCCAGATCTCTGGAAGGAACCAGATTTGAATAAAAGCTCCTGTTTAGATGCAGTACAGATGAAAAATTGGGTGTCCATGTGTGGTGAAAATAATTATTAAGAACAGCTATATGTAGTGAAAATATTTGTAGTAGTAAAAATACTTATATTTTTTAATTTCTTATGTAATGAAAAATGTGTTAATTTCTGTAGGCTATGAGAAATATTTATTATAATTATTCAGGTGTATAAGTGATAACCAAAATTTTGAATATCAATTTTATCAGCGATGAAATTATAACAATGGTTAAGAGTACATCACGTTGCTTCCGCAATAACCCGAATGATAGGGATAAAATATGTGACCCACAGAGGATAGCAAAATAAAGTACTTACCCCAGACGTTGTGATAGTTGAAGAAGAAAATACAAGTTATACAACTATAATTCACTCTTTTTATCTTTCCTATCAAAAATTTGTATTGCTGAACTCACACAAATAAACAAGAAAATTAAATATCAGATCATAACTATAGTCCTACTATCAATACAGAGCGTCCATTCGTTTATCGATATACTACAAAGCACTATCCATTTGCATCACTTTCTACAGATCACGAAATATCTGGAATCGAAGAAATATGTAGACCCGGAATATACTTATTTTGAAATTTCTTTTGATTTTGAAGCTTCTACCAGTGAATTAATTTGAAGCAGTCACCACGTGGCGATAGACAATTGATGAGTCTTAAATTGCTCAACGAGATCGAATATGATATTTGTTCTAAATCATCATTCCACCCAAGATGAATTTTCAGCAACTGCATATAGAATGAAGATATTCTATAAAAAAAACTACAGTTATCGGACTTTTCAGGAAAGTTAAACGTACATGATCACACGTGGTTGTAGGTGAAGAGACAGTCCGTGAAGAGACAGGCCGAAGCCCGTCCTTCACCCTTGAACTCCCAGTAGCGAAGAGGAAAAAAACCGGTCCAACAACTGCCACCAAGGGCTTGGACGAAACGATGACGATTCTTGAAGCGATAGTCTGATGATAGATGCCGGCTTGCTAGCACACCATGGAGCTGCTATTGTAAGAACAAATTTTTTTTAAAATTTCTAGTTTCTAGTGAGAAATGTTTGTAAAAGATTGGCCTCGCGTTAGATTCTAGAGCTAAAAGTTTTCAACAAGGTCGTTTTAGACCTCAGTTTCAAACTAATTAACTCTGGCGGCTAGTATGTAAGGATCTTAAGTTTTACTAACGTTTATTTTATTTTAAATCTTTACTATCACTTCTTATTTTCTACTTCCGGCCAGAATTAAAAGCGTTAACTTATTTATGCAAAATTTGTCTGGCGAACGCCAAGTACTTAAGTTGTGGCTTTTTGCCAAGCGAGGGAGAGGAAGGAGTTAGTCGAAGCAGGCCGCTTGCCTTAGAAGTTTTACTCGGTTGCTGTTTGCCTTTCATTCCAGAGGTTTAATCCTCGTGATAATTTTAAACGTATTGTAGTGTTAACAGTTCTCTGTACTACATACGGCTTCCTGTTAATATCCGGCCAATCTTACACGTAGGCCCTTGTTGATTATTCCAAATTTAAGTTAGAGTTTAGTTATATTTTTATATTCTTACGTTCAGACCACAAGTAGTTGGTCTCTGTATTCCGAAGTACGGAAATTATTGTAAAGAGTGAAAAATAAAGGTGTTTCGTATACCCTTCCTGTGTATCTTGTCTACTTCCCACAGTTATTGAACATAGCTTTAGTAAGCTCCCTGTTCCGAGTCAGGTCTGTGCATGTTCCCAAAGAAAGTAAGGCGGAAAACTGAACCTGATAGTGGCGCCCAACGAAGAAGAATAACCATGGCCGAGTTTCAAGAAGAACCTGTGCTGCCTGCAGAAGCGGCTCAGAATCCAGAAATGCCAGCTGCCGCCCTGGTAAGGATTTGGTTACATCGTCCAGACCATGCGCGCTTCGATGAAACCAGAAGCAACATTTAATGGAAACTCACCGGTAACCAGGTTTTTGGAAAAATTGGATGACCACTTCATGCTCTACCCCGTGCACGAGTTTCAAAAAGTTACCTTAGCTACCAGCGCTTTGAGGGGGCAAGAGCTTAACTGGTTCAAATGTATAGGCAGAAGTCTCTTGGGTCAAGCAGGAAGTCCCACCTATACTTACGAAAATTTCAAGACTGCCCTAGTAAAAGCCTTCCCTGTCGTAAGGGATCGTGCGAAATTAGAAACGGAACTCTTCAGCATATATCAGCAAAGAATCGAAAATCTCTCAAGCTTTATTTTAAGAAAAATTCACGTCTTCAAACTCTTGTATGGAAACCGTCCGGATCCTGAGATAATTCAAGTGATTTTGCCGAGGTTACTTCCCCAAGTGCAAGACTTTATTGAATTAAGGAATCCGACTACACTGGAAAAGTTATTTGAGCTAGCAATCCAGTTTGAAAGTAGAAGAACGACGGACATTGAAAGAAGACGCCAATATCAACAACGAAACCAATTTGGTGCGCCAAGACCACAGCAAAGTCAAGCACACAGCTACGGAAGCAAAGCGAATCACTGGGCAAGGAAACCCGAGAATTCAAAAACAGCCGGCGAACGTCGACAGTTCAATAGCAATCCAGGAAAGAAGTCTCAAGGCCAGTGGAAAAAGAAGGAAAGCATGGAAATGAAAAATGATTTAAACTAAAACGGATTTCTGCTGACGGGAGGGTGCGGAAATCCGAAGGCCAAGAAACCCCCTCTTCCTTCAAGTTAAATACAGTAATGGTGAAAAATTTGACTCTTCCGAAGATTGAAGTGTTGGTGAATAATATACCAGCCACCGCACTCCTGGATACAGGCGCGCAGTGTTCCTGTGTGGCAGAAGATTTTTTTAGGAAGTATTTTCGTAAATATCGCATATATAATTCGGATAATACGACAGTGTTAGCTGCGCAAGGAGAAAGATGTAAGTGCATAGGTAAATTACCGCTATACATCCGTATCAAGGACGAACAAGTAAAGGTTATGTTTTTCATAGTAAAGAATCTGCAAGCACATATTATCTTAGGAATAGATTTTCTTTCAGAGGCACAAGCAACGCTGGATTTTAATGAAGCGTCCCTTAAGCTGACGATGAAACCAGTTCGAGAACAAAAGGCTGAACCGCCGATGTTAAACCTTGACCACCTGCCTAATGAAGAGCAACGAAGAATCCGACAAGTGTTAAGTGAATTTGCTTCGTTATTTAGTGATATTCCAGGATTTACTCAGGTTACTAACCATAGTATTGACACCGGAGATTCAATGCCAGTTCGCCACAAAGCATACCGGTATGATAAGAATAAGAAAAAAATTATAGAATGGCATATCACCGATATGCTACGTAAAAAGATCATAACGCCCATCTCAAGTAGTTATGCTAGCCCGGTGGTTTTATGTAAGAAAAATAATGACTATCCATTGACACATCCAAAAAGGTGGCGATTCGCGATTGACTACCGTAAATTAAACTCCATAACTAAATATCCGGTATATCCGTTACCTATTATTGAAGAAATTCTAAGGAACATAACATCGACCAAATATATGACGACTTTAGACTTAACGACTGGTTATTTTCAAATAGGGGTTAGGCCTGAGGACGTGCCTAAGACTGCTTTTATAACCAAGTCTGGCACTTATGCATTTCTGCGTATGCCGTTTGGCCTTTCAGGGGCACCGGCAACATTTCAGCGATGTATGGACATTGTGTTAAGGCCTGTTCTTGGAAAGTCCACATTTATCTAATTAGACGATATCATTATTACTAGTGATAATCTCGACCAACATGTACAGTATTTAAGACAGGTGTTTTCTTTATTAAATGAGGCCGGTCTAAAAGTTAATGTCGAAAAGTGCAAATTTGCAGCCCCTGATTTAAAATATTTAGGTTACAAAATATCTCAGAAAAAATCTCAGGAATCGACACAGACGAATCAAAAATAATTGCTGTACAAAAGTATCCGACTCCAAACACGGCGAAGAAGCTCTCTTCTTTTCTAGGACTTTGTTCATATTATAGGTCCTTTATAAAAGATTTTGCAGCTATTGCTGAACCATTGTTAAAATTAAAAAGGAAAAAGGCAAGATTCTCGTGGACGGCCGAAGCCAATATTGCGTTCGAAAAATTAAAGCAAGCATTAACGCAAGCCCCTGTGTTGAAATTTCCTGAAAAGGATGAGAATTTAGAAATTTCAGCGGATGCTTCGGATTATGCGGTAGGAGCGGTACTTTCACAAAATCAGCAGCCCGTGGCATTTTTTAGCCGAACATTAAATCAAACACAAAGAAATTATTCCGCGACCGAGAGAGAGGCACTTGCAGTTCTGTTAGCAGTGCAAAAGTTCCGAGCCTATTTTGAAAAGGCGCCAATAACAGTGTACTCTGATCATGCGGCGGTAACTAGATTGTACTCAGGGAAAAACTTATCCCCAAGGTTAATAAGATGGGCACTCAAGCTACAAGAATATAATCTGGTAATCAAGCATACCCACGGAAAGGAAAATATCGTAGCAGATGCCCTATCCAGAATTAAAATAGATGAAGAAGGTAATACTGTAAAGGTGGCAACGCTCACAGCATGTACAATAAATTCCCTAGAAACTGTAATAACCGAACTAGGTAAGGATCCTGAGTTTGGAAGCATTTGAGTATTTAAAGGATCCTGAAAATTTTAGCCACCAAGATATTGTGGGGATAAGAAATAGGGCGGCCCATTACGAACTAATAGATGGTCTATTATTTTATACCAAAACTACGAATTCCAACAACGAATTTCGACCTGTTATCCCAGCTCGTCTTAGATTAAATATCCTGCAGGAGGTGCATGACAGCCCTTTAGCTTCTCATGCTGGTATTCGAAAAACTATACAACGCGTACGCGAGGCAGTCTATTTTCCTGAACTGCAAAAGTTAACAAGGGCGTATGTCCAGTCCTGCCCAACATGTCAAGCAGTTAATTATATTAATTTCCGCCCGGCCGGGTTTCTAAATAGTATTAAATCCGAATTTCCAAATGAAATAATTGGCATCGATTTATTCGGCCCTTTCTCAAAAAGTCAGTTAAATAAAAGTCGCTATCTCCTTGTTATGGTTGATCATTTTAGTAAGTGGACCGAAACTGTTCCCTTAAAACGAGCCTCCGCGAAATTAGTTACTGATTCTATTTTAAATAAATATATTTTAAAATACGGGGCGCCCCTAAAAGTTATATCGGATAATGGTCCTCAATTTGTAAGTAATGTATTTGAAGACATGTGCCAAAAACTGGGCATACGTCATTTAAAAATGGTTCCGTATCGGCCGCAATCAAATATAGCGGAACGGGTCAATAGAAATATAGTGAAAATTATCCGTAGTTATGTTAAAAATTTTCATAAAAGCTGGGATAACTATGTCAATGAATTTGCTTTCGCCCTTAGGACCGCAAAACATGATACAACGGGCAAAACTCCTGCTGAGTTATTTTTAGGCAGAAAGATTATAACGCCGTTAGATAAATTATTTTATGTGCAACAAAGAGCCCCAGAATTTAATTATTAATTATAAGAAGAATTATTAATTATAAGAAAAATTAATTAAAGAAGCAAAAAAGAATACTGAAGTAGCACAGAGAAAACAGAAGCTTTATTATGATATGAAACGACGGGGAGTAACTTATAAAGTAGGGGATGAAGTGTTAAAAATTAAGCATTCACTTTCTTCAGCACCAGAAGATAAAACTGCCAAATTTTTTCCACGATTTGAAGGACCATATGTCATAGAAAAAATAACTCACGCTGTAGTGGTGTTAAAAGCCAGAAATGGTGAAACATGCTCCGCAAACATTGATCAAATAAAACCCTACTATGATCGTAATAAAATGCAAATTTTCAAAGATCTTTTGCAGGATCCGGCACGGCAGACACGGCAGGCACAAGCTCCAGAGGTGGAACAACGTCAAGCACAAGGACAAGCCATTAGGAGGCAGGAGCAATTGAAAAGAAAGTTTCCCCGTTGGAAAATTGAAGGTAACAAGAAAAAGAAGCCGTTCCACCGTCCAGAAAAGAGAGCTCACGAACACCCCGAGAATGAAGAAGGGAGAAGTACGACGAATGCAAAGAAAGCCAGGAGAAATAACGGCAACTATAACCCGGCTCCCAAACGGAAGATCGACTCATCGGACAGGACTCTCCGCAGCAAATGTCGCCGAACTGCGGAAGGTCCACTAGCGGCCGAGGAAAAGATACAAGGAAAATTTGAACGGCCAGCAACGAGGTCCAAGCAGGAACGAGAAAGAAGTGTCCCGGTTCAGCCAAGACCAGCTGCCATCAAACGGCCAAGACCACAGGCAGAGGCGAAAAAGAAGGTATTCAAGGGTGACCGAACTGGAGGAAAAAGAAAGCTTCTAGAGGAAGAAACTGAGGGGCGAGCCTGCACAAGAAGGAGGATAAATCAAACGAGAATCTTCGCTACCTTCCAGGACTGGGCTCAGAAAAGAATGTCCGAATATCACAAAGATAAGTAAAATTTTATGTTACTTTGCAAACTTAAGTTAATCTTTCATTCTTACTGCAAGTGGCAGATTTCAAGAAGTTTTACCTCATGTGAGGTCTACCTTTATCGCCAAAAAGGCGAGAAATGAGTTGTTACCGATTTTGGTATTATGTTTTTCAATTACTCGCGCGTAAAACTAAAGTTGATGTATAATAGGAATGTGTAAATACTTAAATATTGTAAACGTTATTGTATAAATTTTATTTAAAACATTCTGGCAAGAAAGAAGTTTTAGTCTGAAAGACGTTTTGAAATGTAGTATTTCAATGTAGAAGAATTGGCACTTGCTTGGAAAAGAATAGAAGTTAACAATGTACTACTAATGTATGTTTTAAAATGCGTAAAATTAACGGCATGTTAATATGTTTTTATATACAATGTGAACTGTTATTTTAAATGTTAAGAAATACTGTGATATGGTAAAAGTGAAAGTAATGCCAAAAACACTTTTTTATTCGTGTAATTGTAAAAAGACCAAATTATGTTGAATATGTGTTAAAGGTTGAATGAATGTAGTTAGGCTCTCTGACGCTACACTTCAGAGTTAGCCACTTTCAGAATAGTACCTCAGGGTTTAGAGTTGAAGATAGGGTGTGTTACGAGGTCTTGTCATGTTGAATTTTAACACGTTAGTGTTTTGATTGTAGGAGGCAGTGTTGAACACGTATACATAAACACATTCGTGTTTGGTGTTCTTTTACAACACATGTCCGAGAGCACGGGGAGAGATAATTAAAATAGTCATGAATGAAATAAGAATGTTAAGAGAAATATACATATGCATGTTACTTGCCATTTCATTGTGTAACATTTCATTAAACTAGTTTTCCTTCCAGATCTCTGGAAGGAACCAGATTTGAATAAAAGCTCCTGTTTAGATGCAGTACAGATGAAAAATTGGGTGTCCATGTGTGGTGAAAATAATTATTAAGAACAGCTATATGTAGTGAAAATATTTGTAGTAGTAAAAATACTTATATTTTTTAATTTCTTATGTAATGAAAAATGTGTTAATTTCTGTAGGCTATGAGAAATATTTATTATAATTATTCAGGTGTATAAGTGATAACCAAAATTTTGAATATCAATTTTATCAGCGATGAAATTATAACAATGGTTAAGAGTACATCACGTTGCTTCCGCAATAACCCGAATGATAGGGATAAAATATGTGACCCACAGAGGATAGCAAAATAAAGTACTTACCCCAGACGTTGTGATAGTTGAAGAAGAAAATACAAGTTATACAACTATAATTCACTCTTTTTATCTTTCCTATCAAAAATTTGTATTGCTGAACTCACACAAATAAACAAGAAAATTAAATATCAGATCATAACTATAGTCCTACTATCAATACAGAGCGTCCATTCGTTTATCGATATACTACAAAGCACTATCCATTTGCATCACTTTCTACAGATCACGAAATATCTGGAATCGAAGAAATATGTAGACCCGGAATATACTTATTTTGAAATTTCTTTTGATTTTGAAGCTTCTACCAGTGAATTAATTTGAAGCAGTCACCACGTGGCGATAGACAATTGATGAGTCTTAAATTGCTCAACGAGATCGAATATGATATTTGTTCTAAATCATCATTCCACCCAAGATGAATTTTCAGCAACTGCATATAGAATGAAGATATTCTATAAAAAAAACTACAGTTATCGGACTTTTCAGGAAAGTTAAACGTACATGATCACACGTGGTTGTAGGTGAAGAGACAGTCCGTGAAGAGACAGGCCGAAGCCCGTCCTTCACCCTTGAACTCCCAGTAGCGAAGAGGAAAAAAACCGGTCCAACAACTGCCACCAAGGGCTTGGACGAAACGATGACGATTCTTGAAGCGATAGTCTGATGATAGATGCCGGCTTGCTAGCACACCATGGAGCTGCTATTGTAAGAACAAATTTTTTTTAAAATTTCTAGTTTCTAGTGAGAAATGTTTGTAAAAGATTGGCCTCGCGTTAGATTCTAGAGCTAAAAGTTTTCAACAAGGTCGTTTTAGACCTCAGTTTCAAACTAATTAACTCTGGCGGCTAGTATGTAAGGATCTTAAGTTTTACTAACGTTTATTTTATTTTAAATCTTTACTATCACTTCTTATTTTCTACTTCCGGCCAGAATTAAAAGCGTTAACTTATTTATGCAAAATTTGTCTGGCGAACGCCAAGTACTTAAGTTGTGGCTTTTTGCCAAGCGAGGGAGAGGAAGGAGTTAGTCGAAGCAGGCCGCTTGCCTTAGAAGTTTTACTCGGTTGCTGTTTGCCTTTCATTCCAGAGGTTTAATCCTCGTGATAATTTTAAACGTATTGTAGTGTTAACAGTTCTCTGTACTACATACGGCTTCCTGTTAATATCCGGCCAATCTTACACGTAGGCCCTTGTTGATTATTCCAAATTTAAGTTAGAGTTTAGTTATATTTTTATATTCTTACGTTCAGACCACAAGTAGTTGGTCTCTGTATTCCGAAGTACGGAAATTATTGTAAAGAGTGAAAAATAAAGGTGTTTCGTATACCCTTCCTGTGTATCTTGTCTACTTCCCACAGTTATTGAACATAGCTTTAGTAAGCTCCCTGTTCCGAGTCAGGTCTGTGCATGTTCCCAAAGAAAGTAAGGCGGAAAACTGAACCTGATAGTGGCGCCCAACGAAGAAGAATAACCATGGCCGAGTTTCAAGAAGAACCTGTGCTGCCTGCAGAAGCGGCTCAGAATCCAGAAATGCCAGCTGCCGCCCTGGTAAGGATTTGGTTACATCGTCCAGACCATGCGCGCTTCGATGAAACCAGAAGCAACATTTAATGGAAACTCACCGGTAACCAGGTTTTTGGAAAAATTGGATGACCACTTCATGCTCTACCCCGTGCACGAGTTTCAAAAAGTTACCTTAGCTACCAGCGCTTTGAGGGGGCAAGAGCTTAACTGGTTCAAATGTATAGGCAGAAGTCTCTTGGGTCAAGCAGGAAGTCCCACCTATACTTACGAAAATTTCAAGACTGCCCTAGTAAAAGCCTTCCCTGTCGTAAGGGATCGTGCGAAATTAGAAACGGAACTCTTCAGCATATATCAGCAAAGAATCGAAAATCTCTCAAGCTTTATTTTAAGAAAAATTCACGTCTTCAAACTCTTGTATGGAAACCGTCCGGATCCTGAGATAATTCAAGTGATTTTGCCGAGGTTACTTCCCCAAGTGCAAGACTTTATTGAATTAAGGAATCCGACTACACTGGAAAAGTTATTTGAGCTAGCAATCCAGTTTGAAAGTAGAAGAACGACGGACATTGAAAGAAGACGCCAATATCAACAACGAAACCAATTTGGTGCGCCAAGACCACAGCAAAGTCAAGCACACAGCTACGGAAGCAAAGCGAATCACTGGGCAAGGAAACCCGAGAATTCAAAAACAGCCGGCGAACGTCGACAGTTCAATAGCAATCCAGGAAAGAAGTCTCAAGGCCAGTGGAAAAAGAAGGAAAGCATGGAAATGAAAAATGATTTAAACTAAAACGGATTTCTGCTGACGGGAGGGTGCGGAAATCCGAAGGCCAAGAAACCCCCTCTTCCTTCAAGTTAAATACAGTAATGGTGAAAAATTTGACTCTTCCGAAGATTGAAGTGTTGGTGAATAATATACCAGCCACCGCACTCCTGGATACAGGCGCGCAGTGTTCCTGTGTGGCAGAAGATTTTTTTAGGAAGTATTTTCGTAAATATCGCATATATAATTCGGATAATACGACAGTGTTAGCTGCGCAAGGAGAAAGATGTAAGTGCATAGGTAAATTACCGCTATACATCCGTATCAAGGACGAACAAGTAAAGGTTATGTTTTTCATAGTAAAGAATCTGCAAGCACATATTATCTTAGGAATAGATTTTCTTTCAGAGGCACAAGCAACGCTGGATTTTAATGAAGCGTCCCTTAAGCTGACGATGAAACCAGTTCGAGAACAAAAGGCTGAACCGCCGATGTTAAACCTTGACCACCTGCCTAATGAAGAGCAACGAAGAATCCGACAAGTGTTAAGTGAATTTGCTTCGTTATTTAGTGATATTCCAGGATTTACTCAGGTTACTAACCATAGTATTGACACCGGAGATTCAATGCCAGTTCGCCACAAAGCATACCGGTATGATAAGAATAAGAAAAAAATTATAGAATGGCATATCACCGATATGCTACGTAAAAAGATCATAACGCCCATCTCAAGTAGTTATGCTAGCCCGGTGGTTTTATGTAAGAAAAATAATGACTATCCATTGACACATCCAAAAAGGTGGCGATTCGCGATTGACTACCGTAAATTAAACTCCATAACTAAATATCCGGTATATCCGTTACCTATTATTGAAGAAATTCTAAGGAACATAACATCGACCAAATATATGACGACTTTAGACTTAACGACTGGTTATTTTCAAATAGGGGTTAGGCCTGAGGACGTGCCTAAGACTGCTTTTATAACCAAGTCTGGCACTTATGCATTTCTGCGTATGCCGTTTGGCCTTTCAGGGGCACCGGCAACATTTCAGCGATGTATGGACATTGTGTTAAGGCCTGTTCTTGGAAAGTCCACATTTATCTAATTAGACGATATCATTATTACTAGTGATAATCTCGACCAACATGTACAGTATTTAAGACAGGTGTTTTCTTTATTAAATGAGGCCGGTCTAAAAGTTAATGTCGAAAAGTGCAAATTTGCAGCCCCTGATTTAAAATATTTAGGTTACAAAATATCTCAGAAAAAATCTCAGGAATCGACACAGACGAATCAAAAATAATTGCTGTACAAAAGTATCCGACTCCAAACACGGCGAAGAAGCTCTCTTCTTTTCTAGGACTTTGTTCATATTATAGGTCCTTTATAAAAGATTTTGCAGCTATTGCTGAACCATTGTTAAAATTAAAAAGGAAAAAGGCAAGATTCTCGTGGACGGCCGAAGCCAATATTGCGTTCGAAAAATTAAAGCAAGCATTAACGCAAGCCCCTGTGTTGAAATTTCCTGAAAAGGATGAGAATTTAGAAATTTCAGCGGATGCTTCGGATTATGCGGTAGGAGCGGTACTTTCACAAAATCAGCAGCCCGTGGCATTTTTTAGCCGAACATTAAATCAAACACAAAGAAATTATTCCGCGACCGAGAGAGAGGCACTTGCAGTTCTGTTAGCAGTGCAAAAGTTCCGAGCCTATTTTGAAAAGGCGCCAATAACAGTGTACTCTGATCATGCGGCGGTAACTAGATTGTACTCAGGGAAAAACTTATCCCCAAGGTTAATAAGATGGGCACTCAAGCTACAAGAATATAATCTGGTAATCAAGCATACCCACGGAAAGGAAAATATCGTAGCAGATGCCCTATCCAGAATTAAAATAGATGAAGAAGGTAATACTGTAAAGGTGGCAACGCTCACAGCATGTACAATAAATTCCCTAGAAACTGTAATAACCGAACTAGGTAAGGATCCTGAGTTTGGAAGCATTTGAGTATTTAAAGGATCCTGAAAATTTTAGCCACCAAGATATTGTGGGGATAAGAAATAGGGCGGCCCATTACGAACTAATAGATGGTCTATTATTTTATACCAAAACTACGAATTCCAACAACGAATTTCGACCTGTTATCCCAGCTCGTCTTAGATTAAATATCCTGCAGGAGGTGCATGACAGCCCTTTAGCTTCTCATGCTGGTATTCGAAAAACTATACAACGCGTACGCGAGGCAGTCTATTTTCCTGAACTGCAAAAGTTAACAAGGGCGTATGTCCAGTCCTGCCCAACATGTCAAGCAGTTAATTATATTAATTTCCGCCCGGCCGGGTTTCTAAATAGTATTAAATCCGAATTTCCAAATGAAATAATTGGCATCGATTTATTCGGCCCTTTCTCAAAAAGTCAGTTAAATAAAAGTCGCTATCTCCTTGTTATGGTTGATCATTTTAGTAAGTGGACCGAAACTGTTCCCTTAAAACGAGCCTCCGCGAAATTAGTTACTGATTCTATTTTAAATAAATATATTTTAAAATACGGGGCGCCCCTAAAAGTTATATCGGATAATGGTCCTCAATTTGTAAGTAATGTATTTGAAGACATGTGCCAAAAACTGGGCATACGTCATTTAAAAATGGTTCCGTATCGGCCGCAATCAAATATAGCGGAACGGGTCAATAGAAATATAGTGAAAATTATCCGTAGTTATGTTAAAAATTTTCATAAAAGCTGGGATAACTATGTCAATGAATTTGCTTTCGCCCTTAGGACCGCAAAACATGATACAACGGGCAAAACTCCTGCTGAGTTATTTTTAGGCAGAAAGATTATAACGCCGTTAGATAAATTATTTTATGTGCAACAAAGAGCCCCAGAATTTAATTATTAATTATAAGAAGAATTATTAATTATAAGAAAAATTAATTAAAGAAGCAAAAAAGAATACTGAAGTAGCACAGAGAAAACAGAAGCTTTATTATGATATGAAACGACGGGGAGTAACTTATAAAGTAGGGGATGAAGTGTTAAAAATTAAGCATTCACTTTCTTCAGCACCAGAAGATAAAACTGCCAAATTTTTTCCACGATTTGAAGGACCATATGTCATAGAAAAAATAACTCACGCTGTAGTGGTGTTAAAAGCCAGAAATGGTGAAACATGCTCCGCAAACATTGATCAAATAAAACCCTACTATGATCGTAATAAAATGCAAATTTTCAAAGATCTTTTGCAGGATCCGGCACGGCAGACACGGCAGGCACAAGCTCCAGAGGTGGAACAACGTCAAGCACAAGGACAAGCCATTAGGAGGCAGGAGCAATTGAAAAGAAAGTTTCCCCGTTGGAAAATTGAAGGTAACAAGAAAAAGAAGCCGTTCCACCGTCCAGAAAAGAGAGCTCACGAACACCCCGAGAATGAAGAAGGGAGAAGTACGACGAATGCAAAGAAAGCCAGGAGAAATAACGGCAACTATAACCCGGCTCCCAAACGGAAGATCGACTCATCGGACAGGACTCTCCGCAGCAAATGTCGCCGAACTGCGGAAGGTCCACTAGCGGCCGAGGAAAAGATACAAGGAAAATTTGAACGGCCAGCAACGAGGTCCAAGCAGGAACGAGAAAGAAGTGTCCCGGTTCAGCCAAGACCAGCTGCCATCAAACGGCCAAGACCACAGGCAGAGGCGAAAAAGAAGGTATTCAAGGGTGACCGAACTGGAGGAAAAAGAAAGCTTCTAGAGGAAGAAACTGAGGGGCGAGCCTGCACAAGAAGGAGGATAAATCAAACGAGAATCTTCGCTACCTTCCAGGACTGGGCTCAGAAAAGAATGTCCGAATATCACAAAGATAAGTAAAATTTTATGTTACTTTGCAAACTTAAGTTAATCTTTCATTCTTACTGCAAGTGGCAGATTTCAAGAAGTTTTACCTCATGTGAGGTCTACCTTTATCGCCAAAAAGGCGAGAAATGAGTTGTTACCGATTTTGGTATTATGTTTTTCAATTACTCGCGCGTAAAACTAAAGTTGATGTATAATAGGAATGTGTAAATACTTAAATATTGTAAACGTTATTGTATAAATTTTATTTAAAACATTCTGGCAAGAAAGAAGTTTTAGTCTGAAAGACGTTTTGAAATGTAGTATTTCAATGTAGAAGAATTGGCACTTGCTTGGAAAAGAATAGAAGTTAACAATGTACTACTAATGTATGTTTTAAAATGCGTAAAATTAACGGCATGTTAATATGTTTTTATATACAATGTGAACTGTTATTTTAAATGTTAAGAAATACTGTGATATGGTAAAAGTGAAAGTAATGCCAAAAACACTTTTTTATTCGTGTAATTGTAAAAAGACCAAATTATGTTGAATATGTGTTAAAGGTTGAATGAATGTAGTTAGGCTCTCTGACGCTACACTTCAGAGTTAGCCACTTTCAGAATAGTACCTCAGGGTTTAGAGTTGAAGATAGGGTGTGTTACGAGGTCTTGTCATGTTGAATTTTAACACGTTAGTGTTTTGATTGTAGGAGGCAGTGTTGAACACGTATACATAAAACACATTCGTGTTTGGTGTTCTTTTACAACACATGTCCGAGAGCACGGGGAGAGATAATTAAAATAGTCATGAATGAAATAAGAATGTTAAGAGAAATATACATATGCATGTTACTTGCCATTTCATTGTGTAACATTTCATTAAACTAGTTTTCCTTCCAGATCTCTGGAAGGAACCAGATTTGAATAAAAGCTCCTGTTTAGATGCAGTACAGATGAAAAATTGGGTGTCCATGTGTGGTGAAAATAATTATTAAGAACAGCTATATGTAGTGAAAATATTTGTAGTAGTAAAAATACTTATATTTTTTAATTTCTTATGTAATGAAAAATGTGTTAATTTCTGTAGGCTATGAAAATATTT